>NC_050580.1:178208425-178924259 GCF_011100635.1 Trichosurus vulpecula | reverse complement strand
ACTTGTTTAGCCATTTCTCAATTGATGGGCATCCCCATGATTTCCAATTATTTGCCACCACAAAAGAGCTGCTATAAATATTTTTGTACATACAGGTCATCTTCTCACTTGTATGATCTCTTTGGGATACAGCCCTAGAAGTGGTATTTCTGGGAGGAAGATAGTTCTTAACCATATTCCTATAGAAAGGGCCAAAGGAAAAAGATCCTGCCATAGGATGGTAGTAGGGCTTGCAATCATATATTTACACCTGGAAGGAAATGCAGAGATCACCTAATTCCAATCCTCTTATTTTATCGATGAGGAAAATGGAGGCCCAGAGTGGTTAAATAACTTGCCCAAAGTTACTTTGATAGTATGAAAGCTTATATTTGAATGCAGTTTGTCTGACTCCAAATCCAACACATTTTTTGCTGTACCACACACAGAGCTTGTCCTTAATGACTGTGGTGCTAATATGATCAAAGATCTTCCCCACCCATTCAGTGGGCCTCAGGTGGAACTAGTTAAGGGAGGCTTGATTAGGAGAGGCTTGCTTATAGGCAAGCCCACAGCTTTTTGCTATTAGGTGCTAAGCTCCCAGGCCTACACCCATTTGCTACTAGGTGCTAGGCCCTAGCCCCATATGAGGTATTAAGTTGAGAGAGAACTGGAAGGGCTGAGAGAGAGGATTGCAGAAACACAAAGATGGAGAACTGGGAGAGATGAAGAGATGGAGAGAGAGAGAACTGCACGAGCTCTGAAAACTGCAAGGGCTTTCAGGACTTCAAGCTGTCAGAACTGTGGGAAGAAGGGACACAGGCAAACAGATAGTTAGGATTTGTGAGTGAGCGTTTATGGGAAGGCCCTAACAGAGGGGAACTTTACAAGATGGCTTGGCTCCTTGCTGCGATATTGTGTTTTAATTTCCTTGCTGTTACGTTGAAGTGGACTTACTGGGTTGGGGATACAATTGTTACTAGGTTGAATGGAATTATTGGTTTTGAGATCTGATCCTCTGGTGTCTGAATAAATGTTTTCCTTCTTCTTCCTTCTATACGGAGAGTCTCTTATACTTTGCAATTCTGAACTATACAGGCATATTTATAGTCACCATCTATATCAATAATCTTGTCTTTACTGATACAATGACTTCTCGTAATGTGCGGAAATATTAGGTCACCCCTGAGTCAGTATCAGTCTTGAATGTCTCAGAGAAGCAAAGCACCAAATATCTTGTGCATTAGGAGGATCTTGTTTTATACCTTGGATCTCTAGGAAGTGGCAAGAAATGGCTTCTTAGGAATTTGGAGTGGAAAAAACAAATATGAGAGGCTTGTATTTATTGGATTTGGCCAGCCATCAAAAAAGGCTCAGATGCCCATTCAGTGCTTTCAACTATTTCAAGTTTACAGAAATTGACCTTTAATGGGTCTTAAAAGACATAATTAGGAAATCAGACAAAAAACAACAGTATTCCTTACAATACCCTAAGAAAGTTCTCAGTATCTTTCAGTGAGGATTCTAGCTTACCTGAGATCTGCATTACAGAGGAATGCATGGTAGGTAGCACAGTTCATAACCATGACCTTTCCATCTGCAAACAGCACAGGTGGGACAATGTGTCTAAGAAGGCTTTGGGGCACCCACAAGTGCTCCACACTTCTGTGATTGGCCTCCAGAGGGTGATGCTGCACAAGTTGAGCCAGGCTCTTCTGAAAATGAAGCACACTAACATGCCCTCCCATCCCTTCCAGCCCTGGTGCCCACAGCTCCTCAAGGCACTCAGACTGAAAGAACTCTTGAAGCAGTGACAGCCCAATGGAATTGGCAGCCAGAAAGTAAGCAGACTCACTGAAGGATAGCCTGCTCCTGGAAATTCACAGGAAGGACTTTCTCCTCCTTGAAGTAATTTTGATCCTACTCTTCAGTCCCACTGAACCACTTACCCCCAATAAGAGAGGAACCCCAGCTTCATCCTACTGAGCCATGACCTCTGTGTCCATTCTCATCCTTGTGATGCTATTCACACCTAGTGAGTAACATTTTATTCTACTTATTTCCATTGTTCCATTTAGAATCTCCTTTGAACTACATTTCCTTCTGTTTGTAGTGATTTCCTTTTTATTTTTATTTTTAATAGGACTAACAGAAGCACAGTCAGTGACTCAGCCTGAAGACCGGGTCTCTGTCTCTGAAGGGTCTCCAGTGGAGCTCAAATGCACTTATTCCTATTCTGGGGCCCCTTTTCTCTTCTGGTATGTCTGGTATCCCAACCAAGAGCTTCAACTCCTCCTGAGACATTCTTCAGGGGAAAGCAACAAAGGTTTTCAGGCTAATCTCAATAAGACTGAAACCTCCTACAATCTGAGGAAGCTCCATGTTCAAAAGGAAGATTCAGCTGTGTACTTCTGTGTTCTGAGTGACACAGTGGGAGGTCTCATAAGGGGAGCTGAACACAAACCTGCAGAGACAGTCTTTGAAATGTTCCTCTAAGGGTTTTTTTCTTCCTTTTCGGAGTCCCTTAGGTGAGGTAGTGCTGTTCCCAAGGAAGAATAAAGATTTATAGTATCATAAGATTTAGAGGTAGAAAAGACTTTGGAAATTATCTAGGACAAGGGTCAGCAAACTTTTTTCAGCAAATGGTCAGATAGTAAATATTTTGGGCTTTACATGCCAACAGGCAAAATAGAGGATTTTATATAGGTACTTATATATCAAGAGAGAAATAAAATTTCCCTAAAATTTTATTGATAAAATTCAAAATATAATAATAGTGATAATAATAATAGAGTGCATTTTGCAGTAATTCAGGTCTACTAATGAGAAAGATAGAATTCTTTTTGGGGGGGAAATAGCAATTTGCTTAATTGGGGTTCCAAGTAAATATTTCATTTCATCAAAATTGATTGCTCATACTCATCTGTTAATGGCTTTCTATAGTGAGATTTATGTATTTCTTCTTTGAAAATATCCTTTCACATAGATAAGTAATGACAAAAACTTTTAAGTCCATGGTTATCATTTTACTGAAGTATATTCATTGCTTGGGAGGAATTTATAGAATTCTATTAGATTCTTCTTTAGATATTTGCCTTTTAGCTTGCCACTACAGGGTAGATTAATCTCTTCTATTTGGAGGTTAGGTGGAAGTTCCTAAGTTTCCTAGTTGAATGGATTTTGAAATATGGAGATTTCTTTTGCACTTGCATTGAGGTTTGCAAATCACTGCTAGGATTGTAGTTTGAGCTCAGAAAATATATCTGTTGCAAATCTGTGAGGCAATGGAGATCATTTCTTGTTTAACTTATGACAATTTGAGAAGTTTACAAGGCAGATCAGCAGGATTTGTGATTCAAACAGTGTTAATTGTCCTTAAATGGACTTAACTGTAGTATAAGTTTCACATATAAACACTATTTTGCCTTATAATTTTAGTTAGAGTTAATTAAGAAACATGATTAATTTTGTAGCAAAAGCTAATTTACAAAGCCATTCAGTGTTTGATAATAGTGGATGAGGGCAGCTCTTGGATGCCCTCAATCTTGTCATGAACTAAAAAAAAAACCCAAAACTTTTTATCTCCTCTTTTTTCATGTTTTAACATGATGAGTATGCACCTGCAATTAAAAATGTATTATGGTATAGCGATACATGTGGCACTAAAAATAATGTTGAGTTATAACTAAGTCACTGTGATTTGTAGTGCCCTGAGTAAAAGTGAGAAGTAATGAGAGCACCACAATATGTCTTGGACACAACTACTCAACTTTACCATTGTAGCATTAAGTAACCATAGGCAAAATATAAATTAATGAGTGTCCCAATAAAACTTTATTTATGGACCCTATAATTTGAATTGCATATAATTTTAATGCACCATGAAATAGTATTCTTCTTTTGATTAAATGTATAAAACATTTTTAGTGGGCCATACAAAAAGAGGCGGTGGACTGGATCTGGTCAGTGGACCATAGCTTGATGATCTCTGGTCTAGATCAATGGTCCTATTTAACAGATGGAGAAACTGAGCCCTAGAGTAGCCCACTGAGGTGGCCAAGGTTTTATAGGTGGCAAGTAACAGATATAACATTCAGAGTTTGGCCAAATATAGTAAAATGTCAATTTTCTTTATAAAAACTTGTTTAGCTAGTAAACCTTCTTGTAGAAATGACTCAACCATTTAAAATGCCTGTATTTCCCTCTGTAAACACTTACTATTTGCAGGGAAAGTGTAAGCATTCCTTTCTTGGACCACAGCTAATAAGTAGGAGTAAAATGACAGACCAGAAGTTTCATTTTCTTGTGGTCGTTCATTCACCTCAGTTGTGTTTGATTTTTCATGATCCCATTTGGGGTTTTCTTGGCAAAGATACTAGAGTGGTCTGCCATCTCCTTCTCTAGCTCATTTTACAGATAAGGAACCAATGCAAATAAGATTAAATGACTTGTCCAGGGTCTCACAGCTAGGAAGTGTCTGAGGCTGGATTTGAAATCAGGAAGATGAGTCTTCCTAACTCCAAACCTGACACTGCCACCTAGCTGACCTAAATTTTTTGTTGTTTAGTCATGTTAGATTTGATGATCCCCACTGGGGTTTTCTTGGCAAAAATACTGGATTGGTTTGCCATTTCCTTCCCTGGCTCATTTTATGGATGAGGAAACTGAGACAAAGAGGATTAAATGACTTGCCTAGGGTCACACAGCTAATAGTGATTGAGGCCAGATTTGAACTCAGGAAGATGAATCTTTCTGACTTCAGGCCTGGTACTCTATCCGCTGCATCACCTAGCTGCCCTTACTAAATGATTACTGACTAACCGAAATTTTAAAAAAAGTCACAGTGCATCATTTGACCTGCCCAACTGGATATGGAGAGCTATACGGAGAAGTGTACAGACCCTGAGGACTGGGGTTGGGCCTGGAGCACACTGTGAAGAACTCCCAGGCCCAAAGAAAAGCTGTGCACCAGGGTAAAAAGAGGTCCCAGACCTCAACTAGGGTTCCAACAGAGCCATACCCAGGCAGTACAATGGAGACCCATGTGAACTCTCATTGTTGCTATCAGCTATACAGTTTAAGGTCACAGAGCTAGGTTAAACTAAGAAGGGGAGTGGCTCATGGGAGTGCCTCAAGTAGGGAGACCATGGGCAGTTCACTAACAAAGGAAGAAGTTTGAAAGCAAGTAGCAGCAGCAGTGGTGGCAGCGGCATAGGTCAGACCCCAAGAGCAGAAAAGGATCTTGTTTTTAGCATCTAGTCCAGCCAGGAAAGGATAACTAGTGCAGGAATACCAGACCAAGGGGAAGCCTACAGTTCTGCCACTCCAAACCCATAGAACAGGCCTGCACAACATTTGGCCAATGGGCTGCTTGTGGCCTGCCAAGGGATCTCAGGTGGCCCTCAAAAAATGTAGGGTTGCCACCACACACACTCTCCTGTTTGTCACATGACCTGTGGCAATCAACCATTGTCAGTCTGTCTCTAGTCTAATCTATCTGCAACCCAAAGAAGTTTAGCCTATTTTAATTTTGGCCTTAAGCTACCGCCAGGTTGTGCAGGTCTGCTACAGAGCTTTCTAGATGGCTTTTGATGGCTTTTAAGGTCAAAATCCAGCAGAAGTCTGCTCTTGCCCAGGCCCACAGTGAGGTCAGGCACTTTAAGAGCTCAGACCAGGCAGGCAGCAATCAGATTTTGCCTTGCATCAGACTACTCTAAAAGTACTGAAAGTTTTCATGTTCCCAGTCTATCTCTGAGATCTTAGAATAATACCACATTCAATAACCCAAGAAAGCAGCAGCAGGACCAGCCCAGAAATTCTCTCTCAAAGTACCACAGAGTCCAGATCTAACAACAATTTTGAAGTCAGAAAGTAGGCTAGAAGAATGAAAAAAGAAAAGAAGGCCACTTTAAAGAGCTATTATGGCAGCAGGGAAGCTCAAGACATGAATTAAGGAGATAACTCCTAAACATCTACAATCAAAACCTCAGAGAAAAATCTTGCTTGGGCAAAAATTCAACTAGGATTCCTGGAAAAAAGGAAGCAAGAGTTAAAATAGTTTTATAAATGAAATGAGATTGCTTGAGGAAAAAAATGAAAAAGAAAAAGAGAGCTATGGAAAAAATAATTAGAAAGAGAATTAACAGTTTGGCACAAGAGGCATAAAACTTCTCTAAGTGACAAACTCCATGAAAATTAGAATGGACCAAATAGAATTCAATAACTCCATGATGCAACAAGAAATATCAAAATAAAATCAAATTGATAACAATTTTTTTTTAATTTAAAAATTGATTTAAAAAAAGAGAGAGAGAAGAAACCATTGGTCCCCTCTTGAAAGAAACCTTTGACTGGAAGCTTCCAGGAACATTATAACCAAAATCTAGGGTTTCCAGGTCAAAAAAAAAATATTGCAAGCTGTCAGAAAGAAAGAGTTGAACTCAAGATCTACCTCTAAAAGGCAGGAAGAACTTGGAATACAGTATTCCAGGAGGCAAAGGATATGTGCTTATAGCTAAGAATTAATTACCCAGCAAAAATAAGTGTATTGATACAGTAGGAAAAATGTATTTTTAATAAAATAGAGGACTTCCAGGAATTCATGATAAAGAGACCAGAGCTGCAGACATATTTTGAGACTCAAATACAGGAGTGAAGAGAAACATAAAAAGATAAATATAAATAAACAATAATAAGGGATTAAGCAAGGATAAACTGCTCACATTCAAATAAGGGGAGATGAGATGGTAACATATGTTCCTTTGGAACCTTGTCGTCATGAGGGATGATAAAGGGAGTCTAATTAGACAAGGCCTAGGAATGATTCTTTAAATCTTTATGATATTAAGAGAAGAATGGCAAGAGAAGAGGAATACACTGGAGGGAAAGGGAGAAAGGAAAAGAAAATTAGGGAAAATTATCTCACATAATCAGGGAGTATGATAAGACATCCATGTAAATAAAGCAGAGGTGGTAGAAGGAGTGGCTGACCCTTGAACCTCACTCTCATCTGAAGTGGTTAAAAGAGGAAGAATTCACACACCCAAAAGTGGGTGCAGAAATGCATTTCACTCGATAGGGAGATGAGATAGGAAGGGGAGGAGAATTTTAGGAAAGGTAGATTAAGGGAGACAGTCCTAAGAAAAATAAATTCTAAGGACATAAAAAAATGTTTATACCTCTTTGAGATGAAAAAGAATAGGAATCTGAAGGGGTAATCATAAATTGGAGAATGGATGAACAAGTTATGGTATATAAATGTGTTAAAATACTATCATGCTGAACTCTTACTAGAGTAATGACCAACCACAATTCCAGAGGAGTAGTGAAAAAACATGCTAATTACTTCCTGATAGAAAGGTGAAGACTCAGAATGCAGACTGAAGTATAAACACATATGCATAGATGCATATGTACATATATACACGTATTGGAAGTGGTCAATGTTTAAAGTTGTTTTGATTGACTATGTATCTTTGCAATGGGTCTTGTTTTTCTGGTGTTCTCAGTTTGGAGGAGGGGTGGGTTGGGAGGGCAAAAAGGCAAATTTGGGCTTTTGATTAAAACAAACTAAAGAAAGAAAGATAAGGCATTGACTTTAGTGACAGAGAACCTGGGTTCAAATCTTTCACTCTGATGATTACTGCATGTGTCATCTTGGCCAAACCCTGGCCCTCAGTTTCGTCATTTGCAAAATAAGGGAATTGGACTACATGACCTTCAAAGGCTCCCTTCCAGATTTAAATCTATGATCTTCTGAACGGTACCTACACAAATCCAATTTTTATATAGAGTAACTGAAACATTACCCCAACACTCATATTTTTTCTGTTTCTCAATGATCACCTTTTGATTTGGGAGGTGGTTAAACACCCAGATATTCCTTGATTTTTGGAGCTCAAATTCTCATATTAACTAGGACCTCTTGTTGTGTAATATCTTTTCCCAGAATTAAGAAAAAGCCTTATGGAGGAGACACTATAGCACAGTGCAAAAAAAAAAAAAAAAGAAACAAAAAAGCAACTGTCACTCTGGAGGCAGAGGGTCTTGGTTCAATCCTGCCTCTTATGCTTACTACCTATGTGACCTTGAGCAAATCACTTAACCACCCTTGGACTCATTCAATTTGTTTGCAAGATGAGCATCTTGGGCAAGATAGCCTCTTAAAGGCCTTTCTAGTTCTAGATCCTATGATATTTTAAAGGGCCCACCTGTTAGTCTTTTACACTTCTGGGAGAGTGGCCAACATTTTCTTTTTCTAGTTAAACAAGGTCACAGTAAAAAATTGGCTTCATTTCCTTTGCTGAGTTGGCTACTTTGGACAGAAATTGTATCGTATTTGTGTTTGTACCAACCTAGTAGGACCTTGAAGAGAAAGCCCTTGAAGTCAAATTAGTAACTTCTAGGAAAAGCATTCATTGGAAATAGAGTCATTGCCTCCCGGTTTTAGAGTCATATTGGAGAGTGATTGGCTCTGTTCGATCCATTTTCTTTGTATTATCAAAGAGGTAATGCTGTCTATTCCTGAATGAAAATTGTGAGCATAGTGAATTGACTCAGATTTTCTGATAGAACATGTGCACAACTTTCCTATTCTCTTGAATTGACTTTTATAATGAGCTATATTCTTTAACTTTAGATCTTGTGACCAGTCAGTCAGTCAAAAACCATTTATTCAGTGCCTACTTTGTGTCAGACTGTGCTAAGTTCTAGTGATACAAATACAGGCAAAGGACAGTCTTTTCATGCAAGAGCTCACAATCTAACGGGCAAGATGACAAGCAAACAAATATATACAAACAAGCAAAATACAGGATAAATTGAAAATAACTTAGAGGAGAAAAGCATGAGAATCAAAGGACTACTCAAATGTTAGCAATTTCCATAATTAAGGGCAATGATTGAAGTTCATATGTAGATATCCTTCTATTAAAGCCCAATTAAGATGCCTTATTTTGGTATAAAGTTAACCCTGCATTCACCCTTTTTGATCACTCTGCATCCTTTGCTACTTTCACACTTCTCTCCTAGATGCTCTCTTCTCTGTAAGTTTTCATGATGTTGTTCTCTTTTGTTTCTTCTCTTACCTGTTCAACTGATCTTTTTCAGTCTTCTTCATTGAATTGTCATATAAGTCATGCCCACTAACTGTCAGTGCTCCCCTTGACCCTCATATCTTCTCCTTCTATATTCTCTCACTTGGTGATATCATCACCTACAACATGTTCAGTTATCATTCCTTTGCAGATGATTCCCAGATCCCTAAATCCAGCCCTAACCTTTCTTCCAATCTCTAGTTTGGTCTCTTTTTGGTCAACTTGAATTGACTTCTCTGTATCCAAATTCAACTAGCTCAAAAGAGAACTCATTATCTTTCCTCACTGTTTCAACAATCCGGCTAGCAGCTGCTGTGGGGGTGTAAGATCCACTAACAGCCAGCACCCAGAAAGCTGCCAGCATGCTGCAAAGGCACAGGTTCTTTTGATCTGCTTTAATAAGGAAAGCAAGGTTAAAGGGGTTGACAAGCTTACTTTAATTCGGCATACAAATATCATTCACTTAGTTCAGGGGAAAAAGCCAGCACCCTGAACTTCAGAGCAAATTACAAACAAATTACAAACATCAACAGACAGACCAAATACAGATGCATAGTTACCAACATCTAGGCTCAGCCTGGGAGCTTGGAACAAGGGCTGGCCCAGAGTCACGCGTGCCACCACTGCTGCAGGTAGAGCTCCTAAGAAGAGAAGTCCGACCCCTGGTTTTATATTTTTTTCAGCATCAGGGGTGAGTCACACATGCGACTCACCCACATGACCTAGAATCGTCACAAAGAGGCAACTTAAATCCATGTGGTCTAAAGGTCTCTGCTGTCCCAGACATGTAAACTAGGCCCTCCCTGGAGTTAGCCCCAACTTGGGCCCCACCTTAGTTGCCAATCCACACCCACTAAGGTTTTACACCTAACAGGGGTTTGGGCCTGGGGCTTAGCACTTAGTAAGACTCAATGAAATACATTGAATTACTCAAAGGAAACAAAAGCCAAACTCTTCAAGGGCACTTGTTGAACTAAGTGCTAAGGAGCCCATTTTGCTTACCAACACACTCACCAAACTCTCTTCTTTTCCTAACTTATTGCTGAAGAAGCACTTACTTTTGAGGGCACTCCCAATACTCCCAGGCATATATACTTAAAACATTGGTGACTCCTCTCTTGCATTCATCCAGCATACCCAATCTGTTGTCAGATATTATCTTTTTAACCTTTAAAACGTTCCTTGTATGTCACTTTCACAGTAATGATGTTGCCTCAGGCACATTTCACTATTCGATTCAACTATTTCTGTAGCTTTCTGGTTATTCTTCCTGTCTCAACTGCCTCCCCACTCTAATTCATTCTCCACTCACTGCCACAATACTTTTCCTAAAGCACAGGTCTGACATGTCACTTTCCTATTTAATAAATCCAACGGCTCCCAACTACCTCCAGGATCAAATATAAAATCTATTATTTGGCTTTTAAAGACATTCAAAATCTTACCCTTTCTTAACTTTCCAGTCTTCTTACTATTTGCATCTATCCACGCACTCTATCATGCAGTGACACTTCTTTCTGTTTTTGGCACACAACAATCCATCATCTGACTCCATGCCTTTCCATTGACTGTCCCCCATGCTGGGAATGCTTTCCCTTCTCACATCTACTGCCTGGATTCTTTACCTTCCTGGATGACTCAGTCTAAACCACCTCCTACAGTAGCCATTCTATCCACTTCCACCCAATACACACCTCTCTCATATCCACCTGCTATCGCTTTCCTTCTGAGATTACCTTTCATTAACATCAAATATATCCACGTGAATTTTTGTTTGTCTCTTGTTTCTCAATAAAAATATGGGCTTCTTGTGGATAGACCTATAGTTTTGCCTTTCTTTTTGTAGCTATGAATCAAGCCCAAGCTTTTGCATAAGACTCAACTCATTGATGGAGAGGATGATTTCTTGATCCTTCATGTCTTTATTTAGGGTGGATCTGGCAAGAGCTTGGCAGAGAGATAGACAATATTCCACAGGTGTTTTTACATCTTCCTGTGAATTACATCTAGACAAACTCATATGTACATAATCATAACCTCCATGGCCAACAACAGGTTGGCCTTGATGAGTATCTTAGGTTAATATCCCAATCACTTGGCACCCTCTCAAGCACATAGTATACACTTAAAAATGTTTGTTGACTAACTGGCTGACTGATGGTGAGGAATGCAGGCTCTGACAGGTACCACCAAGATGGTTTCAACAATGTGCTTGGCAATAAACTATATATGTCAAGACCTGAGGACGAGTCTAGTTAAGTGTGAAGAAACTCATCACCAGAAACATGGCCACCAGATTATGACGTTTTTAGTCATAGTAATTCCCTATATATGCTAGCAAGGTATGAATGGATTGTGATCTGAACTGTTAAGGAGTATGCAAAAAGAAGAAATCACATATTTTAAAGAAATTTATGTATCATTTATATGTAATGCAGAAATTACTAACTTTATTTAACAAATGAGAAACTGATATTCTCATGTTTTAAGAGAAGACTTACTGGCCACATATCTAAAAGGGGATAGAACTGGAATATGAACTAACATACTTAGTATCATAGGTCCAGATTTCAGAGGCCATATAATCTATATATCTCATGTTATAGATGAGGAAATTAAGACTCATGGTAGCTAAGTGACTTGATCAGGTTCACAGAGCCAGTATTGGTCAGAGACCAGGCTTGAACCTAGGTCTTCCTGATTCTGAGGCTTACTTTCTATCTGTTACAATATACTTTATTTCTGGGCTTTACTTATTTTAAAAAAGAGGGCTGAAGTAATAAATTAACAATCCTTGAAAACAAGAGAAGTTTATAACTTATACAAAGTTTCTCAGCCAATTCCCTGCAGAGCAAAAGAAGTCTCCATGTTTTTCAACATTTCTATCTGCTTTTTTCCACCCACAGTGGAGCTCCATTACTTACCCTCCAAAACACCTCCACTTCCCTCCCCCTCCCCACTTAGAAGAGATCAAAATTTAAGGAAATTTCTCCTCTAGGCATATTATGAGTCAAGGGCATGGAGCATTTTTTAAAGCAATTGTGTATCCGGCCAGAAGATGGCAGGGCATGCATTGCACCTGTAAATTCAAAGTGAATGGTTAGTTCTGGATAGACCTGGATGGATGTGTTCATACTTGTCACCTATTGGTTCAATAGCTAATCTGAGAGCCTGTTGTGCTTTTTCAAGCAAAAAGAAGAAACATCAATCCTCAGAACATTGAAATAGCCCTTTTAGTGAGGAATCCTTGGTCTGTTGCCTATAGTGTTTGTGACATTAACACAGGAAGAATGGAGAACCTCTTGAGCATCTTGTTAGGGATCCTATTGCTTCATCTGAGCTGTGAGTAGGGGGTGAGAGTTAAGTAGGGGGTGAGAGTAGGGTGCTTTGAATGAAAAGGGAGCTCAATAGGACATTCTTCCCAATACTGGGGAGGAAGAAAAAGGCTCGATCTAATTTGTTGGGTCTATTAAATTCTAATGAGTGATGTGTTTATGACAATTTTTGAGTCTGTCATTCTCTTTCTGATCAGTGGTGAGAAGCCAAGAATATTTGCAACAGAATCTTCGCTCTTTGTCCAAGAGGGAGAGCATAAAAGCATGAACTGCAGTTACACAAACAGTGCGTTCTTGTACTTCCTTTGGTACAAGCAGAATTCAGGGAAAAGACCAGATTTGCTGATGGACATTCTTCCAAATATGGACAAAAAAGAAAGTGGAAGAATGACAATCTTGTTCAATGTAAAAGCCCAATATTTCTCTCTAAACATCACTGATGCCCAGCTGGGAGACTCTGGCACCTACTTCTGTGTGACTAATGCACAGTGCTCTCTGAGCACCTGTAACCTGTATAGAAACCCTGCAGGTGAGCCCCCAGCCTCACTCTAATTTCAAACACAGACCGTAGAGTTGAGGATTTTTACATTTTGTTTCTCTCTGCAAAGCAAAATAAATACACAAGATTCCTGTGTTATGAGAAGCTAAGTCTTCAAATGATTTCAGATATTTTGATGGATGATCCATGATGGATCCTGATGGAAATCAGTATGTTTTTTGGAGTAGATTCCTCAAATCTGAGAATATTGCAATGGGGAGTAAACACCTCCTTCTCCTTCAAACCATCCCTCAAGGTCAGTCAGAGACCATTATTTTGACACAGGCCCCTAGGTGTTCTCCTGGCCCTTTCACCCTTGGTAATGTGGAAAGAGCACAGGATTTGGAGTTAGGGAAAGTGGATTCAAATCCCAAATACCATGCTTCCCAGTTATGAGTCCTTGAACAACTCTCATAGTTTTTCTCAGCTTCAGTTTTCTTAATTTTATTAGGAAGATAATTTTTTTTGCATTATATCCTTTGTGGAATCATTTGTAAGGAAAGAGCTTTGGAAATTTTAAAGATCAGTAAGTGTGAATTACAAATTATTAACAACCCTAGTCCAGATCAATTGACTCAGGTTATAATAGTTTCTTATGTTGGCACAAGGAAAAAACCCTGGCCTGGAGAAAGTGGGCTGGCAGACCTAACTCATTTTGTTACTGCAGTGACTTTGGCTAAGTCATCTACTCACCCTGTGCCCACATGTGTAAAATGGATATAGCATTCCAGGGTTCTAATCACTGCACGAACCATTCCAAGTGCTTTAACAGATAGGGATGAGATTTGCATCTTTCATTTGGATTCATTCATGCTTTCTTTCATGGTTACAACCCAGGAGGTAGTATATTATTCTCTTATGATGGGAATTGGGATGATGTGACATATAGCTACAGCTGAAGGTGGGAATTGTCTGTGAATGGGTCTGCATTAATTGTTATTGGGCACCATTAGTGAATGCTGTTTGGACTAAAAGGCTTAAAAAAATTAAATGAGCCAGTGTTAACATGCTCTTTTATTTGTTAAACTGAAGGGAAGGCATAAAAGGGAAGATCACTTGGCTAAACTGGAAAAACCCAAGGGAGCAGGAAATAGGGACAAAAGGGAAGAACAGTTTTGGACAGCCCTCTTTTCATTTGTTGAATTCCTACCTATTCTTTAAAGCCCAATTCAAATATCTTCACCTCTAGAAAGCCTTCTCTGATATTTTTGTTTAGTGTTTTAAAAGGTTTTTATTAACTCTTTGTTTTTATGTCATGTAGATTTTCTTCTACATTTCTTCACTTCCCCCATCCCATGAAGCCATTCCTTATAACAAAGAGTTCTAAAAAATAAATTCAGCAAAACTGATCAACACATTGAAAAATATATTATTATATCCATCATTCAAGAAAGATGCGCTCCAAGTTCTGCAAAGGAGCAGGGGGAGGTATCTACTCGGGTCTCTTCATTGGAGCCAAGGTTCTTCTCTAATTTCACAACATTCAGTTTTGATTGTTTTGTGGATTGTTATTATTTCCATTTCCATTGCCACCTTCTGCCTTGGAGCTTTGCTTTTGAATATCTTCTTGCTTGATCTTTATCCAAGTTTTACCTGCTAACAGCAGGAGTCCCACAGGACTCTGTCCTTGGCCCTCTTTTCCCTCCACACTATTTCATTTGTGATCTTATCAGTTCCCATAGAGTCCATTATCATCTCTATGCTGATGGTTCTCAAATCTACTTATCAAGCCCTAATTACCCTGCTGATTTCCATTCTCATATCTCCAATTGCCTATTGGACATCTCAAACTAGATGCTCTGTAGACATCTTGAACTCAACATGTCCAAAACTGAACTTGTTATCTTTCCCCTCAAGTTCTCCACATTTTGAAACTTCCTTATAATTGCTAAGGGCACCATCCTTTTAGTCTCCCAGGCTCACAAACTGTGTTTTGTCCTCGTTCTCATTCATAGCTCTCTCCCATATCTAATCTGTTGCCAAGGCCTTTTGATTTTACCTTCATAACTTCTCTAGAATGTGCCCCATCTCTCCTCTGACACTCTGATACAGGCCCTCATTACTTCACATCCCGACTATGTCAAAAGGTCGGTCTGCCTGCCACAAGTCTCTCCCTACTCCAGTCCATCCTCCATGTGGCTTTCAAAACTATTTTCTTAAAACACAGGCCTGACAACCAGGACAAGTAATGTCCTTATCTGACCTAACAAACTCCAGCAACTCCCTATCAACTCTAGCATCAAATATAAAATCATCTATTTGGCATTCAAAGTCCTCCATAATCTAGTTCCCATCCCTGTCTGTCCAGACTTCTTACATCTTTCACTTCCCACCCCAACCCCATATATTCATTGATCCAATGATATTGGTCACCTTCACATTCATCAAACAAGATACTCCATCTCTTAATTCCAGCCATTTTTATAGGCAGTCCCTCATGCCTGGAATGGTCTCCTGACTTATCTCCATGTCCTGGTTTTTTGGGATTCCTTCAAATTCTAGATAAAATCCCATTTTTTATAAGATGCTTTTCCATATCTCTCTTAGTTCCAGTGCCTTCCCTCTGTTGACAATTTCTAATTTGTCCCATATATACCTTCTTTGTACATAGTTATTTTCATGTTGTCTCTCCCATTAAACTGTGAGTTCCTTGAGAGTAGGGACTGTCTTTTTTTGTATCCAGAGCAATTAGCAGAATGTCTGGCCACATAGTAGGTACATAAATGTTTACCGACTGACTCCAAATGTAACATATTTTCCACTGTACCACATAGAGCACATCTTTTGTGACTTCAAGCAACACACTGAGAGATAAGGAAATCTTCATTCATTCAGTGTCATTGATGAATGTTTCAGAGAAGTAAAGTGCCAGATACCTTGTGTCACAGGAGAGCCTTCTTTTATACCTTGGATCAGTAAGAAGTAGTGAGAAACGGCTTCTTTGGAGTTTGGATGGAAAAAATAAACATCAGAGATTTGTCTTTACTGCACTCTCCTAGTCATCAGTAAAGGGCTCAGACGCCTATTGAATAGTCTCAACTCTCTCAAGCTACGCAAGAAATAGCAGACATGGCTAGGAATTGGAGAACAAATACGACATAAAACAGCTGGAAACTGTAGTATTTCCTTACAACACCCCAGGAATGTTCTAAGCACTTTTCAGTGATATTCCGGCTAACCTGGGACCTGAATTACAGAGGAGCCCATGGTAGGTAGCAGAGCTTATAGCCATGACCTTTCCATTTGCAAACAGCACAAGTGAGGCAGGGGGTCTAGGGAGGGTTTGGGCACTCACATGTACTCCATGCTTTGTAATCGGCCTCCAGAGGGCGATGCTGCACAGAGCCAGGCTCTTCTGAAAATGAAGCACAGTAACATGCCCTTCCCTCCCTTCCAGCCCTAGTGCCCACAGCTCCTCAAGGCACTCAGACTGAAAGGACTCTTGAAGCATCCTCAGCTCAATGGAATCAGCAGCCAGAAAGTAAGCAGACTCGCAGAGGGATAGCCTGCTCCTGGAAATTCACAGGAAGGACTTTTTCCTTTGGTCCCACTGACCCACCAACCCCCCAACAAGAGAGGAACCCCAGCTTCATCCTATTGAGCCATGACCTCTGTGTCCATTCTCGCCCTTGTGATGCTATTCATACCTAGTGAGTAACATTTTATTCTACTCATTTCCATTGTTCCATTTAGAATCTCCTTTGAACTATATTTCCTTCTGTTTGTAGTGATTTCCTTTTTTATTTTTAATAGGACCAACAGAAGCACAGTCAGTGACTCAGCCTGAAGACCGGGTCTCTGTCTCTGAAGGGTCTCCAGTGGAGCTCAAATGCACTTATTCCTATTCTGGGGCCGTTTATCTCTTCTGGTATGTCTGGTATCCCAACCGAGAGCTTCAGCTCCTCCTGAGACATACTTCAGAGGAAAGCAACAAAGGTTTTCAGGCTAATCTCAATAAGACTGAAACCTCCTACCATCTGAGGAAGCTCCATGTTCAAGAGGAAGATTCAGCTGCGTACTTCTGTGCTCTGAGTGGCACAGTGGGAGGTCTCATAAGGGGAGCTGAACACAAACCTGCAGAAAGTCTTTGAAATGTTCCTCTAAGAATTTTTTTCTTTCTTTTCAGAGTCCCTCAGACTGGGCAGTGCTGTTCCCAAGGAAGAATAAAGAGTCAAAGAATTACAGGATTTAGAATGAGAAAGGACTTTGGAGACTTAATGGTGCAATGCTCTTTATTTAATAGGTGAGAAAACCAAGGCAGAGAATAGTTGTGACTTGGCAGAAGTTTTACAGATGGGAAGTGGTAGATAATGTATTCACATCTTGGTCAGATACAGAAAACTGTCAATTTTCCCCACAAACACTTGTTGGAATAAATTTCATAGTAGAGATGACTAAAGATGAGTCCCAAACATTTAAAATACCCACATTTCTCTCTGTATACCTTTGACATTATCAGGGAAAGTCTGAGAATTCTTCTATTGGACCAGAGCTCAAAACCAACAGCAAAGCTGCAAGACCAGAGCCTTTCTCTTCTTCTAGGTAATCTCTTCTTTTTAGAGTTCCACTGACCTTGGATACAGGAGAAAGCTCAGGGTAGCCTGATGGAAAGCACACTGGAAGACATGGGTTCTAAGCCCGACTTGGTCATTTACTAGCTGTGTGACCTTAGGCAAATATTTTTTTTCCTTCTTTGTTTCCTCAATTAAAAAAAATAGTTATACTAATATGAAAGATGGACTTGGCCACTGAGATCCCAGTCCTGCGACAATGACTGACCCTCCTTGGCCAGTTTTCTGTTACAATCTCCAGCCAACGCAGAAGGGACATAACTAGATCCCAGAGCACTCCACATGAGTCTTGACCCTCTCAGAGCTCACTTACCCAACTCTGACTGGCACTTACTATTTTCAGAACTGGACTTCTATTGGCTAGTCCTTAATTAAGAGCACTTGCAGAATCATCCTTATAGCTTATTGTGAGGAAAACAGCCCGGGAATTATGAATTGTTACACAAATGAGAGACTGTACTGTCCAGTAGAAGGAGCGCTATCTCTGGTGATGGAGGACCTGGGTTCAGATTTGTCCCTCTGACTATTACTATGTGTCATCTCGGGAAGTTACTTAGCCTTGATTTCTTTATTGGCAAAATGAGAGAGTTGGACTAGAAAGACACTAAGTTCCCTTCCAGCTCTGGCAATCAGGTGGGTTTCAGTCAAGTTTTATGTATCCTGATCCATTGCCAGTTATCTTGACTTTTGTCTTGCCACTGGACTCCAATGACTCTGGAGGAGAGAGTGGAACTGATGACTTTGCAAAGCTGTGCTTCACTGAAATCCAATTGACAGGCGTCAAGACATAACCTTCATGATGTCATTAGTCCTCTTCGAGAATGAAGGATAAACAACAAAACAATGATCCCATAATCTCTTGAAGCATTTCTGAGCTGCATTGCATGAATTAATCCCATTTTTCTAGAGAACTGAAACTTCATCCCGATCCTGCTCTTTGTTCTATCTTAACTACTCCCATCCCAATTGATTCAGGAGCTGTTTAAATACCTAGGGTATTAATTCCCTTCATTTTGGAGCATGAATTGTCAGATTATCAAGGATTTCTTACTGTTTACCACCTTTCATCAGACTATAGCAAAATGAAAAACAAAACAAAACAGAACAGATCTCTCACTCTGTGGGTGGGGGATCTTGGTTCAACCCTACCTCTGATGCCTGTGTAAACTTTGAGCAAGTCCATTCAATTCCCTGGGACTCATTTTGCTCATATATTGGATGAAGGTGTTGGACTAGATGGCCCCTAAGATCCAACTCTTGGTCCTAGGTCCTTCTAAAATATGTATACCCAAGGATCCACCTGCAAACCTCCTTTTTGACCTTCCTTTTTCTAGTTCTACAAGGCTTCAATAATAAATCTGCATAATTTCCTCCGCTCAGTTGAGTACCTTTTTGACAGAAATTGTACAGTATTTGTGTTTGCATTAACCCATCAGAGAGAGCAAGACCCAGGAAACAAAGCCTCTGAAGTTATAATAGTAACTTCTTTGTTCCAGGAAAAGCATGAATAGGAAAGGGAATTGATTATCTCCTGATCTTAGGGACATATTGGGGAATGGACAGCTCTTTTTGATCTAGGGTTTTTTTCATCATCCAAGAGGTAATTTCCAGTTTGAAGTGGGGAGCATACTGAATTGGCCTAGACTTCATAATTCCTATTCTCTTAAATTTACTTATAATGAGTTTTTATTTCCTTAACTTTAGATCTTGTGACTACTCAGAATGTTAGAATTCTATAAATAAAAAAATGATTGAAATTCATATGCATGTAGCCTTTCACCAAAGTCCAACTAAGATATTTCATTATGGTAAAATGTTAACTCTGGGCTCATCCTTCTTGACTACTCTTCAGCCTTTGACACTGTCATATTTTTCTCCTTGATACTCTTTTCTGTAGATTTTCATGGTACTATTCTCTCCTGTTTCTGCTCTGACCTGTGTGACTGATCCTTCTTAGACCCCTTCACTGAATTGTCATTCAAATCATGCCCACTAACTGTCAGTGATGCCCAGGGGCTTGTCTTGGGTGCTAGTCTCTTTTTAAGAAACTTTGTATTCTCTCACTTGGTGATGTCATCTGCTACCAGGGTTCAATTATCATTCTTATGCAGATGATTCCCAGATCTCTAAATTTAGCTGTAGTCTCTCTCTTAATCTTTAGTTCCTCTTCTTCAACTGCCTTTTGGTCCTTTTGAATTGGGTATTCACTAGGCATCTCAAAAAAAAAAGATAATCATTATCTTTTCCCAAAGTTGTTTTCTTTCCAACTTGTTGATTACTTTTTAGAGCACCACAATCCTCCCTATCATCCATGCTTGAAACATCAGTGCCATCTTTGACTTCTCTCTTGCACTCATTCCACATATCTAATCTACTGTCAAAAATTGTCCTTTTTACCTTTAGAACATCTCTTGTATTTATTATCTCTCCACTCACACAGAAGGGACTCTGGTACAGGCCCACTTCACATCATTCCTGGACTATTTCTGGGTTTTTTTAGGGGGGAAGGCAGGGCAATTGGGGTTAAGTGACCTGCCCAAGGTCACACAGCTAGTAAGGGTATCAAGTGTCTGAGGCTGGATTTGAACTCAAGTCCTCCTGACTCCAGGACTCACTGCACCACCTAGCTGCCCCTCCTAGACTCTTTCAATATCTTTCAGTTACCAGTTCAATATCTTTCTATTTGGTCTTTCTGTCTCAAATATTTCTCCACTCTAATTCATCCTCCACTCACTGACAAAGTACTTTTCCAAAAGCACAGGGATGATTATGTCACTCTCCTCCTCAATTAACTGTATTGGCTCCCTATCATCTCCAAGATCAAATATAAAATCCTTTTTTGGTTTTTAAATCTATTTACAACCTATCTCCTTCATGCATTTCCAGTCTTCTTATTCTTTACTCCCTCCATAGTCTCTACAATTGAACAATACTGGCCTTCTGCTGTTCTTGGCACAGATCATTCCATCCATTGACTCTGTTTCTTTTCACTGACTATCTCTCATTCTGGGAATGCTCTCCCTCATCACTTCTGCTGCCTAGTTTTCTTGCCTTCACTTAACACTTAGTTCAAATTCTGCCTTCTTAGGGAAGGCATTTCTGCCTCCTTACCCCAAACACACACCTTCCTCACCACTGTCCTGCTGCTATTGCCTTTTCTCTGAGATTACCTTCCTTTAAAAATGTATGTCTTGCTTATTTTTTCATTTTTTTCATGAAACATGAATTCCTTGATGGCAGGGCCATGTTTTTACATTTCTTTTTGTAACTAGCATTCAAGCCTGGGCTTTTGTATGAGAATCAAGTCATTGGAGGAAAGGGTGATTTTTAAAATCTTCCATGTTGTGTTAGGGGTGGAGTTGGTAAGAGCTTTTGAGGACAATGGGCAAGAGTCCAGAGATGTTTTTTTCTTCACACCTTCCTTGTGAGCCACATTTAAACAAACCTATATTAACCTACACATAACCTACTTGGTCAACACATGTATCTTGCAAAGTGTATCTCCAGTGCTCATCACTGTGCCAGATACACTGTATGCTCTTAATAAATGGTAGGTCCTACCTACCAAGATGGTTTCAAGCGTAGGTGGGACAAGGAATTGAATATGTCCAGTCCTCAACACTAACCCAGTTAAGTACAAAGAGGCCAGTGATTTGGCCACCAGGTCCTGAATTTTTTGGCTACAGTAATCCACTACCTGTTTGAAGGGATTCTGATTTGAATTGTTGAGAAGCATATGCAAAAAGATGAAATCACAGATTTTAATAGCAGTTACCAATCTCTGTGGGTAATAAAGCTATTCCTGTCTCCATTTAATAAATGAGAGACAACTGAAACTTTCAGATTTTTAGTGACTTGGCCACATGACTTACTGGCCTCGCAGCTAGCAAGCAATAGAGCTGGAACTTAAGTTAAAGTATTTAGGATCCGAAGAGTCATAGATCTAGAGCTAGAGAGAACCTTAGTAACCACATTTAGGCTGACTAAAATCCCATCTTTTACAGGAAGCCTTTTCCCAAACCTTCTTAATTCTAGTACTTTTTCTTTTTAATTATTTCCCATTTATTCCATATATAGCTTGTTTGTATGTAGTTGTTTGCTCATTCTCTCTCCCATTAGATTGTAAGCTTCTTGAAGGCAGGACTTTTTGCCTCTTTTCAAATCTCCAGAACAGCACCGTTTCTGGCACATGGTAGCTATTTAATGTTTATTGACAGACTGACTGATGTAGTCCAAACTCCTCATATTATGGATGAGAAAATTGAAATTCAAGGGAGTAAAGTGACTGGCTCAGGGTCACATAGCCAGTCTGGGCCAGGGGCAAGACTTGAACCCAGGTTCTCCTGGCTTCAAGTCCAGCTATCCACTCAATATTAAAAATGATAATTTGAGGGGCAGCTAAGTGATGCTGTGGATAGTGCACCAGCCCTGGAGTCAGAAGGACCTGAGTTAAAATCTGGCCTCACACACTTATTGGCTGTGTGACCCTGAGCAAGTCACTTAACCCTGGTTGCCTACAAAATCAAACAAAAATTGATAATACAAATATTTGATAAACAAAAAATGATAATTTGCTATATTATTCTATTAAAATTATTTATAAAACTATCACATAATCATATTAAAAATGGTAATGCCAAGTTTCTGTTAAAAGTGTGGGTTCATTAAAGGAGCTTAGGAATTTTCTAGAGGCAACCACATTCACTGTCCTTCTTGTATTCAATTCAGGCAAATTGGAAATATTTTTTAAAATATAATTTCTCTGAAAACCTTCCCTTGATGGGGAGGAAGAGGCATTAATTGGCCTTTTAATACCATGGTAGTATCCTAGACACTGAAAGATGTAGTAAATTCTAAATTAGCCGTAATAAGAGAGGACAGCAAGGGCACAGATAATCCATAGTCACAGATAACACAAAGAATAGGTCAACTGGTCTCTGAAAGATTTTTTGTTTTTGCGACCGTATTTCAATAGATGCAGTCAATAATGTATGATGAAAACCATGTTGGCCCATGAGTCAGAAGACAGTAGAAAGACTCACTGGTTCTGTAGTCAGAAGTGCTGGGTTTAAATCCTACCTTTGGCACTGATACTTTGTGTTAATCAGTGCTCTAATCAACTGTTTAAGACTACATATTTCTTCTTTTAAAATATTTATTTATTTATTATTTGTTTTCAATGTTCACTTTTCTAAAGCTACTTTTATAAAGTAAATTCCCCACCCCCGACACATGTACTCCCTCCCCACTCCCCAAGATGGCATGAAATCTGATATAGGTTATACATGTACCATCTAAGACTATATATTTCCAAGAAGAGGCCAACTTGCCTTGGTAGAGGAGATTTCCTCACCTGAGAGTTCCCTATACAAATGACATCGCAGGTGCAATCTTTATTCCTATCCATATTCTATGAATCTCATTGCATGGGAGCAAGATGTGGATTGCCACAGTTCTCGAAGAATTAAAAATGAATATCATGTTGGATTTCATCAGAGTACAACATGTAACCAGTGAGGAGCTTCAAAGAAGAAAAGGAAGAAAAGATATAAGCAAGCTGGGTTGGGCACCTGGCAAGGGCTCAGGATGACAGGGAGACAGCCAGTGGGCTCTGCAGGCACCGCTCCAAGTTAAGAGAGACTAAAAAAGGCTAAGAGCCTGTTGAGTAGGGCCCCCTTCTCCCACCCTGCGGTGAATGTAGGGGAGAATAAACAGAATGAACTGACACAGAAGAATTTTGATCTGGATCAATGGACAAAACTTCCAAAAACTTAAGATGAGAGACTCATTTAAGCATTTAAGTATGCCTGAAGAAGGACTTGGTTTCTCCAAAATCTTCCTGAGACTTTTAGAGTCCAACCTCCATATTACCTGAATTCTCTACAGGATGACAAGACATCTTTTGTCTCCATTTTGAAATTGATGCCACCCTAAATACGACTATAGTGAGTATACAGGTGAGCCCAGTGCTGGCATTCAACTAGTTCGTACCGGTTTGGTAGAACCAGTACCTAATTTTAGGTTGAGTTTGGTGAACTGGTTGTTAGTAGTGGCGCACCTTGGCTTGGTTCTATGGAGAACCGGTTGTTAATTTATTTGAATCCCCCCCCCCCACTGGGTGAACCTCTTTCACCTTTTGCTCAGCAGGTTGATTCTTGAAGTCTCAGGAATACATAGACCTTGAGAGGAGAAGATTGATCAATTAATCAAGAAATATTTACTAAATACTTACTATGTACCAGACACTTTGCTAAATGGTGGATATACAAAAAGAGGCAAAAGACAGTCCTTGCCCTCAAGGAGCTTATAATCTGATGGGGGAGACCACATACAAACGGATGTATGCAAAGGATGCTATGCACAAGATAAATAAGAAATAATTGACAGAATGAAGACATTAGGATAAGGGTTGAAGAAAGATTCCAGAGAGGTCAGTATATGGAGTGGAGCAGAGAAAGGAGAGTGTTCCAGGCATGGGGGACACCAGAGAAAATGTCCAGAGCCAAGAAATTGAATGTCTTATTCATGGAACAGTCAGGAGTCACTTTGGTGGCTGAATGGAGGATAGATTGGGGTAGGCAAAGTAGAAGCAGCCAGCCCCACCAACAGGTTATTGCAATAATCCAAGTGTGGGGGCCTGCACTACAGAGGTGGCAGCGTCAAAGAAGAGCAGGGGGATGTATTTGAGATATATATTGCAAAGGTGATAGATGTTACATTGCATACAAGTTGGGAGAGGAACCTGAGAAACCACCTAACCCTTACTGGGAAATGTGTGTACTATGGAACCAGACAGAGATGCCCAAATCTGCTTGATGGACCCAGATACAATTTGGGGGGAATGGATTTCTCATAATCTCCCTGGCTCATTATTCAATTCAGAGAAATCTTAGAAATGTCAGTATCTGGCTTACTTTGCATCCCCTCAATTGATTTATAAACATCAGAATGCAAAATATCAACGAGGGCAAAATGCTGCACCTAAGACAAACTGCATAAAATCATACTAAGGAAGCACAGAGATAGAGGAGTGAGCATAATCAGATAGTGATTCCTAGAAGTGGTGGAATTTGAATTGAGTTCTGTAGGAAATGAAAATCTAGAATCAGTCTTCTGTGTCTGTTAGTCATTTGGTGCTGTACAAACACCACGGAGAGGAAAAAAATGCTGCACTGAGAGTCAGTAGATAAAGGATCTCCTCACTGTGCCATTAGCCAATGAAATCACACTGGGCAAGTTATGTAATTTCTCTGGATATCAGTTATTTTATAATGAAATGAGGGCCCTATACTTTATGATCTCTGAGGTCCCTACTGTAGTATTGTGTAGCTGGACTCGATCTTGGAGGTCACTTAGTCCAATTCTCTCACTTTACAGACAAAGAAAGTGAAGCTCAGATCATTGAAATTATCTGCCCAAAGTAAGACAGTTAGTGAGTAAAAGAATCAGGCTAAAACCCCAAGAACCTGGATTTTAAATTTGGCATTAGACTAGGTGACATCCAAAGCCCTTTTTCATCCCTAAAAGTTTAAGTTTATATGACAGGCAAGTGGGAAGAATGTCTCAGAGTGATTCTCATTTAACACATCTTCAGTAATTTTGTGTTTGGCCTGAGGTGAGCAGAGCATCTATGGACAGAAAGAACTTAGGCTGAAAACCTTGATTGTGTGATTTATCAAAGGGAGTATGAAGCATACAAAGTAGCAGACCGATTGACTGCACAGACAGAAAACTCTGTTTCCTAGAGCAGCACAAAAAAGGGGACAAGAAATAGTCTGCAAGATGGGGGTACTAAGTCAGCATCTTAGATCCCAGTACTGTATCCTCATCGATTGTTGGTAGGATATAAGAATGGAGAAGCTCCTAGGAATCTCATTAATGACAGGCTTCAGCTGGCCTCTAAGCTGGGCATAATGGGGATGGGAACAGACTATTCCTTTTAAATGCCAGGGAGAAAGCCAGGAGGCTCAATCAGCCTTCTCTGGACTCATTTTTGGGGGGTGGAGGGACTAGGGAAGGAATATAAGTTCTGGATGACTTGATGCTGTCTTTTTGCACGGGGGTGATCAGTCAACCAGAGGTGGAGTAATCCTACATCCTTGAGCCTCCAGGAGGGAAAGAATGTCATTCTCAATTGCACATACAAGAAAGATAGGTTGAAATGCTTCTTATGGTATAGGGCAGAATCCTGAGAAAGGCCCTGTTTTAGCGATAGCCATTTGTCCGAATATGTTTAAAAAACAAAAAGGAAGATTCATAATTTGGCTCAATAATGAGAGAAGTGATTATTTTTCTATTATATTAATAACCAATTATTAAATTAGGATTAGGGTTTTTCCTTTCTATTTCCTTATTCAAGGACCATCCCTTGTAGGACATTCAGCCAGTCTCTGAAGGACAAGGCTGATAGATGAGATTGGTTTAATCTTTGGGGTACATATTCCAGGATCTTGAGGAGAACCCCACTCAACTAGAAGACCTTATTTCTGTTAAGAGTGTAAACAGAATCTAATCTAGGTGCATTCCAGTCCCAAAACATTAAGCCTGTGTCTTTGCACTCTCTCCATTGGAGTTTAGGGTAACCCGGCTTATGAAGGAGAAAACCAACCAGAGTGTTCTGGGTAGAGATGGATTCCTTTGTCCGGATTGCTGGAGGTAGCTGAGTTTCATGACCAAGCCACACTCTCAGCAGAAGTTGCTGAAGGTTTTCAGAAGACCTTCTCATTTGAAAGTCTCCCCCCTCATTAATAATTCATCAATCTGGGTTGATTTTCACCTGCCAGGGGCACCCCCTTTTCCACAGGTATAAAAACTTTTGGTGATCTCCATTGTTTTGTCTTTGGTTGTCTAGAGAGATCAATTATCATCAATATATCGTATCAATATATCATCAGCCTAATTAATAAATTAACTATTAATTACTCAGAAACTCTGTCACCTGAGATTTTCATTCATTGCAATAATGATGCTAAACACTTCTTCCTGCACATCTCAGCCTCTCATCCTGGAGACTCAGGTTCCTACCTCTACATGTCAAGTGGCCAGTGCTACCTGGGAACCCATAGGCTGTGCATGAACCTTGCAGCTAGGGATCTGGTCACAAAAACCTCAACTTTGAGCCCAATTAGAATTGAGTATGTGACCTCTCCCTGCAAATGGAAACATATGCTTAGGAACCTAAGGTAACCAGATGGAGAGAGGTGGTTTATAATTCACAGGCTATAGATCTAGAGCTGGAAGGGATGCTAGAGGTCATCATTTTACAAATAAGAAAACTGAGAACAAGAGGAGTTAAGTGACTTGTCCAAGGTTGTGGGAGAATAGACTAATAGTTTTGGAATTAGAGGGAAACTTTAGAAGATCTTTTGTCTAATCCTCTCATTTTTACAAAAGAGGAAACCAAGGCCCAAAGAGGTTAAATGACTTTCCCAAGGAAACACAGGTAGTAGGTGTTAGATGTGGGAATTGAACCCATGTCTCTGACTTGAGAGACAATGCCCTTATTTATGAAGAATTTAAATATGTTATATTATGATCCAACTATAATAATGAAATTAGATAAATTCTCTTCACATTAAAAAACAAAGTTAGAGATTATCTCTTCCATCAAGGCTTTCCTAACCTCCCTGTCAAGAAGTGCATTTTCCTTTTATCGTATGATAGAATGAAATACTTATTAAATGCTTTACTATGTACAAGCACTGTGATTGGGATACCAATAAGGAACAATTTCTCCTCTCAAGAAGCTCACATTCTAATGGGGAAAACAATACATAGGGAAGGTTTCAGTTGCAAGGCAGTTGGAAAGGTCCCATAGTCCACAGAGGAGTATGTCAAAATAGATGGCAATGCCTCTTCTTCAGTGTCATTTAAACTGATAAAATCATGTAAGTTTCTGGTGTTGAACCATCTGATACTAGTCTGGAAATGCTTGGCAGATGGGCTAAACCAGGTAGAAGGTAATCAAAGCTTCAGACCTGTCAGTAAGTTAGGGGGATGTCTGCTCCCAAGCATGTGAAGACTTCCTCTGATGGAATGGGCAGATGAGAAAAATTTGTTCCAATGGCCATGAAGGCAGCTGAAGAAGCTCTGTGGAGTACTTAGAGCTTAGTCGGACATCAAAGAAGCCAGCATCATCCACTGCATCCTGGGCCATCCCCAGTCACTTTGACTTTTGCCCTGCCACTGGACTTCTGATGACTCTGAAAGAGAGAGTAAAGCTGATGACTTTGTCTCTGCCTCTGCCGACTCTGTCTTGCTTAAATCTAATTCACGTGAAAGTCAAGACGTCACTTTGTGTTGTCATTGGCTTTCTTCAAAAATGAAGGACAAACAACAATAACAGTCTGGAAATATTATTTTTCCAAAGTCTCTTGGGATCAGAGTCTTGGTTTGATTCCATCAAGGTCGAAGAGGAGATGGTAGTCAAGGCGATAGAGGTGGTTTTACCTGTTTCTCCTTCAGGGTGCCTTGCTGCTTCACTTAGGTTGATTTGTCTGCTCTGTGTGTGGCAGTCTGCGGGGATGACTTGTCCCTTGTCTACAGGAGTTGTCTCCTTGAACAATTGCTGTGAGCTATTGCTGTTGGTGATGAAGAAGATGGCCACTACTCCATAATGGTATCACTTTGTGCCTCTAATGATATTCTACTTTTCATTGTGATTCTGTTTTTTTAAATTATTTTTTATTTTTAATTTACAACACTCAGTTCCACAAGTCTGAGTTTTTTTTCTCCCTCTCCCTCTTCTACCCCCTCCCCTCCACGATGGCATGTAATCTCATTGTGATTGTATTGTACTGTACTGTACTATATATTTTTTTATGATATTGTATATCATATTGTATACATAATGTCACATAAAATATAATATTATGTTAACAATATCATATATCATAATATTATATTTTTATATCTTATGTCTTGCCATGTAATGATGTCATACCATTCTATGTTTTGCTATATTATCAGATGAGGTAATATTTATAAAGTGCATAGCACAGCCCTGATGCATAGCAGTTGCTATGTTATTCCATTCTTTCCTTCCCTATATGTATTTTCTACCTTCTTAAACTGCAAACTCTGAGAGTAGAAATTATGCCTTTAAAAATTTTCCCAGTGACTAGAACAATGCCTTAATATATGGAATTTAATAAATATTTATGAAGTGAATGAGGTTGAGGAGAGGCAGAGAAAGGGAGAATATCTATGCAGACCATGAGTCTTGTCTACATCCCAGTAATTTTATGATGAAAACTGCAATAGAGAAAGGACTTTTCTCAAAGTCTTTAATAGCCAGGAATCCACAAAGAGTTACTTAATAGGTCACCCTGACCATCCCAGAGAATTAGAGAGGGCTAAGAAATTCTTCTCTCTTCACAGTTTATGGGAGTGCATTCTTGGATTGCTTCATTACAAAAGGGAGAACTGATCCCACATCAACCCCAAAGCATTTAAATTATGTCAGCTATGTCCTGAAAAGCTGGAGATGGAACCCTAATAGCTTATTTCATTACTGTCTTACCCCACTTGGCAATGTTGGTTGTGTTGCGAGTCATGAGGAACTTGCCTATCCATTTACAAAAAGAGGCAAAGTAATGTTGGGTTCATCTTTCAGCACAATAATGGAAAAGAATATGAACTTCTTTGCTTACTAATTAACTACCTAGCTAGAAGATATCAATGTTTACATTTTTCCCAGTAGACCATGGACAATTGATGGACTTCGTGTATGTGTGGGCATATTTATGGGGCAAGGGTGTGAATCAGAGGGAATGTAACAAAATAGATTCAAATAATATCATTCCTTTCTCCTCCATTTGTTGTGGATATTCTTTATTTTTTAATTGATTAGACAATTTGGTTGTTCACTTTCTTTTTAAAAATCAAATTAGTTAATGCCTTGTCTGGGTTATTGTTTTTTTAAAAAAGCACAGTTTTATTTATTTATTCAATGGGGTTTTTATTTTTTATTAATCTCTTTTTATTTTAAGACTTTATTCTGATATTTAATTGATTTTAAAAATTTGTTGGTTCTCTATTTTTTTCATTTAACACCAAATTTATTGATCTGTTCTTTTTTTTCTCTTTTGGTGATGAAAATGTTTAGAAGTATAAATTTTCCCTTAAGTACTGCTTTAAATGCATCCAAAAATTTTGGTATGTTGACTCATTATTGTCACTATATTTAATGAAATTATTTATTGCATCTATGATTTGTTCTTTGACCCACCAACTCTTTCAGATTAAGTTGTTTAGTCTATGGATGACTTTTTTCCTTTATTCAATGGTCCTTTGTTATATACAATTTTTGTTGCATTGTGGTCAGTAAAGGTTATATTTAATATTTCTACTTTTCTGTATTTGTTGGTTATATTTTTGTGAGTTAATAAATGGCTGTTTTTGCAAAGGTATTGTATAAAGCTGAGTTATGTTTATATTCCTTCATTTCCATCCAATAATCACCAGAGACCTATCATATCTAACTTTTCTAAAATTCTTTTCAGATTCTTACCTTCATGCTTTAATTTTTTGGGATTTGATTTACATCACTCTAAACAGCTACATTGAGGTTTCCCACTATTATAGTTATACTATTTTTCTATAACTTGCTTAACTTTTTCTTAAGTGGCTATATGCTATGTCAGTTAGCGCATCTATCTTAACTATTGACATTAATTTATTGTCTATGTTGCCTTTCAGTATAATGCAGTTTACTTGCTCGTCTTTTTTAATTGAATCAGTTTTTGCTATTGCCTTGTCTGAGATTGTGATTGTTACCCCTGACTCCTCTCCTTTTATTTATTTTTTTAGTTCATCACTGGCATTGTAGATTTTGCTTCAGCTCCTTATTTTAACTTCACACGAGTCTTTATGTTTCAAGTGTTTTTCTTGTTAACAGTATATAGTTGGATTCTGCTTCCTAATCTATTCTGCTAATCCTCTTTTGTTTTATGGGTGAGTTCATCCCATTCATATTCACAATTATGATAGTTAATTGCATATTTCCCTTTATCCTGTTCTCTTGGGCTCTTCTCTTCACTCTCTGTTCACTCTTTATGAAGGAGTAGAGGGTTGTGAGACAGGCGTGTGCTCAGTATGAGCTCTCTCAATTTGATGCAATCATATCTCCCACTTCCCAGTCATTCTCTGATTCTTCTTCGTCAAGTCTGTTCCAGGCATCCACTTCTCTGTTTGTTTGTTCATTCTTTTCCCAACAGTATCAAAGGAGTTCAATCACTACTATTTTATAATAGAGTTTAAGGTCTGGCAGTGCTATATCCAAATCATTCTTACCTTCCCCCCCCACCCCATTATTTCCCTTGATATCCTAGATCCTTTTACTTGCAAATTAGGGTGTGGAGTATCCTGTTGTTTATTGGATTGGTATAGCAGCTAGGTGGAAGAGTGGAAAGAGGACTGGGCCTAGAGTCAGGAAAATCTGAGTTCAAATCTGGCCTCAGACACTTACTAACTGTGTGACCCTGGAGAATCATTTAACCCCTATTTGCCTCAGTTCCTCCTCTGTAAAATAGGAACACACTGGAGAAGGAAATGGCAAATCACTTTAGTGTCTGTGCTAAGAAAGCCCCAAATGGGGTCATGAAGATTTGGACATGCCTGAACAACAATAAATAACCTTAAATCTATAGAAGCAGCTAAGTGATGTAGGGCATAGAGTGCTAGACTAGGAGTCAGGAAGACTTGAGTTCTAATTTTGCTTTAGATATTTACTAACTGTATGATCCCCTGTAAGTTATTTCTTTCAGGCTCCTTTTCCTCATTTATAAATAGGCATAAGAATAGCACCTACCTCAGAGTTTTTATGAGGCTCAAAAGGAATGACAAATTGAAACCACTTTGCATACTTTAAAACTCTATATAAATGCTAACTATTATTATTAAATCTGTATGTTAGCTTTAGTAACATTGTCATTTTATTGTACTGGCATAACTCATTCTTCATTTCTTTTAGGAACATTTTGCAATTAGATAGATAGACAGATAGATAGATGAAGCATTTTAAAAATGATTACTATGTGCTGAGCATTATGCTAAAACACTGGAGACAGAAATAAAAATAAGCAGAATAGTCCCTATCTTCAGGATGCTTAAATTCTAGTTGAAGAAAACTTTTAAAAGGCAAGCTGGAAAGAAGGGGACTGAGAGGGGAGGAATTGAGCTGAGAGAGGTGGTATGATGATTTGTACCTGGTAGCTGAAAAGTGAGATGACACCTATTTCTGGAGACCCCAGATATTTTGTGGGGAAGAGATGAATCTATAGAATACTGATTGGAATATTAGAATATTGACTTTCAAATATTTTATGTATTTTAAAATAACTGAATGAGATTTCCCTTCCTATTACTGCCTCCTGAATTTTGTTTAAAATAAAAAACACAGTAAAGTATTCTTCTTTATGAATAGTTCAGATCCCCTTCATTTCTCAGCCACCAGGTATGAACCATGCTGTTTTTCACCACCCCCCCACTCCCTTCATATGTTATCTTTTCCTTTAGAAGGCACAGCTAGGTGGCACAGTGGATGGAGTGTCAGGCCTGAAGTCAGGAAGACTCATCTTCCTAAGTTCAAATCTGGCCTCAGACACTTACTAGCTGTGTGACCCCAGACAAGTCATTAACCCTATTTGTTTCAGTTTCCTCATGGGTAGTAAAATGAGCCAAAGAAGGAAATGGCAAACCATTCCAATATCTTTGCCAAGAAAACCCAAAATGAGGTCACAAAGTGTTGGACATGACTGAATAACAACTCACATTAGAATGTAAGGTCCTTGAAGGAAAGGACCATCTTGTTTGTAAGCAAATGTCCTATCAAATTTTCTTTCTCTCTCTCTCCCTCTCTCTCTCTCTCTCTCTCTCTCTCTCTCTCTCTCCCTCTCTCTCTCTCTCTCTCTCTCTCTCTCTCTCTCTCTCTCTCTGTCTCTTCTCTGTCTCTGTCTGTCTCTATCTTTGACTCTCTCTCTATTTGTCTTTCTATTTCTCTCATTATAAAACTTTCCTTAAAGAAATGAAGGATGATTCAAATAGATGTAGGAATATTCTATGATCATGGCTGTTCTCTGACAGTATAATATAATAACAGTATTGGCAAAGCCAAAGGGATATTATATAAAAGTGCTGTGGGACTTTGTGGGTTTATTTTGTAGCACACATCTTTTCTTAAGCTATTAGTTGTCTCTATTAGGTTCTTTGTTGATCCTCCAGAATTTTCTAAATAAACAATCATTTCTTCATAAAATAAGATTAATTTCCACTTTTCTGTCTAGCTTTTTGCCTTTACTTTCTTTATCTTGTCTTATTGTTATTATTAGTATTTCTAGAACTAAATAAAATAATAGCAGGGAAAGGCAGCATCCTTGCTTTATTCTTATATTTCTTGGGCAAACTTATAACATATTTCAATGGCTTACACTACATGTTTGGGTTTTTAGATAGACTTTTTTTTATCATATTGAAAGTATTTTCCCACATCTATTAAGATTATCGCATTGTTTGGAGATTTCTCTTTTTAAAATGATTAATTATGGTGGTTATTTCCTGAGGTTGAGTCACCTTTGCATCCCAAGTAAAAATACAACTTGGTCATAATTAATGATGTTTTAAATGCATATTGCTGTAGCCCTTTTGCTGGGATTTTATTTAAAATGTTTGAAACTATATGTCTTAATAATATGCTTCTATATTTCTCTTCCTTTGCTTTATCCTTCCACGATTTACATATTAGGACATCATATCATAAAAAGAAGAGTGCTTTCTTTCTTAATTCTTCAGAATACTTTGTTTAATATAGATATTTATTCTGTTGTATTACATTTATATTAATTCATTTTGCTTTAATATATTATAATCACTTTGCAACAACTCCCCCATATTATTCACTTTCAATAATAGCAAAAAACAACAACAAATAAAACCAAACCAAATCAAAACAAAAACTCTCAGCCAAACAAAATCATCTAATGCAATGACAGTGATGAATCGTTTGCTATTATTCCTCCTCCTAAAGCATTCACGTCTCTTTGGAGGAAGGGAAGGATATTTCATCTTCTGATTTTTGGAATCAGGTTGAGTTCGTGCAATTAATCTGAATTTGATTTCATTCTATTGTTATTTTCATAAACATTATGGTAAAGATTATGTATATTTTTATACTGATTATACTTATTTCACTTTGCATCGGCTTATGTCTTTCCAGTTTATACAAATTTCTCAGAATTGGTTTCCATTTCTTACAGCAAAATAACATTCTATTATGTTCACACAGCATAATTTAGCCAATTCCAAATTGATGAGCACTTAGTTTGTTCTGAGACTTTTTGTTTTTGTTTGTTTTTTGCTTTCACAAAAAGCGATACCATAAATATTTCTCTCTATATGGAGGATTTCTTTCTGATATTGACATTTCTGACATGGACTATATGTTCAGTGGGAGGATCACCAGGTCAACAGAACATCATTATAGAGAAAGATCTTTCCCAAGAGTTATGACTGCATTTTGACCCTCAACACCTCATAGAATAAATGAGGTTGGGCCTAAGATCTGAATGCTTCACATTGGAAAAGAATGTTTTATATTGCTTTAAAACATTATAGGACCTGTGATTGTAACTCCTGGGGAAGAAACTTCCTCTGCCAATGCGAACTGGCAATTGCTCTGCAACTTAATCTTATAGAGTAGCCTATAGCCACTGAGAAGTTACATGATTTGTTCAGTCATATAGCAAGCATGTATGAGAGGATGGAATTCAGCTGGGGTCTCCCTGATTATAAGGCTGGCTCTCTATCCAATAAAGTACTAATCTTAAAAAAGAAAGGAAACTGAGTGAAAGAGTGAATGAAGAAACACTGAAAACAAGATTAAGGTCTTTACATATAGTCCAAAGTGACTGGGTCCATACCAGGATAAGATGGAGAAGGAATTTCATCTTTTTCAACACACTAACTATGCTGCCAAAAATGTCGTACAGTTTTTAATAAGATAGCTACAGGGGAACTCTTTTTCTTCCCTCTTTGTGTTTAGAAGGGACCAAAAGCCAAGGAATTTTTCCTTCTGGGTATATTGTGAGCCAGGAGTGCATCTGGACAGAAAATGACTGGGTATTGATTACATCTGCAAATTCAAACTGAGTGGCTAGCTCTGGATAGACCTGGGTGGGTGTGCTCATCCTATATGAGGTACTTGTCTCCTGTTAGCTCAATAGCTCATCTAAGAACCCAGCAATACCCAGAACATTGAACTAACTTCTTCAGTTAGAAACCCTTCATCTTCTGCCTCTATTATCAGTGTCCCTGATAGGGAGGAAGGATGGAGAATTTCTTACACATCTCATTAGTGATCCTGTGGCTTCATCTGGGCTGTGAGTTGAAGGAGAAGAATGGGGAAGTAGTAGGGTGCCTTGAGGGAACAGGGAACTCCAAATGACATTCTTTCCAAGACAGAAGAGAAAGAACAAGGGCTCAATCTGAATTATTTGGATCCATTGAAATTTAATGTATGAGGAGTTTATGAAATTTTCCTGAGTCTGTCATTCTCTTCTCAAGCAGAGGTGAGAAGCCTAGAAAGTGACCACAAAGTCCTCTCTGTTTGACTGTCCAGGAGGGAAAGAGCATCAGAACAAACTGCAGTTACACAAGCAATGCCTTGACCTACTTCCATTGATATAAGCAGGATTCTGGGAAAGGACCAGATTTGCTGATAGATGTTTGTTCAAATATGGACAAAAAAAAAGAAAATAGAAGAGTAGAAATCCTTTACAACAAAGGAGTCAAACACTTCTCTCTGCATATCATAGCTGTGCAGCCAGAAGACTCAAGAACCTACCTTGGTGTAATGAGTACACATTACTCTTTGGACAACTATAGCCTGTGCACAAGCCCTTCAGGTGGGACTCCAGCCTCACTCCCTGATATCGAGCACAAACAATACTACTGGGGATTTTTCAAATTTGTTTCCTTCTACACAGGGGGGAAAACAAAAGTAACATCACAGGACTCCTAAAATATTATGAAAAGCTGTCTTTTCAAAAGTGTTTTTTAACCTTTCTATTTTCAGTTCCAAATTCTCTACCTTTCTCCATCCCTCTCCCACTCACTGAGAAGTCAAGAAATATGATATCTATTATATATATGATGTCATACAAAACATTTCCACATTAGCTATGTTGGGGGAAAAAAAGCAAGAGAAATAAAAAAAAAGATATTTCAATCTACACTCAGAGTTCATTAGTTCTCTCTCTGGAGGTGGATAGCATTTTTCATCATGAATCCTTTGGAACTGTCATGAACCATGGTATTAATCAGACTAGGCCTTCCACAGTTTGTGCTTGAAATGACCTTTTCGTTTGCAAGCAGCACCATAGGATAAAGAGAAGCTCTGGGCACTCACATGTGCTCCATGCTTTGTGATTGGCCTCCAGAGGGCGATGCTGCACAAGTTGAGCCAGGCTCTTCTGAAAATGAAGCACAGTAACATGCCCTTCCCTCCCTTTCAGCCCTGGTGCCCACAGCTCCTCAAGGCATTCAGACTGAAAGGACTCTTGGAGCATGCTCAGCTCAGTGGAATCAGCAGCCAGAAAGTAAGCAGACTCACAGAAGGACAGCCTGCTCCTGGAAATTCACGGGAAGGACTTTCTCCTCTATACCCTAGAAGTGATCTTTGGACCCACTGACCCACCTACCTCAAATGAGAGAGAAACCCCAGCTTTATCCGATTGAGCCATGATCTCTGTGTTCATTCTTACCTTTATGATGATCTTCATGCTGAGTAAGTTAACATTTCATTCCATTTGTATACATTGTTCCCATTAGAATCTGCTTAGAAACATGTTTCCTTCTGAATGTAGTGATTTCCTCTTTATTTCTCCCCCTAATAGGACCAACAGAAGCACAGGCAGTGACTCAGCCTGAAAACCAGGTCTCTGTCTCTGAAGGGTCTCCAGTGGAGTTGAAATGCACCTATTCCTATTCTGGGAACCCTTTTCTCTCCTGGTATGTCTGGTATCCCCACCAGGAGCTTCAAGTCCTCCTGAGACATACTTCAGGGGAAAGCAACAAAGGTTTTCAGGCCAAACTCAACAAGGATGAAACCTCCTACCATCTGAGGAAACCCCGTGTTCAAGAGGAAGACTCAGCTGTGTACTTCTGTGTTCTGAGTGACACAGTGGGAGGTCTCACCTGGGGAGCTCAACACAAACCTGCAGAGACAATCTTTGAAATGGTCCTCTAAGGATTTTTCCCCCTTTCTCAAGAGTCCCTCAGGTAGGGCAATGCTGTTCTCAAGGAAGAATGAAAAGTCAGAGTCATAGGATTTAGGGCTAGGAGGAATTTTTGTAATGATTAGTTCAGGGGTGGGGAACCTGTAGCCTTGAGGCCACATGGGGCCCTCTAGGTCCTCAAGTGCACTTTTTTGATGGAATCCAAACTTCACAAAACCTTAATGAATTCACTGAGCATCCCCTTCCCCTCGGCCCACCATCACCTACTCATTGGCTGTGGGAGGTGACTCATAGGCTTGCAACAGAATGTAACTCTACTCCGCTTCCTTCAGGTACAGGGGGAAATCAAAAGGCAGAAGTTTGCTTGAACTGGGACAACAGTGAGGCAGTGATCCAGGCTAGAAACAGAGTTCAGCCAGAGAACTAACAGAGGGACCTGAGGCAGGTATGAGGCTGTATGGCACTCCTCTGAGTCTGAGGCAAAAGCTCATTATCTAGCTAGGGACATTTCTATCTCCCCAGATGTCAATTGTGTTGGAAACTGTGGCATATGAACCTTAATTGCCCACTATTGTAGGAGGCTGAGATAACTTTGTGTCCCAGTCCCTGGAAAACTGCCATCAAATGAGGAGTCAGAAAGTGAATGATGATAGAATATAAATTGAAAAAAAAACCAAAATTACCAAAGGCAAGAGGTAGAGCAAACCAGAAAAAGTAACAGGGAAAAATGCTAATAACAGAAAGGAACATGATTTTCAGATCGGCTAAAAATAATGCACGAGAAAGAAAATGAACTAACACCTGATGAAGCAGAGGATTTCCAAGAAACCATGGACCCACAGCAGGAAATTCTCAAATGATTTAAAAGACAAATAATATTTGGTGCATACCCTTTGACCCAGCAATACTTCTTGTAGGGCTGTATCCCAAAGAGATCATAAAAATGGGAAAATGACCCACATATACAAAAATATTTATAGCAGCTCTTTTTGTGATGGACAACAACTGGAAGTTGAGGGAATGCCCATCAATTGTGGAATGGCTGAGCAAGTTGTGGTATATAAATGTATTGGTATACTATTGTGCTACAAGAAATGATGAGCAGGTGGACTCCAAAAAAGCCTAGAAAGACTTGTATGAACTGATGCTGAGTGAAGTGAGCATAACCAGGAGTACATTGTACACAGTAACAGCCACATCGTGCAATGACTGACTTTGATAGACTTAGCTCTTCTCACCAATGCAAGAGCTCCAAAAAACAGCTCCAAAAGACTCATGACAGAAAATGCCATCCACATCCAGAAAAAGAACTATCAAGTCTGAATGTAGATCGAAGCGTACTATTTGCTCTCTTTTTTTTTGATTTTTTTGATTTTTTTTTTCTCATGGTTCCTCCCGCTTGTCCTAATTCTTCTATATAACATAGCTTATGTGAAAATATGTTTAATAAGAATGTATATGTAGAGCCTATATCAGATTGCATGCTGTCTTGGGGAGGGAGGTGGAGAAAATTTAAAACTTATGGAAGTGAATGTTGAAAACTAAAAATAAATAATTTAATTAAAAAAAGAAATAATATTTGTGAAAACAAATTTGTGACCTGCACAGCAGGAATGATTGGTAAAATAAAAAAAAACCCACTAGAATCCATGGTGGCAAATCTCACCAAAGAAACAAAAGAGAGAATAAATAGTTGGGAATACAAATATGCAGAAATAAATAACAATCTAGAAGAAGAAAAGCAAAAAGCAACAACATTACAAGAAAACTTAATCTCAATAAAGGCAAAACACATTGATCTAGAAACAGCTTAAGGATAGTATGTCTTCCAGAAAAACAAAAGAAGGAAAAAAAAATTTGTACATCATAATATAAGAAATACAAAACTGCCCAGAACTTCTGAACATAGAAAACAAAGTGCCAATCAAAAGAATCCACAGATTTCCTTGAAAAAACCACACAGAAAACTCTAAGACACATAGTAGTTAAATTTAACAATTCCAATAACAATGAATTCTGAAAGCAACCAGGAGAAGATCTTTCAAATATGAAGAAAATTCAAATAACATAATACCGTTCTGTACCCACGAGGAACCACAGGAGGGAAAAGATTATGTTTCTTTTTTTTCTTTCTATTCATTTTGAACTTTAAAAAAAGAACATTTTCATGTACATATCATAAAAAGTAAAACTATGAATTTCCATTTCACAGTGTTTACTTTTTTTAGAAAAACTATGTAATAAATACCACACATCACTTTCAAAATTACCCTGCTTTTCTGTGCTTTCTTTTAAGTCTTCTTTTGTTTTCTGCTGTGCACTTTTATTTTTTTCTCTCTCCCTTGCCACCCCATCTTATCCTAGAGAAGGCTGCCATTAGACACAAATATATATATATATATGTATACACACATATATATGTACATGTATATATATATACATATATACGTATGTATATATGTAAAGCTATACTATACATACATACCTGTATTTATCAGTTCTTTCTCTGGATGTGGATAGCATCTTCCTTTATTGGTCCTTTGTAGCTGATTTCAGTATTTATAATACTCCAAATGACAGTCATTCAAAGTTGTTGTTAGAACAGTATTACTGTAACTATGTACAAAGTTCTCCTGGTTCTGCTGAGTTCACTCTTCATTATTTCGTGCAAGTCTTTTATGTTTTTCTAAAATCAAGCATCTCATCATTTCTTATAGCACAGTAATACTCCATTATAATCATATACTTAACTCGTTTAGCCATTCCCCAATTGACAGGCATTCCCTCAATTTCCAGTTCTTTGCCACCAGAAAGAGAGCTGCTATAAATATTTTAGTGTAGTTCTTTCCCCTTTTCCCTTGGGAAATAGACCTTATAGTGGTTGGGTCAAGGTATATATACAGTTTTATAACTCTTCAGGCATAATTACAGATTGCTCCCCAAAATGGTTGGATCAGTGCACAGTTCCTCCAGCAGTGAATTAGTGTCCCAATTTTCCCATATTCCCTCCAGCATTTGTTGCTTTCCCCTTCTATCATTTTAGTCAATCTGAAAGGTAGAAGATGATATCTCAAAGTTGTTTTAATGTGCATTTCTCTAGTCAATAGTAATATAGAACAGTTTTTCATATGACTACATGTTGTTTTGATTTCTTCATTAAAAACTGCCTGTTCATATACTTTGAGCATTTTTCAATTGGGGAATGACTCATATTCTTATAAATTTGACAAGGTTCTTTAAATATTTGAGATATAAAACCTTTGTCTGAGAAACAGTCTATAAATCCCCTCCCCAATTTTCTATTTTTCTTCTAATCTTGGCTACATGGGTTTTATTTGTACACAAACATTTTAATTTAATGCAGTCAAAACTATCCATGTACCCCTCACAATGATCACTATCTCTTGTTTATTTATAAATTGTTCTTCTATTCACAAGTCTGATAGTTAATATAGTCCATGTTTTTCTAATGTTCTTATGATATCTCTCTTTATATCTACATTGTGTATCCATTTTTACCTTATCTTGATAAATGGTGTAAGATATTGGTCTATGCCCAATTTCTGCCAGCCTACTTTCCATCTTCCCCAACAATTTTTACCAAATACTGAATTCTTATCCCAAAAGCTTAAATCTTTACATCTGTCAAACACAAAGTTATTATAATAATTTGCTATTATGTATTGTATGTCTGCTCTGTTCCACTGATCTACCCTTCTATTTCTTAGCCAGATAGTTTTGATAATTACAGTCATACAGTATAATTTAAGATCTGGTACTGCTAAACCTCCTTCATTTGCATTTTTATTAGTTTCTTTGATATTATTGGCCTTTTGCTCTTGCAAATAAATTTTGTTATTATCTTTTCTAGCTCAGTAAAATAATTTTTGGGGTAATCTTATTGGGATGTCTAGATTATGTTTCAAAGAGTAAAGGAGCTCAAGATGCAACCCAAGATGACATTTCCTACAACTTGAGCCTAAAAATTAATTTAAAAAAGAGAGTTCAATTTAAAAGAGGCATTTGAAGCGTTCCTAGAAGACCTGGAAAAATATTTGTCTTTTAACACCTCAAAAAACAGAAATACAAGAAAGATAAGGAAATAGAGCAACTGAGGGCAACAACAATGTAATAGCAGAGAAACTATTAAGAGACTTTTAAAAAGTACACAAGGAGAAAATAGTTTTAAAAGACAGACATATAGGACTGAAACAGCATAGTCTAAACCTTATAACATCTTGACTAACAAGTAGAAGAGAGATTTTACTTGACTGTTTAAGTAAGAGGGGAAAAAAAGAAGAAATGTTTAATATGAATGTATATGTAGAGTCTATATAAGATTGTATGACATCTTGGGGAGAGGGGTTCTGAGGGAGGAGGAGAAAATTTACAACTCAAAATCTTATGGAAGTGAATGTTGAAAACTAAAAATTAATTAATTAATTAAATTAGAAATATATCAAAAGGAATGAATCAAAGAGCTCGGGCTCAGAGAAACAGTTAAATCAACAAAATACACTGCTAAAAATCAAAAAATCTATTCACTTTCTGAACTTTTTTCTTGTTTATTTTATGATTAAATTTATCTAGTTCTGAGAGGGGAAAGTTACGGTCCCCCACTAGCATACTTTTACTGTGTATTTCCTCCTATAACTCATTTAACTTCTCCTTTAGAAATTTGGATGCTACATCATTTGGTGCATTACATTATTGTCTCTGGAAACTTTTTAGCAAGATGTAGTTTCCTTCCTTATCTCTTTTAATTAAGCCTATGTTTGCAATTGCTTTGTCTGATATCATAATTGCTACCCTTTGTTTATTTATTTTTTTTACTTCTGCTTAAACACAATGTATTCTACTCTAGTCTTTTACCTTTACTCTGTGTGTGTCTCTCTACTTCAAATGTATTTCTCGTAAACAACATATTGTAGGATTCTGGTTTTTAATCTACTATCCCATCTATTTTTGTTTTATGGGTGAGTTCATTCCACTCATATTCACAGTTATGATTATTAACTGTGTATTACCCTCCATCCTATTTTCCCTCTATTTATGCTTCTCTCTCCTTCTCTTTCCTTTCATTCTTTCCATACTCACCAGGGTTTTCCTTCTGACTGCCACCTCTTTCAATCTGCCCTCCCTTCTATTAGCCCCTCTTTTCTTGTCCCCCTCCTCTCATATATAGAATACATATATATACATATACATATATACATATAACATATATAAACTCCTATATATCTTACTCTCTAGGGTAAGATAGATTTTTATACTCAAATGAGTGTTTATGTTATTCCCTCTTTGAGACAAATTTGTTGAGAGTAAGGCTGAAGCAATGGTCACCCCCTCCTCTTCTTTTACTCCACTGTAATAGGTCTTTTGTGCCTCTTCATGTAATATAATTTACCCCATTCTACCTCTCCCTTCCCTCTTCTCCTAGTGTAATCCTCTTTCTAACCCCTTAATTTTTTTTATATCATCCCATCACAATCAACTTATAGCCACACCCTTTGTCTATGTATACTCCTTCTAACTCCCATAATAGAGATACAGTTCTTAAGAGTTACAAGTATCATCTTCTCGTGTAGGGATGTAAACAGTTTAGATGTATTGGATAACTAATGTTTTCTCTTTCCTGTTTACCTTTTTATGTTTCTCTTGAGACACATATTTAAAATTGAATTTTTTGTTTAGTTCTGTTTTTTTTTTCATTAGAAATGTTTGAAACTCCTCTATTTCATTGACCATCCATTTTTCCTCCAGAAGGATTATGCTCAGTTTTTCTGGGTAGTTGATTCTTGGTTGTAATCCAAGCTGCTTTGTCTTTTGGAATATCATATTCCAAGCCTTCTGATCTTTTAGTGTAGAAGCTGCTAAGTACTATGTATTCCTTGGAATATGAATTGTTTCTTTTTGGCTACTCGCAGTATCTTCTCTTTGACCTGGTATTTGGCTATAAAATTCCTTGTAGTTTTCATTTTGGTATCTCTTTCAGGGTGTGAATGGCGGATTCTTTCAATTACTATTTTACCCTTTGGCTCTCGTATATCAGCGCAGTTTTCCTTGATAATTTCTTGAAAGATGCTATCCAGGCTCTTTTTTGATCATGACTTTCAGGTAGTCTAATAATTCTTAAATTATCTCTCTTGGATCTATTTTCCAGGTCAGTTGATTTTCCAATGAGGTATTTTACATTTTCTTCTTTTTTTTCATTCTTTTGATTTTGCTTGATTGTTTCTTAATGTCTCATAGAATCCTTAGCTTCTACTTGGGTATTGTCCCAAGTGGTTTGCACTGGGGGTCAGGGACCTGGCTTGCTGTTCTGGAGTCTGGGCCTGGAGGTTCACTTGCTGTTTTGGGGCCCACAAGTATTGTACTTTGCACATATACTCAGATTTTTTGGATATATTTATCATTTATGGTGATTTTTGCTATTCCTTTTCTTGTCTTTAAAAAATATTGTTAATATGAGATGGCTCTCTGGGAGGGATAGGGGAAAGAGTATGGGGGAAATTGTGGTGATGTAGGAAAAACAAAAGACATCAATAAAATATCTATTAAAATTTCATTTGTTTATTTATATTTATTAAAATATTATTTTCTTTTAGAATGTAGCAAAAATATAATATAGAATTGGCCAATGAGGGCCCAATACTGGGCCCATAGTTGGCTTTGGTTTGCTAATCCTCTATTACAATTTCCAGGAAAGGAAGAAGGAGTCCAAATAGATCCTGGAGGACTGTCTGTGTGTGATGACCCTCTCAATCGGTTACTCAACTCCCACCAACACTTGTGTAGGAGCAATTACATTTGAAGATCTTTCCCACCCATTAATAGGCCATGTGACCTGCTTACATCACAGGAAGCCTACATCATATGTGGCTGGAGGAGATGCCTGACAGAAAAAGGAAGTTATGTCACAAGAAATGCTGAGAGAGAGAAAGATGTTATGGCTACTAATGGCTGCTAATGGCCACCCTCGTGATTGTTAGAACTGAACAGGCTGACTTAGCTGCTCTGTGAGTATGCTTTGGGGAAGACCCCAGCAGCGGGTTGGAGGGTTTTTGGAATGGCCGGGCTCCAGGTTGTTATATTGTGTGTGGAATGTTTTACGGCTCTGATAAACTGGATAAATGGCTTGTGGGATATAGTTCTCTAGTGTCTGAGTAAATGGTTTACTTCTTCTACCTTCTATGTGGAGAGTCTCATACACTTTGCGATACAGAACTACATAGGCATTTTGACAATTATCATCTACATTGTTATTATTCGTCTTACTGTTACAACTTGCAGTTTGGGTCTCCAGAGGGCTGGCTGATCCTACTTTTAAAATCCTACTTTTAAAACTGGCTCTTTATTGGCCAATCCCACTTTATAAAAACTTCTATTGTCATCTTACTGGCTGTTCTGAAAAAAAAAATTCTTAGAATTATAAATTGAGAATTTGCGTGGTCCAGTGAAAAGGACACTATTCTAGTGACTGAGAACCTTCAATAATTATCTTCAATAATTTTCATATCTTAGGGACAGCTTGAAGGTGCAATGGATAGAGAGCAGAGCCTGGCATCAGTCAGACCTGATTTCAAATTTGGACTCAGACACTTACTAGCTATGAGACCCTGGGGAAGTTACTTAACCTCTGTTTGCCTCAATTTCCTCATCTGTAAAATGGGGATAATAAAAACACCTATTTTCCAGGGTTGTTTTGGGAATCAAATGACATAATAGTTGCAAAGTGCAGAGCAGAGTGTCTAGCACATAGAAGTGCTATGTAAATGTTAGTATTATTAGATCTTAGTCAAGTCACTCAACCTTGCTGGTCTTCAGTTCCTACTTTTGCAAAATAATGAAGTTGGGCTAGAAGACCTCTGTGTTCCCTTTCATTTCTAAATCTCTGAAGTTCTTTCTTCTGAGCTGCACTAACACATAGCCCACTTTTATGTAGAAAAACTGAAACTTTATCCCAACCTTGGTGTTCCATCTATCTCTCATTGATTCCTTTTTGTATTGACTTAGGAACTGGTTAGTTACCCCAAGTACTCCCTTATTTTGGAGTGGAGCATGGTTTATCAGATTAACTATGACCCCCTTCAGTATCTAATGCCTTTCACTGGACCCAGAGAAAGCAACAGACCTCATTCTTGGGACAGAAGGTCTTAGTTAATCCAACCTGTGATGTTTACAGCTTGTATAGCCTTGATCAGGTTCTGAACCTCCTTGAGACTCGGTTTCCTCATTTGTAAGATGAAAGTATTGAACTAAATGGCTCTTAAAGTTTTTTCTATCTCTGGGTCCTATAATCTTCTGAAGTATTTACATCCTAGGAACATGCCTGCCAATCTACTCAGACAATTACAAGATAGTGACCATCCTTTTCCTAGTTAAAAAGGCTATAGAAGTAATTTGCACTATTTTTTCTGCTGATTTGAGTGTCTTTTGACAAAAAATTATGTAATATTTATTTTTGCATTTACCTTGAAGTACTGAGAAGTGAAAGTCTTTGAAATCAACATAATAACTTTCCTTTTCAAGGACAAACTTGTATGGCAAATGGAATTGGCTACTTCCTGATTTTAGGGACATGTTGGGAAGTAGTTCCCTCCTTTAAATATAGTTTCTTTGCATCATCAAAGAAGTCCATTTCTAATATGACAGGGAACACATTGAATCAACACAGTCTTTCTAACAGGAGATGTGCACAACTTTCGTATTCTCTTGATTTGACTTTTCTAATGAACTTTTATTCCAGGACTTTAGATCTTGTGATTATGCAGAATGTTAGCAACTTCCATAATTATTGTTAATGACTGAAAATCATATGTAAGTATTCTTCAGTAAAACCTAATTGAGACATCTCATTGTGGTATAAATTTAAAACCTACCTTCATCCTTCTTCACTACTCTGCAGTCATTGACACTCCTGGATATTCTCTCGTATAGGTTTTTATGACACTGCTCTCTCCCTCTCTTACCTATTTGACTTAGCATTTTCAGTCTCCTTCATTAGATTTTTATCCAACTCATATTCACTGAGTGTGGATTCTACCCTCCCCCTCCAAAGGATCTTTTTGGTCCCCGATCTCTTTTCCCTTTATACTATCTCACTTGGTGACCTCATTAACCACCATAGGTTTAATTATCAGCCCTAAGCAGTTCATTAACAGATCTATATGTCCAGTCTTGGTCTTTCTTCTGATCTCTAGTTCTTCATCACCAAGTGCCTTTTAAACATCTTGAAGTGGATATTCTGTAGGCGTCTCAAATCCAACATGTCCCAAAGAGGACTCATCTTTTCCCTCAATATGATTTGAAGCTTTTCTGTCGCTAATATTCATAGCCATCATAGTCCTCTATTTTTGAAATCTCAGTGTCATCTTTGACTCCTCTCTTACACTCATTCCATATATTCAGCCTATTGTCAGATAGTATACTATGGAACAAGGATATCTCTTGTATATGTGCATCAGCAATCAAGATGGGCTCTTAGCACTTATTCAACCAAGTGCCCTTGAAGAGTTTGGCCTTTTTTTCCTTGATTAAATTAAGAGTCCTTGATGACTTCCTTGCCTCAAGGGAAAGCCTAGTTTACATGGGTTTGAGTGACATGTTTGTGATGTCAGAGGCTTTTAGACCATGTGGGTTTAAGTCACATTTTTGTGATGATTTTAGGTCACGTAGGTGAGTCTCATGTGTGACTCACCTTTGATCCTGAACAAGATATGTAAACCCAGAGGTTGGCTTTCTACTTAGGAGCTCTGAGACACAGCAAGCGTGGCATGTGAGTCTGGGCCAGCTGTTGTCGAGCTCCACATTGAACTCAGATGTTGATGGTTCCTCGGTAACTATGAATTATATTTGGTCTGTTTATAAATGTATGTTTGTAATTTGTTTGTATTTGCTCTGAAGTGCAGGGTGCTGGCTTTTCCCCCTGAGCTGAATGAATGATATTTATATGTTGGATTAAAGTAAGATTGTGAACTCCTTAATGTTGCTTTCCTTAGTAAAGCAGATCAAAAGAACCTGTGTTGGCAGCTTTCTGTGTGCTAGTTGTTGGTGGGTCTTACACCTGTACAGCAGCTGCTAGCAGATTGTTGCAACAACATGCCACCTCTCTCAATTTATACAGTGGCGATCCTCATGGAGATCTTCTTCACTTCATGCTTTAACTATTTCAATAACCTGCTGTTTGGCATTCCTTTCTTAAATCTCTCACAATGCCAATCCATCCTGCGCTCGTTGCCAAAGTACTTTTTCTAAAGCACAGGTTTGACTATATCACCCTCTTACTCAAGAAGTTGCAGTGACTCCCTATTGCCTCCATAAAAAAAAAAACCTTACAATTCTTTGTCTGTCTTTTAAGGCCACTCACACCCTGGCTCCTTCCCACTTTTTCAGTTTTTTTAAATCCTTTATCCCTTTCCAAATTCTCTAGGAACAAGCAATACTGGTCTTCTTGTTGTTCTTGGCACATAACACTCCATCAACCTATCCCATGCCTTTTCATTGGCTGTCCCCTATGCCTAGATTACTCACCCTCTTCATACTGGCCTCTAGCCTTTCTTCATACCTCAGTCCAAATCCCAACTTCTGAAGGATGAGATTTCCTTTTATAAATCTTCTTCCTCCACATCTTCTTCTCCTCTCTCCGCCTATTATTTCCTTCCCTCTGAGATTACCTTTTATTTTCACTGTATATCTTGCATGGGTATATTTTTTGCACGTTATTTCCCCATCAGAATGTAAACTCTTTGAGGGCAGGGCCATGTTTATGCCTTTCATGGAGAATCATAGATTTAGAACTGGAAGGGACTTCAGAAGCTATTTATTCCAAATCCCTCGTTTTCCAGATTAAGAAATTAAGGCAGTTAAATGACTTTTTCAGGATCAGAGAACTGGTATGTATTAGAGGCAGGCCTTCTACCAATGCCTTTCTGATTCTGAGGATGGATTTCTACCCCGTATTGCCTCTCTGGGCTTTATTGACCCTTAAAAGGAAAAGCTGAAATAATAAATGAATAAACATGAAAAAAGGTAGAAATCTTTAAAATTTGTCCAAAGTTACTCAGACAGTGCCCTAAAAAGAAAGAAGAAACCTCATGATTTTTGCCATTGCTATTAGCTTTTCTGAGAAGGGACCCCCAGTGGAATTCAGTTACTTTTCCCCTTGTATTTACAAAAGTCAAAGCATTTTCCCTTTTTGGCATGATGTGGGTTCAGTTTTCTTCCTTCCTTCACCTTCCTTCCTCCTTTACCTGCCTTCCTTCCTTCCTTTCTCTCTTTCTTTCTCTCTCTCTCTCTCTCTCTCTCTCTCTCTCTCTCTTTCTTTTCTTTCTCTCTCTCTTTCCTTCCTTCCTTCTTTCCTTTCTCTCTTTCTTTCCCTTTATTTCCTTCCTTCCTTCTTTCTTTCCTTCTTTCTTTCATTCATTCTTTCTTTCCTTCTTTCATTCTTCCTTCCTTTCTTTCTTTCTCTCTCTGTCTGTCTGTCTCTCTGTCTGTCTGTTTCTCTCTCTTATTTGGCCAGAAGGTGGCAGTATATCCATTTCACCCGCAAACTCAAACTGAATGGTTAACTTTGGATAGACTGGATAGGTGTGCCCATACTATGTGTAGTGCTTATCTCCTGTTGGCTCAGTAGTTCATCTGAGAGCTCATTGTATTTTTTTAAGCAGAAAGAATGATCAACACCAAAAACATTTAACTAGCTCTTTTCGTAGAAAGTCCCTGAAGTATTGCCTTGAGTTAGGGACTCTGTGAAGAAGGAAGAATGGAAACCCACTTGAGCATCTCATTAATAATCCTGGGACTTCAACTGGACTGTGAGCTGGGAGAGAGAAATGGGAAGGGAATGGGTGTAGGATGTCTTGTAGGAAGAGGGAGATCCAGAGGACATTTTTCCCAAAAATGAGGAGGAAGAGAGGCACTAAATTATTTGTTGCAGCCATTAAATTCTAATGTGTGGTGTGTTTATGTCCTTTTTTCTGAGTCTGTCATTCTCTTTCCAAGCAGGGGTGAGAAGCCAAGAAGAGGTGTCTCAAAGTCCTCAATCCTTGACTGTTCAAGAAGGAGGGCATGTCAGCATGAACTGCACTTATGAAAGCCGTTTCTCCAACTACTTCCTTTGGTATAAGCATGATCCTGGGAAAGAGCTAGAATTGCTGATGGACATTCGTTCAAATATGAACAAAAAAGAAAACAGAAGGGTGACAATCCTGCTCAACACAGGAGCCCAGAACCTCTCCTTGCACATCACTGATGCCCAGCCTGGAGACTCAGGAATCTACTTTTGTGCAGTAAGTGCACAGTGATCTCTAGGTACCTGTAGCCTGTGCAGAAACCCTGTAGGTGCGGCTCTAGCCTCACTCCCTAACTACAAACATAGACCATATAACTGAGCATTTTCCCACTTTGTTAGTCTCTCCAAAAGGAAATAAACACACAGGATTCCTATGTTTTAAGAAGCTAAGTCTTCAAATGACTTTGTATATTTTGATGGATGACTCATGATAGGTTCTCACTGGAACCCGTAGACTGTGTAGAAACCCTGAAGGTAGGGCTCCAGCATCGTTCTCTAATGTCAAGCACATAAAATGCAGCTGATTATTTTTGAAGTTCTTTTCTCTCTGGAAAGGGAGTTCGTGGTGGAATAGCAATAAGACTTCAAAAGTGTTACAAGAAACTAAGTTTGTTTTGAAATTCTAAAAATTTTTATTTTCAGTTCCAATTTCTCTCCCTTACTCCACCCCCTACTTTACCCATTGAGAACTTATACAAAATGTATTTCCACATTAGCTGTGCTGCAAAAAAAAATCAAGATAAATAAAGTGAAAAAATGCTTCAATTTGCATTTAGAGTTCATCAGCTCTCTCTCTTTCTCTGGAGGTGGATAGCATTTTGCCTCATGAGTCCTTTGGAATTGTCTTAGATCATTGCATTAATCAAAGTAGCTAAGTCTTTCACAATTGACTATTATCACTTCAGTTTATTATTGTGAACAATGTTCTCCTGGTTCTGTTCACTTCATTTTGCATCACTCCATATATAGTTTTTCTGCAAGCATCCCTTTCATCATTTCTTAGAGCACAATAATATTCCATCACAATCATATAACATTGCTGGTTCAGTTATTCTTCAGTCAATAGGCAACTCCTTAGTTTCCAGTTCCTTGCAGCCACAAAAAGATCTGCCATAAATATTTTTGTACAGATGGCTCATTTTTCTTTTCCTTTGATCTCTTTGAGGTTCAAACTGAGTAGCAGTATTTCTTGATTAAAGGATACACACAGTTTTATATCTCTTTGTGCCTTGTTGTAAATTGTTCTCCAGAATGGTTTGACCAGTCCACAATTCCACTATCTGTGAATTAGTGTATTTATTTTTTCCCCTTCAGCATTTGTCATTTTCCTTTTCTGTCATTTTAGTCAATCTGATAGTTAAGAGACAATATCTCAGAGTTTTTTTAATTTGCCTTTCTATAAATATTAGTAATATAGAGCATTTTTTCAGTGACTCTACAGGCTTCAGTTTTTTCTTCTGAAAAATCCTGTTCATTTTGATCTTTTGTCAATTAGGGAAATTACTCATATTTTTATAAATTTGTCTCAGTTCTCTACGTATTTGGGAAATGAGACTTTAATCAGAGAAACCTGCTTTGAAAATGTTTCCCAATTTCCTGCTTTCCTTTTAGTTTTGGCTTCATGGATTTTGTTTGTATAAAACATTTTTAATTTAATATAACCAAAATGATTCATTTTGCTTTTCATGATTCTCTCTGTCTGTTGTTGGTTTTGAGCTCTTTACTTCCCATAGATCTGATAGGTAATTTTTTCTATGCTTTCCTAATTTGCTTACAATCCCATCTTTTATGTCTACAGAATGAGATGTTGGTCTATGCTTAGTTCCAGACAGATTACTTTCCAGTTTTCCTAGTAGTTTTTAATCAAATAATGAGTCCTTACCCCAACAGCTTGGATTTTGGAGTTTATTTAATAGTTAGACTACTGTTCTCATTTGTTTCTGTATATTATGTACCTAATTGGTTCCATTGATCAGCTATTCTATTTCTTATCTAATGCTAGATGATTATTTGATGATTATCATTTTGTAGTATAGTTTGAGATCTAATACTGCTTAGCCATCTTCCTTCACTGTTTACATAAAAAATTAATTCCCTTGATATACCTGATCTTTTGTTCCTCCAGATGAATTTTGTTATTGTTTTTCTAGCTCTATGAAATATTTCTTTGGCAGTTTAATTGGTATAGAATTGAATAAGTAAATTAATTTGGGTAGTATTGTCTTTTTAATTATGTTGGCTCAGCCTTCCCATGAATAATTAATATTTCTCCCGTTGTTTAGATCTGTCTTTGTATATGTGTGTGCATGTGTATGTGTGTTGTAATTGTGTTTTGTAATTGTGTTCACATAGAGTTCCTATGCAATTCCTGTATGTAGACTCCAAAGTATTTTATACAGTCTATAATTATTTTCAATAGTTTTTTTTCTTATCTTTATGCTGCATTTTGTTGGTGATATATGGAAACGTTGATGATTTATGTGGGTTTATTTTATATTTTGCAACTTTGCTGTAGTCGTTAATGTTTTAATTAAAATTTTTTAGTTGATTCTCTAGGGTTCTCTAAGCATACCATCATTTCATCTGCAAAAAGTCATGGTTTTGCTTTCTTGTTGCCTATTCTTATTCATTTAATTTCTTTGTATTAATTTCTACTACAATATTGAATAATAATAGTAATAATGGACATCTTTGCTTTACCCTGAGAAAGGCTTCTAGTTTATCCCTATTGCAGATAATGCTTATGCTTCATTTTAGATAGAGACTTCTTATCATTTTAAGAAAAACTCCATCTATTCCTGTTTCTAGTGTTTTTTAATAGAAATGAGTGTTGCATTTTTGTCAAAACCTTTTTCTGTATGTATTATACAATCACATGATTTTTGTAGTTTTTGTTATTGATATCACCAATTATGCTTACAGTTTTACTAATATTAAACTAGCACTGCATTACTGGTATAAATACAACATAGTCATAGTATATGATCTTTGTGATGCATTGCTATAATATCCTTGTTTGTATTTTTGTTTAAAATTTCTCATCAATATTTATTAGGGAAAATTTTCTCTTCTTTCACTGTTTGGGCTTTCTCTGGTTTAGGTATCAAAACTTCTTTGTGCCATAGAAGGAATGTGGTAGGATTCTACCTATTTTTTCAAAGTTTATATAGTACAGAAATTAATTGTTCTTTAAGTGATTGGTAGAATTCACTCGTAAATCCATGTGATTCTGGTGATTTCTTCTTAGGGTGCTAATTTATGGTTTGCTCAATTTCTTTTTTCTAAGGTAGGGTTATTTAAGTATTTTTTTCCTCTTTTACTAGTCTGGAGATTTTCTATTTTTTGTAAATATTTATTCATTTTATTTAGATTGTCAATTTTATTACCATATAATTGGGCAAAAAACTGTCTAATAATTTCTTTGGTTCCATCTTTGTTTGTTGTACATTCACCCTTTTCCTTTTTTGATATTGGTAATTTAGATTTTTTTTCTTTTTAAAAAATGTATCAAAAATGAAAAGGATGAATTCACCACCAATGAAGAGGAAATTAAAATTATAATTAGGAACAATTTTGCCCAACTGTATGCCAAAAAATCTGTCAATCCTAGTGAAATTGATGAATATTTACAAAAATATAAAATGCCCAGATTAACAGAAGAGGAAAATACTTAAATGACCCCATTTTAGAAAAAGAAATTGAACAAGCCATCAATGAACTCCCCAAGAAAAAAATCTCCAGGGCCAGATGGATTTACAAGTGAATTCTACAAAACATTTAAAGACCAATTAATTCCAATACCTTATAAACTATTTGGAAAATTTGGTGGAGTCCTACTAAATTCTTTTTATGATACAAATATGGTGCTGATACCTAACCTGGGAAGATCAAAAACAGAAAGAAAATTATAGATGCACAGATTTTAAATAAAATATTAGCAAAGAGATTACAGGGACTTATCATGAAGATAATACACTATGACCAGGTGGAATTTGCACCAGGAATGCAGGGCTAGTTCAATATTAGGAAAACTATCAGGATAATTGACTATATCAAAAACAAAATTAACAGAAATAATATGGTTATTTTAATGGACGCAGAAAAAGCTTTTGACAAAATGCAGCACCCATTCCTATTAAAAAACACTAGAAAACATAGGAATAAGTGGAAGTTTCCTTAAAATGATAAGTAGCATCTATCTAAAACCATCAGCAAGAATTATGTGTAATGGGAATAAGCTAGAAGCATTTCCAATACAATCAGAGGTGAAACAAGGATGTCTATTATCACCACTCTTATGTAATATTGTACTAGAAATGTTAGCTGTAGCACTAAGAGGAGAAAAATAAATTGAAATAGATAGAATAGGCAATAAGAAACAAAACTGTCACTCTTTGCAGATGATATGATGGTATACTTAGAGAATCCTAGAGAATCAACTAAAAAACTACTTGAAATAATTAAAAACTTTAGCAAAGTTGCAGGATATAAAATAAACCCACATAAATCATCAGTGTTTCTACATATTACTAACAAAGCCTAACAGCAAGAAATAGAAAGAGAAATTCCATTTAAAGTTACTGTAGACAATATAAAATATTTGGGAGTCTACCTGCCAAGACAAACCCAGGAACTATATGAACACAATTGTAAAACACTTTTCAAACAAAGTCAGATGTAAATAATTGGAAAAATATCAGTTGCTCATGGGTAGGCTGAGCTGATATAATAAAAATGAAAATTCTACCTAAATTAATTTACTTATTCAGTGCCATGCCAATCAAATTACCAAAAATTATTTTATGGAGCTAGAAAAAATAGTAACAAAATTCATCTGGAAGAACAAAAGGTCCAGAATGTCAAGGGAATTAATGAAAAGAAATGCAAGGGAAGGTGGCCTAGCCATACAAGACCTGAAACTATATTATGAAACAGCAATCGTCAAAACTAATTGGCACTGGCTAAGAAAAAGAGTGTTGGATCAGTGGAATAGGTTAGGTACACAAGACCCAGGAGTCAATGATTGTAGCATGCTTGCACAACATCTGGCACATGGGCCACTTTGGCAGGCTTCAAGCAGCCTATGGGCTGTATGTTGTGCAGACATGGATTGTAGTAATCTGCTGTTTGATAAACTCAAAGACTCCAGTTTTTGGGATAAGACCTCACTATTTGAAAAATACTGCTGGGAAAACTGGAAAATAGTATGGAAGAAACTAGACATAGATCAACAACTTACACTCAAGATAAAGTTGAATAAGGTATATGATTTAAACATAAAGGGTGAAGCTATAAGCAAATTAGGAGAGCAAGCAATAGTTTACCTGTCAGATCTACAGAGAATGGAAGAATTTATGACCAAACAAGAAAGGGAGAACATTATGAAATGCAAAATGGATAATTTTGATTATATTAAATTAAAAAGCTTTTGTAGAAGCAAAGCCAATGCAACTAAGATTAGAAAGGAAGCAGAAAACAGTTTTTGAGAAACAGTTTTTTCAGCCAGAATCTCTGATAAGGGCCTCATTTCTAAAATATAGAGAGAACTGAGTCAAATTTATAAGGATACAAGTCATTTCCCAATTGATAAATGGCCAAAGGATATGAAGAGAAATTTTTTAGATGAGGAAATCAAAACTATCTATAGTCATATAAAAGTGCTCTAAATCACTATTGATTAGAGAAATGCAAATTAAAACAACTCTGAGGTACCACCTCATAGATTGGCTAACATGACAAAACAGGAAAATGATAAATGTTGGAGAGGATGTGGGAAAATTGGAGTTGTGAATTGATCCAATCATTCTGGAGAGCAATCTGGAACTATGCCCCAAGGGCCATAAAACTGTGCATACCCTTCAGCCCAGGAATATCACTTCTACATCTATATCCCAAAGCCATCATAAAAATGGAAAAGGACCCACTTTACAAAAATATTTATAGCGGCTCTTTTTGTGGCGGCCAAGAATTGCAAATTGAGGGAATGTTCATAATTAGGGGAATGGCTGAACAAGTTGTGGTATATGAATATAATGGAACACTATTGTTCTATAAGAAATGATGCGTAGGTGGATTTCAGAAAAACCTGGAAAGATTTAAATGAACTGATGCTGAATGAATTGAGCAGAACCAGGAGAACATCGTTCACAGTAACAGCCACATTGTGCAATTACCAACTTTGATAGGCTTAGCTCTTCTCAACAATGCAAGAATCCAAGATAATTCCAGAAGAATGGAAAATGCTGTTGACATCCAGAGAAAGAACTATGGAGTCTGAATGTAGATTGTAGCATGCTATTTTCCCTCTCTCTCTCTGTTGTTTCTTCTTTCTCATGATTTTCCCCTTTGGTTGTAAGTCTTCTTTACAGAGGACTAATGTGGAAATATGTTTAATATAATTGTACATGTATAGCCTATGTCAGATTGCATGCCACCTTGGGGAGGGGAGAGAGGAGGAAGCGGGAGAAAATTTAGAACTTAAAATCTTATAAAAGCAAATGTTGAAAACTAAAAATAAATAAACTAATTAAAAATCAAATTCACTGATAGTTTATTTTATTACTATTTCTTTTTTTCATAAAACCAAATAAGACACAATTCTGAAGCAAGTGCTAGCACAAGCATTCCCTGTAATCTTTTCCTGACTAAGTATTTCATTCCCTTCCTATCTCTGGACACAGGGCAATCCAGGTCCCACAGTTGCTGCTGCTGCTGCTGTGACAGCTCCCTCCTCTAATGCCCACAGATTATGTCACTTCCACCCTGATTCTGGACACCCCCAAACCCTGTATCTGCAGACATATCTTTCTGTCCTCCTAAACTTTCCAGGTCTGGAATGTATTATTGTTCCCCCCCTGCCCCCACTGCCATTGACTTCCTTTATTTTTTAAAAATGCATTATTTATTTGGTTTTTAAATTAAGTTCCAAATTCTCTCCTTCCCTTCCACCCCTCCCCACTCACTGAAAAGAAAAACAAATTGATATCAATTACACATGTGAAATCATGCAAAACATATTTCCATACTAGCCGTATCACTCAAAAAGCAAAATAAAATGGAGAAAAATTATAATTCAATTTGTACTCAGAATTCATCAGTTCCCTCTCTGGAGGTAGATAACATTTTCTTCATCACAAGTCCTTTGGAACTGTCTTGGATCAGTGTGGTGATCAAAGTAACTTCAGGGGTGGGGGACCTGTGGTCTCGAGGCCATATGTGGCCCTCTAGATCCTCAAGTATAGCCTGAATCTAGGCCTTGATTAAATCTAAACTTCATATCCTAAAAGGATTTGTTCTGTGAAGTTTTGATTCAGTCAAAGTGCCACACTTGAGGACCTAGAGGGTCACAGGTAGCCTTGAGGCTGCAGGTTCCCAGCCCTGACCTAAGTCTTTCACAGTTGATCATCATTACAACATTGTGGTTGCTGTGTACAATGAACTCTTGGCTTTTCTTATTTCACTTTGCATTAGTTCATATAGGTCTTGCCATTTTTTTCTGAATCCGCCCCTTGTCATATCTTTTTTTTTAATTTAAATTTATTTATTTAACATATTTAGTTTTCAGCATTGATTTTCACAAGAGTTTGAATTACAAATTTTCTCCCCATTTCTACCCTCCCCCCCCACTCCAAGATCACATATATTCTGGTTGTCCTGTTCCCCAGTCAGCCCTCCCCTCTGTCACCCCACTCCCTTCCCCTCCCCTTTTCCCTTCCTTTCTTGTAGGGGAAGATAAATTTTTATGCCCCATTGCCTGTGTATCTTATTTTCTAGTTGCATGCAAAAACTTTTCTTTTTTGTTTTTGAACATCTGTTTTTAAAACTTTGAGTTCCAAATTCTCTCCCCTCTTCCCTTCCTGCCCACCTTCCCTAAGAAGTCAAGCAGTTCAGCATAGGCCACATGTGTATCATTATGTATAACCCTTCCACAATACTCATGTTGTGAAAGACTAACTATATTTTGCTCCTTCCCAACCCATCCCCCTTTATTGAATTTTCTCCCTTGACCCTGTCCCCTTTCGATAGTGTTTGTTTTTGATTACCTCCACACCCATCTGCCCTCCCCTCCATCATCCCCCCCTTTTTTATCATCTTCCCTCTTCTTTCCTGTGGGGTAAGATACCCAATTGGGTATGTATGGTATTCCCTCCTCAGGCCAAATCTGATGAGAGCAAGGTTCACTCATTCCCCCCTCCCCTACCCTCTCCCCTCCTCCCACAGAACTGCTTCCTCTTGCCACCTTTATACGAGATAATCCACCCCATTCTATCTCTCCCTATCTCCCTCTCTCAGTATGTTCCTCTCTCAACCCTTAATTTGATTTTATTTCTTTTAGATATCTTCCCTTCATCTTCAACTCACCCTGTGTCCTCCCTCCCTCCCTCCCTCTCTCTCTCTCTCTCTCTCTCTCTCTCTCTCTCTCTCTCTCTTTCTCTCTCTCCTCTCTCTCTCTCTCTCTCTCTTTCTCTCTCTCTCTCTCTCTCTCTCTCTCTATATATATATATATATGTATATATATACACATAGATATATACATACATACACATTCACTTATATATATATACATAAACATATATATATATATATATATATATATATGCATATTCCCTTCAGCTAACCTAATACTGGGGTCTCATGAATCATACATGTCATCTTTCCATGTAGGAATGTAAACAAAACAGTTCAACTTTAGTAAGTCCCTTGCAATTTCTTTTTCTTGTTCTTTTTCTTGATTATCTTTTCATGCTTCTCTTGATTCTTGTGTTTGAAAGTCAAATTTTCTATTCAGTTCTGGTCTTTTCACTGAGAAAGCTTGAAAGTCCTCTATTTTATTGAAAATCCATATTTTGCCTTGGAGCATGATACTCAGTTTTGCTGGGTAGGTGATTCTAGGTTTTAATCCTAGTTCCATTGACCTCCAGAATATCATATTCCAAGCCCTTCGATCTCTTAATGTAGAAGCTGCCAGATCTTGGGTTATACGGATTGGGTTCCCACAATACTCAAATTGTTTCTTTCTGGCTGCTTGCAGTATTTTCTCCTTGATCTGGGAGTTCTGGAATTTGGCGACAATATTCCTAGGAGATTTCTTTTTGGCATCTATTTGAGGAGGCAATCGATGGATTCTTTCAATTTCTATTTTGCCCTGTGGCTCTAGAATATCAGGGCAGTTCTCCTTGATAATTTCTTGAAAGATGATATCTAGGCTCTTTTTTTGATCATGGCTTTCAGGTAGTCCAATAATTTTTAAATTATCTCTCCTGGATCTATTTTCCAGGTCGGTGGTTTTTCCAATGAGATATTTCACATTGTCTTCCATTTTTTCATTCCTTTGGTTCTGTTTTATAATATCTTGATTTCTCATCAAGTCACTAGTTTCCACTTGCTCCAATCTAATTTTTAAAGTACTATTTTCTTCAGTGGCCTTTTGGACCTCCTTTTTTCCATTTGACTAATTCTGCCTTTCAAGGCATTCTTCTCCTCATTGGCTTTTTGGAGCTCTTTTGCCATTTGAGTTAGTCTATTTTTAAGGTGTTGTTTTCTTCAGTGTATTTTTCAGTATTTTTTTTGGGTATCCTTTAGCAAGTCATTGACTTGTTTTTCATGGTTTTCTCGCATCCTTCTCATTTCTCTTCCCAGTTTTTCCTCTACTTCTCTAACTTGCTTTTCCAAATCCTTTTGGAGCTCTTCCATGGCCTGGGACCAGTTCATGTTTTTCTTGGAGGTTTCTGTTGTAGGCTCTTTGACTTTGTTAACTTCTTCTGGCTATGTGTTTTGGTCTTCTTTGTCACCAAAGAAAGAATGCAAAGTCTGAGACTGAATCTGGGTGCGTTTTCGCTGCCTGGGCATATTCCCAACCAACTAACTTGACCCTTGAGTTTTTCAGTGGGGTATGACTGCTTGTAGACTAGAGAGTTCTGTGTTCCATGTTTGGGGGAATGTGCCACCTCTGCCACACCAGCACTGCTCCTTCCCCAAGAACCCCCCACCCGGACTGGGCTTAGATCTTCAGCAGGCTGTGCACTCCTGCTCTGATATGCCACTTAATTCCTCCCACCAGGTGGGCCTGGGGCCGGAAGCAAGAGCAGCTGTAGCTGCCCCACCTCCGCTGCCCCTGGGGCTGGTAGCCGAACTGTGAACTCCTTCCACTCCCGCAGCTTTTCCCACTAACCTTCTCTGTTGTATTTGGTGTTTGTGGGTTGAGAAGTCTGGTAACTGCAGCAGGTTACTGATGCAGAGTGGTAGGGCACATGCCGCCTGGTTCCTGGTCTGGTTGGTCCGCGCTGCTCATACTGGGCTCTGCACCGCTCTGCTCCCAGCTCCCAGCTCCCAGCTCCCAGCTCCGTGTGGGATAGACCTCACCCAGAGACCATCCAGGCTGTCCTGGGCTGGAGCCCTGCTTCCCTCTGCTGTTTTGTGGATTCTGCTGTACTAGAATTGGTTCAGAGCCATCTTTCATAGATTTTTGGAGGGATTGGGCAGGGAGCTCACAATAGTCCCTGCTTTCCAGCCACCATCTTGGCTCCACCTCTCTCCCCCTTGTCATATCTTATAGCATAATAGTACTACATCATAATCATATGCCACCACTTGCTCTGCCATTCCCCAAATGATGAACAGCCTTTCAATTTCCAATCCTTTGCCACTTTGGTCTCTTAGGAAAATGGATATAGTAGTCTTATTGCTGGATCAAACGCCATGCATAGTTTTATAGCCCTTTGGGCATAGTTCCAAATTGCTCTTGAGAATTGTTGGAGCAGTTCACAACTCAACCAATAGTTTATTAGTATATCTGGTTCCCTCATCCCCTCCAGCACTTGTTATTTCTCATAGCTATGAGGTTGTACCTCAGAGATGTTTTAATGTGTATTTCTCCAATCAATAGTGATTTAGGGAATTTTTATATGACTGTAGATAGCTTTGATTTCTTCTTATGAAAACTTCCTATTTGTATCCTTTGACCATTTTTCAATTGGAGAATGGTTCTTATTTTTATAAATTTGACTCAACGTCCTATATATTTGAGAAATAAAGCCTTTTTCAGAAAAACTTGCTGTAAAATTTTTTGGTATTACTTCATTGTCTATGGTATCTTTTATCAGAATGTAGTTTCCCTGACTATTTCTTTTAATTAGGCTTGGTTTTGCTTTTGCTTTGTCTGAGATCATTATTGCTACCTCTGACTTTTTTTACTTCTGCTGAAGCGCAATAGATTCTGCTCCAGTCCTCTGTGTCTTTCCGTTTCAAGTGTATCTCCCATCAACAGCATAATGTTGGGCTTTGGTTTCTTATTAGTTTTGCTCTCCTCTTCCATTTTATGGGTGAGATTATCCTATTCAGATTCGTAGTTATGATCACTGTGTATTTTTCTTGATCCTATTTTCTTCTGTTTATTCGTCTCTCTTTCTTTCATCGTGTCCCTTCTGAAAAGTCTGTTTTTCTTCTGACTACTACCTCCCTTAATCTGCCCTCACTTTTATTATCCCTCTCCCCACATTAGTTATTCCTTCCCTCTTCTATTTCCTTATTGGGTAAGATAGATTTCTATATCCAACTCTGTGTGTGTATGTATAAATACACACACATATGTATGTATGTGTGTATGTATGTATATATGTATGTATTCTTCTCTCTTGGAAGCAATTCAGATGAGAGTGAGGTTCAAACATTGCCTGACATCTCCTCCCCGCATTTCCCCCTCCACTACAAAAGCTCTTCCTTGCATGCCTCTTTCACGTGAGAAAATTTTCCTCATTCTACCTCTCCCTTCCCTCCCTGCCAGTGCTTCTTTCTTTCTCTCATGATTTTTTGGAGATCATCCCAATATAATCAATTCACATTCATGTTCTCTGTCTATGTAGATTCCTTCTAACTGCCATAATCATGAAAATGTTCTTAAAAATTACATGTGTCATCTTCCCATATTGGAATACAAATGGTTTAACTTTATTGAGTCTCTGGTGACTACTTGCATGTTTACCTTTTTATGCTTCTCTTGAGTCTTGTGTTTGGATATAATTTTTTTTTAATTTAGCTCTGGTCATTTCCTAAGAAATTCTCAAAAGTCCTCTATTTTATTAAATATCCATCTTCCCTCCTGAAAGATTATTACTCAGTTTTTCTAGGTAGGTTATTCTTGGTTGTAATCCTAGCCTTTTGTCTTCTGTAATATCATATTCTAAGCCGCCCCCCCCCCCCCCCCCCCGCTTTAATGTGGAAGTTGCTAAATCTTGTGTGATCCTGACTCTGGCTCCACAATACTTGACTTTTTTCTTTCTGGCTATTTGAAATATTTTTTTCCTTGACCTGAAAGCTCTGGAATTTGGCTGTAATATTTCTGGGAGTTTTCATTTTGGGATCTCATTCAGGAGGTGTATTCTTTCAGTTTCTATTTTACTTCCTGGATCTAAGATATTGAGGCAGTTTTCCTTTACAATTTCTTGAAATATGATGTCTAGGGTCTTTTAAAAATCATATTGTTTAGGTAGTCTAATAATTCTTAAATCTTATTAAAAAAGAATGTTTAAAACTATATTGTAATTGGAAAAAAACAAAATACTATTTACTAAGAAAAAGAGTTATTCAGAAGGGAATGTTGGGAGAACTCATTCAGTATTCTTGTGTATCTTCTGTGGAGCAAAAATTCTTTTTAATTTCATCACATTTGGTTTGGATTGTTTGGAGGTTATTCTTTCCATTTATATTGTGACCTTCCCTCTTGGACCTCTGACAGCACTTTATTTTTGCATATTTTTAATACACAGTTTATAATAGCTTCCTATTTGTCATGATATATTTGGTATAGTGACCCCATGGAGGCTTATTGTATATTTGAACTGTTTGCATGTACACCTTATCTTCTTTGTAGATTGCATATTGCCTAAGAGCTAAGACACTGTCTTGACTAAACTTGTATTTTCCTCAGCTGAGAAGCAGAGTGGTTTGCATAGTAGATGCTTAGTAAATGTTTGACAAATTAAATATAATTGTGAAAACATCCAAAGAAGTCAGGAAGGCAGTTATTAACCATATTCTTTTAGAAGAGGGCCAAGGGAAAAGATTCCATAGATGCTATTGGGTCATAGGATCCCATACTTATGATTGGAGAGAACAGAGGATAAATAGTCCAACTTCTTCATTTTGTATATGAGGAAACTGAGATATAGAGAGGTTAAATGGCTTGCTTAGGATTATAATTGTAGTATCAGAGTTTAGATTTGAACCCAAGTCCAAATCTAACATGTTTTCCTCTGTCCCACCACAGATCACATCTTAGTAACTCTAAGCAATGTGCTGAGATATCAGATGACCCTAAATGGTTTACTGTCAGTGCTGAAAGGCAGAGTATCAAATACCTTGTATATCAAAATGCCTTGTTTTATACTTGGATCACTAGAAAGTGGCAAAAAAAATGACTCCTTTGGAATTTGGTGTGGAATTAGAGAGCATGAGAGACTTGTCTTTACTGCACTCTGTTAGCCATCAAAAAGTCTCAGATGGCCATTCAATAGTTTTAGCTCTCTCAAGTTTATAGGAAATAACTCCTAGTGGGACCTAACAGGCACAGCTAGGAATTGGAGAACAAATAAGAAGTGAAACAGCCGGAAATTGTAGTATTCCCTCAGAATATTCCAGGAATGTTCTAAGAACCTTTCAGTGAGATTCTGGCTTACCTGAGATCTATATTACAGAGGAGCCCATGGCAAGTAGCAGAGCTCGTAGCCATGATCTTTCTATTTGCAAGCAGTACAAGTGGGGCAGGAAGTAAAGGGAGGCTTTGGGGAACTCAGACTTGCTCCACACTTCCGTGATTGGCCTCCAGAGGGTGATGCTGCACAAGTTGAGCCAGGCTCTTCTGAAAATGAAGCACAGTAACTTGCCCTCCCCTCCCTTCCAGCCCTGGTGCCCACAGCTCCTCAAGGCACTCAGACTGAAGGGACTCTTGAAGCAGTGTCAGCCCAATGGAGTCAGCAGCTAGAAAGTAAACAGACTCACAGACGGATAGCCTGCTCCTGGAAATTCACGGGAAGGACTTTCTCCTCTACACCCTAGAAGTGATCTTTGGTCCCACTGAGCCCCCAACCCCCCAACAAGAGAAGAACCCCAGCTTCATCCTACTGAGCCATGACCTCTGTGTCCATTCTCACCCTTGTGATTCTATTCACACCTAGTGAGTAACATTTTATTCTACTCATTTCCATTGTTCCATTTAGAATCTCCTTTGAACTATATTTCCTTCTGTTTGTAGTGATTTCCTTTTTATTTTTATTTTTAATAGGAATAACAGAAGCACAGTCAGTGACTCAGCTTGAAGACCAGGTCTCTGTCTCTGAAGGGTCTCCAGTGGAGCTCAAATGCACTTATTCCTCTTCTGGGAGCCCTTATCTCTTCTGGTATGTCTGGTATCCCAACCAAGAGCTTCAACTCCTCCTGAGACATACTTCAGGGGAAAGCAACAAAGGTTTTCAGGCTAATCTCAATAAGACTGAAACTTCCTACCATCTGAGGAAGCTCTGTGTCCAAGAGGAAGATTCAGCTGTGTACTTCTGTGCTCTGAATGACACACAGTGGGAGGTCTCACCTGGGGAGCTGAACACAAACCTGCAGAGACAGTCTTTGAAATGTTCCTCTAATGAATCTTTTCTTTTCAGTCACCTACAAGTGAGAGATGGAGCATTCTTTCATATGGTTGTTAATAGTCTGAAATTCTTTTGAGGACAGTTTGATCATATCCTTTGACCACTTATCTATTGGGGAATCTGAAGGAATCTAAGTCCCTACATCTCAAACTATCACATTCCACCCTGAAAATGGTCCAATATGACAAAATATAGGAAGATAAGAAAAGTCAATGGTGGAAGAATTGGTAGAGCTACAAGTCAATACAAGCATTTTGGAAAGTAATTTGGAATTTTGCAAATAAGGTAACTAGAATGTCAATATCCTTTGACTCAAGTACTTTACTACTAAGCTAATACCCAGAGGAGACCATTAATAGGAAAAAAAAGTCATAATATGCATCAAAATATTTGTAGCAGCACTTTTTGTGATAGTAAAGAATTGAAAGCAAAGTACATGCCCATCATTTGTGGAATGGCTAAGCAAATTTTAATCTAAGAATGTGATGAAATATTAGTGTGATATAAGGAATATATATATAGTGTAAGAAATATATACCTATATGAAATATATATGTAATAAATATATCTATGTGAATGTAAAGAAGCACAAAAAAACTACATAAACTGATGCAGAGTGAAGTAAGCAGAGAAAATACACATAATGACTACAACAACGGAAATGGAAAAACTTCCACAAAAACAAATGTTGCAAAATTACAAAGAACAATAAAAAGAGACATAAAAAGACACTGCCATTTTACCCCTTTGCCAAGGTGGAAGGTCCAAAAGTGTTTCGCTTTGTGTATATTTTCAGGTTTTTAAAAAACATATTTATCAGTTATGGTGATTTTTGCCCTTTCTTTTCTTGTCTTTAGAAAATATAATATGAGGTGGCTTTCTGGGAGGAGTAGGGGAAGAAGTATTAGGGGAAATTATGTAGATGTAGGAAAAAATCGAAGACATTAATAAAAGCTTATTTTTTTTAAATGAAACAAAAATATAGTATGGAATTGGCCAACAAGGGCACAGTAGTGGGCTCATGACTGGTCTTCATCAACTAGTCCTTTATTACAATTTCCATCAAAGGTAAGTTGGAGTTAAATAGATCCTAGAGGAGTGCGCCTTTGTGATGACCCTCTCAGAGCACGGTTAACCAACCCCCACCAACACTTGCCCTTTGGGTCTCCTCAGGACTGGCTGCTCCTACTTTTAGAAATGGGCCTTTATTAGCCAATCCTACTTTATTTAAAACAAAACAAAACAAAACAAAAACTTTTATTCTCATCCTCACGCATTGTGAAGAAAACATTCTGTGAATTATAAATTGAGAGACTGCATGGACCAGTGGAAAGAATACTGTTTCTAGTGGCTGATGACCTGGGTTCAAACCTTTCCCTTCAATGATTGCTACCTTTCATATCTTGGGGGTAACTCAGAGATGTAATGGATTTAGTATGGCGCCTGGCATCAGGAAAACCCGACTTCAAATCTGGCCTCAGACACTCACTAGCTCTGTGACCCTGGGCAATTTACTTCACCTCTGTTTGCCTTTAGTTTCCTCATGTGTAAAATGGGGATAGCACCTACTTCCCAGGGTTGTTAATGAGATAATAGTTGTAAAGTGCTTAGGTCATAGTAAATGTAATAGAATTGTGATTTGTTATTGTTACTTTATATCTTGGACAAATCACTCGGCCTCCCTGAAGTTCAATGTCCTCATCAGCAAAATGAAGAATTCGTACTAGAAGGATTCTGAGTTCCCTTTAAGCTCTAAATCTATTATCCTATAATCCCTCAAAGCTCTTTCTTCTGAGCTGCATTAAAACAAATCCCATCTATAGACAGTGACTTAAACGTTACCCCAGCTATGGTGTTCTGTCTATTTCTCATCTGCACCCTCCTGATTTAGAAGTTGGATAGGTACCCCAGGTGCTCCCTGATTTTGGAGTGTGATTAACTGTGACCCTTCAGTGTCTTATAAGTTTCGTTTGATTCAGGGAAAGTCTTGTTTAGGAGGAAGTATGCCAAAGTGAAGAAAAAAAAAACAACCCAAACCTCTTATTCTTGGGGCAAAGAATCTTGGTTCAATCTGGTTCTGATGCTTACTACCTGTGTAACCTTTAGAGTTCACTTAACCTCCCCAAGACTCAGTTTCTTCATTCATAAGATGTAAGTATTGGATCAGATGGTCCTTAAAGTTTCTTCTAGCTCTAGATTTTAAGACCTTCTAAAGTATGTCAGGGACTTGCCTGACAATCTCCCCAGACAATTCTTAGGGATTGATAATCCTTTTTGAGTAAATTTGCATTATTTTTTCTGCTCATTTGAGTATCTTTTGACAGAATTTATATAGTACTTGTGTTTGCACTAAACTAGCAGGACTAAGAAGAGAAAATCTTTGCAGCCAACATAATAACTTTCCTATTCCGGGAAAAGCTTCTATGGCAAATGGAATTGATTACATACTGATTTTAGGCACATATTGGGAAATGGTTGGCTCTGCCTGAACCAATTTCTTTGCATCATCAGAGTACTAATGTAATGTCCAATATGAAGTGGGGAGCATATTGAATTAGCATAGGTTTTATGATAGGAGATGTGTACAACTTTCATATTCTCTTGACTTGACTTTTCTAGTGAGCTTTTATTCCTGAAATTTAGATCTTGTGACTACCCGGAATGTTAGTAATTTCCATAATTATTGGTAATGATTGAAAATCTATGTAAATATTCTTCAGTAAAATCCAATTAAGAAGACTAAATGTGTTATAAATTTAAATGCTTGGCTTATCCTTCTTTACCACTCTGCAGCTTTTGACACTCTCATAATTTTTTCCTGTATATTCTTTCCTAACGATTTTCATGACACACTCCCCTGTTTCTTCTCTCACCTTCTGGCTCATCCTTCGTTGGCTTTTTATCCAACTCGTATCCAGTGACATTGAGTCCTAATTTCTCCCTCATCCCCCACCCCAGGGTCTTTTTCGTCCAAAATCTCTTTTCCTTTTATACACTTCATTTGTGAGCTCATCAACCAGCATGGGTTCCAATGATCATCCCTAAATAGTTCATTAACTGATCTATATGTCCAACCCTGGTCTTTCTTCTGATCTCTAGTCCCTCATCACTGCCTTTTGAGTGTGTTGAATTGGATATTCTGTAGGCATCTCAAGCTCAACATGTCCCAAAGGGAATTCATTATCTTTTCACTCAAGATGCTTCAAACACCTATCACTAATACTATTCATAATCATCCTAGTCATCTATTTTTGAAACCTCAGTGTCATCCCTGATGCTTTTCTTACACTCATGTCATATATCTAATCTGTTGTCAGACAGTGTCCTTTGGAATAAGGGTGTACCTTTGAACTATCTCTTGTACATGCCACCTCTCTCAATTTATATAGTAGTGACCCTTCTTCATGCCTGAACTATTTCAATAGCCTATTGTTTGGTATTCCTATCTCAAATCTTATGCCAGTTCATCCTGCACTCACTGCTAAAGTAGTTTTTCTAAAGCATGGGTTTGACTATATCACTGCCCTACTCAAGAAACAATAATGGATCCATATTGCCTCCATAATAACATTTAAAATTCTCTGTCAGTCTTTTAAGGCCATTCATACCCTGGCTCCTTCCTACCTTTCCAATCTTTTCACTCTTTATTCCCTTCCAAATTCTCTAGGATCCAGAAATGCTGGCCTTTTTGTTGTTCTTGGTGCATGACACTCCATGCGCTTACACCATGCTTTTTTACTGGCTGTCTCCCATGCCTGGATTGCTCTCTTTCATCATAATGGCTTCCTGACCTCTTTCATGGCTCAACTAAACCCCAGCTCCTCCAGGATGAGATTCCTGCTCCCTACATACCTTCCTCACATTTCTCCACCAGCTTTTGCCTTCCTTCTGAGATCACCCTTCGTTTTCACCATATATCTTGTATGTGTAAGTTTTTTATGTGTTATTTCCCCATCAGAATGTAAGTTCCTTGAGGGCAGGGCCATGTTTGTGCCTTTCATTTAGAATCTTTAGAATCATAGATCAGAACTGGAAGGGACTTCAGAAGCTATTTAGTTCAAATCCCTCATTTTATAGATTAAGCAGTTAAGTGACTATCTTAGGGTTCCAGAGCTAGTGAGTTTTAGAGTCAGGACTTCAATCAGGTCTTCCTGATTCTGAGCCCGGCTTTCATACCATGGTGTACCTCTGGGCTTTATTGACCTTTAAAAGGAAAGTGAAGTCATAAATGAATAAACATTGAAAACAAGATAGAAGTCTTTATAATTTGTCCAAAATTACTTAGTGTCCTGAAAAGCAAGAAGAAGGCTTTTCCCTATGATTTTCCTATGATTTCTGCGGTTGCTTCCAGCCTTTTCAAGAAGGAACACACAGTAGAGCTTAATTATTTGTCCTTTTGTATTTATAAAAGTTAAAAAGCCAAAGTAGTTTCTTTTTTTGGCATACTGTGAGCTCCAGGCCTGGTACCTTTTTGTTTTTTTAAGTATTTGTGTATCTGGCCAGAAGGTGGCAGGATATCCTTTTCACTTGCAAACTCAAACTGAATGGTTAACTTTGAATAGCCCTGGGTGGGCATGCCCATGCTACATGTAGTGCTTGTTCTCCTATTGGCTCAGAAACTCATCTAAGAGCTCATTGTGTTTTTAAACAAAAAGAAGAATTATCAATACCCAAAACAGTGAACTAGCTGTTTAAGTAGAGAGTCCCCGAAGTGCTGCCCTGAGTTAGGGACTCTGAGAGGAAAGAAGAATGGAGACCCTCTTGAGCATCTCATTAATGATCCTGGGGCTTCAACTAGACTGTGAGCTGGGAGAGAGGAATGGGGAGGGGATGGGTGGAGGATGCCTCGTGGGAATAGGGAGATCCAGAGGACATTCTTCTAAAACGTGAGGAGGAAGAAAAGGCTAAATTATTGTTGGGTCTATTAAATTCTAGTATGTGATGTGTTTATGTCCCTTTTTTTGAATCTATCATTCTCTTTCCAAGCAGGGGTGAGAAGCCAAGAACAGGTGTCTCAAAGTCCTCAATCCTTGACTGTTCAAGAAGGAGGGCATGTCATCATGAACTGCACATACAAAAACAATGCCTTCAACTACTTCCCTTGGTATAAGCATGATCCTGGGAAAGAGCTAGAATTGCTGATAGACATTCGTTCAAATGTGGACAAAAAAGAAAACAGAAGAGTGACAATCCTGCTCAACAAAGAAGCCCAACGTCTCTCCCTGCACATCACTGATGCCCAGCCTGGGGACTCAGGAACCTACTTTTGTGCAGCAAGTGCACAGTGATCTCTGGGTACCTGTAGCTTGTGCAGAAACTCTGTAGGTGGGGCTCCAGTCTTACTACTTATCATCTAGAAAAGACTATAGGTGGAGCTCCAATATTACTACTTATCATCTAGAAAAGACTATAGACCTGAGAATTTTTCAGTTTGTTTCTCCAAAGGGAAATAAATATACAGGGTTTCTAAAGTATATTAAGGTCTGAGTCTTCCAATGACTTAAAATGTTTTGATGGTGGTTACATGATGAGTTCTCAGGGGGAGTTGGTATATTATTTGAAATAAATCTCTCAAATCTGAGAACGGTGTGATGAAGCACAATCGCATTTCTCTCCAACAAATCTTTCAGTAAGGCCAGTCAAACAATGACATGGGCTAGAATCTAGAGAGCTTATTGTTCTGGTTGGGTACTGTCCTTTTATGTTCTCTCAGCCCCTTCTGTCTTGGTAGAGTGGAAATTGCACTAAACTTTGAGTTAGGAGATCTGGATTCAAATCTTAGCTGCCACATTTCCTAGCTATGTGTCCTAGGACAAATCAGATATCGTCTTTTAGATTCAGTTTCCTCACTTTAGTTGCACACTTACTTCATTGATCTGCTCTTTCTTGAGTTTATTGATGTAAGCTTTTAGAGATATAAAGTCCCCCTAAGTACTGCTTTGGCCACATCCCATAAATTTTGGTATGTTGTCTTATTGCTATCATTTTCTTTAGTGAAATTATTGATTGTTTCTGTAATTTGTTCTTTGATACACTCATTCTTTAGGACTAGATTATTTTGTTTCCAATAAATTTTTAATCTATGTTTCCATGGCCCTTTTTAGCTGTTTTTTTTTGCATTATGATGTGAAAAAATGCATTTAATATTTCTTCTTTTCTGCATTTGGTTATGATTTATACTCTAATATATGGTAAATTTTTGCATAGGTGCTATGTACCATTTTTCCATTCAATTTCCTCTAGACGTCTATTATATCTGATTTTTATAAAATTCTATTCGCCTCCTTAATTTCTTTCTTGTTTATTTTTTTAGTTAGCTTTATCTAACTTTGAGGGAGGAAAGTTGAGGTTCCCCAGTAGTACAGTTTTACTGCTTATTTCATCCTGTAACTTATTGAACTTTTCCTTAGAATTTGGATGCTAGATCATTTGGTGCATAAATGTTTAGTATTGATATTACTTCATTGTCTATGGTACCTTTTAGCAAAATGTAGTTTCCCTGCTTGCCTCTTTTTAATTAGGCCTATTTTTGCTTTTCCTTTGTCTGAGATCATGATTGCTATTACTGCTTTTTTTTTTTAACTTCAGCTGAAGCATAATAAATTCTGCTGCAGCCCCTCAGCCTATTCTGTGTTTGCATCCTTGCTTCAGGTGTGTTTCTTGTAAATAACATATTGTAGGGTTCTGGTTTTTAATCCACTCTGCTGTCTGCTTCCATTTTGTGGGAAATTCATCTTATTCACAGTTATGATTACTGTGTATTTCCCTCCATAGTGATTCCTCCCCCGCCCCCACTACCCTGCTCTTCCTCCTTTCACCCTGTTCTTCTTCAAAAGTGTTTTGCTTCTGACCAACACCTCCCCCAGATTGCCCTTCTTTTTGTCAGCACCTTTCCCTTCTCTTATCCTCCTTTCCTCCTACTTCCCTTTAGGGTAAGATAGATTTCTATACCCAACTGAGTGTGTATATTATTTCCTCTCTTAGCCAATTTTGGTGAGAGTAAGGTTCAAGTATTGCCTACCTCCATCATTTTACCTTCCACTGTAAAAGTTCTTTTGCACCTGTGAGATATGTGAGATAATTACCCCATTTTATCTTTCCCTTCTTCCTTTTCCCAGTGCATCCCTCTTTATCACCACTTAATTTTATTTTTTTGAATATCATTCCATCTTAGTCAACTCACACCCATGCCCTCTGTCTATATATACTATTTTTAACTGCCATAACAACAACAAAACTCTTAAGAGTTACAAGTATCATTTTTCCTATGTAGGAATGCAAACAGTTTAGCGTCATTGAATAACTGAACTTTTCTCTTTCATGTTTACCTTTATATGCTTCTCCTGTCTAGTATTTGATAGTCAAATTTCTTGTTCACCTCTGGTCTTTTCATCAGGAATTCTTGAAAGTCCTCTATTTTATTAAATATCCATTTCCCCCCTGTAGGATTATACTCAGTTTTGCTGGGTAGGTGATTTTTTATTGTAATTGTAGCTCCTTTGCTCTCTGGAATATTATATTGCAAGAACTTCAATCCTTTAATGTAGAAGCTGCTAAATTTTATGTTATCCTCACCCCAATGATATTTGAATTCATCTTTCTGGCTGCTTGAAATATTTTCTCCTTGGCCTGGGAGCTCTAGAATCTGGCTTTAATATTCCTGGGAGTTTTTCATTTTGGGATCTCTTTCAGAAGGTGATTAGTGGATTCTTTCAATTTCCATTTTACCTTCTAGTTGTACTTTAAAAGGTCAGTCTTCCTTGATGATTTTTTGAAATATGATGTCTGCTATAAATATTTTTGTACATATGGGTCCTTTTCCCCCTTGTATGATCTCTTTGGGATATAGTCCTAGAAGGGGTATTTCTGGGTGAAAGGGTACACACATTTTTGTAGACATTTAGGCACAGTTCCAAATTGCTCTCCAGAGTGGTTGGATCAGTTCACAACTCCACCAACAATGCAATAGTGTTCCAATTTTCCCACATCTTCTCCAGCATTTATCATTTTTCTGTTTTGACATATTAGCTAATATGACAGGAGAGATGTGGTGCCTAAGAGTTGTTTTGATTTGCATTTCTCTAATCAATAGAGATCTACAATATTTTATATGATTATAAATATCTTTAATTTCTTCCTCTGAAAACTGCCTGTTCCTATCCTTTGACCATTTATCATTTGGGAAATGCTTTGTATTCTTATAAATTTGACTGAGTTGCCTGTATGTTTTGGAGATGAGGCCTTTGTCAGAGATACTGCTTGTAAAAATTCTTTCCCAATTTTCTACTTCCTTTCTAATCTTGGTTGCATTGGCTTTGTTTGTACAAAAACTTTTCAATTTAATGTAATCAAAATTATCCATTTTGCACTTTGTAACGCTCTCTATCTCTTGTTTTGTCATAAATTCTTCCCTTCTCCATAAGTCTGACAGGTAAACTATTACCTTCTCTCCTAAATTGCTTATAGTATCAGACTTTATACCCAAATCGTGAACCCATTTTGACTTTGTTTTGGTATATGGAATAAGATATTGGTGTATGTCCAATTTCTGCCTTACTATTTTCCAGTTTTCCCAGCAGTTTTTGGGAAATAGTGAGTTCTTATTCCAGAAGCTGGACTCTTTGGGTTTATCAAAGAATAGATTAATATAGTCATCGACTACTCTGTCTTGTGTACCTATTTCACTGATCCACCATTCTATTTTTTAGCCAGTACCAAGTAGTTTTGATGATTCCTGCTTTATAATACAGTTTAACATCTGGTATGGCTAGTTCTCCTTCCCCAGTATTTATTTTCATTAATTCCCTTGATATTCTGGATCTTTTGTTCTTCCAGTTGAATTTTGTTATTATTTTATCTAGCACTATAAAACAATTTTTGGTAGTTTGATTGGTATGGCACTAAATAAGTAAATTAATCTAGGTAAAATTGTCATTTTTTAAATATTAGCTCAGCCTACCCATGAGCAAATGATGTTTTTCCATTTATTTAGATCTGACTTTATTTGTGTGAAAAGTGTTTTGTAATTGTGTTCATGCAGTTCCTGGGTTTGTCTTGGCAGGTAGACTCCCAAATATTTTATAGTGTCTACAGTAACTTTAATTGGAATTTGTCTTTCTATCCCTTGCTGTTGGGCTTTGTTAGTATTATATAGGAATGCCATGGATTTATGTGGGTTTATTTTATATGCTGAAACTTTGCAAAAGTTATTTATTATTTCAAGTGTTTTTTACTTGATTCTCTAGGATTCTCTAAGTATATCATCATATCATCTGCAAGGAGTGATAACCTAGTTTCTTCTTTGCCTATTCTACTTCCTTCAATTTTTTCTTCTTTTTGCTAAAGCTAACATTTCTAGTACCAAGTTGAATAATAGGGGTGATAATAGACATCCTTGTTTCACCCCTGATCTTATTGGAAATGCCTCTAGCTTATCTCCATTACATATAATGTTTGCTGATGGATTTAGGTAGATGCTACTTATAATTTTAAGGAAGACTCCATTTATTCCTATGCTTTCTAATGTTTTTAATAGGAATGGGTTGTATTTTATCAAAAGCTTTTTTCTGCATCTATTGAGATAATCATATGGTTTCTGCTAGTTTTGTTGTTGATATGATCAATTATGCTGATAGTTTTCCTAATGTTGAACCAGCCTTGCATTCTTGGAATAAGTCCTACCTGGCCATAGTGTATTATTCTCATAATAAGTTGCTGTAATCCTTTGGCTAATATTTTATTCAAAATTTTTTGTATCAATATTAATTAGGGAAATTGGTCTAAAATTTTCATTCTGTGTTTTGGGCCTTCTTTGCTTAGGAATTAGTACCATATTTGTGTCATAAAAAGAATTTGGTAGGACTCCTTCCCCCATTTTCCCAAATAGTCTATAAAGTAGTGGAATTAGTTGTTCTTTAAATGTTTGATAGAATTTGCTTGTAAATCCACCTGGCCCTGGAGATTTTTTTCTAGGGAGTTCCTTGATGGCTTGTTCAGTTTCTTTTTCTGAGATGGGATTATTTAAGTATTTTACTTCCTCTTCTGTTAATCTGGGCAGTTTTTATTTTTGTAAATATTCACCCATTTCCCTCAGGTTGTCACATTTGTGGGCATACAATTGGGCAAAATAATTCCTAATTATTGTTTTAATTTCCTCTTCATTGGAGGGGAATTCACCCTTTTCAATTTTGATACTGGTAATTTGGTTTTCTTCTTTCTTTCTTTAAATCAAATTTACCGAAGGTTTATCAATTTTGTTGGTTTTTCATAAAACCAGCTCTTAGTTTTATCTATTAGTCCAATAATTTTCTTGATTTCAATTTTATTAATCTCTCCTTTGGTTTTCAGTATTTCTAATTTGGTATTTAATTGGGAATTTTCAGTTTGTTCTTTTTCTAGCTTTTTCAGTTGCATGCCCAATTCATTGATCTCCTTCTTCTTTATTTATTCATATAAATGTTCAGAGACATAAAACTTCTTCTAAGAACCGCTTTTGCTGCATCTCATCAGTTTTAATATGTTATCTCATTATTGTCATTCTCTTGAGTGAAGTTACTGATTGTTTCTATGATTTGTTGTTTGACCCACTCATTCTTTAGGATTAGATTATTTAGGTTCCAATTAGTTTTTAATCTATCTTTCTATGGCCCTTTATTACAAATAATTTTATTGCATAATGATTTGAAAAGGATGCATTCACTATTTCTGCCTTTCTGCACTGGATTGTGAGGTTTTTATGCCTTAGTACATGGTCAATATTTGTGTATGTGCCATGTATCGCTGAGAAAAAGGTATATTCATTTCTATCCCCATTCAGTTTTCTCCAGAGGTCTATCATATCTACCTTTTCTAAAATTCTATTCACCTCCTTAACTTCTTTCTTGTTTATTTTGAGGTTAGATTATCAAGTTCAGAGAGGGGGAGGTTGAGGTCCCTCACTAGTATAATATTGTGTCTATTTCTTCCTGTAACTCCCTTAACTTCTCCTCTAAGAATTTAGATGCTATACCACTTGGTGCATATATGTTAGGTAATGATATTACTTCCTTGTCTATGGTGCCTTTTAGCAGGATATAGTTTCCTTACTTATCTCTTTTAATTAGATCTATCTTTGCTTTTGCTTTGTCTGAGATTAGGATTGCTACTCCTGCTTTTTTTTTTTACTTCAGCTGAAGCATAATATATTCCACTCCAGCTTTTTACCTTTACCCTGTGTGTATCCCCCTGTTTCAGATGTGTTTCTTTTAAACAACATATTGTAGGATTATGGTTTTTAATCCATTCTGCTCTCTGCCTCTGTTTTATGGGAGCATTCAACCCATTCACATTCACAGTTATGATTGCTATCTGTGTCTTTTTTGCCATCCTTTTTCTTCCCCTCTTTATGTTTTTATATCTCTATTCTCCCTTTGCCTCCTCAAAAGAGTTTTGCTTTTGACCACCACCTCCCTCTATATTCCTTTCTTTTCATTCCCCCCTTATCTTATCCTTTTCCCCTTACTACTTCTTCCCACCCTTCTAACCAACCCCCCTTTTCTTTCTCTTTTCCCCTCTTATTGCCTGTAGGACTAGTTTGATTTCTATACTTATCAGAGTATGTTATTCCCTTCATGAACCAAGTCCAATGAGAGTAAAACTCAAACACTGCTCTTCTCCCTCTCTTCTCTCCCTCTACTCTAATATGTTTTTCTGCTTCTTCATGTGATGCAATTTACCCTTTTCTACCTCCTCCTTACCTTTTCTCCCAGAAAAATCCCTTTGCACCCCTTAATTATGTTTTTATAATCACATCAGTTAATTTATACTCACATCCTCTATCTGTGTGTATCCCTTTTGATTGTGATTATAACTATACCATTCTCAAGATTAACATATATGTAACATATATAAAACAATATAATCCTATATAAAGATGTAAACAATTTGTCCTTATTGAATAACAAGGGTTTTTTTTCTCCCTGTTTACCTTTTTATATCTCTCTTGAGTTTTGTATTTCAAGATCAAATTTTCTATTGAGCTTTGGCCTATTCATCAGCAAGGTCTGGAATTCCCTTATTTCACTGAATGTCCATCTCCTTGCCTGAAAAATTATGCTCAGTTTTGCTGAGTAGTTGATCCTTGGTTGTAGACCAAGCTCCTTTGCCTTTTGGAGTATCATATTCCAATCCCTCCTATCTTTTAACATAGAGGCTTCATGGTCCTGTGTCATCCTGACTGTAGTTCCACAATATTTGGATTGTTTCTTTCTGGCTGCTTGCAGTATTTTCTCCTTGACCTGATAATTCTTGAATTCGGCTACAATATTCCTTGGAGTTTTCAATTTGGGATCTCTTGCAGGGGTAATCAGTGGATTCTTTCTATGACTATTTTGCCCTCTGGTTCTAGGACCTCAGGGAAGTTTTCCTTGATCATTTCTTGGACAATGCTGTCCAGGTTCTTTTTTTCATCATAGCTTTCTGGTAGACCAATAATTCTGAGGTTATCTCTCTTGGATCTATTTTCCAGGTCAGTTGTTTTTCTGATGAGATATTTTATGTTTTCTTCTATTCTTATCTTCTTTAGATGTTGTTTGACTGATTCTTGATGCCTCATTTGCTTCTACTTGCCCAATTCTAATTTTTAACGAATCATTTTCTTCATTTAGCTTTTATATGTCTTTTTCCATTTGGCTAATTTTACTTTTCAAGGAGTCATTTTTGCCACTTAGGTTTTGAACCTTCTTAACTATTTCACCAATTTTACTTTTTAAAGATTTATTTTCATCAGTGAATTTTTTTCCATTTTTTCCTTTATCTCTCTAATTTGGTTTTTAAAATCCTCCTTGAGCTCATTCAGGAATGTTTTTTGGGCTTGAGACCAGTTCATATTCCCTTTTGAGGTTTCAGATGTTGGTATAGTGTCAATGCTGTCCTCTTCAGATTTGATCTTCACTGTCCCCATGATATGATTCAAATTTTTTTTTTTACTTTTCTAGCTTGCTTCTTCATGGTGGTTGCCTTTTTCCTGGCTTTTCAAGTGGATCTCTGCTTCTGGGGCACAGGGGGGCTCTGTCCCAAGCTTCCTATGCTGAGAACTTGAGAGCCTGGTTATGGGCTTTGTGTGCTGTGGCCTCTGGTTTTGTCATCTAGAGGCTAATATAATGCTGCTCTCACATTTTGCTGAGCTGAGCTGGCTGGTGTGTGCCAAGGTCAAGGCCAAGTGATGTCTTTCTGAGTTTCTCCAGGATTACGCTGAAACTCCCAGTGTGAGGTATGGGGGAGGGGTGGTCTGGCTGCTGGAAGTCTCCTCTTCCCCTAGGGCTGTGGAATAGCATGGGTGGTCTCAGCCATTGTCTGCGCTGGTGTCTTCCAATTACCCCTGGCTGTGAGAAGACATGCCTGGGGTTCTGGCATTGGTGCTTGCCAGCTCCACCCCTCTGGGGCTCAGGAACTCCCACTGGTCTGCTGAAGTGGGGCCTGCTGGGATGCCTCCCTTCCTGAACTGGTCTCCTTCTGCCCCCACAAGAGGTCTCTCTCCCCAGATTCCTGAGCTATAAGACTTCTGAACTCTCACTTTTGGCTCTTCTATTCCAGAGTTTTTCCCAGGGCAGTATTCTCTGGGTGAGGAAGGGAGCAATGAGAGCCATTCTACCTGATCATCATAGATCCTGAAAGTTCAAGAAGGCAAGTTACAAACCTTTAGACTGTGGGCTGAAAGCCTCAGGAGTATTTGCTGCTGTGGCCACAGGCTCTGCGCTGCTGTTTCACCTACCTCTTCCAGACTCCTGTCCTGGGCTGAGAGGCTTGTGGATCACCACCACAGCCAGCAATTCAGTCCCAGGTCTGCTCCTGCTCCCAATCCAGTATGGTTTAGTTCTGTGTGCTCAGTGCTCTCCTAGCCTATTTGTTATTCTTAAAGTAATCCTATTAGATAGAAAAGGAGCTTCACGTAACATGTGATATTCTTAGGCTTCATTTAACCCTTCTGAAGGTAATGTAGTTCTAAGAACACGTATTTTTGTGCTACTGATCTCAACTATTTATAAAACACTTTACCACATGATGATGTCAGCAAAATGGCAAGGATATATATTTGAAGATATTTTAGTTGTGAAGGAATGAAAATTATATATAATAGACATTGTTGTAGCAATAGTATCCTTGTACTTTCTATGTAATAAATTCATTATGGAAGGCACTCAAAGCCAAATAATAATTAAAATTCCTAAACATAAGCATAGAGGCAATATGAGGTAGTTGATACAGTGCTGAACTTGGAGTTAAGAAGGCCTTAGTTTAAATCCCTTCCAAGACAGTTGTGTATGAGCTTAGGCAAGTCACTCAATTTCTCAATTTTCTCATTGGTAAAATGAAGGAGTTAGACTTCATAACCCCCAAGTTATTTTCTGACTCTGATCCTATGGTTCTTTCTTTCTTTATTTTTGAAAACTATTGAAAAGATGATAGAACATGGAAGTGGCAATCAGGTGACCTGGGTTCTAATTCCAGATTTGCTACTTTATTCCATGATATCTTATTTAGCCTCTATGAGTCCTCATCAGTCAAATGAAGAAGTTGAGTGAGGATTTTTTTCCAATTTATTAATTTATTTGAGTGAGATTATTTTTACGATCCCTTCTAGTTCTAACATTCGACACTTCCTCAACCATGCTACATAGCCAATAAATTTGTAAATAAACACACACACAAAGGTACGTATATATACACATAAATGTGTGTGTACATGTATAGTCAGTGACAGACATGTTTGTTAAAAAATAAATGCTCTGAAATTTAACTCTCCTCCTCCCCCAAGTTTGGGTTTCTTGAATCTAATACCAACTTCATGTCCCAAGTCTAAGGCTTTCTCTCTGCTTCCTACTTTGCACATGCAGTAGGTGCAATGGTTACACTTCTGCCTTCTCTTTCCTGAATGGTTCATGGACATCATGTACAGATATTCTTATATCTCAGCTCTCTGTGAAGAGGGACTGCTCAAGTGTTCTATACACTGAAGGGAATTGCTCAAGTTAGAAGAAACTGTGGACTTGAATATGAATGGTTAGAACAAAGAAAGAGTTGCAATTGAGGTCTTCTCTGGATCCACCCCCATGTCTCACACACAATGACATGATCTATATATTATATATAAACAGAAGAAGTTGGGGAGTAGGCATTACTTGAACTTTATTTTCATCTAAACTGGTCAATAGAGGAGAAAACACATAGAGATAATTTTTGTTATAATGCATTCAACTCACCAGGGATACAGATAGGAACAGGAAGAGAAGAAATAGAAGGATAAGAGTATACAATGGAGGTTAAATTCAGGGAGGGATTAGTGATAAACGAAACAAACCCTAAACTTGGAGAGAGGATGACGAAGAGGTTAAAAGAAGAAAAATGAAAAAGGCAACAACTTGGAAAAAACAATGAGTGAGGAATATAGAGAAGAAAAATCATAATGGAATAGAATAGAGATAAATAACCAATTAACTATTATAACTGTGAATATGATAAACTCACCCATAAAACAGAAGGGGTTCACAGAATGGATTAGAAGGTGTAAAGGCAATCGGTGAGAAGATCTTTCCCATCCATTTGAATAGGCTTCTGGTGGGGCTCCAGGTGGGGCCAATGAAGGGAGATCTGATTAGATCTTTGCTCCTAAGTAGGCCCCAGACCCCTAATTACTAGGTGCCAAGCCAATGTGGGCATGAAGCCCCCAGGGCCCTAAGGGGAGTTGCTAAGACCAGACCCAATGGTATGTGCCTAAATTCTGGTGGATCAGATGATGTTCTAGTCAATTGGATGATGTCTAAGGACTATAACAAGAGAGAACAGAGCTTGGAGAGGCAGACATGGTGGAAGCAGGAGAAGGAGAAGCAGCAGAAGCAGAACCAGCAGAAGCAGAACCAGCAGAAGCTAGAGCAGTAGAAGCTGGAGGAGGAGAAGAAGCTGAAGCAGCAGATGCTGCAGAAGTTGAGAAGCTGAAGGAGCAGCAGAGGCTGGAGAGTGCTGAGCAAGGACTTGGGACTAGTGAGTGATTGTACAGGAGTGCCCTAGCATTTGGGGGAAGCACAAGTACGGTTTGGCTTGCTGCCATGATATTTTTCTGTAACTTCCTGGTTACTATTGTGAGGAGGGCTTATTGGATCTGGAAGGTTTTGGACACGATATCAAATTGGGGGCATTGGTCCTTGGGTCTGATACTTTGGAGCTGGAATAAATGCTTTAATTCCTCTGCCTTCTACTTAGACAATTCCTTATATCCTTCGATTCTGAAACATTCAGGCATGCTCATGACCTTCTTCAAAGTCATGAATTTTGCCTTAATGCTATAGAAGGCAAAATCCAACAATATAGTGTTTATAAGAAGCAGGTATAAAATATAAAATCCACATAGAATTAAAAGAAGCAGTTGAAGCAAAATCTACTATGTTTCAGATGAACACGAAAAAGCAGGGGTAGCAATTTTGATTTGAAATAAGGCAACAGAAATAATAAACAACTAAAAGAAAGTAGGAAACTACATTTTACTGAAAGATGCATAGACAATGAATGATTTCAATACTTAATATACATGTTCTGAATGGCATGGCTTAGGGAAAAGCTGAAAATAATTACAAGGAGATACAAATAAGAAAACAGTAATAGTGGGGGGAACCTCAATTTACTCCACCAGCCCTAGATTAATTTGAAAAAAAGTTAAGGACCTCAATATAATTTTAGAAAAGTTCAATATGCTACACCTCTGGTTACCACTGAAAAGAAGTAGGGAATATTATACGTGGTTTTAGAGGTCTATGGCATTTTTGCAAAAACTGATCATGTCATAGGATATAAAAACATCACAAACAAATGCAGAAAAGCAGGAATATTATACACATCATTTATTAATGACAATGCAATAAAATTATATTAAAGGGCTACTAAAAGGTGTAAAAATCAACTGGAGACTAAATAGTGTGATTTTGAAGAATCAATAGGTCAAAGAAAAAAAATCATAGAAACAATCAATAGTTCACTTAGATAATGGCAATGAGTCAAAATACCTAAACTTTGGGAGTTGCAGCCAAAGTAGTCCTTAGGTGAAAATTTACATCTCTAAACACTTTTATTCATAAGAGAAGAAAGAACAGATCAATGAATTGGGAATGAGACTTAGAATACTAGAAAACCAAGAAATTAAAAACAAAATATCGATTAAACAGCAAAATAAAAATCCTGAAAGGTCAAAGAAGAGATTAGAAAAATTGGAAACTAAAAATGACAACAACAATGAATTAAAACATAAAACTGGGAGCTGGTTATTTTATGGGGGGGGGTTGGACAAAATATATAGACCATTAACTAATTTGATTAAAAAATAAAGAGGAATACTAAATTACCAGCACCAAAAATTAAAAGATGAATTTGTAACTAATGAAGAAGTGAAGGATATTACTAAAAGACATTTTACCTAGCTATGTGTCAGTAAAACTGACAAATTAAATAAACGAACATTTACAAGAATGCTCAAATTAACAAAATAAGAAAGAGAATTTAAACAACCTAGTTCTAGAAAAAGAAATTAAACAAGCCATCAAAGAACTTCCAATAAAAAAAAAAAACTCCAGTACCAAATAGATTCAAAAGTGAATTCCTTGTATGACACAGATATGGTGCATCAAAAAAAGAGAGTTTAAAACAGAAAAGTAAAATTCTACATCCTTAATGAACCTTGATGCAGAATTTTAAAATTAAATATTAGGAAAGAATTTAAAATAGCATATCACAAAGATTATACACTATGAGTAGGTTAGATTTATACTAGGAATGATGGAGTATAGGCTCTGGGAACCCCCTTGAGCTCTCCTCGAATCTTTTCACTTGATCAGGCCTTCACCTGAGGCCATAAGCCTTCCATTATGGCTAGGCTCAAATCTTACCCTTAACCTAGCCTAGCCCTCCATTGTCTTGTTATTGCCAGGTAGCCTTCAGCTACTTCCCACTCTTAATCCCATTCCCTTGGTTCCTGGGGTCTGGCCTCTCATCACCTCAGTCTCATCAAGACCCTCCTTAGGGTCCTCCCCAAGATCCTCCCTGGACCCTTTGTCCCATCACCCTAGACTACTAGGCCACCCTAGATCCCTCCCACAGTCTTTCTGTATATAAGATCCACCTTATCTCCATGAAAGTGCTCAGATTCAATCTAGTTCAGATTCAATTTGGCCTGCTTGTCAGTACAAGCGTCACAAATGCTCAGATTCCTTGATTCTAGCCAATGGTGAGATTTTTTGAGTTTGGCCAATATGGTGGATTTTTAATAAACTTTGCTTTTCTTTGGCTGAAAGAAGGCTTGGGTTGAATTCATTTGGGCAGGACCTGGCATGTTGCTATTTTGGGGTCCAGCACCCCTAAATCTCAACAGGAATGCAGGATTGGTTTAATATTAAGAAAACTCAAAATGTGCTTAGATCACACAAACTTTGGATAGAGATTTTTGGTTTATGAATAGTTGCACATGTTTATGTGAGAAATGTGCTTAGTCTAGAAAAAAAAAAAAACCCAGTATTTGTTGTGAAGCCAGGAAAGTTCTCATTTTATTTTAGCCAATTATTATACATTCCTAGTGAATGGGTACCTCCTCTATGGAAAGTAGGCCTGCTCAGACAAATGCAATGCTTTTTATGCTGTTCCCAATTCAAACTTCCCTCCTGCCTCCCATTGGCTAGGCACTTCAGGATTCCTGAGCCCCACCCCCTGATTATATCTTCTCATTTCCACATTTCAATCTCCCCCTTTTCATCCTTTATTTTTATTTTATTATTGTTATATACTTTATTCTTTAAAAGGCAATACCAAGCCAAAAAAATACTTTTAGTCTCTTCTGTTTGTCTGTATCATATAGCATGTGGAACATTTTATACCATTTTATATCATTTTTGTGATTTCCATCAAGGGCCAGGGCCTGAATTAATGATCAGCTGGACCTGGGCTTCTTTGTTCTCTCAAGTTTGCTCAGACAATATCTTTTCTCTGTCAACAAGGCCAGATCTGGTTGACCTAAGAACATTCTTTCCCCTGTTAACCATTAGGAGATGAGACCCTAATCCTGAGAGACTACCTCGCTTAATATTCTACGGGTATATACTTCAACTGACCCTTGTCAACACTCTTATCTTATTGTATTTACAAATCTATTCCATTGAGGAAAATCCTCTTCTTGTATCATACATGGGGATCATAAAAGTGAGGTAACACAGGCTTGTTGAGTCCACTAAAAATAATGTATATAAGTTTTCTCATTTCTTTGTTCAGACAGCCAGAGCTTAGGCTCTGACTCCTTGTATATACAAGTAAGCTAGCTTAGCTATGCTTTAAGGGAAAATAATAAACAACATGGATTTTTCTATCACCTAACTTGTTTGCGTTCTTCAACCAAACTTTCAGGTTTAATAAGCATGAGAAAGGATCCCTCTCGATTGCTAAGAGAACTGACAAAAGCTATGAGTTTGAAGACTCAAACCCAGGTTATCAATGATAACAGCCCCATTGTCTAATACTGTGTCTGTTAATGGACCCCATCTTTTCTGAATGATACCTGGCCTGGTAGTTCTTTCAATATACAGGAAAAGGTCTTCTTAGAACAAAGCAAAAGAGTCTGCCTTTTAGATATGTTAATTATCCGCTGGCCAACATCCCCCACGGCCCGCTGCGAGCAGTTTTGTCTCTGACATTAGCCACTAGCATGGCTGCAAATCACACTTTCATATAATTTCTGTGGAAACAAAATTCAATCATACATTACAATACATGCAACTTAGATAAAAATAATCAGATAAAACATTTAGCCAGCACTTAACAATGTGCCAGGTACTGTGTTAAATGCTAGGGCTGTAAATATAAGCAAACAAGGCCAGTAATTCCCTGCTTTCCATCAGCAGCTCTATGCTCTACTTGGTTTGGCCTCCCCTTCTCAGCTTCCTTTTATGTGTTATCTTCTCTCATTAGATTACAAGTTCCTTGAGGGCAAAGACTATCTTTTTTTTTCCTTATTTGTTTCCCCATAGCTTAGCATAATGCCTAGTACATAGTAAGACTTAATAAATGTTTATTGAATTGAGTTTAATTACTGAAAAGATAATCTCTGCCTTTAAAGAAATTGCCTTCTAGTAGGGGTAGGCAACACATGAAGGGGACCTGAAAAGAGGCATCTATGCATGGTGTGGAGGAGTGGTTCAGAGCAAGATGGAGCTAAACTTTTTTTCTCACAACCTTCTTTCTCATTTCAAGGTTTCAGTGAGAGGGAAATTAAGATGATGGCTGGAGGGCAAGCAGCATCATGTGGTGATGGGAATATAATATGTGTCTCTGCAAGCAAAATTGTGATGTGTACAAAATCAACATTATAGAGAATCTTCCTCTCTAACCTCAGAAACTCATCCTTCTTTCTCTTTTCAAAGCCCCCACCACCCCAACCAATGTTTTAGAAGTAAGACCAGAGACAGAACCTTAGTTCAATGACTCAGGACAATATGCATGTGTTTTAGCTCCCTAAGCTCCGTTAGGGGAGGGACTGTGCAGTATCTATCTTCAGATCTCTCCCAGGTCCAGGCGTATTCAGTGTTATGTATAGAGATGACACATAAAAAACATTGAGTTGAATCATGCACTGCAATTCTGAGTCTTTCCCACAAGAGGACACTATTTCCCAGATATATTGCATGTTCAAGTTACTACATGTTGTGTTGGCCTTTTGGCACCAATCCATTCTCCTACGACATTCACTAGAAACTGCAAAAGTTCAGAGAGGGGAGACACTTTGAAATTTGAACAATGCATTTCCAGCAGGGCTAAGAGAGAACCAGAGGTCAGAGAAATATAATTTTATCAGCTTTTTTTATATTTAATTTTTTCTCAATTACATGTAAAAACATTTTAATATTCATTTTTTGAAATTTTGATTTTCAAATTTTCTCCTTCCTCCTCTCCCTCTCCCCTTATTGAGAAGCAAGCAATTTGATATAGATTATACATGTATCATCATGCAAAACAAAATTCCATATTGGTCATATAGTGAAAGAAAAGACAGATTCTACGCCACCCCCCCACACACACACAAAGAATAATAAGGAAGGTAAAAAAAACAAGATGTTTCAATCTGCTTTCAGAAATCATCAGTTCTTTCTCTGGAGATGGATAGATAACATTTTTCATCATTCTTACCATTAAAATAATGAGATTAGGTTGAGCTGAGCCACATCTTAAGACTCCACCCTGGAATCTTCAAGCCCCCACCTCAGAATCTTTCCTGGTAAACAAAACTAGCTCAGCCAGGCTGCTCCCTTGACATCCTTCCCCACTCCATTGGGATTCATGGCATGAAGGGCAAAACAACCACAATGAAGTAGGTTGTTTTTTTTTTTTTTTCTCACATTGCTGAGGGTGGCTGGGATCTCATTATCAGGCCTTGCTACCTCATAAGCAGGCCTTGCTACCTACTCCTGTTACCTTGTCCCCCTCTCTTACAGGTATAAGAAGCTTTTGTATGGGTCTCAGAGCTAGAAAATCCACTGGACATGCCCCAGGGTGGTAGGTTTGATACCCTATTTTCTCAATTAAGATGCTTTTTTCCTCAACACATGGCTTTGATTATTTCAGGACTTGACAAGATCAAAATAGAGGAGAAATTTTCACAAATTAGAACTGTATTAAATGCCTACATGATAGGTTTGACTTTCAGTAGGTTGCAAAGTTTTAAGAATATTTTTCAATTTAAATTCTGACTACAGACAAGAAAAAATCACAGGTAGTTAAATATTGGCACAGGTTGGCATGGAGAGGGAGGCAGTTCTTTGTTCATTATGCACAGTATTTCTAAAGTGCTCCCCTCCCCAGTCCCTTTATAAATGAATTGCATGTCCACTGCTTGGTTTGTCAGTCTCTCTCCCATTTCCATAGCCTCTTTAATATTAGACTTGAATATCAATTATCAGATGAGATAATACATGTAAAGCACTTTTCAAACCTGTATTATCTATTATGATTGTTGCACACACATTGACAAATTCAAACATTGTATAACTCAATTACAAAGGGAAGTAATAAGGTTGAATTGAATAGAGGCTTAGGATGGGCCAGAACCTTCTAGTCTAAGAACAAAGGAATCTAATCTGACATATACATCTGTACCACCCCCTAACCTCATTTCCTCTTTGGAGGCAGAAATGTCACATGACTCCAGTGACCCTACATAGAATTGTTAGAAATAAAGAGCAATATAGAACTAGAGACATTTTGACCAAGATGCCACACTCAAGTCTGCTATGGACAATCGTGTTCTCCATCTTCTTAGGTAAAAGAGAGACTCAGCTGGACATGGGAAATAAGCTACTTTTCAAGGTTTAAGGGATTATGATATATGGTCATAATTGTCAAGAGTTTTAAAGCACTTAGAAGGAAGGAAAGTGAGAAACAGGTTTAGAGCCTTTCAGTGTATGCCCTTAGTCTTTTATTAAGATGTCTCTGCAATCCCTTTAAGGGTCATGAAAGAACATTAATTTTCTTTTGTTCTCTTTTTTGCAGGAATCAGCACAGCCCAGAAGGTCACTCAACTAGAACCAGCGGTGTCTGGAAAGGAAGGAGAGGCTGTGACTCTCAATTGCAAGTATGAGGCGAGCGACAGTAATTATGCTTTGTTTTGGTACAAACAACCTTCCAGTGGGGAGCTGATTTTACTAATTCGTCAGAATGTTTATGACCAAATGAATGCAAAGATGGATCGATACTCAGTGAACTTCCAGAAATTAAACAAATCCATCAGTCTTATCATCTCAACCTTACAGCTGGGAGACTCAGCGACATATTTCTGTACTTACATGAACCCACAGAGGGTGGAGTGACAGAAGGAGGTGTACAGAAACACCAGTCCTTAGCATGACTCCCACCTGCAACAGGGGGCCCAGAGAGAGACATTCAAAACCCAACAGGAAGGCAGCACAGAAAGAATCTCAAAATGAAAACCATTTCATTCTAAGAAAAAAAAAACCACGTAACTGGGTTGAGAGAGTAAGGTCTATAAACCACATTCCTCGAGAGCATTCTCGTACTGTAATGTCACTGGTATTATAAGAGAACTCATGATGGGAAAACTCCCTCTGCCAATGCAGATTGGCAACTGTTCTGAAACTTACAGTCTTAGTTCCTTTGGGTACAGAGAATTGCTGAGGGTCACCCAACCAGCACACTTCAGAGGAAGAACTTGGTTCTGTAAGCATGGGACAGGATCTGCATCCAGGTCTTCCTGATTCTCTCTACTGTTTTATTACAATTGGAGTAAAAAAAAAAAATCAGTCTCTGGCCAAGGATAGAAAACTTCTACCTGCAAAAATGTTACTTAAACTTTTGAGAAAATAACAAGATCAGATATTTCTGCAGGTCAAGTGTAAATTATTTTAATGGGGCTCTTGCACTTTTACTTCTCCCCATATCTGGGCCCTGCAGACTTGCTTGTCAGATTTGTGTCTTCCAGACTACAGGCCATTCATCTACAGTTGGTAACAGTGTGTATCAGCCAATGTCCCCCCCACCCCATCATCCCCTGGATGCAGCTTTTGCTTGGTTCCAGTCAACCTCTTCTTTGGGACCCCTGCAAGGCATGGACAACTTTATGCCGCTTGTCAGCAGGAAGCAGTTTCAAAAGCTAAGACCTTTGCCCGTATCCCAAAAGAATTTCGTTTCCATTTGTTTGAGGGGGTAATGATGGGGATGGTATCTGGACCCAAAACGGAGAAGCATTTGGACTTTCCCAGGAGGCCCAGGTCCCTGGCATTCACCTGGGGCAATAGGCCCTTCCCAGTTAACTTACTGCCCTTTCATGGTTAGCACCTGGTCCCACCCTAGACTGCTACTCCCTTAATTCCATCTTGACCCCTTCTCTGTTCCCACAGACTTCTGTATTTAAGATCCATCTTGTCTCCATTAAGGTGTTCAGATTCCTTAAGAATCAGGCTAAGGCTTGGATTCCTTAAGAGTCTGGCCAATATGGCAGATTTTTAAATTGTGCCCACCCTCTATCAGTGTTTTAATAAACCTTGTCTGGCTGAAAGAAGGCTTGGGTCAAATTCATTTGGGTAGGACCTGTGTGTAGCTATTTTAGGATCCCAGCACCCTTAAACCCCAACACGATACATATGTGTGTATGTGTATGTTGTATGTATATGTGTATATATGTGTATGTATAGATGTATAAACCAGATAACCCATATGTGTAGATAAGCATATGTATATATGTTTTTATATATACACAGACATTTATGACATGACCAATGACCAATTTGGGATTTAGTTTTGTTTGATTGTGAGTGTATGTTATTTGTGTGTGTGTGTGTGTGTGTATGTATGTATATATACATACACACATATTTATACATACACATTTTTCAGTCTGCACCCTGACTTCATCACTTCTGTCAGGAGGTGGATATCATGTTTCGTCATGGAGTCATAGTTGGTAATTGCATTGATAAGAGTTGTTAAGTCTTTTAAAGTTGTTTGCCCTAATGTTGTTATTGCATAAATTGTTCTCCTGATTCTACTCACTTCATTCTTCTTTTTTTGACTTCATTCTTCTTCACTTCATACAAGTCTTCCCAGATTTCTCTGAAGTCATTGCCATCATTTCTTTTTTTTTCCTTGTTTTTTTTTAATTAATTTATTTATTTTTAGTTTACCACACATGGTTCTACATAGTTTTGAGTTCCAGATTTTCTCCCCTCCCTCCCCCCTCCCTCCCCACGATGGCATGGAATCTCATATAACTGTCATGTATAACTTTGCATTGAATTAATTTATGCACTAGTCAAGTTGTGGAGAAGCATTTTGACCAATGGAAGGAATCATGAGAAAGAAGAAACAGAACCAAAAAGAAAAACAACCCAAAAACAAAAACAAAAGAGAAGCAAAAAAGGCGAGCATGTAGTGTGCCTCGATCTGTATTCAAACTTTGCAGTTCTTTCTCTGGATGAAGATAGCATTCTCCATCGTGAGTCCCCTGGAGTTGTCCTTGCACCTTAGGTTGCTGAGAAGAGCGAAGTATGTCAGGGTTGGTTCTCACGGAATCCATATATCTGTGGCTGTGCACAACGTTCTCCTGGCTCTGCTCCGCTCACTCAGCATTATGTCATCTAGGTTTTTCCAGGTTGTTACGAAGTCTGCATCATCCCCATTTCTTATGGCACAATAGTATTCCATCACCTTCATATACCACAGCTTGTTCAGCCATTCCCCAATTGATGGGCATCCCTTTGATTTCCAATTCTTGGCTACCACAAAAAGAGCTGCTATAAATAGCCTTGTACATATGGGTCCTTTTCCCGCTTGTGTGATTTCTTTGGGATACAACCCTAGAAGTGGTATTGCTGGGTCAAAGGGTATGAACATATCTATAGCCCTTTGGGCATAGTTCCAAACTGCTCTCCAAAATGGCTGGATCAGCTCACAACTCCACAAGCAATGCAACAATGTTCCAATTTCCCCACATCCTTTCCAGCATTTATCATTTTCCTGTTTTGTTATTTTAGCCAATCTGACAGGATAGATGTGGTATCTAAGAGTTGTTTTGATTTGCATTTCTCTAATCAGTAGTGATCCAGAGCATTTTTTCATATGCCTATAGATAGCTTTAATTTCTTCCTCTGAAAACTGCCTGTTCATATCCTTTGACCATTTCTCAATTGGGGAATGACTTGTATTCCTATATATTTGGCTCAGCTCCCTGTATATTTTAGAAATGAGGCCTTTATCAGAGATACTATTTGCAAAGATTTTCTCCCAATTTTCTGCTTCCCTCCTAGTTCTTGTTGCATTGGCTTTTTTTTGTACAAAAACATTTCAATTTGACATAATCAAAATTATCCATTTTGCATTTTGTAATGCTCTCTATCTCTTGTTGGGTCATGAATTCTTTACTTTTCCATAAATCTGATAAGTAAACTATTCCTTGCTTTCCCAAATTACTTATAATATCAGCTTTTACTCCTAAATCATTAACCCATTTTGACTTTATTTTGGTATATGGTGTAAGATATTGGTCTATGCCCAGTTTTTGCCCCACCATTTTCCAATTTTCCCTACAGTTTTTGTGAAATAGTGAATTATTAGCCCAGAAACTGGCCTCTTTGGGTTTATCAAACAGTAGATTGCTAATCTTGTTGATTTCTCCTACTTGTGTACCTATCCTATTCCACTGATCCACACCCCTGTTTCTTAACCAGTACCAGGCAGTTTTGATGACTGCTGCTGTGTAGTACAGTTTAATATCTGGTGTGGCTAAGCCACCTTCTCTAGCACGTCTTTTCATTAATACCCTAGATACTCTAGACCTCTTGTTTTTCCAAATGAATTTTGTTATTATTTTGTCCAGCTCAGTAAAATAATTTTTTGGTAGTTCGATTTGTATGGCACTGAATAGATAGATTAATTTAGGTAAAATTGTCATTTTTATTATATTAGCTCAGCCTAACCATGAGCAACTGATATTTTTCCATTTATTTAGATCTGATTTTATTCGTGTGAAAAGTGTTTCATAGTTATGTTCATATAGGCCCTGGGTTTGTCTTGGCAAATAGACTCCCAAATATTTTATAGTGCCTTCAGTAACTTTGAATGGAATTTCTCTTTCTATCTCTTGCTGTTGGGCTTTGTCAGTAATGTATAGGAATGCTGAGGATTTATGTGGGTTTATTTTATATCCTGCAACTTTGCTAAAGTTGTTTATTATTTCAAGTAGTTTTTTACTTGATTCTCTAGGATTCTCTAGATAAATCATCATATCATCTGCAAAAAGTGATAATTTAGTTTCTTCTTTTCCTATTCTAATTCCTTCAATTTCTTTTTCTTCTCTTATTGCTACAGCTAATGTTTCTAGTACCAAATTGAATAATAGGGGTGATAATGGACATCCTTGTTTCACCCCTGATCTTATTGGGAATGCATCTAGTTTATTCCCATTACAAATAATGCTTGTCGATGGTTTTAGGTAGATGCTATTTATAATTTTGAGGAAGGTTCCACTTATTCCTATGCTTTCTAGTGTTTTTAATAGGAATGGGTGTTGTACTTTGTCAAAGGCTTTTTCTGCATCTACTGAGATGATCATATGGTTTCTGCTAGTTTTGTTGTTGATATGATCAATTATGCTAATAGTTTTCCTAATATTGAACCAGCCTTGCATTCCTGGAATAAATCCTACCTGGTCATAGTGTATTATTCTCGTAATGAGTTGCTGCAATCTTTTTGCTAATATTTTATTTAAAATTTTTGCATCAATATTCATTAGAGAAATTGGTCTATAATTTTCTTTCTCTGTTTTGACTCTACCTGGTTTGGGTATTATTACCATATTTGTGTCATAAAAAGAATTTGGTAGGACTCCTACTTCACCTATTTTCCCAAATAGTCTACAAAGTATTGGAATTAGTTGTTCTTTAAATGTTTGATAGAATTCACATGTAAAACCATCTGGCCCTGGAGATTTTTTCCTAGGGAGTTCATTGATGGCATGCTCAATTTCTTTTTCTGATATGGGGTTATTAAGAAATTTCACTTCCTTCTCTGCTAGCCTGGGCAGTTTATGTTTTTGTAGATATTCATCCATATCTCTAAGGTTGTCAAATTTATGGGCATACAGTTGGGCAAAATAATTCCTAATTATTGTTTTGATTTCCTCTTCATTAGAGGTGACCTCACCCTTTTCATTTTTTATACTGGTAATTTGATTTTCTTCTTTCTTTTTTTAATCAAATTGGCCAAAGGTTTATCAATTTTATTGGTTTTCTCATAAAACCAGCTCTTTGTTTTATTTATTAATTCAATAGTTTTCTTGGTTTCAATTTTATTAATCTCTCCTTTGATTTTCAGTATTTCTAATTTGGTATTTAATTGGGGGTTTTCAATTTGCTCTTTTTCTAGCTTTTTCAGCTGTATGCCCAGATAATTAATCTCCTCTTTCCCTATTTTATTCATGTAGGCATTTAGGGATATAAAACTTCCCCTAAGAACTGCTTTTGCTGCATCCCATAAGTTTTGGTATTTTGTTTCATTATTGTCATTCTCTTGAATGAAGTTATTAATTGTTTCTCTGATTTGTTCTTTGGCCCACTCATTCTTTAGAATTAAAGTATTTAGTTTCCAATTAATTTTTAGCTTATTTTTCCATGGTTCTTTATTAAAAATGATTTTTATTGCATCATGATCTGAAAAGATACATTGACTACTTCTGCTTTTCTGCACTGGATTGTGAGGTCTTTATGCCCTAGTACATGGTCAATTTTTGAGTATGTGCCATGTACTTTTGAGAAGAAAGTATATTCCTTTTTATCCCCATTCAGTTTTCTCCAGAGGTCTATCATATGTGCCTTTCCTAAAATTCTGTTTACCTCCTTAACTTTTTTCTTATTTATTTTGAGGTTAGATTGATCAAGTTCAGAAAGGGGGAGGTTGAGGTCTCCCAATATTATAGTTTTACTGTCTATTTCTTTCTGTAACTCCCTTAACCTCTCCTCTAAGAATTTGTATGCCTTACCACTTGGTGCATATATGTTAAGCAATGATATTGCTTCATTGTTTATGGTGCCTTTTAGCAGGATATAATGTCCTTCCTTATCTCTTTTAATTAAATCTATCTTTACTTTTGCTTTGTCTGAGTTTAGGATTGCTACACCTGCTTTTTTTACTTTAGCTGAGGCACAATATATTTTACTCCAGCCTTTTACCTTAACCCTATGTGTATCCCCCTGTTTCAGATGCGTTTCTTGTAAACAGCATATTGTAGGATTATGGTTTTTAATCCATTCTGCTATCTGCTTCTGTTTTGTGAGAATGTTCATCCCCTGCACGTTCAGGGTTATGATTTCTATCTGTGTCTTTTTCTCCATCCTAATTCCCCCTGTTTATGCTTTTATTTCTCCCTTTCCCCTTCTCCTCCTCAACAAAGTTTTGCTTTTGACCGCCGCTTTCCTCAGTTAACCCTCCCTCTTTATTCCCCTCCCTTATCTTACCGTTATCCACTTGCTACTTCTCCTCTCCCTTCTGACCACCCCCCTCCCTTTTTCCCCCCCTTACCCTCCCACTTCCCGTAGGACAAGTTAGATTTCTAAACTTATCAGAGTATGTTATTCCCTTCTTGAACTAGATCAGATGACAGTAAAGCTCAAATACTGCTCTTCTCCCTCCCTTCTTTCCCTCTACTATAATATGTTTTTGTGCCACTTCATTTGGTGTAATTTACCCTTTTCTACTACCTTCTTACTGCTTCCCTCATAGCCCTCCCTTTATATCTCTTACTTATATTTTATATCTTTACATCAATTAATTTATACAGGCATTCACAACTTATGTATATCCCTTTCAACTGTCATAATAGCTGTACCATTCACAAGAATGACTTTTATATGTGTATATATATAAAACATACATAAGATGATATAATCCCACATAAAGATGTAAACAACCTGCCCTTATTGGTTAATAAGGTTTGTGGGGTTTTTCCCCTGGTTACCTTTTTATGTCTCTCTTGAGTTTTGTATTTGGAGATCAAATTTTCCATTGAGTTCTGGCCTTTTCATCAGGAAGATCTGGAATTCCCTTATTTCATTGAATGTCCATCGCCTTGCCTGGAAAATTATGCTTAGTTTTGCTGGGTAGTTGATCTTTGGTTGTAGTCCCAGCTCCTTTGCCCTTCGGAATATCATATTCCAATTTCTCCTGTCTTTTAATGTGGAAGCTGAGAGATCCTGCGTGATCCTGACTGTAGTTCCACGATATTTGAATTGCTTCTTTTTGGCTGCTTGCAGTATTTTCTCCTTGAGTTTATAGCTCTGAAATTTGGCTATAATATTTCTTGGTGTTTTCAGTTTGGGATCTCTTTCAGGGGGTGATTGGTGAATTCTTTCAATGACTATTTTGCCCTCTGGTTCTAGGACCTCTGGGCAGTTGTCTTTGATAATTTCTTTGAAGATACTGTCAAGGCTCTTTTTTTCATCATGGATTTCAGGTAGACCAATAACTCTCAAATAGTCTCTCCTGGATCTATTTTCCAGGTCAGTTGTTTTGCCAATCAGATATTTCACATTTTTTTCTATTTTTTCATTCTTTACGTTTTGTTTTATTACTTCTTGGTGCCTCATAGATTCATTAGCTTCCACTTGCTCAAGTCTAATTTTTAATGAGTTAGTGTTTACATTTTGCTTTTGAGTCTCCTTTTCCAATTGGTTGATTTTGCCTCTCAGGGTGTCCTTTTCTCTCTCTAGGTTCTGAATCTCCGTAGCCATTTCACCAATCTTATTCTTTAGGGACTTGATTTCATCAGTGAATTTTTTTTTCCACTTTTTCCATATTTTCTTTTAGCTCCCTAATTTGGTTTTTAAAATCCTCCTTTAGCTCTTCCAGCAGTACTTTCTGGGCTGGAGACCAGTTCATATTACCTTTTGAGGTATCTGATGTATGTACAATATCGTTACTTTCTTCTTCCATATTTGTATTTTGATCCTGCCTGTCTCCATAAAAAGAATCTCTTGTCCTTGGTTTTTTTGTGTTCTTCTTCATGTTGGTTTGCCTTTTGCTGGCTTTACAACGAATTTCTGTCTGTGGGCCACAGGGCTTTCTGTCCCAGCTTTCTTATTCTGGGGGTTGTGAGTCTAGAATTATAACCTTCAGTTTCCTGAGGTGTGGGGGAGGGGTCTGGCTCCCTGGCGTCTCACTCCCTGTGGGTGCTCTTCAGCACTTGCTTTTCAGCAATGGTCTCAGCTGTTTGTTGTTTGAGCTGATGTCTGGCACTTTCCCTGGGGGAGCAAGGTTACGTCTGGGCTCCTGGCGTTGACCCCTGCCAACTCTGCCCCTATGGGACTAATGAACTTTTGCTATTTGACCACTGAAGCCCCACTACTTTCTGCTCAGTTCCAGCATTCTTTTTTTTTCCCGAGGGATTCTCTGGGTGGGGAGGGGAGGGATTAGAGCTGTTTACCTGGCCATTAAGTGTCCCGGAAGTTCAAGAAGGCCGTTTAATACCTTTGGGCTGCAAACTTCTGGAGACGGTATTTCACGGCCGGTGGCGTTGCGCTGCCTCTCTTTGCTTCCACAGACTGCCGTCCTGTGTTGGGAGGCCTGGGGATCTCCGCCGGTTTCAGGCGTCCAGCTTTCTCCCAGCCCGTCTCCCACATGGATTTCCCAGCCAGCCGCTTCCACCTTGGTCTGGAGCGGCTCCGCACCGAGCACTCTCCGAGCCTACACGTTCGTGCCTCCGGCCTTTCAGACTCTCCCGGCTCGGAAATTTGCCCTATGCAGACTCCTCGCGGTTTCTGACTCTCTCAAATCTGCTCAAATTCACTTTTTTATAGGAATCTGACAGACCTTGTGAGAGAGCTCCGGTAAGATGCTGCCTTCATGTGGCCATCTTGGCTCCGCCCCCACCACCATCATTTCTTACAACATAATAGTATTCCATTATATATACTTCAATGATTCCCTAATTGATGGACCTCTTCCTCCTCAGTCTCCCATTCTTTTCCACCATGAAAAGTGTTTCTATAAACATTTTTGTACATATGATACCATTTCCTCTTTGTTCAATATCTTTGAGGATTATTGGGTAATACATAGGGTATGCATGGGTTAGTACTTTTTGGTGAATAGTTCCAAATTGCTTTCTAGAAAAACTTGACCAATTCACAGCTCTACCAACAGTATATTAATGTGTCTATTTCTCCACAGCCCCTACAAGACTTCTCATTTTCCTTTTTGGTCAATTTTCCAATATGGTGGGTGTGAGGTGGCAGATAAAAGTTGTTTTAATGTGCATTTCTTTAATTATTATGGATTCAAAGCTTTTTATATGGTTATAGGTATTTTGGATGTTTTTCTCTGAAAAATTTTCTCTTTATATTTGGCCACTTATCAGCTAGGGAATGGCTCTTTTTGCTATAAATTTGAATCAGTTCACTGTAAGTTTTAGAAATGAGACCTTTATCAGACATTTGCCACAATTTTTTTCTAGTAACCTGCTTATTTTCTGGTTTTAGCTACCTTGTGTTTTGTTTTTTGAGTTTTTTTGCAAAAAAATTTAATTTCATATAATCAAAATTGCCCATTTTACCTTCTGTAATCCTTTCTATTCTTTCTTTGGTCATAAAATCTTCTCCTAATCATAGAAATGAAAGGTATTTTCTTTCTTCCTCCTCTAATTTGTTTATGATCTCACCTTTTTTTGTCTGAAGCATATACTCAAAAAGCTTATCTTTGAATGTAGTGTAACATGTTTGTCTATACTTTCTGCCCAATTGCTTTCCAGTATTCTCAACAGTTTTTGTTGAATAGTGAGTTATTATCTCAGTGGTTAGATTTGAAGTGAATATTCCTTTGCAAAAGCTAAATGTTGTTAATTGGCTACTTGGAACAGAATAGTTCATCTCTAATGGTTAACAGTGGGGGAACATTACTATAATGGAGATTAAAGCTAATATTAAATAAGAGATGCTCTTACCCTCTCAGGGGTACTCGTAGGGCCTTAAAGGGAAGATGTAGCCAGCTTTTCCCTGGAAGAGTGAGGCCAGAGTGATTCTTATATAAATAATTCTTATATGAAGAATAATGATAAATCAATAAATAATAATAAACACAATGCTCAGTTTATAAGTTATGTAGAGAAGTGGTGTCAAATGAAAATATAAATAGGGGCCACTAAACCATACATAAGTTATCCCCCAGAGGTTACATATTGACTTAGAAAATCACATATTAACATTATCTACATTTTATGGTTTTTTTTATCTAGTTTTGTTAAATGTTTCCCAATTACATTTTAATCTGGTTTGGGTCTCACTTGCATTTGACATCTTTGATAGAGAGCAATGATTTCACCATATTGAGCAATGGAATGGAATCTATGGAATTATCATATACTCTCAGTCATATACCTTACTCACTAATCCTTAATTATAACTAATTGTTTTAGTATCTATCTATCTATCTATCTATTTTAAACTGGAAAACTTCTTATTGTAGGTGGAGTGGAATAGCTGGACACAGTTTAGATGATTCCAATTTTGTTGGCAACATATAAAGCATCATAGTCTAGAGCAAGTCAGACATAGGCCTTCTTCTGTCCATCAGGCCAGATCAGTGTGTAGACTGACCTTGGCCCCATCAAGGTCATACAGCTTCTTTACCGCCTGCTTGATCTAATGCTTGTAGGCCTTGACATCCACAATGAAGACTAGGGTGTTGTTGTCCTCAATCTTCTTCATGGCAGACTCAGTGGGGAACTTGATGGCATAATGATCAAGCTTGTTTCTCTGAGGAGCACTTTTCCAATGGTATTTGGACTGCCTTCAAAGTCTTAGTGTCTTGGGTCTCTGGAAGGTGGGGATGTTCAGATTTTCTTTTTGTAGCTATGGTCACCCTTCAACACTGCCTTCTTGGTCTTCAAGGCCTTGGACTTGGCTTCTGTCTTGGAGGATAATGACTTCCTTCTTTGCCTTTGGTGCCATCTTGAGGGAAAGGTCTAATAATACATAGTAATATTTAATATATTAGTTATCACTTAATCTAACCCTGATTTCACTCTCTAGGTTTGAGTAAAAGACTTTTTTTCAACTTAAACTAAATAGTTAAAACCTTTCTTAATGCATTCTTGACTTTGTTTAATTTTCAGGAGCTTTTGTGGGAGAATTTTTCATGTGGCAACTGCTTCCCTCTGGCAAAACCACAAGTTGATCATTTGTTTTAAGTCAGGTAAACACACAGAAAGGCTGCTAGCACGGGTGTACTCTTGATCTGGTCAGACATGGAGGACAGGAAGACAGCTTCGAAGAGGTTAATAATCTACTTTATTTTAGTCGATTTTTCTCACAAGAGGATTTGCTGATAACGGGAGCACCAACTCCTACAGCATTCCCTAATAACCCTTCTTTCAGGGACTGGTATGAAGGAGGGGCAACTACCCCTATGTGTTGATGGGGTCTATTAAATTCAACTTATTACTCTCAAAACTATCTTGCTTGTCCATGCTTCTTTCTGAACTTTCTTCTGTACTCTATGAACTTTTAAAATGTTTCAATGGCACTCCTTTTTTCTTGAGATAACCATAGCTATTCTCCTCTACTTCTCCCCAATTAGAAACAGAAAATACTCTTGTAACAAGTAAGCATAATTAAGCAAAATGAGTTCATACAATGGTGGCCATGTCCAAAAACATATGTCTTTTCCCGCATTTTGAGTTCATTACCTTTTGCCAGGTGAGTAACATGTTTCATCATAGGTCCTTTGGAGACATGGTTGATTGTTGCTCTCATCAGAGATCTTAGATCTTTTGTAGTCATTTTTTCTTTACAATGCTTTTGTCATTGTATAAATTGTTCTCCTGGTTCTACTCACTTTACTCTGGATCAGTTCTTACTTCCCAGGATCATCTGAAATTTCCTCTTTTATCATTTCTTATGGTACAATAATGTTTTTACACTTATATAACATAATTTGTCCAGCCATTAATAAGCATCCATTTGTTTCCAAATCTTTTCTTTTTATTGTCCTTTCAGGATCAGAGCATTTGTTTTGATTGTGAATATTCCCTTCCCACACTATCATCCCTCTTACCCAGCCCTGCCATTCTCATGTGTTTCTTTTTTGAGTTTGATGCACTTTCTAAACCAAAGTTTGCTTGGTATATATTTGTATTCAAACATCTTTTGTAAATTTTAAATGAGTGAAGTTTACTTGATTGGTTTTTCTCATCTGCATCCTCTCTCCATGTGTATGTACTCTTCTTGTCATGTCTTGTCTTCTTGTCTGTCTTGTCTACTCAATTAAGAAAAATAACAAATTCCCCCTCTTCTTTCTGCTTTCTACACTATTTTTTTTCTTATACCCTCTTTCTTTTTCCTTTTAAAACCTTCAAAACAGAACCAATCCACCCCCTGGTCCTCTGTTTTCCTTAATTCATTTCTTCAATAGATTCAAGACATTAATGTTTTGAAGTGACATGTTTTTTCTCCTCCTATTATAATGTTAACACTTCATCATCATAAAGTCCTATCTAGTTGGTCAAATGAACGCACCTTTCTCTTAAGTCTTGTGATTGCATTTCATAGTTTTTACTCAGCTCTTTTCTTTTCCTCAGGAATGCTAAAACATTAAAGGTAAAGTGTTCCCCCAACAAATAGTTAGCTTTGTAGGGCAAGTTATTTTGGCTTGTATAACTATAAATTTTGCCTTTTGTTTAAATGACCTCTCTCATTTAAAGCAGAAGCAGTAACAACTTGTGTGGTCCTAATTGTGGTTCCTTAGTATTTGAACTCTTTCTTTTAGGTGCTTGTAGCATGTTTTTTCTTTGACCTGGAAGCCATAGATTTTGACTGTAACATTGATGAGACTTTTCTTTTTGGTGTTTCTTTAAGGACGTGGTCAGTGTATTCTCTCTATTTTCCTTTTGTCCTCTAGTTCTGACAGATCTTAGCAGTTATTTTTTTTAATTTATGATTTCTCAAAATATAGTATTAGGGCTTTTTCTTTAAAATATGATTTTCAGGGATTCCATTGATTCTTGAATTATTTCTCCTTGTCCTGTTTTCTATGTTTTTAATAGCAGATACATTATATTTTCTTCTACTTTTACAATCTTTTGATTTTGTTTAATATTTCTTATGGTCTCATGGAGTCATCACTTTTTTTTTGGATTATTCTGTTAGGAAGTTGGTTATTTGAGTAAGGTTTAGCATTCTTTGTTCTAACTTATTTATTCTTCTAGGATAGCTAGGTGGTACAATGGATAGAGTGCCAAGCCTAAAGTCAGAAAGATTCGTCTTCCTGAGTTCAAATCTGGCTTTAGTCACTTACTAGTTATATGACCCTGGGCAAGTAACTTAACCCTGTTTACCTCAGTTTCCTCATCTGTAAAATTAGCTGGAGAAGGAAATGCCAAACCACTTGTAATGGTAACCAAGGTAGGATTTTTTGCTGTTCTTCTCTTAAGTGCCTTTAATGATTCTGGCCTTTGTTTGAATGGGGCAGATAAAGTGGAATCTTTTTTGCCTTGGAGTGCTTCTCAGCACTGGTGAGGTTGAGAGTCATTGATTTGTATATGATGTGGTGCTTTCCCACACCTCACACCCTGGTGTTAGTGATTTCCCATACTCTAAATGACAAGTTGTCCCCAGCCCTCAGGGTCCTGAACAGGTATATGTACTGGAAAGTTAGCATTTGACTTTTGGGGGTACACTCATTGAAAGGGTAACAAGACTCTGGGCAAGCCATTGAAATGGCACTGCCCCCGGCTTTGAAAAAACCCAGGTGTTGGTGCTTCTCTGGTAACTACATACTGAGATGTTGGACAGAAAGCTAGAAGCCTGTCTACTGGTTTGTGTTATTTGATCTGTTGATATTTTCTGTTTGTAATTTCTGTTCGTATCTGCCCTGAAATTCAGGTGACTGATCGTTTCCCCCTGAACTAAGTGAATGATATATGTATGTTTAATTAAACTGAGATTGTTAACCCCTTGAAGTTGCTTTCCTTAGAAAAGCAGATCAAAGAACCTGTACTGGCAGCCCTTTCTGTGTGCTGCTGTTGTTGGTCTTACACAGCCACAGTAGCCGCTAGCAACATTGTTGTTACAAAATGATGTAGAGATGGCAGGATCTACAGATAAAAGGAAAGTATGGGGTATTGGGGTACTGAGATAGTGGTTGGATGTGTCCCAGTTATTGGGCTGCTCTTTATACTGGTGGTGGCTATGGTTCTGTGGAGCCCCAGAGGCCTGAGGGAAAACAGGCAGGTGGCAGTGATGGGGGTAGTTTACTGGGTTCCTAGAGCAGGGGCCCTGAGAGATAACTTCTCCTTCCCTTTCCCTACCCCACTAGCACTCCAGAGGACACAGGCTTGAGTAGAGGCTGTGGGAGGAAAACAAGCAGAGGCTTACAGGAGGTGGGGACGGCCAGAGCCAGGTCTTGAGTGGATTAACTTGGCTCCAGACTGTGCTGGAAGGGTGAATGTCCTGAGATTGTATTGTATGTGGAGCTTTGAAAAAGAGCAGTTGGTGAAGCAAAAGAACAAGTGGACAGCTGCCAACATACTGACCCAGCCAGAGCTAAGGACTGCCTGTGTGAGAACTTTGGAAAGGTGAGATGGAAAACAGTGAGCTGCCTTCAAACTGACTTTGGAAAGGTGAGAGCCAGGAGCTGCCTGCATCAAGATTCAGACAGAAGCCAGGAGTGGCCAGCAGGAGCTGGATGACCAGGAACTCAGGAGCTTGGAGTTCAGCCCTGGGGCAAGATGGAGCTGAGTATGCTTTGCAGCAAGGAACTGAGTATACTTTTTTGCTGCTTCCTGGGACCCAGGGGGAGGGTGGAGCTTTCTATGGTGGGTGGGGGGAAGTGCCCTAGACCCCCAGGACCCCACCCTGTTGGCTTTGTTGCCTAGATGCTCCTCAGGTCTTGGAAGCAGGGTGCTGGAGCAGTGTGGGGAGAAGGACACATCTGCAAGAGAACTTTATTTGAATTTTTTTTTGTTTGTGTTGGGACTTTGCTAGTTAAGGCTTATGAGTACCTGAGAGTGCCAGGAGGAAACCTACAATGTCAGTGTGGGGAGAAGGACACACACTCAAGAAGGACTTTACTTGGACACTCTGTATTGACTAAAGAGATTGTTACTTGCTGTGACCTAGGGGTGGATGTTGTTTTGGTGTTGATAGTGAATGATATCTTTTGTTATAGTTCCATGAATGCGATTGCAATGTATAATGCTTCTATTTGTTCCAGGATCCATGGCCATTCCATTTATGTTAGATAGGAAGGCCAAGGATCCTGAAAGGGGTAGATTATTTTTATTTGTATTTTTAGAAGGCAGAAGAAGCATAACATTTATTTAAGTACAAAAGAATCAAATCCCAGAACCAGTAATTCTAATTCAATATAGCCGTAATTGTATTCCAAAACCAATAAGCCCACCTCAATATAGCAACAAGATTAAAGCACAGTATTACAGCAAAGAGTCAAGTCATCTTGTAACCTTCCCCCCTGTTAAGGCCTTCCCATAAACAATCACTCATGAATCCTAACTGTTTGCTTACCTGTATCCTCTCCCCACTCAGTCCTCTGGTCTGCAGCTCTCTAGTCTCCACTCTTCCCTCAGCACTGTCTTCTGTGGACTTGGAGTTCTTACTCCTGCTCCTTGGGCTGAATTCTGAAGTCTGGCTTCTCTTCTGACTATAACATTCTAGGTCCTTCTATCCTCCATATGTCCTAAAATTTATCCAACCTCATGTTCACTGTTTCTGTGATACTATCTATCCATCTCATCCCTGATCTTCCTTTCACCTTCAATCTTTCCTAAAATCAGGGTCTTTTCCAGTGCTTCCTGTCTTCTCATTATGTGGCCAAAATATTTAAGCTTCAGCTTCAGTATCTGACCTTCTGACGAATAGTCTGAATTAATTTCTTTAAGTATTGACTGATTTGATCTCCTTGCTGTCCAAGACTCTCAAAAGTCTTCTCTAGCACCACAATTTGAAAGCATCAGTTCTGTGGTACTCAACTTTCCTTATAGTCCAATGCTCACAGTCATACATTACTATTGTAAAAACCTTAAGTTTGACTATATGGACTTTTGTTGGCAAGGTGATGTCTCTGCTTTTTAGTGTGCTATCCAGATCTTCCCATAGCTTTCCTTCCCAGGAGCAAGTGTCATTTAATTTAATGACTGTAGTTGCCATCTGCATTGATTTTTGAGCCTAAGAATACAAAATCAGACATTATTTCTATTTCTTCTCCCTCTGTTTGCCAAGAAGTGATGGGACCAGTTGCCATGATCTAAGTATTTTTTAATATTAAACTCAAGCCAGATTTTATATTCTCCTCTTTCACCTTCATCAGGAGATTTCTTAATTCATCTTCACTTTCTGGTATCAGAGGGATATTGTCTGCATATCTAAGATTGTTGATATTTCTACTGGCAACCTTAATTTTGGCTTTTGATTTGTCCAGCCTAGTATGTTGCATGATATACTCTGTATATAAGTTAAATAAATAAGATGAAAATATAAAATCTTTTCATACTCCTTTCCTAATCTTAAAATAATTAGTTGTTCCATGTTCAGTTCAAATTGTTGCTTCTTGACCCACATATAAGATCCTCAAGAGATAAGTAAAATGTTAATAAACATTTGTTAAGCAGCTATGATGTGCCAAACACTATGCAAAACTCTGGAGATATACTTAATAAAAAGAAACGCATACCTTGCCCTCAACAAGCTTACAATCTAAAGGGGGATACAGAGAAGACACAGCAAGGGTTCCCAGTGCAAGGACATTTTATTCTGTAGAGTTAAAGCAGTCAGGACAGCAGATGCAAAATGAATGAGAGCCCAGTTGCTATCCTCTATAAAGGAAGGCCTTAGGAAGAGTTTGGTACTCTGCCCTCCAAACAGATGTCAATAGAAGCTTAAGTTAGCTGCATGATAGTGAGTTTAAAAGTGATTAGCTTATCCTGGGAGTTTATCCATATCTTGTTCCACAGTGTTGAAGCCAGGCAGGGCAGCAGATTACTGTTGTTGTAACATCAGGAGGGTAATGTCTTGACTTGCAAGTGAATTGGATTTAAGTGAGGCAGAGCAGCGCAGAGTCATCAGTTTCACTCTTTCCTCCAGAGTCATTGGGAGTCCAGTGGCAAGAAATAGGTCAAGATGACTGGACATGGCCCTAGATGCAGTGGGAGACCTTGACCTTTTTAAGCTAATGTCTTTCCCCAGTCTCAGTTTGTCTGAGGCAATGCTCATTCAGTAATTAAAGGTGAGGTAAGCATTGAGGCAAAAGATGGCTTGATTTGCCTTCACAAAAGAATCTGTCTGGGAGGGAATGGCTCTCAGTTTCCAGCCAGAACAGAAACAATTGCTAGTCAAACTCACTCTGAGCCATCAAATCCGAAACAATGAGCAAGTGAGGCTTGGTCTGGGATCTATTATTGGCCAATCAGTGAAAGCCAGAGTGATTTGATTTATAACAGTCTTTATCAAAGTCTGGGTTTCCAGAGCTACATTTCAAGAAATTATTAATGAAAACCACATGAGAAAAAAGGCAGGGCAGCAGATGCAAGGTGGAGTGTACCTGACATCCTTATCAGTCCAGTTATTTCTTATTTATATGTGTCATATCATCTCTATTAGATTGTTAGCTCCTTGTGGACAGTAATGGTTATTTTTTAAAATCTTGATATCCCTAGCAGCTAGGAAAGTATAATTTTTGAACTTGTTATGTACTTAATAAATTGTAGTTTCATTGAAGTCAACAGTACCTATAATTCTATGCTGCCTTTTTGCAATACTGATAGACTATTCAATGATGAAATTCAATGTTGAATAACATAATGCATTTTAAATAAGTAATTACCTTCTGTTCCTGAAATACTGCTCCTTTATTTTACATAAACATAAGTGTTTATCTTCATTTGCATTGCTGTCTTCTGAACATAATGTAAACCCAGCAACTTAATTCACTTTAATTTCTCCATTTGTTTCATTGCAACAAGAAGAATTAATTAGATATACGAAATGGGTTGTGTTAAAAATTAATCTAAAGTACTAGCCTAGGAGACCGGTAAGATGCTGCTGTCATCAAAAGGAACAGAAAATATGAGGGGTTAGTTTTGGGAGGAAGATGATGAGTTGAGTTTTAGATACGTTGAGTTTGAAATACTAGCAGATGCTCAAGTGGAAACATTCTGCAAAGTAGCTGGTGATTCACACTGTAATGATTGGTGAGATTTACAAGGGAGAAAATGTAGAAAGGGAACAGAAGAGACTTCAGGACAAACCTTAGGGGGTTGGTAGATAATTCAAAGCCACAAAGAGAGACTAAGAAGGCAGGGTAAGAGAGATAGAAGGAGATCCAAGAAAGGAAATGAAGATTCTAGTGCCTTAGAGAAGTCAAGGAACATAAGGACACCCTTGAATTCAGTGGTATGGAGGCACTTCAGGACCTTGGACAATAATAATGCCTCGTATTTATATAGTGCTTTCAGTTTTGCAAAGAGCTTTACAAATATCTCATTTTATCCTCATAGAAACCTTGGAAAGTAGTTGCTATTATTATCTTCAATTTACAGATGAGAAAACTAAAGCTGACAGAGATTAAGTGATGAGTTAAGGATTACACAGATTATAAGTATGAGGCCAGATTTGAACTCATGTCTTCTTGACTTCGGGCCTAGCTTTCTACCTACCTGCTACATCACCTAGCTATTTTAGTAGAATGGATGTAGAGAATGTGTATCATGTTAGACATATTTAGAATGGAATGAGCACAGTCAGAGGACCTGGATTAAAATCCTCTGTCCTTAACTACTTGTATGACCTTTTATCTCAATGAATCTTTATTTATTCAACTGCAAAGTAAAGGGGGCACAGTAGATGGCTCCTTTAGTCCTTTCCAGTTCTAAAACTATTATGCTACATTTTCTCTATGTTAGTCATAAAAAAATGCATTGTGGGAACTTTGAAGATGACTAGGAAACAATAATCCTGTCTTCAGTAGTTTTACATCTTGTCACAGGGGGTCAGCATTTACAACAACAAAATAATCACTTTTAGAACAGAGCTCCCCCAAAAGAAAAGCAAGTGTGGTGTCTGATTGGCTGGGGTCATAAAGCAGATTTGCACCTCTTGTAGCTAAGCCCAATCAATGGCAAACAAGCCCTTAACAATTGTTTCAGAGAAAGCTCATACAGGATTTGCAGAGGGTTTAGCTGTCCGAGATGAAGAGAAGAGGGGCAAAGATTCTTCTTGCCCTGCTAGGGATCCTGTGGATGCAGCTGGCCTGTGAGTTTGAGGATCTCCTGATTCAGTTACTGGGAACTAATAATCTAATAGAGGGAGGGTGAGATTTGTGGCTTTACAATGTTTTTATGAAGGGCTTTGTTTTCATGAAAAACTTTCTGGGGCATGATAAAGATAGGGGAGGCCCAGAGCAGTGGAGAGGACAAAGACAGGGGTAAAATATGGCACTGTTGTGAGAGCTAGGAGTTACTGTGAATCTCATGTTCCTTGTGGTCTCTTTGAATAGGGGTGATTGGCCAACAGCTGGAGCAGAGTCCTCGGTCCATGAGTATCCAAGAGGGGCAGAGCTTCACCATGAGCTGCAATTCTTCTAGCACTTTGAACACCTTAATGTGGTATAGACAAGAGCCTGGAAAACAACCAGTCTTCTTGATGATGCTTGTTAAAAGCAAGGAAGTAAAGAGTCAGGGAAAATTTATTGCCCAGTTTGATGAAAAAAGGAAAGACAGTTCTCTGCTCATCAAGGTTTCTCAGCCCCAAGATTCAGCCACCTACCTCTGTGCTGGGAGTCACAGTGCTCCCCAGTTACCAACAACCTCTACACAAACCCTGCAGCTGGGCTCCCGCGACCTCCTTATCTCTTTTCCTTTTACTCTTGGCATAGTTGTTACATTCAGTGTAAGCACTTGTTCCTTTACGGAATCATTGCCTTCCTATTCTAAGAAGCATATGCCAGATACACATGGACTACCGTTAAGCAGATGAATAGAAGAACTTAGAATGGACCTTAGAATGGAGAGGAGTGACTGATTCCACCTATTTTATACAAGTTTAACTAAAATATTAGGCAGACCTGTCCCTTGAAGATATGGGCCTGGGGTGAGACAAGCAATATCTAGAGCAGGGGTGTTGAACCTGTGGACTAGAGGCCAAAAATGGCCTTCTAGGTCCCTAAGTGTGGTCTTTTGACTGAGTCCAAGTTTTGCAGAACAAATCATTTTATTAATGAGGTTTGTTCTGTGCAGTTTGGATTCAATCAATGGGACACACTTAAGGACCTAGAGGGCCACATGTGGCCTCAAGGCCACAGGTTCCCCATCCCTGATCTAGAGGAACTGAATAAGGCACCATGAAAAGTGCAGGATCTCTGTATTGGATGTTTTCTTTGCCTTAGGGGTTTCCAAGCATACACTACATTCTATCTCCCCACCCTCATGAATAAAAGCAATTAATATTATTATGCATAAATCAATTGAAATAACATTTAAAACCCCTTGCAAGCCTCAAAGTTCTGTATAAATGCTAGCTATTATTGTCAATTTTACTATGTTATTGTGACGCATCATTATTAATATTTTCCTCCAAAGTTCTACTTTTATGCCTCCTTACAACATTGTTTCTTGAGGTCTTTGCCTGTAGAAGGCAAATTCTTGAAAGCATGGTATAATGGAAAGAACATTGGATTTGGACTCCTAAGATCTGGGTTCTAATCCCAGCTATGTTACTTACTGCCTATGTGACCTTGGGCACGTTTGGCTTAAGATTATACAAAACAGCAGCCCAAGTAAGATAAGGATATGTATGTGGTTTTTTGCATAGGGAGATGGGGGGAAAAGGTCTTGTTAATCCATGTTTAGGTGAAAGAAAGACCCATTTCTTGTTTAGAAACATCTTAGAAAGCAAGAAAGAATCAGTGGACTTCAGTATCTCACAAAATTAGTCATGCAAGTTTTGAAAGATTATATCTCATGATATATTATTCAGCATAAAACTATTCAAAGAGGTCCTCCTTATTTCTAACACAGAAAAAAAAATTTGTCTATTGAGTTGTACTATGGTCAGCATTAGAACATAAAGCTATAAAATAAATGGGAAAGAGGGTAACGCAAACATTAAGTACAAGTAAACAATTTTTCCCCTGCTACCTATATGAGCAAAAAATTATAGTTAGAAGGAACCTTGCAGGTGTTCTATTCAAAATCTCTGAATTTACAATTGAGGTGATGAAGGCCCAGAGTAGAGAAAGGACTTGCCTAAAATCACACAAGGAGAAAGCAACAGAAGTAGTAATTTAACTTAAGTCATCTAACTGCAAACCTATTATTCTGCTTTCTGTGCCTTCAGGGCATTCACGGTCTCTAGGAGAATCTCTGCTGGAAGAGGAAGATCTGACTTTGACTGACCCTAGAATCTTCTCATGAAGATTCTTGGTGAGAGGCCACTTGCTTGAACCTACCAGACCACAAATTGAGGAAGCAGATGCTCAAAGGAAAGGAAGCCATGGTGTTAAGAAGGACGAGAGTATCAACTTGCTGTTCCAGGAGAAAGAAAAGGTGAACAGAGCCTCTTCTATTATGTTGGTTTGGAAACATAAACCACTTCTTCACTCCTCTTTTTTTGATCTGCTCCCTGAAGGTAGAAGACATCACACCTGACATGTGGTACATCTGACACTCATGTGATTTCCAAGTGAAAACTCTTCTGGATTTGGGCAAAACTCTCTTTTTAATAATATTTGTTGTTACTTGGATCCCTGATTGTGTTGAGTCTAAATCTCATTTTTAACAAATGTGCTACTGATGAATACTAATTTACTCAAGGGCTATTCAGGGAATCAGCAACTGGGACTGATTTTCTTTATCTAAGGACTAAATGAGAGATTTCCAGGGGTAGAATTGGATTTTCCCCTCCTAGTCCATCGTTAATAAAAACAAACAACAACAAAACCTTGAGGTTACCTTTGATTTTTTTAACTCTAACCCAGAGGTTTCAATCTGGGGTCCATAGATTCCCTAGGGTCTATCCATAGATTTCAAGGGTTCTATGAACTGGAATGAGTAGAAGTACATCTTCATTTCAATATAATTGATTTTCTTTGTAATCATACATTCTGGGAAAGAATATTCTGAGACAGGCTTCATCAGATGGTCAAAGAAGTTCACGATACAGAAAAGTTTATGAACACCTGCCTTTATCCCTGCAACAACTATGTAATGGAAAATGTTTCCACATTTGTTCTATGTCTCTGTCTCCATCTGTCTCTCTTTCTCTCTCTGTGTCTCTTTCTCTCTCTCATTAAATCTGGAAGGAAACTTAGGGAGTTCAACTCCCTCATCTTATAGATGAAATAACTGAGGCCAAGAGATGTTAAATGACTTGTCTAAGGTCACACAAATAGTGAATGTCTGAGGCAGGATTCAAAGCCAGGTCTTCTCAACTCCAAGTTCAACACTGCCTATTACACCATGTTGCCTTTCAGACTGGCAAATGTTCTACAGTTTATAACCTTGAAAATTTGCTTGGCTACTCTCCCAGGATTAAACAGCCAGTATGTTCCAGAGGCGATACTTGAACCCAGGTCTTCCTGACCCTGAGGCAGACTCTCTATCCTCTGTGCAACCCTGCCTCTGTATTTATTTATGAGTTCTCTATGTCCAGGCATAGAGTTAATTTTTCTAAAGTTGATTGCAATACTAAATTATGTATTCTAAATTGCAAGACTGATCATACACATATTCCTGTGTAGTTTTCTTAAATTTTTCTGTTAGAAGTATGCATGTTGAAGACCTGAAAAATTATGAAAACCTTAAAGTGTTATGTAAGTGTTAGTCATTATTATTATCTAGTCCTTTCTATAATTCAGGTAGCTTTTTCTTTATGTCCTAAGTACTATGCTAATTGTGTTCATGTATATTTAATATTGATATTCTTTCATTATCTTTCCCAATAGAGTTACTCCTTTGAATAGCATATAATTTCCTTGATATTCTCTCTTTAACCTATCAGTTTTTACTATGGCTTTATTTGAGATAGTGTCTCTTACATTTTTGTATTCTGCTGAGGTGTAATAAACTTTGTTCCAAAGAAGTATAAATCTTAATTCTCCATGAGCTGAGAAAGTTGATTCACTGAGGACCTATACTCTATTCCAATCAGCATCAATCCATTTGATTTGATTCTATAGGGGTAGCGATTATAAATTCTGTATATTTGGCCCCAGAGCTATGAGCTGCAGATTGTAAGTTCACTTGCTTAATCACAGGCAGTTAACTAGAGGCCTTTCGCCCTTGTTTTCCCTTGTCATGGTGACCAAGCCCCATGTAAGTCCCCCAATTTATTTTTGTACCTTTGGATCATTCTCTCTTGTCCAACATGAGCAGGTGACCATCTTATGACCACCTAGTCAGTGGAGAAATTTTTTGCTTCATCCAACTCATGACTTTGCTGTCAGATCACTTTTGCTTATTCTAGCCTATGCATCATATGTCAACCAGTGGAATTATTCTGTATTTGGTATAGCTGTTCTTGAATATCTAGATATCTAATCCTATAAAAAAAATAGGGCCCTGGAAGGAGAACACATCTCAGATCATGAGGAATATTTAGGTCTACTCCTTTGGGGGGACCATGGACCCTTTAATAGAGTGTTATTGACTCAGAGCTCTGCCTCAATCTCTTTTATTGTAGGAAGGACAATTTTGACCCCCACATTAATGACAACTCTAGCCTCTTTAGGCTGGCCTCTGCAATGGCCCCAAAAAGGAAGCTCACACTGGGTAGAATTTTTGCTGATGGTTCCCCCACAGACATTGACCTTGGGAGGTTGGACTCCCCTTGCTGTCTGCACCCAAATTCTCTTAGCCTGAGTTAAGTCTTTTCAAGATTGATGAGTCTTCTTTGATTTACCATAAATTCATTTTCTTTAAGAAGGGTCCCTGGTTGGGCTAAGAGAGACAGTTTGAATTTGTGACTAATCTGTCTAAATTTAGAAGCCCTGAAGTGCTCAAATTCTATTTTTTATAAAAATTACATGGCCATAATTTATGCTTTTTAAACATAGGCTACCCATTTTCCCCCTTTGTTTTTCTTACCTTTATTTTGTTAAGACCAGGGAGATTCAACAGTGGGATTGCTAGTTCCTCATTTTAAGCCAGTTAGCCATCTAGCTAATTTTAAAACTTCCTGTTGGCAGGGTAAAAATAGATGTTTTTGGCCTTTAAATGCTTTTAACAAGGAGTAAGAAGAAGACTCATTTTAGTTTTACAGAGATGAGGAAAAGAAAAGGTTATTTTTACTTATATTTGCTTAGGACTAAGTCAGTTATTGATGACCAGAGTTAAATTTTCAAGACTTTTTTTAGAGGAAAGTAGGTATAAATTTTGTTAAACGTTCCCTTATAAAGGACCTTTAGGCCCTAGTTGACTGGTCTTAGGACCCTAGAGATTAAACCCAGAAATTAAGAATTGGAAGTATTGGAGAAATTGCCAAAACAAATCTCTGAACATTAAAGTGTTAGCTATAGGAAAGATGCCCGTATAGGTGGAGCTCAGGCAGGTAGGGGATTAACTTCCTTGATTCATTCTCAAGGGAGGTAATCTCTAGTGCCTTCAGTTGAAGAATTTCTCAGATGGAATAACCAAAAAGGCAGGTAGCTCAGGAATCTAGTCCAATTCTCTCCAGGGAAATTCCTCCAAAGATTGCCAGTCTTGGTCAGGGATGACCGCAGGAGAGATGGGGTCAGGCATAAGAGGAGAAATGCATCCTACATGATCCCACTTGGGACAGGGGTATACTCCCTGCTGGAGGAAGACTAAAGAAAGAGCTATTAAACTGTGTGGAGTTTGATTTGAGAATACAAAGGGTTTAGGGGATTGTTTTGGCCAAAGTATTGAACTTTTGATTGCTTAGAACATTACAGAATTTTACTGGATAATACATCAAAATCAACTCAGAATAAATGAACTATTGATATTGCTAAATTCTTCATCATTTTCAGTTTTTCTTCCTTTGATTATATTTTGAAAAAAAAAGCCTACAGGAATAGAACTTTAACCAGCTCTTCTTTTTATTAGGGATTTGTTCTAAAAACAAAGTGCCCTTTAAATGGGTGAACTCAATTGGCAAATTAGATTAAAGCAATTTGTATTGTTGCTAAATTACATATTTTATTGATAAGATTCTAAAAGCATTAACATAATTAGGAAACAGAATTATTTTAGGCTGAGAGCAAGACCCCAGCCATAAGATGGTCATATATTCTATACTTAACAGAGGAAACAAGTAAGATTTGACTTCACAGTCTCCTACAGAAAAACTTAGAAGTTCAGGCCTGATTTAATGTTGTGTCTTTTTTGTGTGTTTCTGTTTTATGTGTGCATCAGTTTGAAGCCAAGTTTAAAAATAGGGCCCTGGAATGGGGAGCATCTCAAACCATGAGGTCCACTTCATTAGAGGAGATCATGGACCCTTTAATAAAGTGCCATTGGCTCAGAGCTCTACCTCAGTCTCTTATCACAGGTTGGGCAATTTTAATCCCCACAGAGTTTTTATTTCTTAAGTAGGTTTCCTATAAACAAAATACATTATATTTTGGGCTCTAATACAGTCTGCCAACTTCTTCCATTTTATGGTTGAGTTTATCCCATTCACACTCAGGATTATGATTGTTTTATCCCTCCATCAGTTTCTATTATACATCTCTTCTCTATCACAATTAATTTGAATCTATTAAATCTGTTTCTATGCCTTCCCTCTCAAAGCTCTTCTTATCTCTTTTGCAACTCAGTTCCCTATTTACTGTATTTTATTGCCATATCCCTTTTATCACTATTTTATTCCCACATTAATTTTATTTATTTAAATGTGTTTTAATCCCCCCCCACATGACCCAGATAAGTGTGAGGCTCATGTGCTTCCACATCTTCTCAAGCTCCCTAACTCTATATTTTATTAATATTATCCTATACTGCTTAAATTATAATTAATAGTAAATTCTTCCCTTTCCTCCTAAAATACATTTTTAAGCATCCAAGCCACTAGGTTGTCTGTCTTTGTTCCTTCATTGATCACTTTCCTTATCTCCCTAGTTGTTAATGATTTCTCCTCAGATGATGAAATAAACATTTATCTCTTTTTGTATTTGATCTCTTAGATAAAATGTATGTTTCTTAAAAGCAGGACTTTTAAAAAAATACATATTGTCTTTATATCCCTAGTACCTGTCATGGTGCCTTGCACATAGTGGACACTTGATAAATGTTTGCTATATTGCATTGGATTGACCCTTAAAAATAATGGGGCTCTGCAGAGAAAATGGTCTCATCAATCCCTTTCAAGATATGAACACTTTATCACCATGTGACTCATTTAGGTTGCTTAAACATGTTTACCCTTCTTTTTTATTGTAGCACATATTTAATTTACAAAGCAAAAGGCACGTGATACTAATTAAAAAACAGTTCCAACCTTTAGTCTGAATAATCAGAATATGAAGGATTTATGAGTGTGGAGTACAGTAATTTGAAAAGAATTTGATTTGACATGACTGGAGAATTATTTTCTACCTAGATGACAGGTCCCCAAAGAAATTTAAAGAGCAATGAGGAATTTTTTAAAAAGTTTAATAGTATTTTATTTTTTCCCCAGTTACATGTCAAAAAAAATTTAGCACTCATTTTTACAAGATTTTGAGTTCCAAATTTTCTTCCTCCCTTCCCTCCCCTCTTCTGAAAATGGTAGGCAGTTTGATATAGTCTATACTTGTGCTATCATGTTAAAAAATATCTCCATGTTAGTCACAGTTGTAAAAGAAGAAATAGATTTAAAAACATGAGAAAGAATAAAGTAAATGAAAAAATATGCTTTGATCTGCATTCAGAGTCCATCAGTTCTTTATCTGGATATGGATAGCATTTTCTTTCCTGAGTCCTTTTTACTTCTCTTGGATCATTGTGTTGCTGAGAAGAGCTGAGTAATTCATAGTTAATCATCACACAATGTTGCTTATACTGTGTACAATGTTTTCTTCGTTCTGCTCATTTCACTTTCCACCAGTTTGTACAGGTCATTTCAAGATTTTCTGAAATCTGCTTGTTTGTCATTTCTTATTGCACAATAGCATTCTATGACATTCATATACCATAACTTGTTCAGCCATTCCCCAATTGATGGGCATCCCCTCACTCTCCAACAATTTGCCACCACAAAAGGGATGCTGTAAATATTTTTTGCATATATAGGTCATTTCCCCTCTTTTATGATCTCTTTGGGACACAGACCTAGTAGTGGCATTGCACAGTTTGGTTGCTCTTTGGGCATAGTTTCAAATTGCTCTCCAGAATGGTTGGATTAGTTCACAATTCCACCAACAATGCAATTTTCCCACATACTCTCCAATATATATTATTTTCCTTTTTTGTCATATTAGCCAATCTGATAATTATGAGGTAGCATGTCAGAGTTGTTTTAAGTTGCATTTTTCTAATGAAAAATGGTTTAGAGCACTTCTTCCTATGCCTATAGATAGCTTGAATTTCTTCATCTGAAAACCATGTTTACCTTTCTTAAGTTGCTTTTGTCTAATATGTTTTCCCTTCCATCTTTTTCTTGCTCTAGTTTTCTTAGCTGGAATATTTACAACTCATTGATTCTTTTAAAAGTCCATTTTTCTCAATTTTACTAACAATAAATTACTGTCCTAATTAATCTGAAAATATGCCTAAAAAGTTATTAAACAGCCTATACCCTTTGACCCAGCAATACCACTAATTAGTCTATTTCCAAAGATGATTAGGGAAATGGGAAAAGAACCTATATGTTCTAAAATGTTTATAGCAGCCTTCTTTATTGTGGCAAAGAACTGGGAAATTGCAGGGATGTCCACCATGTGGAGAATGACTGAACAAGTTGTTGTGTATGGTTGTGATGGAATACTATTGTGCTATAAGAAATGATGAGCTCAATGATCTTAGAAAAACATGGAAAGACTTGTATGAAATGATGAAGAGTGAAATGAGCAGAACAAAGAGAACATTGTATACAGTAATGGCAAAATTGTTTTAAGAATGACTTTGAGTGAATAAGTCATTTTGACTGTTATAAACATCCAAATTAACTATAAGGGACACAAGAAGAAAGATGCTATCTGCATCCAGAGAAAGAACTGACAAATAGAAATATGTATAGAATAATTTTGCATATATATCTCTATTCATGCCTAATGGAGCCATCTCTAGGGTGGGGGAGGGGAGAAAAAAGAAATTTACATGTAAATTTTATTATATATTTAAAAGGAATAGCAAGTTTTACACAATACATTTGCAATTTCATGTGCAATCATCTTTTTTTGTTTTACTATGTTATGGAAATGCTTGTTACATTCCATTAAATAAAATAAAATAACTAAATGTGAAAAAGTCCATTTTCCCCTACAGGACTCTATTCAACTCTGTGAATAATATCATTCTTAGCTGTATGTCATTTTCCCTTGAATTTTGATATATGTCAATTCCAATTCTTAGCTCTTCCTATGTTTTTTTAAATTAAGTCTTCTAACCACTCTTGGAGTTATTATGGCTATTCTATAATCTTTATAGGGTGATTACAGAATTATTCTTTCCCCAAAGATCTTAATTCTGGGATTCTCTTAACCATGTGATGCCACTTTTCTTGCCTCTTCCACAGTAACTAACTGGGATATCCCTTGGTGTCTGCACATTGTCTTTAGGGATTTCAGGCTTGGTCCCTCACCATCAGACTCAATTATTGCAGCCTAGAATACTTGATGGGACAATCCTGTGTTTGTTGCACAACACAGAATAAAGTGCAGACTCCCCTCATCTAACCCCTGTATACCTCAAATATCTCATACTTCCTCAGAATTTTAGATAGATAGATAGATGTATGTATATAAATTATTTTTAGATTTGAATTTTCAGACTTTGAATTTATTGCTGGGAATAAATAAAGAAAACCAGGAATATCTATCTATCCACCTATCTCACATATTGTGTGTGTGTATATATATGCACATCTATGTATATATATTCATATATGTATGTCTTTATGTATGTTTATGTATATATGTGTCTATCTATTTAACTATCTAGCTAGCTAGCCAGCTATCTTCCTGACCTTCTTTATATCCAGGAATAAATTCAAAAGCTAAAAATAATTTTTGTTCCTCTTCCATTTTTCTGTCCCACATTCATCTTTTGGACCTCACCATGTCTGCTATCATATTACACAGCTCATCCATCCAAACTATTAGATTAGTGTAGGTTCCTACCTAATCTAGTGACATTTTTTCTCACTCTGATACAGTACCTTCACACCAATCCATTATGGAATAACAAACCATAGGATTTGGATTAAAAAAAAGGAAATATTTTCTGTTGTAAGTACCTCCTGAAGTATGGGGCTATATGAACAGAATTTATGTCTTAATTAGATCCCCTTTGGCAAAATATAAGAGATATATATTTATAGCAAATTTGACTAGATATTACATCTAACCACAAGATGGCAATAATTCATTATTATTCTTTTTAAAAATATCTCTGGCAGGAGGAAAAATACCAGAAAGAGAGTAGTACTTGTTTCTGTTAGGTTATATTTAATAGAAGTCTTTTATTTTCTGGAGCCAACAAAGGAAGATCTTACAAATGTCGTAATTTGAAGAACCAAAGTCATAAACTCAGCCCCCCAAGAATTGGAGGAAGAATTAGTATGCTTTTTAGAGTTTCATTTATGATGCTATGTCTTCAACTGGACTGCGCGTTAATGTGAACTGGGACTGGGTATACTTGAGCAACACAGCTGCCAGTTGGTACCTATTCCTGCACCTGCACAAGTTTAAGACCCACTGTGCTGGATTTGTGGCCTTTTCTTGCTCTGGTGCATAGCCTCTAACTGTTCTGGAATATTCTACATAGCTGTTCCTGGCTAGACCTTATCCCCAATATGTGCAGACCTCTCTCTGTTTCCCCATGCTGACCTGGACTGGAAAAATGACTCACTATTTTTTCTTGGATTTCCTAATCAGAACTTGGTCTAATGTGGGTAGAAGTCAGCTGCACTTTTTCCTGCTGCGCCACCATTTTGACTCCGCCTCTGATATTCTGCTATTCTAATTTAAGTGAATGATCAATTAATATTGGGTAATTTACTTACTCTCTAATGAACTGACTATTTTGTCATTATGGACAAGACTAAAAAATAATTTCAGGGATCCAGGAGGTCTTATCGATCCTTAGATGTGATTCTATGATTTTTTTAATATGTGAGGGGAATAGATTGACAGCCATTTTTATTTGAATTTATAAAAAATGAACATGTGTATATACATACACATAGCAGCTACAAAATTATAGCAAAGGTGATGATAAGGTATTGATTATTAAAGACGGTTGTCTCATTGTTCTATGGCAAATCTTGGATGGGATATATAATTATTTTATTAGCAAAGTAAAAGCTAGAAAGTCTTGAATGTGGACCTAGCAAAAATCTGTTTGCCTGACACCCAAAGACCAGACAATTATACTATGATTATATGAATAATGAGTTATTTTTCTGGCATAGATCCTACCTTTCATCTAGTTCTCAATACTGATACTTATTAGCTATGAGACTTTCGGCTAGTCACTGAATCTGTGGTAGTTGGTTACTTCATCGGTAATGATCATGTCATTCCCCAGCCCCCAATTCTGTAAATTTTCCTGGCTCCCTGGTACCTTTAATATCAAATATAAAGTCCTCTTTTTGACTTTAAAACCCTTCATAATGTAGCCCCCTACTACCTTTCCAATCTTATTTTACTTAATTTACCTCTGTGTACTCTGTGATCCAGTGACACTGGCCTTTTTGCTGTTACTTACACAAGACACACAATCTTCTGATTGTATGAATTTTCACTGGTTGTCTTCCAAGCCTGGACTTTCCTCTCTCTCTTCTCATCTTCATCTCCTGGATTCTTCAAGCCCCAAATAAAATCGCATCTTTTACAAGAAACTTTTCTCCACCCCACTTAAGGCTAGTTAACTCTCCCTCTGCTGATATCTCTAATTTATCCTGTTCATATCTTGTATGTACATAATTGTTTGCATATTGTCTTCTTGGAGGACAGGGGCTATTTCTTCTTTTTCTTTGTGTCTCCATAACTACTTCAGTCCTTAGAACACAGTAGATGCTTGATAAATGCTTGTTGACTGGACTTTTCTTGACTTAACAGGAAAAGGCAGATATCAGAATAGATGATCTCTAATGTTTCTTTCAACTTTAAACCCATGAAATCACATAATTGACAACATCAAGAGTTCATATGACTAGTACAGAAGGTCTATTTGTCCTGCATAAAGAAGAAAAATCATAAGGATAGCTCGAGTGATGAACTGTTAAGCCCAGATTTTTTTTTTGAGAAGGGGAAGGCAAGGCAATTGGGGTTAAGTGATTTGCCCAAGGTCACACAGCTAGTAAGTGTGTCAAGTGTCTGAGGATAGATTTGAACTCAGGTCCTCCTGACTCCAGGGTCAGTGCTCTACTCACTGCACCACCCAGCTACCCCTTAAGCCCAGATTCTAAGAGAAAAACAATTTCTTTAAATTATCAAGTGGGTCTTCTATGGAGTTTTTGGAAACATAATTAAAAAAACAACAACTCCACACTGGTTGATAAAATATTGGAAGAGTTTTGATTTGAATTGATGGAGCTAGGATATTGCCACATAAAATCATAGGCATATCAAAGCAAAGGAATAGTAGTAATAGTTTTCTTAAACTACTTGCTACATGCCTTGTTTATTAGGCACTAATTAAGTAATCAATCAATGAGATCTCAATCAAGCATATCATTTGAAAGTATTTCGTTTAGTTGGGCAAAAGTTTGGCTTGACTTCAACATTAAGCAATGTCCACATATTTGCTGATGCAGCGTGGTTATCCACTTAGCATGGTAACTATGGTTATTCATAGTTATTTTTAACAAAAATGGAACTTTGCACGGAAAGATGCATATAATGAGTGTAGTTCAGTCACTAACTCTCTATCTAGCCAGAAGGGGGCAGTGCATCCGTGTTCAAAGTCACCTTCCCTGAAAATGGCTTCAAATCACTTAATGAAGAGATGAATGTTCATCATGTGTGAAATGAAAGACAGTATTCTGATTGGCTGGGCAGCTAGATCAAGACTCCTCTGAGTATTCTGAAAAAGAAGAGCTCTAAACATTGAAGACAAAAAGTTCTTTTGACCTGGAGGTGTGATCCAGCATCCAAATTAAAAAAAAAATATGAAGCAATTCTTGGGCATTTCATTAATGATACTCTGGCTTCAATTGAACTGTAAGTTTGGGGTTTCTGGAAATGGGGACATGGATCCCCAGTGTTATTCCTCACAAAACCATGGGAGAGACGGAGAAGATTCAGTTCAAAAATTCTTGTGGGGATTATGAAAATGAAAGAAAAATTATAGAAAATGCTAAACTAATATTGATCTCTTGTGCCTGTCATTGTTTTTTTAGGGGTCAGTGGAGAAGTGCAGGTAGAGCAGAATCCTCTATTCCAGATTATCCAAGAGGGAAAGAACTGTACTATCCACTGCAATTATTCGAGTGGGGGTTCAAATTACTTTCACTGGTACAAGCAGGTTCCGGGAGAAGGTTTGGTGAATATTTTTATTTTGGTGTCAAATGGAGCTGTGAAGCAGGATGGAAGATTGACAGCCACACTGAACACTAAAGACCGGCATAGCTCCCTGCATATCCAAGATTCGCAGACTGGAGACTCAGCCACCTACTTTTGTGCTACAGACACAGTGCTCACCAGGCATGTGCAGCCCATGCATAAATCTTGCACCTGGGGATCCAGACACACTCTTCTATGGGGTCTCCAACAGTGAAGTTTAACTTATGTCACAGAGGTAGAGTGACATATATGCCTTCCCTACTGACAGTATTCCTCTAACTCTCTGGCTAGAGATATTGTCATTGTCTCTTTGTCCTCATCCCACTGGAGAGCTGTTATTTCTTCTTACATATGGACATATAACAAATTACTTTGATGTCTTATAAGTAACAAGGAATAAACTAATTTAATTTAAATAGCAAACATTATGACATATATGAAATGTGTAACAACATTCTCAACTCTTATAGCCACAGCAAACTATCCCTTCTCCCAGTTTCCCAGGAGGATTTGTGAGTCTTATCTCCACCATGTGTCCTACCAGTTTCCAAGGGAGTCTACGCAGTTCTGGACCCTTCAGTTCCCAGGCCCATCAGGAAGTTGTAGATTGCTCAGTAGCTCTGTGTTTTCTAGAAAACATGGCTACTGCTATTTGGGGTGCAATAGGTTTGAATCAGGAACTGGATAATACCTGGAACTTTCTACCAAGGCTTATGTATCTAAAGTGCAGGGCAAAGTGGGGATCTTGGGAACTTATATGTCCCTCCTCATGGTCTCATGGCATTGCTAAAGGGCAGGAGAACCTTGCATGTCTGGAAACCAAAGCTGAAGTTTCATAGCCTAGGAGAGTTTTCCATTCCAAGATGACTGGCTTCTATTTATTTCCCTCTTTAACTTTGCTTTGCTGCTTAACCTTGGTACTCTCCACTCCATCATCCTCCTTCACTAGGGCACCACAAATCAGTTTCTCCTATAAGATTTCACACTCATAGATGCATCACCACTGGCTGCACTTTGCTCAGTATGAGCATTTTACCACTAAAACAGAGCAGCTAAAGAGCCATAGTTCTGAAATTCCAGGGCTACATCAAAGCCATCTAAAGCTCTATAACTATATTTGAAAAGAGACATTGGAAAAAACCAAAACAAAACATCAAACATCCATATTGGCAAGATGGTAGAACAGCTGTTTTCAGCAAAACCCCACTTTAACAATAAAAAAAGAAAAATGCAATAATTATAATAAATCAAGCTGCCTCAACAAGGAAACAAAGTAAAAATATCATACAAGGCAAAATCCCTATAGAACAACCACAAAGACTTTAAAGCCCTTCTGTCCATTCTCTTTACATCCATCTCTCTCTGGTATAAGCAACCAGCATAAGTTGCCAGCATAAGCACTTAGCATAAGCAGCCACACAGGCATGTTCTGATCTGGTACTATCTGTACCTCTTATGTCAGTAAATTAATCTGAACCTCACTTTCATTCCACAAGAGGAAAAACCTTTTTTTCTATTCATTCAAGGTAAAGAAAGGACATACAATTGTTGTGGAGAGAGGGGAGAAGTCACACAAGAAATTGAGCAGGCCTTGAGCAGGAAAGGTAGAAGAAACTTATATGTCCAGAGAAAAAGGATTAGACTCCTAATTGTAGTCAGTTCTTTCCATGCAGAGACTATTCTGGGCAGGGAATCAACCAGTTCCTATACTCTCAACTTGATGACGTTGAGGACAGTTTCAGAGATCTGTTCCAAAGAAAAACTGTATGTCATAGAAGAAGAGGGGAAAAGGGTCAGAAAGGAGGGGAATATGAGGGACAAACTATTGGGAATAAATACTAGAAAAAGGATGTAGAATGCCAAAAGAGAATCTAGCAGAGAAAAGCTAAGTAAAAGTTCAGTTCCCAAGCAGATAATTCAGCATTGAATGGACAGAGGAAAAATAAGTAACTTTTTAAAGGGTCATGGCCCACTGAATACACATGCTACAAAAGAAAATGAACCAAAACCCCCAGTGAAAATAAGAATCCTGCAAATTCACCAGAGATGGGCAAAAAATACAGAATCATTCTCCTCTCTCCTCCCCTCTCCTCCCCTCTCCTCCCCTCTCCTCCCTTCTGCTCCCCTCCCCTCCCCTCTCCTCTCCCTCCGCCTCTTACTCCTCCTCCTCCTTTGCTGCTTCTTCTTCTTCTTCTTCTTCTTCTTCTTCTTCTTCTTCTTCTTCTTCTTCTTCTTTTCTCTCTCTCTCTCTCTCTCTCTCTCTCTCTCTCTCTCTCTCTCTCTCTCTCTCTCTCTCTCCCCCTCTCTCTCTCCACCCTTCCCTCTTCAAGTTCGAACATTTTCTTCATTATAGCATGACTTCTGGCAAGTGTTAGTTGTGATGTCTACAATTCTCCATTTGGTTCCCCAGTCCCCTTGTTTATGACTTGGCCTCTCCTCTCTTGGGAATTTGAATTGCAAAGGTCAGAAGAAGAAAGATGGGAACTGAAATAGGGGTATCACAATGTACTGATAAAATGCATCCTAATGCATGACTTTTGATCCTGTCTCCAGATAAAACAGTAGGAGGGGAATGAATTTTTCATGCCAGAATCATAAGAAAATGTTTTGCTAATAGGTCTCTGTCTCTGTGAATTATCACCCTGGGCCCAGGGAAAGTAATATAAGGAGATAAAGTGGACAAGCAAGAAAACATATGACAATAGTAAATAAATGGTATCTTTACTGGAAAGTTGGATGAGTTTGGAAAATAAAAATCTCCTGTAGAGATATTAGTGATTTTAGTGATAAATTGAAATCATCAAATCATCATTCTCTGCTTGGCATGGTGGACAAAGAGCAAATCTCAAAACTAGAAAGATCTGGGTTCCAGTCTGATTGCTGATACATATTGAGAGCATAACCTCAGACATGTCACTTTAAAATCTCAATGACCTAGTCTTAGGCAACTCTCTAAGTTAGGGCATCCTAATCTTTGGTTTTGTGGCCTGGAACCCCTTTGGCAGGCTGATAAAGGCTATGGAGCCATTATCAGGATAATGCTTTTAAATGCGTGAAATAAAATACATGGACTTATAAAGAAAATCGATATAATGAAATGAAGCTACCAAAATATTAACAAGGGAAAAAAGCCCCAAATTCATGGATCCTGATTAAGAATCATTACCTTAAGACCAAAAGCTGCCAAAGTGTTGCCTACGTGCATTGATAGGAGTTTTCCCGTGCAAAGGAATTTACATGTCTGGGGAAAACTGGTCCTTCTTGACCACTGCCATGCCCTTGTTCATATCATCCCTGTGATGTAGTGCAGATAGCATTAGATTTGAAGTCAGAGAATCTGAGTATAATCCCTGGCTGTACTAATTATTATGTAGAAAAGTCTTCATCTTTTGTTTTCAGTGGTCTTCTTGTGCTATGCTTCAGTCATAGAAATAGCAGTACTTAGTATCACAAGGCCAAATCCTGCCGTTTACTCAAACCATATCCATTCCCCACTACTGAGGCTACTATACATGTATCTATGTCCCCACCACTACCTTGGGTACTTGCCAGTGCCAGGGACTCAAATATCCCCTTCTTTTGGAGTGTGATGCAGCCCAGGAAAACATAGTCCTCATTTGGAGAAGATAGCTACACTATTGCCATTCCCCATGACTGACACCCATTGTAAGGTTTCTGTTTCTTACGACAAGCACACAGCTCCCCCATTCCAGAATATGAATATCTTTTTAATTGCTCTTCTAAGGTAAAACCTGTATCACTTGCTCACCCTACATTTCAGGCCAATCCATATTCTTCTTATTAGATTCTCCCATACCGCCTACTCCTTCCCACACTCAAGCTTTTTGAGAGAATGGAAAACTATTACCCATTTTAATATCCCCAGGGTGTATCGGTGTATTTTCATCGGTCCTCTGTTTCTTACCTTCCATCTTTACATCTGAGCAATGTTGCACTGTGTTGTCCTCTACACAAAAGAAAATGGTTCCCTTATAAGGAAGTATGGTATTTATTCCACAGAATAGTAGTTCAGTTCTTCCAGTCTCCTGACTTCAAGATCTCCTTAAATCTTTAGCTTCTTAAATAGTTTTAAACTCTTTGATTATTTTCTAGCTCCTCTTTATGTGAACCTTCCTCCATTAGAATATGAGTTCCTTGAAGTCATATTAAAGTGGCTGTCTCATGTGTTCCATGATCTACAATTCCCTTCTTCTCTGCACATCATCAGAACTCTTGAAGATTGTGAGGTCTCTACTGTAGGTGATTCCCTTTGGAAATGGGAACACATTAGTTAAAAAATGCATCAGACAAGATACATGAGTCTAAGCTTAAGGGCTACTCACTTTTACACTGTTTTTCCCTAGAAAAGCACAGAGACCATTTTTCTCCTCTGGATATTTCTATAACCTTAGAGAGATAAGTCTTAGTAGGACATACAGAGGGCATGCTCCCATAAGATACACCATCTTGGAAGATATAAAACATTTTCCAAAGACCAAAATATGACACACCATTTTGGAAACTAATTGAGCTGATTCAACTGCAAGAACTACAAATATTCACACGTAAGAGTGGAAATGTGAGAATCTAGAACTCCCCCTTATCACCATGGTCATATGAAAACCCTCCTTTGTGTCTCCAGAGAGCCTACTATAGTTATTTTTTTCTTTAAACTTTAGGGCAATTAATCTTATGTCACCATACCTTGTCCTTCCTGTGTATATTTCCCTTTCTTACCCACTGCTCTGTTGTAAATACTTGTTTAGAACAAAATCAAAGTCAATTTGTCTTCATCTGGAGACATAATCCATTATAAAAATACAGCAAAGAAAACCCATATTTTAAAGAAAGTCAGGAAAATCTGAAGTTTAAGAGATGCCAATTCATCAGGCAACAAGGAGGCAAGGGGAAGAAATGGAAAGTAGATAAATTGACCAGTTTGTAGTAGCGGCAATGCAAACACATTCAGACTGATAGAAAGTTCTGTGCAGATAAATCATTCCTTAAGAAGATCAGCAAGTCAGCCAAAGCTATACCTACTCACAATTACATTCAGTTTTAAGTCTGCTCTCAATATCTGCCAGTTGTTCCTATTGGCTAGTAAAAACTGCAACTCCAGTAGCCCTTGATACTGCTATAGGGTTACCAAATCAATAGAAAAATAAGACTATTCCTGCTTTCGAGGAGATCACATTCTAATGGGTGAGACAACTTGTACAGAAGGACTCAGTTGCAAGTCCACATTTATGAACTATAAAATTCCCTTATCTGATCACAATTGGTTGTCATTTTCCCTTTCACTTTGCCTTGGTACTCCAAACCCTATTCTTTGTGCTCATCATGACCTCTAATCTACTGATCCCTTAGCTCTTTCTTAGGTCATCATCTCTGCACTGACTTCATCTTCTTCTCATCTCTTGACCTTTTGGTAAACCATTTCAACTCTACATTGTTCACTTTTCTCTAGTCCTTCGCCTCTTATCCTATTTCCAATTCCAACCTGCCAAACCTCAGCCTTGGATCACTTCCACTATCTCCAGCCTTTGCTTCTACTTATGTGCTACTGAACTAAGCTGGAGAAAAATCACAGAACTGTGCTGCCAGGGTTCACTACAAATTCATGTCGCATAATCTCAACTGGACCCTTGATGCTGCAAAGCAATCTGTTTAAACCTTCCTGAGCAACTGACTAGCCCGCTTCCCTAGCTTTTCAAAATCTTTTCATCAGTTCTCAAGCTGCCTGCAACTCCCCCTCCCTCCAACCTCTCAGGCGAGAACATTCCCTCATATTTCATTAAAAAATTGAGAACATTCACCAAGATCACCGTATTCTTCCCTCTCCCTCATTTGATATCACTCAGAAGACTTTTGCCAATTTCCCTTCTTTCATCCATTTCACATGAAGAGGTGGCCCATCTCCTTGTTAAGGCAAACCCCTCTACATGCACCAGTGATCCCATTCTATCCTGTCCTCTCTGGAAGACCGCCCCTTCTATCATCTCTACTCTCTCACTTCTCATCAATCTCTATCTACTGGCCACTTTCCTACTTCTACAAATACTGCCATGTCTCCTCCATCCTTCCTTCCCAACTATCATTCCATATTTCTCCTCCCTTTTTGTTGTAAACTCCTTGAGAAAGCCATCTATACTAAGTGCTTATACTTCCTTTCCTTTAATTCTCTGCACTCTAGTTTCCACTTCTGTAATTCAACCAAAACTACTCTTTCCAAAGCCACTAATGATCTCTTAATCAACAGATGTAAGGGCTTTTCTCTCATCCTTCTTGGGCTCTCTGAAGTCTTCAACACTATTAATCACTCTCTTCTCCTTCACAGATTCCTCTCTCTAGATTGTCGTGATACTACCCTATACTGGTTTTCCTCTTACCTGACCGACCATTCCTTCATAATGTATTTTGCTGGATCTTCATCTAGTTCATACTCACTAATTGTGGGTGTACCCCAGGACTCTGTCTTCTGTTCTCTTTCTATACTGTTTTGCTTGGTGTTCTCATCTGCTTCCATGGATTCACTTGTCACATCTATGCTGATGATTCTCAATTATATTTATCTAGCCCTAACCTCTGTCCCAGCCTCGAGATTCACATTTCTATTTGCCTATTGGACGTCTTGAACGGGATGTACCATAGACACCCTAAACTCAAGATGTCCAAAACTGAACTTACTATCTTCCCTCCAAAGCTTCCCTCTCTTCTTTATATTCTGAATTTTCTTGAGGATACCATAATCCTCCCATCTATCCCTGCTCTCAAAATAAATGCCATCTTCCATTCTTCCTTCTCCCTCTTCCCACCCCATATCTAACTGGTTGCCAAGTCCTGTCAATTTTATCTTTATATTGTTTTCACATGTAAGTTCTTTTCTCTTTACCTGGTTACAGACATGGTACAGATCCTCATCACTTTATACCTGGACTATTGGTTGGTTTCTCTGCCTCTAGTGTCTCCCCACTCAAGTCCACCCTCTATTCAGCTGTCAAATTGATCTTCCTAATAAAGCCCAAGTCTAACCATGTCACTCCCATCCCCTATTTAATCAACTCCAGTGGGTCCCCATCACTTCTGGGATCAAACTGGTGCTCAAAATCCTTCATAAACTGCCCACCTCTTCAGTCTTCTTATATCTTATTCACCTCTATGTACTCTGTAAGATGTTTATCAACCACATGCATTTTCCCCATTTATTCCTAATAACTGGAATGTTCTCCTTTCTCATCTCCATTTCCTGGCTTCCCTGTCTTGTTTCAAGCCTGAACTGAAAACCTACCTTTTAGAAGAAGCCTTTCCTGATTCCACTTAATGCTACTGCCTTCCCTCTGTTGATTATCTCCAATTTATTCCGCATATATCTTGTTGAACATAGTTATTTTCATGTTATCTCTCACTTGCAGGGTTGTCATTTGGATCTAATGAGATAATATTTGTATATAAGCTATATAAATGCTCATTACCTTTTCCTTCCCCATATGTAATGACTCCTCACACGTGTGAAAATTAATGATGTGTTGGTCTATTGAGATAAAATTTGCATTATGCTAATTCATATTTATATTGTGCTTTAAGGTTCACAAAATTATCTCCTCCCAACACCCCTGTTGGAATACCAATATTGTCATGTTTACTCTAGGCTTAAAGATGCACTCAGTATTGAAAGAAATATTTGAACCTAGAACTCCAGAACCTAGGTTCTATGTGCTTTTAATTATACCAGCAAGCTGTTTTGTTGATAAGGAGCACTTCAGTCTCTGAAGAGTAAAGTGTTCCTTTGCATTTCTGTTTAATGCTGCTACATTCAGTAGAAAGAAAGTGAGGCACTTTCTGAAAGGAAGAAAGCTAGTTTTATCTTCTTAGCTAGAGTTGTGGAGAACTTCACCACCTCCCAAATGCCAGAGAATTAGGTGCTTCATCTATTTCATCCTCCACATTCCTTGGGTCTTGTTTGAGATGTTGTATACAGTCAGAAGAGCAGTTAGCAAGAGAATTGTAATCTCTTTCTTGTCTACATTCCCACACAGATATCCCAACATCTGAGGAGAGACAAAAAAAAAAGAGTAAGCCTAGGTGCAGTGACCTGAAAAAAAATTTTATTGACATCTTTTGTTTTGTACATCACCAGTTGCTCCCAATATCTATCCTTCCCCACCTTCCTGAGAGTCATTCTATATCAAAATAATTTTTTAAATAGAAAAATCAAAAACGTCATAAGATTGATTAGTACATTGAAAAAGTCTGAGAATATATAAAAAAGTACATCTGTGAACCTCCTGCCTCTGCAAAGGAGTGGGAAGAGGTGTTTTCTCATATCTCCTCTTTATAACCATACTTGTTCTTTATAATTTTGCAACATTCACTTTTGGCTGATTTATGGTTATTCTCCCTATTTCCATTGTTGGAGTAATTGTTTATGTTGTTTTCTTGGTTCTACTTACTTCACTCATCAGATCATTTAAATCTTTCTTTTTTCTTCATCATGTTTGTAATTTCTCACAGCACAGTAATATTCCATTACATTCATGCACCACAATTTATTTAGTCATTCCACAACCAATGGGCAACTACTTTGTTTCCAATTCTTTTCTAGAACAAAAAAAGCACTGCTAAAATTTTAATGTATTTGGGGCCATTAAAAAAACAAAATCAGTTACCTTCTTGGAGTATATGCTTAGCAATACAACCTCTGGGTCAGAGGGTTTGCATATTTCAGTCACTTTACGTAATTGTAAATTCCTTTTCCAAATGATTGTACATGTTAATAGCCCCATCAGCAATGCCCTGATGCGTTTATCTTTTCATAATTTTCAACAATTTTCTGGGTATGAGGTAAAACTTCAGGGTTGTTTTGATTTACATTTCTTTTGTTCATTATTTGGGGGGCATTCTTATATATAGTCATTAATATCTTGTCATTATTCTTTTTAGAATTGGTGGTTTATATCATTTTCTGTATTGGAGAATTGCTTTTGGATATCCATCTATAACTACCTATTTAACCTATATATGTTATATAACTTTCATATATATGTATATACAGATGCTGATAACATACAAATGTTATTTCATATATATGTTATATGTTTATTTACATAAAATTACTTTTTAGTTGTTTATATATCATGAACATCAAACCGTTACTGAGAAATATATAGAAAGATACAGATTTTTTCCCCTTTTCATTACTAGAATTTCTGTGTAGGGCTGCACTGTCATTTTTTGGTCATCAACTCATGTGTCCACTACACTTAAGTCCTGCCTCAACCATGTATACTACCCACCCACCCCCACCCACTCTTATTTTTTAGTTCTAGATAAAAAATAAAACCAATTCTGTCATTACTTTTAGAAAAGGCATGCCAATCTGCTCCTTAATGGCTCCGCTCACCATCTTTGTAATTTTCCAAACCCAAAGACTCTTTCCGTGTCACCACTCCCTTATATGTGTTATCTTCCCTATTGGAATGTAGGCTACTTGAGGACTGGGATTGTCTTTGGATTTCTCTATGTATCTCCAATGCATAGCACAGTGTTTGGCACATAGTAAGCAATTAATATATTTTCATTCATTTTTTTTACATCCATTCTCATATGAGGATGAAAAATAGAAAGAAAGATTATGAGCTGTTCTCAATTCTAAAGCTAGTAATAACTCCATGAACATCTATGCAGAAGACCCGGGGCAGTATGGCCAGGATATGGTGTGATGATAAGACAAGAAGCTTTCATGTTCATCCATCCTTGTGGCATCAACACTTGTTACCTAGCTATGCTGAAACTGTCAGAAAAGAAAGTCAGGAGGGAGTTGGCATTAGACCTTAAAACTCACCATGGTAACTTGAGTTGGAATTGACTTTATTCTGCTTTCTATATAATGGGAAAATAGAAGGATTAAAGAGGAATTTGATTATCACTCCCTTGATGCCATAGGAAATAGAAGTCATTTGGAGTATAGGCACAGAGAACACTTACTGGCTGATTCAATTCCTTGTTATTTGCCTTTCTATTCTATTTTAATGGAATGCCTCCCGAATTCTCATGGCATTTGCATGGCATGGCATAAAAAGGTATCGGCAGGAACTCAGGCAGTGGTTTTGAATAGGTGATTATCCAAAACAGACCACCAAACTCTAGAAGGAGTAAGGTGGTCCAGAATTGAGCAGGAGACGGAAGGGGGAAATGAATTAGCATTTGTTAACTGCCTGCTATATGCCAGGTGTTATGCTAAGTGTTACAAAAATATTATCTCATTTGATCCACAGGAGACCTACTGATACCCCAGTAAAATAAATGATTTGAACTGACATATCTAAGTATCTTTCCAGATCTGAAACTGTGATTCTAAGCAGAGTTGAGGCTACTGATTCCACCTTACTTTGCTGTATTTTAGAATAATCTGTTCTTCTAGTTGATCTGAAATATATTTTGTTTGCTTGTTCAATGTGTTCACTTGTTGCTGTGATAAAAAATAAAATAATTATCTATCAAATGACCTCATTAAAATCCTTAATAGGGCAAAAAATGATCTAACAAAGTGAAAAAATATGACACGGTGAAGAGTATACAGAAAACTGAATTTGGGGTTACAGTCCTGAGACTGATTCTTGTCTTTGCCACTTACCAATGCCACCTTGGCAAGTTACTTTACCTGTCCAGGCTTCAATTTCCTCTTCTGTAAAATGAGGGATTTGTACTAGGAGATGATCTGAATGATATCTTCCAATGTTATATCCTATAATCCGTTAAATTATGATACAATATTGCCCAGATTGTAATATGTAGTTGGAAGGAAAATATATCCACATGGCCTTGATGGTAGTGACCTGGATGCACCCATTCCTGAAGGTGGATAATGACCCGGACCAGAAACTCAGTGTTAGGTAGATAAAAGCATCATTGCACTGGAGAAACTGCATTATCCTTTCAATGATCCAAAATGATCCAATTCTCTATCACAAAACCCATACCTTTACTTTCTAAAATATACTTTATTTTATCATTCATTTAAAAAACTTTGAGTTTTAAATTTTCTTCCTCTCTCCATGCATTGAGAAGGCAAGCAATATGATATCAATTATACATGTGAAGTCATGAAAAAAACATAGTTCCATATTAGCTGTGTTGAAAAAGAAAGCAAGAAAAATGAAATGGTGAAAAAAGTATGTTTCAATTTACACTTAAGTCCATCAGTTCTCTTTCTGGAGGTGGTTAGCATTTTTTATTTTGAGTCCTTTGGAATTGTCTTGGATCATTGCATTGATTAGAGAAGCTAAGTCTTTCACAGTTGATTATTATTATAATATTGCTATTACTATGTAAAATGTCCTTTTGATTCTGCTCACTTCACTTTGCATTAGTTCATATAAGTCTTCCCAGCTTTTTTTCTTTTGAAACCATTCGTCTTGTCATTTCTTATAGCACAATAGTATTCTGTCACAATCATATAGCATGGTTTGTTCAGCTATTCACCAATTGATGGATATCCCCTCAATGTCTAGTTCTTTGCCATGGCAAAAAGAGCTGTTCCAAATACTTTTGCACATATATGTCCCTTTCCTTTTTCTTTAATCTCTTTGGAATGCAGATTTAGTGCTGATACTCTTGGGTCAAAGGGTAATTGCAGTTTTATAGCCCTTTGGACATAATTTCAAATCATTCTCCAGAATGGTGGGACCAGTCACAGTTCCACCATGAATATGTTAGTGTACCCATTTTTCCACATCATCTTCAGTATTTGTCATTTTCCTTTTCTGTCATCTGAACCAATCTGATAGGTGTGATATAGTATCTCAGAGTTGTTTTAATGTGTACTGTCCTAATCTAATTTCTAATTTAGAGCATTTTATATGACTATTGATAGCTTTGATTTCTTCTTCTGAAAACTACCTGTTCATATATTTTGACAAGTAATTAATTGGGAAATGGCTCTTATTTTTACAAATTTGGCTTGGTTTCCCATATACTTGAGAAATTAGACCTTTGTCTTCCATTTCCTTCTTTACTTCTAATTTTGGCTTCATTTTGTTTGTGCAAAACCTTTTTAATTTCACGTAATCAAAATCATCTATTTTATTTCTCGTGATCCTCCCTATTTCTTGTTTGGTCATATACTTATCCATAGATGTGACAGGTAAGTTTTTCCATGCTCCCTTAATTTGCTTAGGATATTACCTTTTATCTCTAAATGGAGATGGAGTTAAGACATTTAGTCAGACATTTTGACTTTGTCTTGGTATATCATATGAGATGTTGAAAACTCATACCTTTATCAATAATATTTTCCCTGCTAAAACCAAATGTGGCAAATTATGCAAGATTCAAAATTACAAATAATTCAAAGGGCAAAGAGAATAGCAATAGAGGAAGTTAGTGGGCTGTATCATGTTACCAAGAGTGACTTGAATGTGAGGAGCATAATTAAAAAAATTTGCCAGAAGCCTCAATCCTCACATTTATATAGAGCAGGGTCTGAACAGGTGACTAGTCTGTAATAAGTTCTCTCTTGGTAGTGGATGTATTTCACTCTATGATCCTTTACTTATGTGCTCTCATTTGATTCTCACAACAGCTCTATGAGATTGAGGCTATTATTATCCTCATTTTAGATATAAGAAAAGTAAGTTTAAGGTTAGGTGCTTTACCCAAGGCTATGTAGCTAATAAGTATCTGAGGCAGGATTTGAACTTAGTTCCTCCCGATTTCAAGTCCTGCAGTCTATATGTCATGACACTTGTCTGCCTTACAGATCACTCTGCTGTTATACACCAGGCCAAACAGTGGTGTCAGGAACATAGAGGGTCTTTTCTAATCCCAGATCTTGTGAGCCTATGATTGTGTGTGTGTATGTGTAATAAATGTATTGATATTTTTATTCTGATTGGGGTGATAGACAAGGGGAATAAATACAATGATATATCCATTTTATTTGAGATTTATACACATGCCTACAAAACTGAATCAACAGAAATGAAAAGGCATTGATTATTTTTCTAATGGAAAATCCTCACTGTGAGAGATCCAGCTGACTTTGGGTTCTTTCTTGATTTCTTTCCCAGCTCAGGCAACTCCAACAAAGCTGGAAAGGTTTAGTATGGACCCACCGATAAACTATGTGCCTATTACCCAAGGGCCAGATTAGCTAAGTTATGATCCTATGATTAAATTATTCCTATGTATATCCCCAACCTTTCAGCCACTTCACACTAATGCTTTTAACTATGTGGACACAGACAAGTCACTTAATTTGTGTAATTTCTCTGTTTCTTCGTCAGTAAAGTGAAGGAGTCAATTAGTGATCTCTAAGGTACCTCTCAACTCTAACTATATATAAGGTCATATAAGTGCCCTAATTAGAGATATGCATGACTGGAAGAGGAGACGTAGCAAGAATAAGGAACAGCAGATAGTTTGTGTGACAGATACAGTTTTACCTCAAAGACATAAAAAGCACAATCAGTATTCCAGCGTTTTAAGTAGTTCTCTAATGGAGGATTGATGGAAAGACATGGACAAAAAGGTCTCACAGGTAAGGTGTGAAAAGGTCGTAAAGAGAGTATTCACTCACATAAACTCACAGATTCATGCTAAGAATCAAAGTAAAGCAATACTAGTTAATTATTTGTTGAACCCCTTTCCACATATCTTTACTGTGCCATACAAAAAATGATCATATGTGCCATTAAATATGTCACATTTGCTTGGCCTAAAGTTTTATTTGATTTCAGTACTACACTCTGTTCATGTGTTTTGCCCAATTACCATGGTCATTTACTGACAGTTTCAACCCCATCAAAAATGTGTTTGTTTGGAAGGATTCAGGGGAATGGCAATGGAATTAAGACATTTAGTTAGTCATTCTTTGTCTGGCCAGAAGGGGGCAATGCTTCCATTTTCAGAAGTCTTCTTCCCTGAATATCATAGCTATGCTGCAGTGAGTGGGAAGGATTGAATACATGTAGCACATGAAATAACAAACAGCTGTGATTGGCTGAACAGAAGTCAGGTTGAAAATCCCCAGGTGTCTTGAAGAAGCAAAAGAAACATCTAAGACAGAAGAAAAGACGCTTTGACTGTGGGACTCTGGTGTCCCAGGCTGAAAAAACTGAGTGCTCAGGGCTATTAAGAAAAAGTGGGGAAAATGGAGAAACACTTGATTGTTACATTAATGATTCTCTCTCTTCACCTGAGCTGTAAGTTTGGGGTTTCTTGAAGTAGGAATAGCGATTGCCAGCTGTCATTTCCTAGAAAGCTGTGGGGGAGGAAAAGACAGTCCAGGGATTCCTAAGGGTGTATGGAAATGAAAGAAAAATTATGGAAAGGGCTGAACTAATAATGATCTCTTGTACCTGTCATTGTTCTTTTGAACAGGGGTGAACAGTGAAGATTCAGTGGAGCAGAGCCCACGAGCCCTGACTATTCAAGAGGGAGTAAATGCTACCTTATACTGTAATTATTCAAGCAGAACTTCAGACTACCTGCACTGGTATAGGCAGGATCTAAGGAAAGGCCTGGTGAATTTATTTATTTTGTTTGCAAATGGGGAAGAGAGGCAGAATGGAAGATTAACAGCGACTCTCAAAACTAAAGACCGGCAAAGCTTCTTGCACATCACAGCCTCCCAACTAGAAGATTCAGCCACCTACATATGTGCTAAAGGCACAGTGCTCCCCAGTCATCTGAAACCTGCGCATAATCTCAGCACCTGGGGCTCCTGCCTCACTCCCTACCATAGGGACACCAACAATGAGGTTTAATTTATATTCTGGGGGGGCTAGGGACTGGGGAAGATATGTGGTCCCCATTGAGGGTACCTTGTTTTCCCTTTCACACCCTGGACCAAATGCTTCCATTAGTTCATTGTCCATATACCACTAGAAATCCCCCATTTCCTCTTAGATCTAGCCATGTTAATAAATTACCTAGTCTTTGTACTGTTGTTGATCAGTCGTTTCAGTCATGTTGGACTCTTTGTGACCCTATTTGGGATTCTCTTGGCAAAGATACTGGAGGGGTTTGCCATTTTCCTTCTCCAGTTCATTTTACAGATAAGGAAATTGAGGCAAACAGAGTTAAGTGATTTGCCTAGAATCACATAAGTATCTGAGGCCAAATTTGAACTCAGGTCTTTCTGACTCCAGTCCTGTCACTCTAGCTGGTGGTTTATTTCTGAATTTTTTTTACTATATAGTTTGATTGGTAGTTTACTAGTGAGCTGATGATGAAAGGAAACTAAGTTGTTTAAAATAATTTTTCATTGGTGGTCTCTCCTCTCTGAGGGTCCATGTATGTTCATCATTTATTTAGGAATACACACTTCCAAGTAGTAAAGAATATAATTCCTTCCAAGTAGCAAACATTGTGATATAAAGGACATGTATCAGCAATGATATCTCCAACTGTCATTACCCAAGCAAATTTCCTTATCTTTTCCCAGTTTTCCAGGAATCAGAAGTTGTGAATCTTACTTCTCACCACCCACCTCTGTGATTGTGTTATTTCCATTTGGAAAAGGAAGCTAGGTAGTCAGTTTTCTCTCATTCCCTCAGTTCATCAGGAAGAAGGAATTTGTTCAGTCTTCCACTATACTTTGTACACTGTACTAGCTGCTGCTGCTTGGGATATAATGGGCTCGAGTCCTGTCTGTCAGGGTTTAATTGTCTTCAGTCTTCTGTTTCCCAACATCATCAGCACACAAAAGAAGAAGAGGAAAACCTTCAATGCCCTCAGACCAAAACTAGAAGGTTATGTCAGGCTGTAGGAACTGTAATGTACTGAGCTTGATAAATAACAGAAATTAGACTTACACGTATCAGTTCATATACATTCATATCATTATTATTTATTCAACAATACAAACATCAACCCCTCTAGGAACAAACCACCCGCCTGATTCTTAAAGCTACTGGTTAGTGTGTGTCTCTGCCCTCAATAACCAAACAATGTCACTGGACAGTGTGGAATTCCCTTATCATTTTATATGTCACATCCATAATGAGGTACTAATTATGTACTTGCAATTTTCCTGATTCAGCAAGTACATAATGCTCATATATCTTTTGTAGGTTTTAAACAATATTCCCACCTGGGAATAAAGCTTCGCAGAAACATTTTCAAATAATTTAAAATAATTCTTCTTTTCTACTTGTCTTACTCCAGTGCCTCAATATGCACTGGAGGTCTTTATCCCATCTACCTATCCACCACTCATATCTTGCCATCTGCTCTGCTGCTGCTTTCTCGTTCTCCTTACCTGGAACAGTATTCTCTAGAGCAGACAGCCCGAAACCTCTTGCCCCTTCCCAGGCAAAACTGATTTATTCAGCTTTGGACTTCTGCCTGGGGGCTAAGCTGTCAAAATCAATGAGTGAGGGCAAAGTTGTCTAACTCACTATATCTAGGTAGCCTGACCACATTTCATATCCCCTCCATTTATCTGCTCCAAACATCTAGCCATCTTCCTTGCACACCCCCTTATCCTCTTCACACCTCTTTCTATGGGAAGAGTAATAACATTAATAATATAATTTCTCCTGGAAAGGGTGATAACCAATTGCCCAGGCCAAAACATACTACCTTGGTCAGCATTCTCCTATATATGTTGTCTTTCCGTATTTAGAAGGTAAGGTTTTTGAGGGCAGAAACTGCTTCATGTTTACATTTTTATTTCCAGCATCTAGCACAGTACTTGGTACATAGTAGGTACATACAAAATCATCATTCTTTCATTCTCAAAAAGCTACGTGGAGTGCAATCTCTAACAAGTCCTACTAAGCTACCAAGGTTTCAAACACAAGCTGGCAGTGGTCTGTTTTTTAAGGGCCAACATGTTTAAATCTGGAGAGGCTCATCACCAGAACATTGGCTGCCAAAGGTTATTTTTTTTCAATATTAGAAATTCACAAAGACTGTTTATTCAGGTGTAGAGTTTGTGATCTGTGTTGGGGGGAAATGTACCATATTTCTCCATGTAGAAGATGCACCTTAATTTTGGAGCCTGAAATTTGAAAAAAAATGTATTACATAAAGTTATTGAACTCAAGTTTTATTCATCTGCTCATAGCTTTCTGGCATCTTTTGGGCAAGTCTGGTGCACATACACATGCTTAGTCCATTCCATTTCAGGAACCTGAAGCATCAATTTTGTCCTCCTTTGAAATCAGTAACTTCTTTTTCATCAGCAATTCTTCTTGCCTCATGCTGAACCATCTTTGTGGACACAGAAATTACAACTGCCCTTTGCTCTTCAATCCATATATTCAATTCCCTCTCTAAATCAGGCCATTTTGCTGACTTGTCTCTCATGGCCTTCTTCTCCCATGGCATTTTCAGTAGGGTTTCTTCTTCCCGTAGCCAGTCTCAGATTGTTTTCTCAGTTGGAGGAGGACCAAACTTACATTCAGCAGCACGATTTCCATTCACTTTTGCAAACTGAATCACTTTTAACTTGAATTCAACACTGTACGAAAATTTTTTCTGAGCCATTTCTGGGCAGAACATGGCAAAACAAAACCTAATAATACCGGTAACAAAGGTGAAACAATGAGCACAAAGACAACAAGCATGAAAAAGCAGGAAATGCAATTAAAAAAATCTACAACCACTGTATAAGATGCACCAGTTTTTAGACCCCAAATTTTTTCAAAAAAGGGTGCATCTTATACATGGGGAAATATGGTACTTTTATACTGGTGAAATAATGGATCTTTAAAGTACTGAAATAAATTAACCATTTCAAATAAGATAAAATAATTTGCTTTGTGACTTTTTGTTCCTGGTTTACAGTTTTATTTTTCTTTTTTAAAGTCATTTTTTTTGTTTTTACATTCTTATGCTAAGTGGTAGGAGTTGCATTTGTTTTCCATAGGCTGGGCTGATTTCTCTTTAAAGGAAGAGGCCATCCTAGCCTAGGGACTTGATTGATAGTGGTTTCAGACTGAAGTAGAAATGGGCACCCCAAAACCATACATAAGAATCCTTGCAGGCTGCATATTGACCTATAAAAACATATCCACATACATACATACATACATACATAAGTACATATATATTACCAAATATACACACAGACACATTAAAATCAGTTAGGAACTACATTTTAATATAGTTTGTGCCATACTCAGGAGTCTTTTGGACCACATGTAGCCTGCTGGCCACATGTTTGATACCTCCGGTCTGGGAGGACCAGAGTTTGAACCACTGTCATGTGTTCTTGGACACCTGAAGCAAACAAAGCCGAGCCTATGAGAAGCTGAGATTCCTCAGGCTTCACCTCTTTAATCACAAGCTAGAGATCCAGAGGCAAAGGGGAGGTATGTCCTCTTGAATCAATGTTGTATCTTTATTGATTCTCCTTTTAATTAATGAGTAAACTTTTACGTATTAAGTTGAAAGGCCTATAAGTCTCCCATTGCATTTCCATCCTGAACCTGAATGACTGCTTGGCCTGAGTTCCCTAGACCTGGAACAGAACATTTGGAAGAGTTGGAAGGATTTGATCAAAATGATCTTTTGATTAGAGTAATAATGATAATAACAGTAACTAGCATTTATAAGTGTTTTAAGATTTGCAAAGCACTTTATAAACATATTGCAAATATGGTCTCATTTAATCCTCGTAACATCTCTGGGAGGTAGGTGCTATTATCATTCCCATTCTTAAAGATGAGGAAACTGAGACAGATAGTGCTTAAGTGACTTGCTCAGGGTCACATAACTAGTAAAGGTTTGAACTCAAGTCTTTCAAATTCTAACTCTTGCACTTTATCCACTAAGCCACCTACACCACTTCCCTGTGAAGAAAGTGTGATACATAGGAAGGGGAGCCTGGAGAAACTGGGTGGCTGGATATGGGAGTGTAACATTTTAAGGATGGTTTACTTCTGGTTGAATGTAGACAGTCTTCTCAATGGGATTTAAGGGTGAAGCTGGAGAATGATAGCTAGGATTAGCTCAATGAGGGCTTATCGAGATTGACAGAGAAAATAATGTATTGTCAGTGTAAGTATTCCCTGGCTTTTGCTAATTTTTTTTCTTTTTTTTTTTAATTTAAATTTATTTATTTAACATATTTGGTTTTCAGCATTGATTTTCACAACAGTTTGAATTACAAATTTTCTCCCCATTTCTACCCTCCCCCCCACTCCAAGATGGCATATATTCTGGTTGCCCTGATCCCCAGTCAGCCCTCCCCTCTATCACCCCCCTCCCCTCTCATCCCCTTTTCCCTTCCTTTCTTGTAGGGCAAGATAAATTTCTACGCCCCATTGCCTGTGTATCTTATTTTTTAGTTGCATGCAAAAACTTTTTTTTGAACATCTGATTTTAAAACTTTGAGTTCCAAATTCTCTCCCCTCTTCCCTTCCCACCCACCCTCCCTAAGAAGTCGAGCAATTCAACCTAGGCCACATGTGTATCATTATGTATAACCCTTCCATAATACTCATGTTGTGAAAGGCTAACTACATTTTGCTCCTTCCCAACCCATCCCGCTTTATTGAATTTTCTCCCTTGACCCTGTCCCCTTTCCAAAGTGTTTGTTTTGATTACCTCCACCCCCATCTGCCCTCCCCTCCATCATCCCCCCCCTTTTATTTTTTTTTATCTTCCTCCCTCTTCTTTCCTGTGGGGTAAGATACCCAACAGAGTATGTATGGTATTCCCCCCTCAGGCCAAATCTGATGAGAGCAAGGTTCACTCATTCCTCCCTCACCTGCCCTCTCCCCTCCTCCCACAGAACTGCTTCCTCTTGCCACCTTTATGTGAGATAATCCACCCCATTCTATCTCTCCCTATCTCCCTCTCTCAGTATGTTGCTCTCTCATCCCTTAATTTCATTTTATTTCTTTTAGATATCTTCCCTTCATCTTCAACTCACCCTGTGTCTGCTCTCTCTCTTTTATATATATATATAAAAACACACACACATATATATATACACATACATACACATACATACATATACACATAGATATATACATACATACACATTCACTTAAATATATACATAAACATATATATATGCATATTCCCTTCAACTACCCTAATACTGAGGTTTCAGGAATCATATACATCATCTTTCCATGTAGGAATGTAAACAAAACAGTTCAACTTTAGTAAGTCCCTTGCAATTTCTGTTTCTTGATTACCTTTTCATGCTTCTCTTGATTCTTGTGTTTGAAAGTCAAATTTTCTATTCAGTTCTGGTCTTTTCACTGAGAAAGCTTGAAAGTCCTTTATTTTATTGAAAATCCATATTTTGCCTTGGAACATGATACTCAGTTTTGCTGGGTAGGTGATTCTAGGTTTTAATCCTAGCTCCATTGACCTCCGGAATATCGCATTCCAAGCCCTTCGATCTCTTAATGTAGAAGCTGCCAGATCTTGGGTTATTCTGATTGGGTTTCCACAATATTCAAATTGTTTCTTTCTGGCTGCTTGCAGTATTTTCTCCTTGATCTGGGAGCTCTGGAATTTGGCGACAATATTCCTAGGAGATTTCTTTTTGGGATCTATTTGAGGAGGCGATCGATGGATTCTTTCAATTTCTATTTTGCCCTGTGGCTCTAGAATATCAGGGCAGTTCTCCTTGATAATTTCTTGAAAGATGGTATCTAGGCTCTTTTTTTGATCATGGCTTTCAGGTAGTCCAATAATTTTTAAATTATCTCTCCTGGATCTATTTTCCAGGTCAGTGGTTTTTCCAAGGAGATATTTCACATTGTCTTCCATTTTTTCATTCCTTTGGTTCTGTTTTATAATATCCTGATTTCTCATAAAGTCACTAGCTTCCACTTGCTCCAATCTAATTTTTAAAGTAGTATTTTCTTCAGTGGTCTTTTGGACCTCCTTTTCCATTTGGCTAATTCTGCCTTTCAAGGCATTCTTCTCCTCATTGGCTTTTTGGAGCTCTTTTGCCATTTGAGTTAGTTTGTTTTTTAAGGTGTTGTTTTCTTCAGTGTATTTTTCAGTATTTTTTTGGGTCTCCTTTAGCAAGTCATTGACTTGTTTGTCATGGGTTTCTCGCATCCTTCTCATTTCTCTTCCCAATTTTTCCTCTACTTCTCTAACTTGCTTTTCCAAATCGGCTTTTGCTAATTTTATAAACTGAGGACTGTTAATATAAGGAAAATGAAATTAAGCTATCTTTAAGCATTCAATAAATGGAGACAGATGTGAAAGTGCTTTTGGCAATTTATGGATTAAGTGATAGCACAAGTTAAAGGGGCAATACTGATGGGAGCAGAGACCAAAAGGTGTGTAGGTGGAAAGTATGGTCTTTGACCCAGTGGTCTCTCTGGAAAATGTGCTGAATTCTACTGAGACTAGGAAAATAAAGGAAGAGAATGGAAATAAGAGTGATAATGGGAATCGTGAATTCTCCCCTGGCCCAATAGTAAGAGCATCTTGGGATTAACCTATTACTATCCCCTTTCTCAATCTTAGTTAATTTAATAATAATAATACAAATGGAATATTTAGAGAGTGAAGAGGCTTTCACTTTTAAGGAACTTGGAAAGCATTTAAAGATGATGGATCTGATGGGTCATTGGAACAATGTTTGAAAAGGGTGTTGTACAGTGTGGTCAATGTGACTTTTCTCCTGGCTACTGAGATCCATTGACTTGATTGTCTTAAAAAATGTATTTACTACTTTTTCAAAGTCAATTGAATTCATTTTGAAACCCCACTATTAGGCATATATCTCAAAGATAACATTTATAAGCGATAGCTTTAAAAACAAAGGAGCATAACACCAGCAAAATATTTTAAAATGCAAAACAATTAGTGATGAAAATCAATATATTAACATTGTTAGTTAAGTTTATGTCATGAAGAATTACTTTCTTCCTGTTATAATTTTTATATCAAATAAAAGTTTTTATAATAATTTCAAATATTGATCATGGGATTGTTGGGGGACCAATAAAATCACTGAAGAAGGGAAAGTTACCAAAAACTGAGAAAAAAGCCTAAGACTTTATTAGCATCAAAAAAAAGTATCCAAGATAATTAATAAAAAGAAAGACCCCTCCCCCCATACACCAAAATATTTATAATAAGACTTTTTGTGGTAGCAATGAACTGGAAACAAAATACATTCCCAATGATTGGGAAATGGCTAAAATTATTGTGATACATGAATATAATGGAATATTACTGTGCTGTAAGAAAAGATGAAAGTGATGAGTACAAAGAAACATGGAAAGACTTACATGAGCTGATTCAGAGTGAAATGAACAGAACCAAGAAAACAATATATTTAATGACTACAAAAATGTAAATAGAAAGAACAAAAGCCACAAAATAATCAAAAATGAAGGTAGCACAGTTACAAAGAACAAACATAGTACCAAGGAAGAGAGGATTAGACACCTCTAGCCCATTCCTTTGGAGGGAGAATCTCCATGGGTGTGGAATGTTCAATACATTTTCAGACTTTGGGGGTATATTGATTGGTTTTCCTGAATTTTTCTTTTCTTCTTTTTTTTTTTCCTTAAAAATATTCTTTGTTATATGGGATACTCTCTGGAAGGAGGTAGGAGGAGGGATATTGGAAGATATTTTGGTGATGTGAAAACAATAGTTATTATTAATAGTATATCTATATGAAATATATCCATATAATTATATTCATGATTCCAAACATGAATCAAGATCATCCTTGTCAAGGGTATTAGGAAGGACCTGATTCACTAACCACAAGCTTTTGATGAAAATAAAGGTCTAGCTTTTGAACATTATCATTTTGCTGATGTTGCTACATTGAAGTATTATGTGGACTACTACACCTTTTGAAGAATTAAAGATGTAATTCTCAGGAGAAGAAATCCAAACTGTCTACAGCCATGGAGGGGTGGGGAAACCTCCTCGAAATCACTAATAATGAGAGAATTTCAAATTAAAGCAATTCTAAGATACCATCTCACACACACCTGATTGGTAAAGATAAAAAAAAGAAAAACATTGGAGGAGCTTCAGAAAAAAAGGCACGCTGATATACCATCAGTGGGTCTGTGAATGGGTTCAAACTATTCTGGAAGGTAACTTGCAATGATGGACACAAAATTACTAAACAGTACATCACCTTTGACTCAGCTATACTACTACTAGGCCTATGAACAAAAGAGATCAAAGAAAGAGGGAAAAGTTCTATATGTAGAAAAATATTTGCTTTTCTTTCTTCTTTTTTAAGGGGGGAAGGCAAGGCAATTGGGGTTAAGTGACTTGCCCAAGGTCACACAGCTAGTAAGTGTGTCAATGTGTCACATGTCTGAGGCTGGATTTGAACTCAGGTCCTCTTGACTCCAGGGCCAGTGCTCTACTCACTGTGCCACCTAGCTGCCCTGAAAAATATTTATAACAATTCTTTTTGTGGTGTCATTCAGACTCCACCAGTTCTTTCTGCGGAGGTAGATAACACTTTTCATCACATATCCTTCAGAATTGTCTTGAATCATTGTATTGCTGACAATATATAAGCCATTCATGGATGATCTTTGTACAATATTGCTAAGCTCCATCTTTTCATCAAGAACATTTGGAAGTCTTCTATTTCATTAAAGATCTATTTTTTCCCCCTGCAGAATTATATTTAGAAAATTTAATATCATTGAGAATGGATTGTGCTTACTGGGCAAGTTATTTTTAGTTATAAGCATATATTGTTTACCTTTTGGAATATTGCATATCAAACTCTCCTTTTCATTCCTAAATTTTGTGTGATTCTGACTTTGGCACTTTGGTACTAGAATTCTTCATTTTTTGCTGCTTGTAATATTCCTCCCCACACCCCCCTTAGATTTTGACCATGCCATTTTGGGAGGAGGCGATTCTTTCAGCAAGTGATTGGTGGATTCTTTCAATTTTCATTTTGCCCTCTTATTCTCATATTTCTGAGCAGTTTTCTTTCATGATCTATTTTAATGTGATAGCTAAGCCCTTTGGTCACGGCTTTCAGATAATTTAATGATTCTTAAATTATCTCTTCTTGATCTGTTTTCCAGGTCAATTTTTAAAAATATATACTATAGCTCTAATTTTCTTTTTTCAATCTTTTGACTTTGTTTTAATATATCTCTTTGACTCATAGAATCATTAGCTTCAGTTTGGTCCAATCTAGTTTTCAAGTAATTTTTTATTTGGGTAATATTTTAAACCTCTTTGTGCTGACCTGTAAATTCTCTCAAATCTTTCTTCCAAAGCTCTCATTCCTTTTCTGATTCATTGCTCAAGTGCTTTCATTTAATTTATAATAAAATTTTTAGCTCTTTAAAGAAAACCTCATTTTATTTCTTTTAGATATTGTAACTGATGCTGTTGCCATCCTTTGCTAGTCTTTGAAATTTGTTTGTAGGTTTTTTAGAGTTATTTTCTTGTTTTGTGTTTGAATCTTGGGCAGATATCAGACCATAATAGCTCTTTGTGCTTTCTTGTTTGCTTTTTCTCCAGCCTTGCTTCCAAGATTAGGACTTCCTGTTAGGGTCAGGGTCTTTGCTCTTAACGCAAAACTAAAATGGTCTTGTATGGTCGTGGCCTGTCTCATCTAGGGTCCTTTCTCTATGCTCTCTAGGTTTTGAGCACTGTGTTCTTCAGGGAGCACAGGGGAAGCTTAGGGCAGAGAATTTCAAATTTTCATTGTGCTTTGTAGGGTCTGATTAAGGGCTCTGCCCTCCTGGGCTTTCCAGGATCAAGACCCTGATTTGGGACTAGGCAGGCTTGCCCCTGAAGGGGGCTCTAGTAGAAAGTTGTTGACCCCAGCCCCTGTCAGCTAGCTAGCTGCAGATCCAGAGTGAGCACATTGCATACATATTCCTGTTATGAGCCTGGGGCTGATTCCAAGTTATCACTATGGAATCAGAGAAGCTGTTCAGCCAGTCACTGCTGGTCTAACCCTGTTCTGAACCCTGAGGTTAAGTCCACAATTGCACCCTGGGACCAGAGCAGGTGCTCTGTGACCCCGTTCTAAGTCTAGGTCTGAGTCCAAGATCTCGCTCTGAGGTCAGAATAATAGCACTATGCTAACCTACCCCTGTATTGAGTTGTCAATCCTGATCCTCCCCATTCTGCAGTTCCTGAGCTTATCACTTACCTGTGAATTGAATGTGATCTTGGGTTGGAAACATGATCCACTGTGATTTCTCTTTACCTTTCTCAGTCACTAATTGGTCTAGCAGTCTTTTTTGATTCATTAGAATTAAGTCGTAGAGGGAGCTGGGCTGCATTGATTACTCTGATATTGTCACTGATCACCATTTCACAGTATTGGCAAAAACATTTTACTTTAAACCATATAAATATTCGACCTGAATGTATTCTTCCAATGGCATTGTGTCACCCTTGGACTATTGCACTAGCATCCTAACTGGCATGCCCTCCTTCAAATCTTTCACTTCTCCAATCCATACTCCATACAGCTAACAAATTGTTATTGCTAAAACACAAGTTGACCACATCACTCTCCTGAGTAAGAAGCTTCAGTGATTCCCTATAACCTCTGAGATGAAATCCAAATTTCTATTTGTTGGCCTGCCATTTATATAATTTAATCCCCTTTACATGATTTAGCTTCGTTACGTCCCTCACTAAGCATTACTTAAAGGTGTTTTACTCTCCATAATGTTTCTGTTTACTGCTCGTGCTCTATCACTTCTGCCACCCTCCATAAGATTTTATAAATAAGTTTGTTTCAAACAAGTATTATTTCTTTCTGAAACAATAGTCTAATTTTTTAAAAAATGATATGTTTCTGCCAACACTGTATGGCTGTGAGTTAATGAATCTCACAGTTCTAGATTTATAATTGCAGTTTACCTGGAAGTCTACACAACTCGAGCTTTAGAGGACGGTTCACATTATTCTGGGAGCACTTCTGGAGAAGACACATGGAATGATATGGGTAATCTGTATAGTAGCACAGCCTGATTAAGTATAGATAGACTGCAAGCTATACCTTTGGAAGAAGTACCAGAACTGCCTGGCATATAGTAAGTGCTTAATTAACACTCATTAATGGGCTGATAGAATCACAGATCCAACAACATGTTGAAGTTGTATCCCATTATTAGACAGAAAACTCCTTAAGGGTGTGGAATATATATGATCTAAATTTGGATCATCCCCAAGAGACTGTTTCTGAATCTGACCTTTGTGTTTGGTTTTAAAAAGATTTTAAGAAGTTCAAAGAAGACCTAATAATTTTCCATCAGTTCATGTATCTCCCACTAGGGGGTGGTGTTGAATATGAAAAGTTCTTTAGAGACTACTAGAATCCCGAACTGGAAACCATTAGAGGATACCTAGTCTAATTCTTAACTGAACAAGAATTCATTGTACATTCTATCTCCCAGATGGTCATCCAGTCTTCCTTATTCAACCACTGTAAACATTTTTTGGTATTTATGGAATTGATTTGGTGCAGTCAATTAAACCAAGATTTCTTTCACAAAGATTTCCTCCTTGAATTAAAAATCAGCTTCACTCAGTGTCCAAACTATTTCCAGTTAAAATTAAACTCCATCGTGAGCTGCATTTTTCCATTTGAGTAATGTCCTACTCATAGGTCATCTTTAACATCATCAAAAAACTTTTATGAATAGGTTGCTATGCTAGACCAGAGATATTAAACACACAATCCTTGAGGGATTTTTGCAGGGGCAACAGTCACCAGTGCTGCTCAAACTAGATTAAAATGTAATTGGGAAATATTTAACAATGTAAGTAAAAATACAATAGAACTTGGATAATGTGGTTTTCTAAGTGAATACATGGCTGGCAGTGATACTTATGTACAGTTCAGTGTCCTCATTTCACCACTCTATTGGACTATGCATATACTGTTTCTTCTCTGTAGGGTTTTACATTTGCATTTACAATGCAAAAATTTAGTAATTGTATTTTTTGGCTCCAAGACTTCGTTACAGCTCCAAGGTGAGGTCCGAGGAACAAAGTAAGATAAAAACAAAAACAAAAGGCCAATATAACTTTATCAAAAACAGGTCATAGCAGGTCAACCTTACTGCATTTTGGACAGGGCTAGTTATTTTCACACTGCCCTGGTAATGGAAGGAACATGAAAGATCATCTAGTCTAATTTTAATAAATGGTCTTCTAGTGCCTAGTGCCTGACCCTTGGTGCTTAATAAATACTTCCTGTCTTGATTTTTAGGTTGGTTGATCCAGCCTCTGTTTGAAGACCTCGAGTGGGGAGCTCACCCCCTTCAAAAAGAAGTCCATTTCATTGTCAGGCAGTTCTAATTGTTAGGAAATTCTTCCTTATGTTAAGCCCAAACCTGGCTCTCTGTAAATTCTTCCCTTTTGCAGCCGTACTACATAAGTCTGTCACGACAGCTGTCACGAACTCGCCATTTCATCTTTTCTACAGCCCAAACTTGAGTAGTTCATTAAGTGATTCTCATACAACAGTTTCAAGTCCTCTCACTATTTTTGTCACCCTCCTTTAGACACCCTCCAATTTGTCAATGTCATTCTTAAATATAGTGTCTACAGTATCACAAAATAGGGTTCTTTACTTAGAGTTGTCATGGCCTCTTTCAATCATCATAATTTTTCACGTTTTAAGTAAAACTATAAAAGTGTATGAATAGAGTGAGCTAAATATATTAGGTGGTAATGAATAAGGTATATTAAAGGCACTATCCAAAAGAGGAAATTATGCCCAAATGCACTGTGAAATATGTCTCAAAAATTTCTTGATTGTCTTGTTTCTTCTAAGGGACAAGAAGCTGCCATTCAGTGTTTGTACTTGATTTCAAGATTGACAATACCTTAAATATGTGGGTGGAAAATTATAGGTGGTGCATTTATGTAACGTTTTAAGGGTTATCAAGTGCAACAATCCTCTTCCATAGGGAGTGCAAGTATTATCCTCATTTATTTTGACAATGGAATTGTGATTTCATCAGCATTGAGAACTCTCATTATAAATATATATATATATATATATATATATATATATATATATATACATACACACACACACACACACATATATGTATGTATGGAGAGAGAATATATATAGAGAGTATATATGTAGAGTGTTCTTTGCACTAAACTTCATTGCCTCTCTGCTAAGAGTAACTTTCCTGTGATAGAACTGTTCTTTGTGGTTGTTGTTCAGTCATCTCAGTTGTGTCTGATTCTTCATGACCACCTTTTACATTTTCTTTTGCAAAGATACTGGAGTGGTTCACCATTTCCTTCTCCAGCTCATTTTATATTGATGAGGAAACTGAAGCAAAGAAGTTTAAGTGACTTGCCCAGGGTCACACAGCTAGTAAGTGTCTGAGGCCAGATTTGAATTCAGGAAGATGAGTCTTCCTGACTTCAGGCCAGGCACTCTATCCACTGTGCTACCTAACTTCCCTGAATTATTCCTAAGAAACAGGAATTTGCCCTTATTTCAGAGTTTCTGTACTTATTATTACTGAGGCATTTCAATACCTTTATCAGAATATCTATATAATGCAACATACTTGCTTTCAGCTCAGGCATCATCTTTGGCATGAAGCTTTTCCTGATATCCATATCCCCCAATGACCAGAGCTTCCTTCCCAAAGACTTTTAATTTGCATAGGTTCATATTTATTAACTCTATTCTTATACTGCATATATTTTGCGTACATATGATGTCTTCTCCATTAGAATGTAGGCTCATTGAGAGGAAGGATTGTCTCAGTCTATGTACTTGCATCTCCAGGTTCTGGTACATAGTAGACACTTTAGTAAATACTTGTTGCTTATTTGATGCATTCTCAACAGTCTTAAAGGAGAACTGCTTGTTGAATAGGTGTGTTTTTGCAGCTGTTGGATGCTTGATTATAGACAGTACATAAGCCTGCCTCATTCACTTCCTTTCTGATTGGTCACAGTTGCATTAACATAAAAAGACTCTGAACAAACCCCATCTACCCCAAGAGAACCTCAAATGCATTGAGTTATATCAGTACAATAGTAGATGAGAGTATCAAACTGGTTGAATGGCAGAGACAGAAAAATTCAAAAGTAGAAAGTAGCTGTCTTTATTATTCAGGTAACTGCCTGCTGTATTTGGAACTAGGGTGTTGTGGCCAAAATTTCCAAGTATGAGTATTGAAGGAACCTTTGGGAAAGTGCTGACTGGGATCCTCTTGGTCTCTCTTTCGAGAGGTAAGTAATGATCATCGGTCGCATTTATATAGTGCTTTAAGGTTTGCAAAGTGTTTTACAAATATTATCTTATTTTATCCTCACAAAGCCATGGGAGGTAGGTACTTTTATTATCCCTATTTTACAGAGGAAGAAGCTATGGCACAGAGATGTTAAGTGACCAGGGTCATGTGGTTAGTAAATGTCTGAGGCTGAATTTGAACTTAGGATTTCCTAAGTTCAAGTCCAACACTGTTCATTTTTGCCAGCCACCGACACCTCCTCTCCCTCAAGCTCCCACCCATTCCTCCTCCAATATGAGCTGTAGTAAGGACTTTGATACACCAGAGTCTATTTTCAAAATTTTCTTTGCTTATTTGGTGCTTTAAGGGCTGCCGTCAGATTAAATTTCAGTTCATTCATATGTCATTCAATATTCAGCAAACATTCTTAAAATATTTACTACATACAAAGTATCTTGCTTGGTTCTAAGGGAATAGAAAGATGAATAAAACACAATGTCTGTCCCCAAGGGGCTTACAGTTTAGTAGAAGAGAGGGCAGGTACCCAATGACAATGATATAAACCATTTTCATGTCATTTTCTCCCCAGCTGCAGAGACCAAGAACCAAGTATCTCAGCCTCCTATTGTGGTGTCCTCTGAAGGAGCTCTGGTGGAAATTCCCTGTAACCACTCTGTCTCCAATGCTTATAATTTCTTCTGGTATAAGCACTACCTGGGATCTGCTCCAAGCCTCATCATTTCTGGTTCAAAGACAACTCAGAAGGAAAGATACAACATGACATACACACGATTCTCCTCGTCTTTGGTCATTCACCAGGTGCAGAGGGAAGATGCTGCTGTGTATTACTGTGCTGTGTCAGACACAGTGACAGAGACTATAGGGGATGCTGAACATAAACCTTTGAATTGTAATTAGCCTTTGTAAGCAGAAAGGAGATGCTTTCATGTTGTACTTAACTGTCAACTCTTTAGCCTCAGAAAAGCATTTGATCACACACAGAATTCTAACACATGATTTTGCTTAAGAAGGACAAAAAAGCCAGAGCAAAAATAGCATGTTAGAGCTTGGAGGGCTACTGAAGACCATCTAGTGCAATTGTCTTACTTTACAGACGAGGAAATTGAAATAGAGAAAACTTAAGTAATTTGTGTAGGATTCCATAGCTGTTCAGTGGCACTCTTATATATGGATCCATAATAAGTAGGAATGTTCATGTTTGGGAAAAGTAAAGGGTTTTTTCCTTTTGTATTTAACAGAGTGGGAGAGGAGAAGGATGGCACTGGAAGTGTAGTGGACAATTCAACAGGGGGAGAAATTGGGCCAGGAGGAGTGACTCTTTCCTCAGAAACTCTGTCTTGAGTTCCCTTGGGAACTGAGGAGGAAGGCAGGCTGGGGCAAGGTAGAGACCAGGAGAGAACTGTGGTATAGGACCTTGGGGGTGACAGCAAGGGAAGCAGTATGGTTGTGTTTTCCAAGTTATGAGGATGGCATTCTTTGGACCATTGTGGGAAGGAAAGCACATACTTCTCTATACCACACCTCCTAAAGGAAGCATGTTTCCTAAAAATATCAGATCCCTGGAAAATCACCTTGTTACTCCACCCTAGTTATGGCCCTGATTATCTATAATTACTTATAATTTACATAGTAAAAAAAGAAATGGAAATGGCACCAGATTCATGCATATCCTGGGAGATAAATGTGAGAAGTATATACCAACCATTTGCAACATCTGAAATATGAAATGTGCTTGCTGTGGAGAGAGGAAAAGTAGATGCTACAATAATAATAGATTTTTTAAAAAATCATGGAAATGCTCTGGTTGCTAAGACAATTGTCTGGGATAATGTGTGCTAACACCACCAGCTATATTGAATATGATAATAATAACTCTTCTTCTCTTTCCTCATTTTTTTTAATCTTTGTTCCCCTTGTGACTTCTCTTTTCCTTCTCATGGCTGACCTGTCTGATCTGATTAGGAACATGACAGTCTAAGAAATTCCATGTAATTTTAGAATTTCCCAAATTGATTCATTCTACTTGCAAACATTTATTTCAATGCAATAAGGGACAAGGCAGCAAAAGAAAGAATTTATTTTTATGTTCCTTTATTTTATTAAAATTAGATTTCATTGGTATGGGGCACTCCTGGTGAGGAGCTCCATCTACCAATGCAGATAAGCACCTTCCCTACAACTAACAGTTTCAAAATTGAATGGGTGGCCCTGAAAAGTCAAATGACTTCCATAGGCTCATGTAGTCAACATTGTCAAAGGTAGGATTTGAACTCAGGCCTTCCTGGCTCTGAGGCTAGTTCTCTCTCCATTATGTCATATTCTCTCCCTCTCCCTCTCCCTCTCCCTCTCCCTCTCCCTCTCCCTCTCCCTCTCCCTCTCCCTCTCCCTCTCCTTCTTCCTTTCCCTCTCTCTCTCTCTCTCTCTCTCTCTCTCTCTCTCTCTCTCTCACACACACACACACACACACACACACAATTGTGACTGGTTTCAAATCTGGTGAACAGATATAATCTATTCAGTGAGATGAGTCATAGGATTCTAGGTTTAGATCTCTAAAGGATCTTAGATCTCATCTAGTCCTAGTTCCTCAGTCTATAGATGATTGTTCAATGTCACACAGGTGAGTGACAATCCTGTTATAAAATCATTATATTTATCACTATTCTCCCTAGTCACTCAGACTTGAAGTCTTGAAATTGCTTATCTTTTCCATCTTACTTTCATCTAGTCCTCATAGTTAAGTAGTTGGCAAGTCCTATGGATTCTGATTCCCCTACATCTAACACCTCCATCTTCTCCTCTCCATTCATCTCATTACCATCATTCATATCATCCTCACTTCTACCCTGAAGGATTATAGAATTCTCCTATTCTTCTGCATTCTCAGGCACTTCTTTCTTTAATTCATTCTTTCTAAAATATTATTTTAATTGAAGTCTTTTATTTTTGCATGACACTCCTTTATAAGCATTCTTCCCCCTTCCTCTTCCTAGCAAGCCATCCTTTTCATCAAAGATTTTAAAAGAATAGTAAGAAAAAAAATGCAGTTCAGCAAAACCAACCAGGACATTGTCCATGTTTGATAGCATATTCGGTACTCACAACTCCAGCACTATACTCCCTGCAAAGAGAATGAGCTACTTTCTTGACTCATTCTTTACCAAACTACTATATGAATTTTCTTAATGCAGAGATTTAATCACATTATTCCCAGCTAAAACAAAACAAAAACAAATAAATAAAGACTCTTTTAGTATCTCCCTATTATTTATAGGACAAAATGCAAACTCCTTTTCCTGAAATATATGGCCATTGACAATCTGGTTCCAAATTCCCTTACCTCACCCCATTCCCTTTCATGTAGGCAATATTTTAACCAAATTTCACTGATGATGATGATGATGATGATGATGATGAAATGATAAAGATGATGAGATGATGAAGATGATGATGATGGTGAAAACTAGTATTATATAGCACTTTAAAGTTTGTAAGCACTTTATACATGCTATCTCATTTAATCCTCATAACACCCTTTGTGGTAGGTGCTATTATTATTCCCATTTTTACAAATGGCAAAACTGAGGCTGAGAGAGGTAAGGACAAATGTCTAGAGTCATACAGCTAGTAAGTGTCTGAGACTGGATCTGAACTTAGGTTTTCCTGATGTCAGGTCTCTACTATGCCACCTAGGTTCCTCAGGACTTGTATTCAAATGTTAGCTCTGCCACTTAATACCTGTCTGTAACTTTGGGCAAGTCACTCAGCATCCCTGGGTCTCAGTTCCTCATATGAAAAATGAGGGAATTGTCTGATATTCCTTTCAACTTCAACAGGCTGTAAAGATGATTAGAACTGAAACTGAGTAAATGGAAGAGGGGGCAGGAGAGGCTCAAATTTTTACTATCAGTTCATGCTCTTGCCCACTGGAGGGCGCTGGTTCCCAGAGCAGGCGTATGATCACACCAGCAACAGCAATACTAATTCTGCCTCCTACACTAAACATATTATTTCTCTTCCTTGAGAAGCAGAAACAAGGATCTTTATAGACAAAGGTCATCATTAGATTGAAGAGCTGCCACCACCACCACCATCACTACCACCACTGCTGCTGCCAGCGCCATCACCACCACATTCATATAGAGTTTTAAGGTCTGCTAAATGCTTTACATATGTTGTTTCAGTTGATCAGAGTCAAGAATAGCTCAGGAGATGGGCAGCTGATAGATAAGTTGAAGCAACTGTGTGAACTGTGTCTATTGCAAAGAGGAAACCTTGGATAAGGGGTAGAAGTGGGTAGAGATGCTCATTATTTCTTATGGCACGGTGGTATTCCATCATAACTTGTTCAGCCATTACCCAGTTGATGGGCATCCCTGCAATTTCTAGTTCTTTGCCACCACAAAGAAAGCTGCTATAAACCTGTTAGAACATGTATATTATTTTCCTTTTTCCCAAATTATCTTTGGAAATAGACCGGTTAATCATATTGCTAGTTCAAAGGTAGTTTAATAACTCTTTAGGCATGATTCCAGATCGATCTCCAAAATGGTTGGAACAGTTCACAATTCCACCAACGGTAAATTAGTGTCCCGATTTTTCCACATCCCCTCCAACATTTGTCACTTTCCCCTTTTATCATTTTGGACAATCTGGTAGGTGTAAAGTTATATCTCAAGGTTGTCTACCATATATAGCCCACCCCACTGTCCCATCCTACCACATCCGTGCTAACATTGTTCTATGTCCTTGCAATGTCTTCCACTTTTATACTATATATTTGTTGAAATCCTACCCATCTTCTAAGTTTTCTCAAATATCATTACCTTCCTGCTTCACTGTTCCTTCTTCCATCCCATTTATTAATATTTCTTCCTTTTCTGGTCCAAGATGGCAGACCATAGACCTTAGATGTCTCACTTAGTAGCTGTATATTTGGAAAACATGTCTTGTCTCTGATTGGTTGGTTAGCCAGGCTGAGAGTCTGTTTTCTGAAACAGGAAAAGAAACAGGGTAGAGATGCAGCCTCTTTGGTAGCTAAGGATTCCCCACTCAGCATCCCAGACTCTAGAATCGAATTTTTGTCCATCCCTTGGAGGAAAACAAATGGAGAATGTTTGGGGAGTCTCATTAATGATCCTGTGGCTTCAGTTGGTCTGTAAGTCGGTGGGTTTCTAAAGATGGAAAGAAGAACTTGGAAACATTTCTCCTAAATCAAGGAGGGGAAGATGAGAGCTCAGATTGATTCTTCTGGGGATTTCTGTAGCTAGTATAGCAAGAAAATAAGAATTCTAGAAATGTCATCTCTAGATTCTGGTCTGATTACCAGTGTCTTATGTGTGAAATTGTCTTCTTGAACAGGGGCAAGATCCCAAAATAAAGTGGAACAGAGTCCTCAGGTACTGAATGTCAAAGAAGGGGAAGATTCCATTCTCAAATGCAGTTACAAGGTAATCCCTTTTAACAACATACGGTGGTACCAGCAGTCTCCTGGGAAAAGCCTTGTCTTACTGATACTACTATCTTATACTGAAGAAAGAAAATCAAATGGAAGATTCAAAGTCACACTCAATGACACCTCTCAAGAGAGTTCCCTGCACATTACCAGCTCCCAGTCTAAAGACTCAGCCACCTACTTCTGTGTGGCAGGAGCACGATGTTTCAGAGCCACCTGCAGCCTGCACCAAAATTTCTAATCTAGGGCTCCAATACCACTCTGTGCTTTATGTGATTGGCAATAACAGCTACATAAAACTAATAGTTATTAACAATTATGATAAATATAATAATAATTTGTGATGGAATATGAAAGATATCACAGGAGCAAATATCATATTTATAAATATGTAAATATGACATATAAAAATATGACAAATGTCATATTTATAAATATGTTCATCTATATAGACATATTAGGTACCCATTGTGCCATATTGCCTCCCCTTCCCATAATTATTAATAACTTCAGCTTTTTAGCTAATATTCATCACACGTGGAAGAGAACAGGATGGACACAGAGCCCCAGCTTCTGTGAGAGTGGTGGAAAAATAACAGTGAAGTGGAAAAGATGCTGGATTTGATTAAATCCTGCTAATGCCATCTGCTTCTTGTGTGACCTTAGACAATTAACCTCTTTGCAGATCCATAGCTAGGAATATATTCACTAGAAACACAGAGTTGGAAGGAAGGCATGAGGATTAGAGAAATGAAGGTGGGGGATAGTAGCAAGGGGAAGATATGATAATAATACAAGTAGTACGGGAGACAGTCTTATTGTGGGTACAGTCTTAGTGTGGGCAGGGGAGGTATGGCTGTTTCCCAGAGCAATTAGGATTCAGTGCACCACGTGACTGCCTCTATTCTTTTGAAACTGACTTTATACATCCAGTTCCCATAGCCCTCTCCTCCAAGGATCTCTCATGGTATTATCAAAATGACCTTTTCTTTTTTCATTATTTAAATGAGTCTCTGCTCCTTGCTCCATTCTTATATCAGGTGAGTTCATTACATTTGCTTCCTCTTCACCTCAGCACCTAGGAGATGTGTCTCGTTAGCAGTTCCAATTGACTTCTAGGTTTTGGAGAGGCAACTCCCCATTTTCTTGCTTACCATTCCATCCCCCATATTTCTCTGGGGCAGCTGGTCTGGATTATTGAAATTACCTAAGGACTGGTTCCAGGAAGATTTCCAAAAAGGTAAGGCAGAGTTCACTGTTGCCATTGATGGGGACTTCTTGGAGAGAGAAGAAACTGTTCCAAGGGAAAAGATGATTTTGTAGTCCATGATACATTTGAAAGGCGTTTGTTTTTTAAAAAAAAAACTTCATTACTAAATTATCAAAAATTCAAAAGCTGAAGACTACAGAAAAGGACATCAGAATTGCATCTTGATAAGGAAAAAGAAGGTCTTTTTTCTGTCATCTTGCCCATCTACCCAACTTGAGACGAGGAAGTCATAATAAAAAAGGACTGAAAATGCACTTCAGTCCCAAAATACTAGATCAAAAAAAAACCCACTAGAGAAGAAAGTGATAAAATATTCAAACAAGACAGGTGGTGAGGGGATGGGATGAGGGGTAGAGTGGTGTCTGGGCTCTGCAGTGTCAGACTTAATAGGAATATTTATTTGGAATGTTTTATATAAAATGAGCCTGTAATAGATTTATAGGATCTTGGAACTGGAAAACACATCAGAAATCATCCCATTCAATGCCTATCAAATAAACCTTTCCTACAATATGCCCAGGAACTGTTATCCATTCCCTGCTTCAATACCTCCATATGAAAAAGAATGTATTCCTCCCCTGCCCTCAGGTAACCATTCTCTTCTTGGACACCTCTTGTAGGGACTTTTTGATTACCTCGAGCTGAAATATCACTCTCTGCAACTACTTCACATTGCTTTATAACCTTCTCTCTGAGGATAAATGTGTGCAAAATGATTTTTCTTAGTAATCATTATCTTGGAGACTCAGAGCTTCTCCCTTTCTTCCAAAGTTCAGGAGGACATTAAGATCTAGTCTAACGGGGGCAGCTAGGTGGTGCAGTGAGTAGAGCACCAGCTCTGGAGTCAGGAGAACCTGAGTTCAAGTCCAGCCTCAGACACTTGACACACTTACTAGCTGTGTGACCTTGGGCAAGTCACTTAACCCTGCCTTCCTCCCTCCAAAAAAAAAAAAAGATCTAATCCAATGGTTCTATTCCTGCTCATTGTGTTGCCCAAAAATGATGGATATCATTTATCATTGATCACTGATTCTGCTCTCTTCTACTTCCAAAAGACTTTTTGACAACTTTGTCACCAAGATCAGTTCAGATATAAGCAAGGAGTAGGAGAGGTAAGGTGCGGAGAAACCCTGGACCACTCTATAGCCATTACGGGGGAGGTTGCCTCAGTGAAAGGTGGGGGAAGGCAAAGTGGGTACATTGGATTGGCAATGGCACTATGCATAGCCCATCCCAAAGTGAGCAGGGAGAGCATTCCTTCATCAGATCATAGATTTTAAAGGATAGCCAGTCCAGGGCTCTTATTTTAAAGTTGAGGAAATTGACTCCCAAATTTTCCTAAAATCACAGAAGTAGTAAATGGCAGGATCGGAACCTTGATCCTTTAACTCCGAAGTCAGCATTCTTTTCACTTTACCGTTTTTAACATTCTTTCTACTTTACCAAACTAGTACCTCTATAGTATGTACCTAACTCCAACATGCTATGATATCAGGACAGGTGACAATGAAATTGATGTCTCTTTGATGAAGATTAAGTGACTAAATACCCCAAGACCCTCATTTTAATACAGCCCATCTCCCAGTGTATTGAACAACCACAGTTGATTGGCACCCCTTGGGAATACCTACTCATCAAAGGGACTATTACTCTGTACCCACAGCCCCCAAATTGAGCCAGTTACAGACTGGACCCCTTAGGGAGGGTCCAGTTCTGGACTGCAACTGCCATGTAATGCATGTTGCCAGCTTGAGAGAAATTACAAATGTGCACATAACCTAATTTCATTTGTGTTTTCTTAGAACAAACTCAGAGAATGGTTGACAGATGAAACAAATTTAGTCTTTGATCCTATACAAAGCAGTGAAGGATATAATCATCTATTCTCTATTTTATAATGGTGTGCCACTTTAGATTAAGATTTTTTGAATAGATTTATAATTTATTGTGACATATGGTATGAGATGATGGTCTATACTTATTTTCTTTCTAAATGCTTTATAGATGACTCAGAAATAAATAATATTTTTGTAATTGTTTGTGTTCGTGGGTTTAATGAATCCTGGCATATGTGTATATCTATCCATACATACATACACACATACATATATATGTATTTCTTTCTTAGTCTATTCAACTGTTCTGCTTTTTAATTTTTTTGACCAATACCAAACACCAAGTAACTGTCAGTACAAAGAGGAGAAAGCTAGAGTTGGATATTTGTGTCAGTAAATACATAGTGACTGTGTCTTAGGGACAGAGTAATAGCTAGGATATAAAGACGGGCTTCTCCCTGGTCCATTGAAATCCGGGAGGTGTTGACAAAGGTAGTGTTGCTTCTGGAGAAACACCTCATCTGAACACTTAACAAGAATAATTAGTGAGACTAATAAGCTAGTAGGGCCCCATCTTGCTATATTAGAAGTCAAATGAATAACTGTTACATTTCAAATGAGTGATCATTGTGAAGATGTGTAATTTAACTTTAAGACCATATTTTCTTATAAAAGATTTGAATAAAGATAGACATATGTTTTAGCATATATATATATATGTAGAGATATACAATAATAATTTGCTTGCTAAATATTTAATAGCATACATGTGTATCCATATGGACACACTCATACAACAATACTTTTTTCATGCTTGCTGCATTCTTGAAGAAAGTTTTCAGTATAGACCTCTCAACCTTTAAATTTTATGCACCTGTATAAGACAAATAACAGTCTGCAAAGCCATGTAAGTAACAAACCAATACACTCAAACTGTCCGTCTGTCTCACCTTACATATAGATTGCATGCTATGTATATTCTTCCTAATCACAAGCCAGACCAGTCTCATTTTCCATCCCTCTTCTTACCACTCCACCCAAGCCAATTATAATGGCCAAAGACGCCAAGGCACAAATTTATAAGCATGGGCAAAAGATAGCACTATACCTCCTTACCAATTAGAATTGTGGAAAATACAGAAATTAAGAAGCAAGCCTCCCTGACCCCCAACTGCCAAATATAAAAGCAAAATGCAAGTTCTCTTTTCCCACAAACATGTGTTTTTCACTGGCATGAGACTGTACAGGTCTTAGAGTCAACATGCTCACTGGAGGGAATTTGAAATGCACATAATCAGGGGCCAAAGACAGTCATATTTTACCTTAATTAAGGGCCAGTTAACTGTTGAATAAGTGATATTTGATGTGTCACTGAATTAAAGGAAACCAAAAGCCCATATTGTACACTTGCTCATATTGCTTTATGCCATGAGGCCAGGGGCATGGCATGTTGGAGTTAGGTACATACTATAGAGGTACTAGTTTGGTAAAGTAGAAAGAATGTTAAAAAATGGTAAAGTGAAAAGAATGCTGACTTTGGAGTTAAAGGATCAAGGTTCCAATCCTGCCATTTACTACTTCTGTGATTTTGGGCAAATAATTTGGGCAAATTTGGGAGTCAGTTTCCTCAACTTTAAAATAAGAACCCTAGGCTGGCCAGCCTTTAAAGTCTATGATTTGATGAAGGAATGCTCTCCCCGCTCACTTTGGGATGGGCTATGCATAGTGCCTCACTGGCCATTGCTAATCCAAGGTACCCACTTTGCTTCTCCCCGCCTCTCACTGCGGCAACCTCCCCAGTAATGACTGCATGGTGGTCCAGGGTTTCTCCACACTCTACCTGCCCTATTCCTTGCTCATACCTGAATTGACCCTGGTGATAAAATTACTAGTTATGGCTCTTTTGGAAGTAGGAGAGAGCAGAATCGATTCATACATAACACCTGCTCCCTGGCTTTTCTCTACCCTTCAAAAAGAACTCTCTCAGAAGAGGCCCTGCATATGGAGTACAAACTCAGTAGGTAATTAAATATAATTAGATAATTTTATTTTGGCTTGTGCAGTGACTTCTGTTTGCCTTAGGGTGAGTCAGCAAGGTGCTAATTCTCAGTTAAAGAGTCCTATCTAGGTTATGTTGTCTAATCTCCAGAAAAAGCTGAAGTCAGTCAGAAATAAATTAAGCTTCACTCATGAGCTTCCTCAGCAAATAAACTCACCAGCTCAGCAAACACATCTGGGAAACAGTTTGCCGTAGAATTTTACTAAAAGAATTAGTCAAATGGAGTCACCACAGAGGGACAGAAACATAGACATAGAGATAGAGGCAGAGGAGAGGAGAGACAAAGAAAGAGACAGAGGCAGAGAGAAAGTCAGAAAAAGAGAGGGGGAGATTAAAGGGGGAGGGAAGGGAGGGAGAGAGAGAGAGAGAGAGAGAGAGAGAGTGAGGAGGGGGAGAGAGAGAGACAGAGAGACAGAGAGAGTGGAGACGGGGATCACATTCCAATCAAGTACAAGCAAAAGGGTTTTGCAGTGATGTCCTGAAAGCATCCAATGTTTGTGTTTCTCCCAGGGCTAAGTGAAACTTACATATGCACAAAGTACAGATTGGTCTCCATCTCTGGGGAAATGATAGGGCTGGAGGTATGTAGATCTATTCCCCAGATTATAAGGGAGGACAAAGTTTTCTTTGAAAGAATGCAAATAATGCTTTAAGGAAGAAATAAAGCAGGAAAACGATGTGAAGATGCAGAGACATACTTCTCCGGATTGGGACTGTGTGAGGGTAAAATAAGCATGACACAAGAAAGGAAAGGAAGAACAGAATTGTTTAACATTTGGAGCTGAGTAAATAGGTATGATTCTTTTAGAGCCGGACTATCTTAGAATCACAAAATTTGAGAATTAGAATCATCCAGTAGCCATCCAGTCCAACCCATACATAAGAAAAATTCCAAATATAACCTGACTGACAAACGACTCAGTTTTTGCTTGGAGGAGGGAATAACTTTTTCAAGTTATTCCAAGTAAATTTGGGGCAATACCAAGGAATGGGAAGATGAGTGATAGCCTCCTTTGAGGTCCATAGGATCATAGGATAGAATTGAAAGGGACACCAGAGGCCCTCTAGCACAACTGCCATGTTTTTAAGATAAAGAAACTGAGACCCAGAGAGGTTACGTGACTTGTTCAAGGTCACACGGGTAGGAAGTATCAGAGACAAAATTTGAACCCAAGCCTTCCAACTCCAGAATTAGCGTTCCTTCCACTATAATATAATTAATGCCTCTCCCTCAGGGAGAAATCCTAGAATCAGATTGACAGCTATCAAGACCTCAAGAGCCTTTTACATGAAAGAAAACTGAGACCCAGAGTGGTTATAAAGTTTTGATTTGAACCCAACTCCTCTGACTATAAAGTTATACCATTCTTTTCATTGTGTCCTGATCTGGCTCTGCTTTAGGGCAAAGTAATAGTAAATTAAGTCTGACAGACGGCCACAGTTGAGCTTTTTAGTAATTCAGGCTAGAGGGTGTGAAGGTGGGAGGTGAAAAGCTTTTTGTCTAGGAATCCTAATTTGAGATGCTCCATGTTTCAGGACTTGGCCTCTAGAGGGTGATGTTACACTAATGGCACTTGACTCTTCTTGTAACTGCTCAGGGACATTCCGTAGGAGTCTTATCTCCTCGCAGCTGCCTAAAGTGCTCAGCTTTAGTCTCCCCAGATACCTTGAGGACGAGTGGGAGTCTAAAGCCAGAAAGCAACTTAGATCACTGAAAAAGAGCCTCTGCCAAACCAGAGGACAATCAAGGGCAGCTGCTAGTACAGAATATTCCCTAGCCCAGCCTGTCCCAGGTCTCCAGCATCCATACACCCCTTTTGCGAAGGTGAGACTAGTAGAAGGGACCCCCAACTTCTTCACTGCTCAGCCATGATCTGTGTGTCCATCCCAGCGCTTATTCTCTTCTTCACTCTGAGTGAGTAGCATTTCCATTTATTCCCATTCTTCTTCTTCTCTAGTTGTCATATGTATAGAAATGCTTTGACTTCATCAGGACAGTCTTATACCAATTTCTCTGATGCAGATTTAATTTTCCAGGAGGAACAGGAGCTCAGTCAGTGACTCAGCCTGACGACCAGGTTACTGTCGCTGAAAGGGATCCACTGGAGTTGAAATGCACCTATTCATACGGGGCAACTCCGAATCTCTTCTGGTACGTACAGTATCCTAACCAAGGGCTCCAGCTACTCTTGAAATACATATCAGGGAACAACCTGGTTAAAGGAATCAAGGGTTTTGAAGCAGAATTTAACAAGAGCAAAACCTCCTTCCACCTGAAGAAACTCTCAGCCCAAGACAGTGACGCAGCTGAGTACTTCTGTGCCGTGAGTGCACAGTGAAGGATCCTCCAGAGGGAGCTGAACACAAACCTCTTGAGATGCTGTGGCTTTCAATGAAACAAATTCATATACTGTCTTATCTCAAATACAGTCCCCTATTCCGTGCAGACAGCAGTGCAGGGAGGGAGGAACATCCAGAAATAGCTGAATTTGTATTCACATTCAGAGCTGCTCTATAGACATAGGAACTTCAAAACAAAACAAAAAAAGCCCTTCCATTCCTATATCACCTATGTCAGGAAACAAATGAACAATCACATCCCTAAACATAAAATGCAGACAAAGATTTTCTGGTTATTCCCTTAAAGAGTAACACCTTCTACTACCTAAAGGATTCTTATTTCCCAGAGATTTGGTGGATCTGTGAGTGAGGAAGGAAATAGAACTGGGAGCAGGCACCCTGGTGTGGACAAACCTTCGCCGGATGACAGCGGCATGACCTTAAGTGGGATAGTCGTAGAAGATGCTGGTGCCTGGAGGTAGCCATGTAAGTTGTGATGAAGTTTGTGTGGGGAGAGGAGAGACAAGTTTTCATTTCTTTATTTCCTTTCTTTCTCTACCAGTCCAACAAAGATAATATAATAGGCCTCTATTCTAAGAATCGTACCAAGTTGACTATATCCCTGCGATTGTCTCAGGATTTAAGAGTTGCAAGAGACTTAATCCAACTCCTACATGGAAGGAATTTCCATTACAACGTACTTGACAAGTGAGAAGTCTAGTAGTCTCTGCTAGGATATAACCAATTCTCACCCACTCTAAAATTTCCAAATCAACCTAAGTGTCATCTGGACACATGTCCTGCAAAGTATATCCTTCCCCAACTCTTTCCCTCCCCTCTGCCAATGAGATTCACACCTATGCCCAGGACATGATATCCCAAGCCAAAGAACATAGTCCTTCCAGGTAAACTGCAGACATACACACATACAGACATATCTCTATTTACAGACAGACACATATATGTATATAGTTGAACTTATCATATATATGTATATATGTATTTGGCACATAGTAAATACTTAATAAATGTTTTTTTCATTCATTCAGATGTAAGTAGATAGGGATAAAGATAGGGATAGAGACCACACCTGTGGTTTCTTTGGTATTCTGCTGTTGTTGGGTCATTTCGGTCGTGTCTGACTTCTGTGATCATGTTTGGGGTTTTCTTGGCAAAGATACTAGAGCGGTTTGCCATTTCCTTGTCCAATTTATTTTTACAGATGAGGAAAGTGAGGCAAACAGAGGTCAAGTGACTTGCCCAGGGACACACAGCTAGTAAGTGTCTGAGGCTGCATTTAAACTCAAGTCTTCCTGACTCCAGGCCCAGTACTCTATCCACTGTACCAGCTAGCTGCCCTTCATTGGTATAGGTAACTTCTAGATGAGGAAATTCCTTCTACAATGCAAGTCAACACCTTCTGTGCAACTTTGAGTCTTAAAGAGTAGCCTAGAGCCCTTAGAGGTGAAGTAACTTGCCCAGGAACATTATAATCAAAGGGAGGACATGAACTCAGGTCTTCCTAGCTTCAAGATTTGCTCTTTGTCAATTACTCCATGTTGCCTTTCATCTAGATATATTTTAAAAAATAGTCATACATTTATTGCCACAAGCTAGCTGGGGGTGGCGAACAGTGGCCTTGAACAGAATACTCTGTGAAGTTTGAATTCAGTCAAAGGGCCACACTCGAGGACCTAGATGGCCACATGTGGCCTTGAGGCGGCAGGTTCTCCACCCCTGATAGTCACACAATGATTGGGATTTCTGTTTCCATGTATGTAAAATGGACATATTAATAAAATCTGCAGTATTGACCTCCTATGGTTGTCATGAGAAGATCTGATGACCGTAAAGCACTTTGCAAACCTTAAAGCGCTATATAAATGTTGTCTGCTATGATTCATTCAGTCTAGGGAAGTTATGTTTTCTTGTTTATTATACTTCAAATCATTTTGTATTACAGATGATTGAAAGGATTAGAAATGTTTAGCCTGGAGAAGAGAAGACTCAGGGAGGACCTAGCTACCTTCAAATATTCGAATGACTCTCATTTTGGAAGAGAAATTAGATTTATGTTGCTTGGCTCCAAAGGGTAGACCTAGAAGTTGCAAAGAAGCACATTTAAACATTCCTCCCCAGGCTGCACTCCTGACTGGAATATCTCCACTTTGCCCCCAAAACCTCTTCCTCCTGAAAATTCACTCTACCCCTATACTCCTCATCATCCACCCCTTATGGCCACTTCCTCTGATTGTCTGGTTCTTCCAGAGCCTCCATTTTCAGGAGGATGTCAGGCTAGCTGTTCTGATCCAGGTTGAAGTCTTGACTCTCCAGACTTTCATGCCCTTGTGTATGGTACTTTCATTTCTTCACCTCTCAGTATATTGGGGGTCACTTTAAGAATATGTTGCATTTGCTCTCTCTCTTTATTCTTTTTTCTTCTTTTTTGGTTTTGTTTCTTCTTTCTCATGATTCATTCTGAATGGGATGGATAATTGTGAAGACTTCACAGGGTATGTCTAATGGAGTAGGAGAGGTTTGGGATTTGGCCTTGTGATTTTGGAAGGTCAGGGCCTAGAACTGTGGGCATGCCCTTCCCCCTCTCTCTCAGATGTTAGAAGATAATGAACTTCCTGTGAGCTATTTTTTCTCTGCTCCAGGAAGGTTTCTCCTCCCCCCTACCCCATTTCTTCTCCTAGACTTTCAGACACCATCCTGGCAGTTGAGTTCTGACAGGGAAAAACCTGAATGGACCGGATCAACCTTGGTCCTCTGTGTAGTTTTCACACCTAGACTGTAAGCCCACCTCCCAGCCAATGGTGGGAAGGGATAGAGGTGGGTGGGAATCTTTTCATTAAAGAGTATAAATTAAGGCAGGTTCCCTTTTACCTCGCCTCCTCCATTATGGAGGTGTGCCCAAATCTTGCAAGGTTTGTAAAATAAATTTACTTTGTTTCTCCTAATGATGTCTCTCCTATTACTTAAAAATCCTGTCCCATACAATTCCATTGGTTATAATTCTTCTTTACAACTTGACTGCTGTATAAATAAATTTAACACTAAAGTATATGTAGAACCTATATTGGATTACATGCCATCTTGGGGGGAAGAGGGGAGGAGAGGCAGAGGGAGAAAATTTGAAACTCAAAAACTTGTGAAACTGAGTGTTGTAAACTAAAAATAAAAAATAAATTAAAAAAGAATACGTTGCAGAAGAGGTGCTGATCTGCATTTCTAGAAGGAGTTTTCTCATTCAGAGTTCCCTGCATTAATAAAGTCACAAGACTGGTTGATGATGATGATGATGACGATGATGATGATGACGATGATGACGACTGACATCCATAAGGTACTTTCAGATCTGTGAAATTCTTTACACCCCTTATCTCATTTAATCCTTACAACGACAGCATCAAGTCAGTACTAATGAATTATTATCCTCATTTTGTAGATGAGGAAACAGGTTCAGATAGAATAAGTGACTCATATATTGTCTATTCTAGTTTTCAGGAGGTCCATTCCTTGGGTAAGCCTTACCATTTTCCCTACCAATCAAGTTATTCTCTATTTTTCCTCTGAAGATATTCTTTTTTTTTTTTAATCTATTGATTTATTCTTGTGCCACTGTATTCTTGTATTCATGTATTCCTTGTGAAAATCCTTTTTTTCCCTTTGAGTCATTGTTTACATTTGTTTATATTTACATGTTTACATTGTTTACAATTGTTTGCATTTGTTTTAGCATTATTCTGTCCTTTTGGGGGTCTCTGTTGTTGTTCAGTTCTTTCAGTTCTGTCAGACTCTTCATGACCCCATCTGGGTTTTTCTTGGCAAAAATGCTGGAGTGATTTGCCATTTCCTTCTCCAGCTCATTTTACAGGTGAGGAAACTGAGAGAAACAGGATTAAGTGACTTGCCCAGGTCACACTGCTAGTAAATGTGAGGCTGGATTTGAACTCAAGACTTTCTGATTCTAGGCATGGCACTCTATCCACTCTATCACCTAGCTGCCCTTTAGAGGATCTTTAGATCTACAATACAATTTTTTTTAAACATTGGGCAATGTTTTCTTGGATTTACTCATTCATCTAGGTTTAATTCTTGATTTGGGCATTTCTACCAGTCCCAGACCCCATTATCTATTGCACTTTTGAGTGAAATTGTCAGCCCTGTATGGACTTGTCCTGGGTGCCCTGGATTCCTGTGCTGACCTCCATCTTTTGAGATTAAGCTTCCCTGGATCTTTGAGGTTCAGAGTGCTGAACCTTCAATGCTTTCTTTGGGTTTCAGGACATAGTGTTAAGGACCTCAGAATCCCTGGGCCTGAGCAGTCAGCATCTGCAAGTTGCAGTACTGAAATGGTCCATGCTGAACAGATGTTCATGTTGAACAGTTGTTCAGGGTTTCCTAGGTCCTCCCCCTGGGGCTTTCTGACTATGCTGGAGTGTTCTCAGAGGATTCCTCCATTCTTGCTGCTTCAGAATAAAAGCCACTGCAGGCTATGTGCATCCTTGGCTGCCTCCAGTTGTCTGGGAGGCTGTGCTGTGCCACTAGTTGATTTGCTGGTAGTCCCCTTTTCTGTCGCCCTCAGGCTTCAGACTGATATCTTATGTGTTTTTACGCTGAAAGAAGAAACTTAACTGTCCTCTCTTATTGGACTCCTTGATCATTATTCTAGCTAGTGCAAACATCGGGTTATTGCTAGAAGTTATATGGGATCTAGATGGTCTGTCTCCCATTCAGGTGATCATCTTGGCTGGAATTGCTCCTCCTCTTAACTCTTAAAACACTTGTCTGGACTACTCATGCGGCACTTACTACACTGCGGCACTTTTATTGTAGCAAAGTTCCAGGATTGTTGTTCAGAGAATTGCTACTCTGATTGGTGAGGACAATGTCTTACAGCAGACTATACATTTCTTGAGGGCAGAATTAGGTTCATCTTTGTCTCAGTATCCTTAATACTTGACACAATAACTTGAATAGAGTAGGTACTTAATATTTATGGTAGGACTGACCTACAGTAATTCAGTGACAATTCCTGTGGGACCAGAAAGGAAGGAAGAGAGAGATACAAAGAAAAATATGACAAATGTCTCCCCAGGAAAGTGTGCAGTCTAATTTGGGGAAATGTCACCAGGATATAAAGTCTCTACTGTCATAAGAGTACTGAAGGGAGAGTATTCTGATAAATCACTGCATTTTAGAATTGAAAGGATCTCTATAATGATCTAGGCAATCACCCATTTATCCAAAAAAGGAAACTCCACTATGAGATTTCCGATTAGTGGTCATCTGGCTTCTGCTTCAAACTCTCCACTGGAAGGAATTTATGGGTAATTAATTATTCAGCAGTTTTTTCTTAACATCAAGACTAATATGGCCCTTTGAAATTTTGTCTCATTTCTCTTGTTTTCTTCATATAGAGCCAAAGACATCAAGTCTAATTCTTTCTCTATATGTTAGCCTTTAAAATTCTTAAGGATGTTTGCCATGGCCCACTCCCATATCTCTTCTCCACACTAAAAATCCCCAGCCCTGTTAACTGATCCTCAGGTACCATGGAGTCAAGGCCCTGCCTTATCCTGGTTGCCTTCCTCTGGATGTTTCACAGTTTATGAATGCTTAAACATTGGCATCCAGATCTTTACACAATGCTAAAAATGTGGTTTTAATAGGGAAGAATATAGGAGGACTATCACCTCTTTGTTCCTAGAAGCCATTCATCTCAATGCAGTCCATGATCACATTAGCTTTTTTGGCTGCTAAATAAAAAGCTGTTGACTCATACTGAGCTTGTAGTCCACTGAAATCTCAGATACACACATGTGTCTATATATTATACAAGCAGTACAGGTCGAAGAACAAATGTGTGGTGTGCTCCACTGGAGACCCCCTTCCAGGTTGATTTCAAATCATTAATGACTACTCTTCAAATCCGGTCATCCAAACAGTTCTGAATTCATCTAAATCTGCTATTATCCAGCCTATGTATCTCCATATTTTCTGCTAAAAGCATGAGATGCTTTATCAAATGTTTTGCAAAAATCTCAGTAAATTATTTTCTCCTATCTTATGATCCATCAGGATAATAGACTTGTCAAAAAATAAGAGAAAGCTTGCTCTGGCATGACCATGCTAGTTTTTTTTGTGATCATTGCTATCTTGTCCAGGTGCTCACTAAAACTCACTTCAGTCATACATTCTAGAATTTTCCCAGCAATCAAAATCAAGCTCACAGCTTCTTCCTTTATGGGTCCAAAACGCAAGCCCATTATATTTTTCCCGCAACTCACACTTCATTCTAACTTCCATATCTCTGTAGTGAGAGCTGCATCATTCAGGTACATTACCTAAGAGTCACACACTCCCATATGATTACAAACATATATGCATATACATATATACATACACATACATATACATATACATGCATATATATAATTTATGCAGTGCTTTAAGGTTTGAAAATCACTTTACAAAAATTGTCTCATTTTATGCTCATAACAATATTGAGAAACAGGTGCTATTATTGTCTTCATTTTACAGTTGAAGAAACTGAGGCATATGGTGATTGTGATTTTCCCAGGGTCACACAGTCAGTAAGTGTCCAAGAAGAGATTTGTACTCAGATCCTTCTGATTCCAGGTCCAGTGCTTTATCCACTGGGCCACCTAGGTGCCATATTTAGTCATATATAGAATTTTGTTGATTCTGCCTCCTCAACATTTTACTCATCCATCTTTTTCTCTCCATTCACACCACAGCCATTTAGTTTAGGTTTTCATTACCTCTGGTAAGAACTTTTACAATACCCACTTAACTGGTCTCCCCATGACCAGTCTCTTCCCGTCTAAACTCACAGGGCTGCCACAAAGACTAGGGATCTCCAGCTGTGGATTGCCTGCTTATGCTCAGGAAAAATACAAAGTAAAACAAAATGACACAAAAACCAGAGACTGCTCTAGGCCAGTACATGTGCTCTCTATGCAACGTACAATCAATAGACATTCTTTGAGGGTAGGGGAAGGTGTCTGAGCATAATCTCTGCAGGGCCTCATCACTGGGGGAGAAGGAGAAGGAGAGAGGGAGAGAGAGAGAGAGGAGGGGAGAGAGGGAGGGAGGGAGAGAGAGAGAGAATTAAAGTTTATAATTCACAGTTTCAGAGAGTTTCTAAAACTAACATAGCATACCAGGTTTTCCTCAGCTAATTAAATTTTGTTCACTATTTGTCCACATCCCCAATTCGAGAAATGTCTCTGGATTCCTGCATTTATGGATTGTTTTCTTAAGTATCTCCCCCAATTGGCTTGCACAAAAGAGTAACAATAAAGTTTATGTAGCATAATTCCTTTTGGCCTTCCTAATGCTAAACACATACACACACACATACACACACACACACACACACACATACATGCATATATATATATATATATATATATATATATACATATATATATACATATAAATGTTGCTTGTTCTTCATTCTCAAAGAGGACTATGACATCAAGAAGGTAATGTCATGACTTGCAAGTGAATTGGATTTATGTGAGGCAGTGTTGTGCAAAGTCACCAGCTTCCCTCTCTCCTCTGGAGCCATCTGGATCTAGTGGCAAGATATAGATCAGGATGACTGGAGATGGCCCCAGATGAAGTAGCAGATCTTTGTCTTTTTAAGCTAAGGTCTTTCCCCAGTCTCAGTTTGTCTGAGGCAATGACTATTCAGTGATTAAGGATAGGTAAGAAGTGAGGCAAAGAATAGCCTCTTTTACCTAGTCCAAAAAAAAAATCAGTTTGGGAGGGAAAGACGCTCAGGGTTTCTGGCCAAAACAGAAACAATTGCTGTTTACACTTACTCTGAGCCATTAGAACCCAAACAATGACCAAATGAGGCTTGGTCTGGGACTTATTGTTGGCCAATCAATGAGAGTCAGAGTGATTTGAGTTTAAAGCATGGTGCTTAAAAAAGAAATCTAGCCTGTAAACCCCAAGATATCCTGTGAGGTTTCAGTGATCAAAATTTATATTCCTCTGGGCAGAGTACCCACAGGTGGGTACTGTCCCATGTGGACAAAAGGAAGGAGAGAAGGAAGGAAGGAGGGAGGAAAGGAAAGAGAGAGAAGGAGGGAAGGAAGGAGGAAAGGAAACGAAGGAAGAAGATACATGTATGTATATATGTGTGTGTATGTATGTATATGTATATATATGAATGTAAGCCAAGTCCAAAAGCCCATTAACATGAAACTCTTTCCTTGTTGGTGAAGACCAATACCTTATACCTGCGTGAGGAGCAATGCAGAATTGGTTTGGTTTCTGATTTCCAGCTTCTAAAGAAAGAATCTGTGTTGGCAACCTCTCTTAAGGACTCTGAAGGGAGAAAAAGACTCTGGAGAAAAGCCAAGATGAAAGGAGATGTTAGTCTCTATTATGTCCCTATCCACAGCTAGAGACTTTAGGGCAATTCCTCTTGGGTGAAATACGGGACTCTGTCTTGGTAGTGTTGTACCAGAAGCGAGCGAGACACACCACAGAGTATAAGTTTTAAGTGGAGAATTTATTAGCCGGTGGCCACTGGGGTACTGCACCACAAATCAATGGCAATGTATTGAAGCGAAAGGGTAGTTTATATAGAGAATTTACATGCCAAGTCACAGGGTGGTCTGGGGGTACAGGAACAAAGGTCCTGGCTGATCAAAGATTCAGTCAGGTTATCGTACTAGTGGGATAATCTCATTTACATTCCTTGGTGGAGTCACGGAGCCCCAGGGATATCTGCTAGAAAGGGTCTGCCAGGTTATCCTTCAGTGGGATAGTCCTATCTATTGACATTCCTTGGTGGAGTCATGGAGTCCCAGGGGATTTGCTAAATGCCAAAGATATCTGAGTCCATTCTTTCTGGGGGTGCTTGTCAGTAGCCAGGGGTTTCTCACGGGTTCCTAATTTTCCTTGTATTACATTAGGTCTGCATTACTTCACTCTGTACTGTCTGGTATATATATCTTCATATACATACTTTATCTGATTTCTATTTTCCTATCAAATTGGATAAATGGGTTTGTTTGGTATTTGTTATGTTTCTATGTTACATTCATTGTGGAACTGGTATTTGGTAGGAAGGGAGTCAAACCTTGGCTATAAAGCCCGGAGTCTTCATTTTGCCCCATTTAAATTAGTAATCAGGAGTTTAGCCTGAATCTAAAAATTACATCTCCTAGACTAATAATATTTAAAGAAATACATAGATATGTAATTCTAGCCTGGTGTCCCCTCTTTCTGAGGAGGGCAGAGTAATAGTTAATCTCAGGTCTCAACCTCTGGCTTTCTCTCCTGGCAGGAATTAAAGTTCCCCTTTGAAGAAGAGGGAGAGGAATTGATGCTGGAGATTTCTATTTCATCTCCCTGAAGGCTATACAAATGAGAAAGCCCACATTTCACACACACACACACACACACACACACACACACTCAGAGTGTACGTGCTTAAGATTCTCAACAGTTCCTTCAGCACACTTGTTAAACAATTCTAAAATGCCAGGAATGTGCCTCGCTTTGCACTTTGTCCCTACAGAGGCCCTTTATTCCACCACTCAAGAGCTTTGTCCATATACAGTTAAAAGACTGAGGACTGCTTGTTCATTGCATGGTCATTAAAACCATTGTTTCCTCGTTTATGACTCCCTTAAAGCAGGAAGGGGACTTTTTAAAGTAGATCCCTTCCAGAAGCAACCAGGTGATTAAGTTCATTACAAATACAAATTCAGTCATCTTGTCCCAGCAAAGGGGGAGGTATCTCTCTGTAGTTGTCCATTTTAGTGAGGAGAAAGTCACTTTCTTTTTTATTTTTTTCACTTAATAGTATTTTATGTTTTCCAATTACATGTAAAGATAGTTTTCAACATTCATGTTTTATAAGACTTTGAATTCAGAATTTTTCTCCCTCCTTCCCTTCCCTCCCCTCTCTCCAAGATAGCAAGCAATCTGATACAGGTTGTACGTGTACAATAATGTTAAACATAAGAAAGTCACGTTCAGTCTCCCAAAATATAGTCCCTCCTGAGCGCTTTGAAGGTGAACACAATTCTGAAGAAATCCCCTTGGAGGAGATATAAATTACAAGGTTGTAGAGCCCAAGAACATCCTAGCTTATGGACCTAAAATTATTTAGAGCAATTATCTTCAGGTTACAATTCTCAAGAACAGCTCTTAGGAATTCATTAGTTTCCTCTTCATAAATGGCCACAGACAATTTACTTTTTATTCTTTCAGGAATACCAAGTGCTGTTTGTCCATTTTTGAAGAGGACAAATGGCATTATGGGGGTGATGTCTTCACTTGTGCATGAATTGGATTTAAGTGAGGCACAGTTGCACAGAGTGATCAGCATCACTCTCTCTTCCAGAATCAAAGAAGTCCAGTGGCAAGACAGAAGTCAAGATGACTGGTGATGGCCCAGTATGCAGTGAATGGCCTTGGTGTCTTCAGCATCTGACCAGGCTCTAAGTGCTCTACAGTGCCTGCTTCAATTGTCTCCATGTCCATTGGAACAAACCCATTCTGTTGGGAAAGGTCTTCATGTGCTTGGAGTAGACATCTCTCTTACTCACAGATAGGTTTGAAGCCCATCAGTTACCCTCAATCTGCTTTAGCCCATCTGCTGCAATGGTGTACTGGGGTGTGGCTGCTGCACATGTTACAGCTTCTTGGAACCACAGGTGAGAGTTCAGTGCTAGAAAGAAACCAAAGGGGGATGAGCAGCCCTAAAAAGGACTTAGCAAGCCCTCACAACAGAGGTGTTAATACTCCTTGAACACCCCACCAACTCCACCTAGGTGTCTCTACTAAAAGACAATCATCACTAAAGCCATTACCAAAAGTACCACCAGAAGAATGAAGGCCAGTCTGAGTTAACTGACCTCTGCACTTTTCATTTCCTTCTTCAACAAGATCGTTCTTTTCCAATTCTGCATGTCTTCACCAACCATGGTGTTTTAGTTGAGGCCTCACTCAGACTAGTCTCCTAGAAGTTTATGTTTGATATTTAAATGGAGTGAGATGCATGTAGAACATTCAATAGTTAACAGAAAAAGATTTACTAAGCCATGGCAGGAAAAGAGTATTCAAGGACATGCATTGAGGACACCCCCTGTTGATTCAGTTGAGTGAAACTCTCTTGCCTGAGTTGCCCACTGAGGTCCTCTGGCTAAGCATCAGAGAGCACCTGGAGCTTCTCATGACTGTTTTGTATTTAGGCAAACAGAAATTGATACCAATAGTCTAGGCCTTTTGTGTCCCGAGCCAACAAAGTCTTGAGGATGGTTTCAATACTTTTTTTGAAGGGGGGAAGGCAGGACAATTGAGGCTAAGTGACTTGCCCAAGGTCACACAGCTAGTAAGTGTGTCAATTGTCTGAGGCCGTATTTGAACTTAGGTCCTCCTGACTCCAGGGCTCTACTCACCGTGGCACCTGGCTGCCCCAGTTTCAATACTTCTTAAAGAAAAACAAAACAAAACAAAAGACTATTTTAATTGCATTATGAAGAAGTTATGATATTGATCCCAATTCCTCCCTCATTCCAAATTTCCTTTCTCTTTAGAGAGAACCACTATTCTTCTAATGACCCCGGTGCATTACCTAAGTAACCCTACTTTTTCCAATCAGCTGGTAAGTTTATTAATTCTAACTTCTTAACATCTCACCCATCAATCTCCTTTTCTCTATTCATGCCACATTCTCCCTAGCTCAGACCCTCATCACATTTTACATGAACTATTGCAATAACAGTGTAATTGGTCTCCCTGCAACCACCCTCTCTAATCCATCTTCCACACAGCTGCCAAACTGGTATTACTAAAGTGAAGCTTCACTGATTCCTCATTGCTTCTATGATAAAATACGAACTCCTCTGTTTGTCATTTAAAGCCCTTCACAATTCAGATCCAACCTAGCCTTCCAGGCTAATTATACATCAGTGCCTCTTATGTACTCTTATCTCTGGCCAAACTCCTGTACTTTCTGTTCCCATATGTGACATTTCATAACATCGCATTCCTCCATTAGTACCATTGTACAGCCTACCTTCCATGCCTTGAAATGTTCTCCTTCCTCATTTATGAATCTTGGAACTCCTAGTTCCTTTCAATGGCCAATCCATTGTGCAATCTCCTTCAAGAAGCATCTTCTGATTCCCCTAGTTGTTAGTGCTTCCACTCCAAAATAACTTTCCATTTATTTTGTATGTCTATCTATCCATCTATCCATCTATCTATCTATCTATCTATCTATCTATCTATCTATCTATCATCTATCTATATCTGTACTTATACCTATATCTATATCTACTTAACTGTGTAGCTGATACATCCTACCCTCTTAACTCCCCACTCCTAGGAGAATTTTAGCTCTTTGGAGGCAGGTACAATTTTACTTTTATATTTGTATCCCAGTGCTTGGCATACCATAAGTATTTAACAAATATTTCTTGATCAGTTTGGCCTTTTTAACCATAAATTGGGATATCTGACTGTTAGGGGCGCTCTGGACCTAGGCCCCCCCGAGAGGGTAGTGAGACGCCAGAGAGTCTGGACCTGCTGACGCGGCAGTGCCTGTGTGGCTTCCGTCACGTCAGTACCGGGGCGGCTCTAACTGGAGGAGCTCCACCCTCGGGGAGGAACTGGGGAGGAGCCAACCCGAAACACCCAATATAAGGCGCGCCCCAGAGAGGGTCAGCGGGATTTGTGTGTGAGATTTCTGGTACGCCACTGCAATAAAACTGCTTGTCGCATTCTGGTGTACTGCCTGGTGATTCTCCTCTCGCATCCCCCGAGAGGAGCCGGAGACGTCCGAAGACCCGAGGGCAGGGTAAGTGGTAGGCGGTAGTCGGGGAGCACGGGGTGCCAAAGTGGGGCACATCCCGTCCGGCCGCCGACATCTGACCTTCTACTATTCCACAATCTGTCAAGTATCAGTGACAGAGACTCAGAAATCACATCTGTCGTTTCTTTCAACACCTTAGGATATAGTTCATAGAATCATAAAATTACTAGATTTAGAGTTGGAAGGGGTTGGAGTTTAATCAGCTCCTTCTCTCCCTCCCCACCCCCCATTTTAAAGATGAGGAAAGTAAAGCCCAGGTAAGTTAAATGATTTGTCCAAAGTCACATAGGTAGTCAGAAGCAGAGCTAGGATTGATACTGTACCATACATCCCCCCAGCTCCAAATCTAGTGCTTTTTCAACTCCCCATCTGGGCCAATTAACTTGAAATTTTCAAAAGCTGCTAACTTACTATCTCTTTATTATCTTGAGTATCAAATCCCTATTGGACACTTTGTTTTTTCTGGTCCAAAAGCCATTTTCCTTGGAAGAGAAAGCAAAAGCATAATAATTGTGGCATTACTCTGCCTTCTTTCTGTTGCCAATCAATTAAGCAATGGTTCTATTCCTCCTTTGTTCCTTTTCTTTTACTCCATAAAACTAACCCCTCAAACTTCTCTTTTTGTAGTTCTAGGATTTTTTCAATAGCTTAAATTCATTTTGAATTTTATCAAGACAACTATGTGATTCAATGGAGAGGGTGCTGGCCCTGGAATCAGGAAGATCCAAATTGACGTCTGGCTTCAGACACTTGCTAGCTGTGTGGCCATCAGCAAGCCATTTAATGCTTACTTGATTCAGTTTTCCCATCTGTAAAATGAATATACTAATAGCACTTACTTCTCAGTCCTGTTGTAAGGATAAAAATGTAATAATAATAATATGATAATAATGATAAAATGAGATATTTGTAAAATAATATTTATAAAGTGCTATATATATGCTGTGTATGAATATATGTAAAGTGCCAGGTAATATCACTCTTGACACTTTAAAAATTTTTTCATGCCTTGCCTTTGTATTCATTGTTTGCTCATCTTTCATTGCTTTTATCTACTATACACATCTTTATCAAATATAAGATGACTGGTGAGTTACTTGTCCTGTCCTCTCCCTAAAAAATGTGCTGAGCTCCCTCAGTTTGGAGAACTTTTAAGGGTAATGATACAGAAGTGATTAACGATAAAGGAAAGATCAGGAACTGAGAACATACCAAAGAGTAAAACCATAAAACAAAACCCAAAACTACTGCCAACAAAAAGATATCAGGCAGGCATACTACAAGTGTACGTATATAAATGGAATGACTAGAGAATATGATACTAGAGTACAGACCATAGAACATGTAATAGGATACAGCACAGATGTCTGAATCATGGAGGCCTGTTTACACCCGTTGAGAAAGATGCAGTCTTTGGGACTCAGGTAGTAACCTAAACTTGGAAATTATAGCCATTCAAATGGAAATGCTATCACTACTGCCTAATTGTAGACTTAAAGAATATCAAAGTTGTGCTGGATCTCAAAGGTCATCGAGGCTAATGGGTGCCGAAGCAAGAATTCTTTCTATAGCATCTTGACAAATGTTTATTCAGATTCTGAAAGAATCCTTCTAGTGATGAAGAACTCACTATCTCTTAAGGCAGTCCATTCTACTTTAGGGAAGAGATAATTGCTAACATTTCCCCCACTTTACATCAAGTAGAAATCTGTCTCTCAGCATCTTCTATGTGCCAATGCTAGTTTTACTCTCTGGAGTCAAGCAAAACAGGTTTAACCCCCGTTTCTTATAAAAGTCTTTAAAATGTTTATAAATGGTTTATGATATTTCCTGGAAGTCATTTCTTCATCTGTAGGCTAATCATCATTTTATTCAACTAACCCTCATATATCATAGTTTCAGTTCCTTTCATTGCCCTCATCATGCTCTAGATGTGGCTTACTTCATCAGCGTGTGTTGCTCAGAAGTCAATCTAGAACCTAGAGGCAGGTAAGTGGTTCAGTGGAGAGAATATTGGGCCTGGAGTCAGGAAGATCTGAGTTAAAATCTGACCTCAGACACTTACTATCTAAATGACTCCAGACAAGTCACTTAACCTCTATTTGCCTCAGTTTTCTGAACTCTAAAATGGGATAACAAGAGCACCTACCTTTCAGGGTTGTTGAGATGATCAATGGAGATATATATAAAGTGCTTAGAATAATATCTGGCACATAGTAGGTGCTTAATAAATGCTCTTTTACTCCTTCTCTAATGGAAAGAACACTGGGTTTTGAATCAGAGGACCTGGGTTCAAATTCTAACTCATCTCCTCCTTTTATGATATTGGTCAATTCATAATCTCTCTGGACTCACTTATCCCATCTGTTAAATGAAAGGGGTCAGAATTTGGTAGCACAATTTGAAATTATGTTAAGAAAGGAACTAAAATGTCTATTTCCTTTGACCCAAATGCATCATTGCTTGATACACACCTCAAGGAAGTCAAAGATAGAAAGATCCTAAATATACCCAAATATTCATAGCAGCAGTTTCATTTTGGTAGCAGAGAATTGAAAACAAAGTAGATGATAATTGACTGGGGATCGAATAAACAGATTTTGGTGCATGAATGTGATTGAATATTATTGTACAATAAGAAGCGATGGATATGAAGAATTCAAAGAAACATGAGAATTCATACAAACTGTTGTAAAGTATGAAGAACCAGATAAATAATAAACACAATGACTACAACAGTATGAATGAGAACTACAACCACCACCATACACACAAAAAGAAGATACAGCATGCTGTGTAATGATAAAGATCAACCTTTGCTACAAAGACAGAAGAAAATGCTCACTCTTCTTTGAAGAGGTGGGGACTGTGGATTTAGAATAGATTAAGTTGATGTATTGGTTCATTTACTTAAACCACTTTCTTTTTTTTCTTTTTATTCATTTTTATAAAGGATACCTCTGAGTACATAATATAACTAAAATAAAAGACATAGATATAAACATTTTAAAGTTGGAGGCATTGGATTAGAGAACTTCTGAAGTATCTTTTTTTGTGCATTGAAAAAATATGTAATGCTTCACGAGTTTGCATGTCATCCTTGCACAGGGGCCATGCTAATCTTCTCTGTATAGTTCCAATTTTAGTATATGTGCTGCCAAAGTGAGCACTCAAAGTATCTTTTTGTTCTAAAACCCGTATGTTCATACCAGGATAGATTATAATAGTAATGCTATAACCTGGTGCATCATAGACATGTTGCTCCTTTCAGGGCAGCCTATATGATATTAGCTTTTGGGACTGTCATATTACCATGTTGACTCATATTCAGCTTCCATCCACCAAAACTTCTAGGTCTTGTTCACATAGACTACTGTCTATCAGCCATTTCCCCTTTCCTCACCTTTGTATTTACTCTTATTAAATACCATCTTATTAGATTTGACCAAATGTTTCAGATTAGTGAGATCTTTATGAACTGCGATTCTCTCATCCAGAATATTAGTGACCCCTCTCATTTTTCTGTGATTTGTACATCTGATAAGCATTCTATTGCCATGTCTCCCTCTTAGGTATCTATAAACATCTTTGAACAAAACAGGACCAAGGACAGATCCATTCCCACATTAGAAAGCTCCCTCTAGGTCGGGCCTAAACAACATACAGCCCATGGGCCGACTGGGGCCTGCCAAAGGATTTTGGATGGCCAGCAAAAATTGTAAAGGATGTAAAAGAAACTAAAAATGTAACAAGTGCTTTGTCTGTGCCCCACATAATCTATCTTCCACTAGTTGCTATCATGCCCATCGTGTAATTTGGTGGGTGGGTTGCCACTATGCACTCTGCCACTGTTGCACATGGGCCACACATGATCCACAGCAACCAACCATTGTCATGCTGTCTCTAATCTGAGAGGAGTGAGAGAGAGTCCTATCTTTTCACTGTGTTTTTGGTCTTTACTGGCGTTGAATAGGGACAAAGTAAGTACAGCCATGCACCAATGCAGCTGACTCCTGCTATGCCATGAGCAGCAGCAATGCTATGGCTTCATCCCCTCCCTTGCTTTGCCCCATCCTCCAAGTTACATGACTGTCTGGCACTCTCTCTCAGTTTCAGTATTTCTTTGTATGTGAGCAGTTGTGGTGGAAATTTTTTGGCTCTAACATTAAAGTTTTGGGGTGACTTTGCAAAATGGGTGGTAAAAAGAAACAGAAGAATCAGAACAGAGAGTTTAATCTGGAGTACACAAATAGATACTTGTTTACTTACATGAGAGGCAAAATATTGTGCCTTGTTTGCCGAGAAGTAATAGCCTACTCTGCAGTAATACGATCTTTGTCACCGCTTCAAATCAAAAGCATCCTGATTTAAGCAAATTGAACACCAATGAAAAACAAATTAAAGCATCCAAATTGTTGAAAAATCTCAGTGGGGAACAATGGTTTTTCAAGAAGGTAAACTCAGAGGATGAGGCAGCTACTAAGGTCAGTTTTCAGATTTCTAAAGAAATCGATTTCAAACATGGTTCCAGAATACGAGAAATTAATTGCTGACAAGAAGTGTAATATATCCCATTAACTAAATATAAACAGTAAGAAAACCTGAAAAATGTATTAAAACTTGTACTGCTTAGCAATGTAATTTTTTAATGTTAATGTGATTTCATGATAAATAAAAAGCTTAATAAGTGTAATTAATTGATATAAATTAAAATTTCCCTCTTTTAAATACGGTTTATTTGCAAAATAGTTTAATCATTAATTATACCTTTACTTGGAAAGTGAGCCACCTATCTGTGCCTTGAATAAGTTTAGCCCATTTAAATTTTGGCCTCTACCTACTGCCAGGTTGTGCAGATCTGCTCTAGGTTAACTCAAATTCAGTAGTGATTTTTTTTGGGGGGGTGGGGTGGAAGGGGGAAGTCTAGACATATAAACAATTCCCAACCAAACTAATTACATTATTATCTAGCCTGCACCCCTCTATGTTGTCCACAAATGTATCACAAGTATTTTATCATGAGATATTTTTCCACAAACATTATTAAAATCTAGGTATGCTATTATTGGGCAGTTAGGTGGCACAATGGATAGAGTGCCAGGTCTGGAGTCAGGAACACTCATCATTGTGGGTTCAAATCTGTCCTCAGACACTTACTAGCTGTGTGACCCTGGGCAAGGCACTTAACCCTGTTTGCCTCAGGTTCATTTGTGAAAATGAGCCAGAGAAGAATATGGCAATCATCCCAGTATCTTTGCGAAGAAAACACCAAATGGCATCACAAAGAGTCTGACATGACTGAAACATCTGAACAATAATAACAACACCATACTATGGTTATGACATGCTTCTGATTTGTCAGTCTAAGGATGCTGTTGAAAAGGAAATGAGTTTGTTTTGGAATGACTTGGTTTTAATGAATCCATTCTGGTTCTTGGTGACCATGACTTTCCTTTCCCATTTCCATATAGAGACACTTAAACCAAAGTTCCAGGCAAGTGTTCTAGGGGGATAGGGTGGTAGTGACCAGGAAGAGTACATAGTATAGGAGCCTAAGGCCCAATCACAGAGATCGATTTAGAAGGAGATTTGACACATTCTACCAATGATCACTTCAGATGATCAGTGTCAGCCATAAGAGAACGTAAGCAGCTATAATGTAAAGTTCTAGGGAACTTGGGTTGACAATGATCAGTGCCTCTGAATGGCTTGCATTTGAGTTTTCTGATCTAGCCTGTATTTTAAGACTCCAAACTCCTGCTCTGACACACAGAAATTTCTGTTTCAATTCCATCAGCCTCTTAGTTTTTGGTTCTCCATGGAAGCTTGAGGACTAACCCAGTCTAGTTGTTTTGATTGTTGCTCTTTCCTCAAGTCAGACTAGCTACAGAAAAGGATTGCCTCCTGGAGTGGTCACTGCCTCATAGAAACAAGACAAGAAGGAGTAAGGATTCTTATTACATTATAAACACAGGCAGTAAGACAGAATGGTCTTGTGATTTTTCTCATGTGAGTGACCTTCTTTGCTTGGGGATAGGAATACAGACTGCACCTGTTATTTAATTAGTATAGGTAACTTCCAGATGAGGATACTCCCTCTACTAATTCAGATTAGTGCCTTCTCTGAATCTTATAGTCTTAGTTGCCTAGGGCAGTGATGACAAACTCAAATAGAAATGGTGACCACTAATCCGTACAACAGGAACCCTGCAGGTCACGTATAGACTTAGTTTTAAAACGTAATATTACCTATGTTTTATTGTACCGTTATTAATTTTGTTATATATTGCCCAATTACATTTTAATCTGGTTCTGGGATGCACTGGGGAGTGTTGTGGCCATATGTTTGACATGGTCCAGAACACTGAGAAGTTAGAGACTTGCTCAAAGTCACAGCCAGTACGTTAGGGAGGGTCCTTGAACTCAAGTTTTCTGGTTGTGAGACAATCTCTGTATTCACTATGCCATGCTACCTTTCTAGTACTATGTTTCCATAAAATAACCTATTCCTCATTTCTGTAACACTGGCCATTTAGCATATATAGGTAGAGACTCATTAATTGTCCATAACCAGGGCCTCCAATTCTCGACAAGTCACTCTCTCCACACACTGCAACATGGCTTCTTCCAATCCTAAATGTGTACTGAAGCTATTCACTCAAATGTTGTCAAAGTCCTCCTAACCATTACATCCAATGGATGGCCTTCATTCAGGTGTCATCATCCTTCATCTTCCTGCACTGTTTGATGTTATTAACTACCCCCTTTTTAGTGAATATTATCTCCTTCCCTAACATCAGAAATATCACACTACCTCTCTAACCACAGCTTATCTGTCTCTTTTGTTGCCTAATTTGCCTTTTGAACTGGGTGTCTCTTAAGGATCTGTTCTTAGCCTTCTTTTAATTTTTGTTTATGCTCACACCTTCATCAATCTTACTTATTCTTCATTGCTTCAACTAAAAGCTTTGTTTTGTTGTTGCTTTTTTTGTTGATACTTTATTGTGGGTTAATAAATCATGTATATTGACAGTGAATTGTCACATCCTATGAGATGGAGGGGGGTAATCTAGATGCACATAACTGTAAGTTTTGTATCTTTATCATTGACATCTTCTGAATTCTAGACCCTGATGCTTACAGAATAATTCCAATTTATTGTCCTACTAATACCTCTGACTTAACATGTCAAAAACCCAGTTTATTATATTTCTTTCTAAACTTGCTTCTTCTGAACTCTCTATTTTTGTCAATGACAGCATCATTCCACCAATCTTATATTGTGAAACCTTGATGTTAACTTTGACTCTTCTCTATCTCTCTTCTCATAGATAGTTGATGTCCTATCCATTTATGGTTTCATACATTTCTCTTTACTATAAATGCGGTACACATTTGTTTGTTTTTCCCCCTTGTAGAATATGTCTTTTGATGTAGAAGATTGTTTCATTTTGGTCTTGGTATCCCTGGCACCTAGAACAGTGCCTGGTACATAGTAGGCGCTCAATAAATATTTGTTGGTTCATTCATTCATTCATTAATTCCCATCACCAGCCTTCTAGAGGTACATATTTCACCTGCTTGGTCTGTTGTACAATAGTCTTCTCAAAGCTGTGACAGATAGTGATGGTCAGTACCAAAGGCCAATGTAGTGAATGCTAAAAAGTGAACTCTGTAATAAATGCAGCCAACCCTTCCTGGATCATTTCCCTGCTTGTGCAAAGAGTAGTAGAATATTATGTAAAATGATAATATTTAGCCATCTAAGCGTAGTTGAGGCCTGGGGTAGGGTGGTGTAGTATCATTGCTTGGCCACCAGATGGCAATCCAGTCATCTATGAGTCACCTAGTCCCTTTACTCCTCACTACTCCTGGTTTCTCTGCTGGACAGTAGCTAAACTGGTCCCAGGTTCAATGTAAGTCTAGTGGTAAGATCTGAAACATACCACAAATGACAAAAAATGCAAACCATCTCTTCGAATCATAAAGTCTCCATCCCATGGATTGATTTTACCCCTTCAATCATACTTCTCTCCCACCTCATAAGATCTGACAATTCACTATTAATAGATGTGATTTATTAATAATCAAACAGGAATTTAAAGCAACAATAAAATAAAGTTTTAAATATCAGGCTGCAATGTAGTTGTAGTTATACTTATGGTTAATTTTCCATCCTCCTTACCCCTCCTCTTAGCCAATTTGAGGGGAACAGAGAGGAAAGTAATTGAGCCAGCTTAAAAAAATGTATTGGGAGCTTCTTTAGAAATACAATGAAGAAACAAAGGAGAAAAGAAACTGTATTGGAATTCTGCTTCATCTCACCACAACAGCAATGTAATATGAACTATCGGCAATGAAACTCCCAACTCACTCTGTTCCATTCCACAGCATACATCCCCTTCCTGTTCTATTCCATCTCTAAATCTCCAGATTTCTATGTCTCTGCTTCCTCCAATATAAATCAAATCTATGAACAACCTCATAAATTGATATTCCTGCTTTGCTTTCCCATGCTCTCTGTATTTTCAAAATTATTCAATCAGCCAAAAAAAAAACCACTGAGGCAGAGTTCTGAGCCAATGACACTTTATTAAAGAGTCCATGGGCCCCTCTAATAAAATGAACTTCAGATATTACTCACCATTTGAGATGCACTCTTCCTCCAGGGTCTCAGTTTTATAATGCTTGATCCCTGGACAACAGGTGAAGCAGACCAAAAAATACAGAATCTCGTTGGTTGACTGGTGGGCTAGTGAGCAGACCTTACCAGACCTATCTTGACCTCCCAGGAGATCCTACTAAGCCTATGAGCAGGCTTATGGGGTTGGGCTGATAAGTGGATGTCAAAGCATCTACATAGTCTGGTGAGCCAGTAAAAGGACAGGCCACAGTCTGGCAACCAGGGTCACTCACTGGTTACATGCTCATGGCCCCATGTTGGGCAAAAGAGGGATGACAAGGGATGGAGGGGCAACAAAAAAAGCTGGGGGACTTTCCATGTAACTGAGTCACCTCTGTCACACTAGGCTTGGTCACCATAACAAAGAAAAACAAAGGTGGAGATCCTCTAGTTAGCTTCCTATGATTAAGCAAGTGAGCTTACAATCTGCAGTTCACAGCTCTGACATTTATTATCAGAGCTTATAATCACTACCCCTGTGGAATCACATCAAACCGATTAATACTGATTGAAATAAAATAAGGGCCCAATAAAATAGGGATCCAATTAATCCTCTATCACTTTGCAGTCACTGAGACAGAGGATCCCTCTCTCACTTTCTGCCATACAGCAGGAAAAAAATGGAGTCCTGGGGGCTCTGGGTCTTCTAAATCTTTAGGTAGAATTTTTCCAAGGGCAAAAGAAATGTGCTTATACACATCTAGCTTATTAAAGTTTCTATAATCTTTTACCCTAATTTTCCAAAGATTACATAGTCCTTACCACGACCATTTTCTCCTCTTTCCAATAAATGCTGCTAACGAGCTAATCTTCCTTAAGCACAAGCTGGTTATGTTACTTCTTGACTCAAAAGATTTCAGTGGCTTCCTATGGCTTATGGAATGAAGTCAAAACTCCTTTTGACTAGCACTTAAGGCCAAGTCATGCCTTTACAACCTTGCTTCATTGTGCTCTATATTCTTCTCTATGTACTCTAAACTTCAGCTAAATCATACTCCTTTTTTACCTTGATTTGCTCTCTGTGGTTTCTCATCTTTATTCTTTTTCTCACTCTATTCTTGGAGTCTGTGTAGTCCTCCTTCTCTTCCCTTGCTATTGAATTCAACCTCATCATTAAAAACACAACTTCAACACCACTACATTAATACTTATTGGTCTCCTCTGTCAGTAACAACATTCAGCCTTGGACCACATAGAGCATTGTGTTTCTTGCTTTTTTCTGATTCATTTACAATGTGTTATTGTGTGTTAAAATTTTTTTGTGTATGTGTCTTAGCCCCTTACTAGACTTTAAACTCCATGAAACAGATCTCAGATCTCTTACCTAAACTTTGTAACTCCCCTAGCTTAGCACAGTGTTTTGTATAGTAGATGCTTAATAAATGTTTATTAAATTCAATTGAATTTTAGAATCATACTAAAAATATCATGAAGAGATCTAATTAATCAGGAAGATACCAGTGTTAACTATTTGTCTCTAGAAGGGACCAACAGAATGATATGTGACAGGGCCATTAGAATTGTGCTAAGGTTTAGGCTGACCTTTGTGAGGTGGCATTTCTAAACCTCAAACAGAAATTTTCTAGATTTTTTTCATTCCTACACAAGTCACCAAAAATGAGTGGTAGCAGGTTTGAGGATGCTCTGTCATATCTCAGATATAGGCTATAGGGAAGACAACTGCTATTTTAACCTCCCTTTTTCTTCAGATCAAGTAAACAAGTAGCAGTCTTGATAAATAGTTGTTTATTGACCAATTTAATGGTCAACCACAATTCCTTGTTCTGATTCTGTGAGCAAAATTGTTTGACTCTATGTCGAGGCATCTGTAGATCCAGGTAATAATTCCTTGGGGCATAAAAACAAACCATGAAACACACATCTTGCTTCCTCTTCAGAGGGTCTGACTCCAGTTTCTACAGGAACTCGTATCTATTATATACAAGGGTGTGCTGTAGCTGCCTCTAACTGGTCCTTAAGAGTGACTTGTTAAATTATCAAGGTGAGCACTTTCATCTCAGAAATCACTGCAAATCAGGACTTGATTTATTGTTTGGGTGATTGTCTAGACTTACAAAAGCTTTAATATTGCTGATTAAACTTAAAAGTGTATGTGCATGCATTTTTCCTCCAGGAGAGCCTAGTCGTTAAACATTTACCAGCACACCCCTGCATTGTTCTAAAAATGTTAAGCTCATCAGGAGTGCAGTAGAAGGCTCAGGGAATGAATTCAACCCCAGATTAGGAGTCTGGTTACTATAGGCTAACAACAACAGGTTTGTAAGGTTTGCAACATGCTTTACATCTATTATTTCGTTTGAGCCTTATAGCACCCTCTAACCTCTCATCAGGGGTTATGATTCCTCTATAGCACTTCAGATTACTTATCTTTTTTTTTTATTTGAAATGCATCTTTCATTATTCTTTCTAGGACTTTTCCATTCTCACTGATAACTTGTTGAGTAGAGAATTTGCTCTTCAACCCTTTTTTATTTCTCTTGCAGGACAGTGACTAGTTTGTATTTTGTGTGTATAATACCTATTGCTTGTCCCTGACAGAAACATAAACATGGCATGCTCCCCAGAGCTCATTAAAAATGTCTATTTGTCCTCCATACTTGCTGTAAGTGAGGTCCTCAGTCCTGAATCATCCTTGTTAGTAGCTCTCTTGGTTAATTCTTGTGGCAAATTGCCAAGGAAGTTTATTCATTTTCCATGCCTGTTTGCTGCACTAGTGACTCTTGAAAAAATAAACATTTATTTATTTAGATCAGTGTTCCTTTCTTGGTGGGGAGGGCTGGTGAAGGTGTTGCTATCATGCAAGTTTGCTCAGCTGCCTTTCCTGGAAAATTAATTGATTTCTGTCAGTTCACAACAAAAACAAAGTTTTCCCTCAGATGTTGCCTGAAAGAGGGTTTGATGCAAGAGTACAATTACCTCTCTTTTCCCGTCTTTTTTTTTGCTTTTTTCTCCCTTTGCTTTTTCTGCTTTTTCTCCCATTTTCTCACTTTGGGTACTTCCTCCCATTTCACTACTTATTTGCTGCAAAATACTGTGGCAACCCATTCATGGCCCAAATTCTTTACTTTACACATGAGAAAACTGCAACCAAGAGAAAAACAATGATTTGTCAAAATATACAGGTAATAAGTAGTCAAGTCAGTATTTGAGACCAGATCCTCTGATTCCAAAAGCCAGGCTTTTTCCAGTACAATGAACTAAGGACTCTAAGGGAGTATGATCTCAGGTTACTTAGTTTCTCTAAGTCTCAGTTGCACAAAATACCCAAAAAAGGACAGTGTTCAAAGTGATTTCTAACGTTGCTACCATTCTATGGTCCTATAATTAAAGGGTGGGAATAGTATTCTAGAGGGATTCATGGAACAAGTCTTCTGCAGTTATCTAGTTCATTTGAAAGGGGCGGGGCTTCTGTTTTCAAAAACATCTATAGCTGACAACACTTGTGAAAGGAAAGAATTGAGAAAGTGAGGAGTGCTAGATTGCAGACATGGTTTGACTGGCTGGGCAGAATCATGAAGAAGGCTCTTTGTTTCCTGGAACAGAAGAAAGAGACAGGAGATAGTCACCCTGACTGAAGAATCCAGTCTTCATCCCAGGTCCCAAAGCTGAGTCCTCATTCAACTCTAGTGGAAAAAAAAATGATGAAGTCCCTGGGAGCCTCATTAGTGATGCTGTCCTTTCAACTGGGCTGTAAGTTGGGGACTGGAGATGGGATTAGGGAGCTTCCAGACTGAAAGGGAAAGACAGGGGCTCAGTCAATCTTGTCTGGGTGTTCCTGGATTGGTTCTACAAAGAGTAATAATTTGGCATTGTCTTTCTGCACAGGGGTTGCCAGCCAAACTAAGGTAAAGCAGAGTCCACAATTTTTGCGGGTCCAAGAGACAGGCACAGCCGTCATCAATTGCAGTTACACAGACAGTAATTTTGACTACTTCCCTTGGTACCGGCAAGATCCCGGGAAAGGTCTCACATTCTTGGTAGCAATTCGTGTGAACAAGGATATGCTGGAGGAGGGAAGATTCACAATCCATCTGGATAAAGATGCCAAATACTTCTCCCTGCACATCAAAGTCTCTCAGCCTGAAGACTCAGGCACCTACCTCTGTGCAGCAAGTACACAGTGATCCCCAGGCACCTGCAGCCTGTGCACAAACCCTGCAGCTGGGGCTCCAGATTGGTTTGGTTTTTTTTTTTGTTTTTTTGTTTTTTTTTTAGTATACTCTCTTATTTGCCAATGGAAACATACTCCTAATGCAACAGTATGAGAAGCTGGGCCTTACGATTGTTCCTGAAGTAGATATATTAAAGCAGTATTCTCCAAACTTATGCAATTGCTTAATTCATTAGTACACTTTTTTGTGCGTGGACCACAGAGGTCTGCTGGTAAATGTTTTAACAGTGAAAACATATGATTTTAAAAACATACATATGACTTAAAATACACTTTTAAGTTTGATCTGAGTTATAGCATTTTCTCCATCATTTTTAGGTCTAGACAATCAAAAAAAATACATCAGACTCTTATTTCTACAGTTTGCTGATTCCAAGGTGTAAATACTCACATTGAGAATTCAATAGTCAGCTCTTGAGAGTATGAGCTGGCTCTAGCACTCCCTTCAAGAACCACAATATGTGGCTATTCACTTATTTATAACTTACATATACATGTTAGATTATACTAATAATTATGTACATCAGAGATGTTAAATGCACAGCATCCCCAGACAGCCACATGTGGCCCACAACACTCCTGAGTGCAGTCTGAACCAGATTACAGTATAACTGGGAAGTGTTTAGTGAAATAAACAAAAATACAATAACATATAGATAACGTTAATTTACGGTTTTTTGTCAACATGTGGTCCATAGAGATCCATTTCTATTTGAATTGGATACTACTGACATACATCATAATACTGGCACAAAAATAAAAATTAAAAAGAATGAGGTGAAGATGAAAAGGTATTTGATCCTAGAACTACTAGGGAGTCATTGGAGTTTATTGACTGGGGAGCGGCTTAGTTAGACTTCAGCTTCAGGGAAATCACTTTGGCATATGTGTGGAGGAGAATGGATTAGAGAGGAGAAAGTCAGGGAGACAAATTTGAGGCTGCTGTAATAGCCCAGGTGAATTAGAGTGATAGCTGTATAAGCAAGGAGAGTGGGAGAGATGTGGAAGCAGAAATGACAAGATTTGGCAATAATTGTATGCTTAGGGAGAACAAAGGGTCAAACATGTCACCAAGGTTGTGAACATGGGTGACTGGAAAGGCAGTCTTCTTTCAAAGGACATAGGGAAGCTTGGAAGAGAGAGGGTTATGGAGGAGGGAAAGAACAACGTAATAGGATCTATAGGATCCACTCACTTTTGTTTCATTCAAAATGAGAAAGGGGAGACAGAACCTTAACTCACTGACCACTGCCCCAGGGTATCATCCTATAAGGGCCATTCACAACAGATAAAACATGATTTGGGAGTTAGATAATACATATCATTGGGAGGAAGGGGGTGGAATTTTCCAAATGGCATCTACACAGCTGCTGCTATGGGTGACTGGGCAGCAGTTGTGTTATAACTGTCCTGAGGGACAGATGGCCAGTTGGGCAAGGGAAAAGTTAGTAACTTGCACAGCTGAGAGAGGGAATGAAATTGGAGAGTGTTGGAGAATCTAGACACATTCAATTGTATTAGAAATAAGTCCTAGGATAGGCTATCCTAAACATGGTAGGATTAAACCCTTCTTCCCAAGCTGAAATTGGTTAATCAAACATCATGGGTCAGGCCACAGTCCCCCTGGAGTCAGACCATGGTTTTGAACATCACTGTTTTAAAAAGGATGATTCATTCTTAATAACTTCTTAAGGGAAGTTAGGTAAAATCTTATCCATTCTCAAAAGACAAATTCCAATGTAATCTCCTCCATAGATTCTTCCCTAATTCCATTCCAGTCAGAAATGTTTCTCCCGCCACTGAAATTTTATAATACTTTGTTTTTACCTATATTCTGCTTTTCATTAAGTCAGTAGTTTAACAATTGTGGCCAAGGTATGGAAGGATTATACTTCCTAATAAGCTTTAGAGAGAATGTCTATCACCTTGCTGGATGAATAGATCTCCATTTCCCATGAGTCCATATGCCCATGATCTGCCATTGATTGGTAGGCTGGGAGACCTGGAAAGATATAAGAGTAGTGGAGATCTCTTATAGATTCATAACCATGTAGAGTGGAGAGTGTATCTTAGGCAAGACAATCCAAGGCTGCACAGATAGCAGTGGCCAGGCAGATGAAGAATCTCGACTGCAAAAAGTCTAATCGGGAACTTCATAAAAGTGGAACAACCCAAGACCGTGTGGAGAATGAGAAGTTGAAGCCTAGATGATCAGAGAGAAATTGATTGTCTAAGTGCAGACTAGGTCATTTATTGAAGTCCTCATCTCTTGAGTTCATCCAGGAGTAAGCTGTGCTTCCTGGGAAAATGACACAAGTTCTCTCCATATCAGAACCCTTAACTGTAGCAGAGCTTGAGCTCCAAACTACTGTTGGGAGACAACAACGAAGCTTGTGTCAAGAGCTTGGCCACCACCGGGAGGGCAGTGAGTGGGAACCAGTCCCACCATACTGTTCACACTCCTACCACTGCTGCAACCATGGCTATGGCAGGAGTTTCTTTCTCCCAAAACTCAGCTCTTGGCTGAGACTTGCCCAGGGCTTTACCCACTGAATGGCTTGAAATAGAAAAGGTTTAGCTGGTGTCGGGGTGGGAGGTGGGGTGGGAAGAGCATCAGAAATTATGCCTGAGCTCCAACTACCTACAGATTGTTCTTGACCTCCTGATTAGGTGGCTGTGAGGGAAATATCATTTATATTTTTCCTACAAGTTTAATGCTTTTTAAAAAGAAAAGTGTACTCTTTTATTTCTTAATTAGTAAAAGTGAATTTTAATTGTATTTTATGATCCATAAGTACTTATCTAATTTTAAATCCTGAACCAGAGAGATTAGACTAGCCTAATTCAGATTTGGCCCACAATAAAATTATTCATTCAGGAATGTGTCACACAGTTTTCTATTATTTTGCTATTTATCTCTGTCTTGATTAAACGCATTACTATTTTGATAATGTTCCTTTCCTGGGTTGATTAGCACATGAGCAATTGCATATCTAGACTTTAATTGATTTCAGAAGATTTTCTAATTTTTAAGTGGGTGGGAGAAAAGAGGGCCACACATAAGATCTGCCTTAGAAGAGGCCACACAATTTGGACCCCACTTATAGAAGGTCTAGTGGTGGTTGAATGAAAGGCTACTGTGCTTTATAGGCTGAGTAGGAGACCAAAACTAATACCAATGCATTGGAGTGTTGAAGACCAAAGCTCCAATGCATTAGCATTGCAAGGAGCAACTAAATTTTTGAGTTCAAGCTGGAAACATTAGCTGCATTTTATTCAATATAGACTCTGTAAACTGAATGAGAAAGACTATATCTGAGTTATTTTAGACTGCATATGGAGTTTCCTGAGGAAGTCTTGAGTGTCAGCAAGAAGTTAGACATCACTGTCCTAGGGCGGAGCCAAGATGGCCGCATGAAGGCAGCGTCTTACCGGAGCTCTCTCACAAGGTCTGTCAGATTCCCGTAAAAAAGTGAATTTGAGCAGATTTGAGAGAGTCAGAAACCACGAGCAGTCTGCGTGGGGCCAATTTTCGAGCCGAGAGAGTCTGAAAGGCTGAAGACACGATCCTGTAGGCTCGGAGAGTGCTCGGCTGCGGAGCTGCTCCAGACCAAAGCAGAAGCAGCCGGCCGGGAAATCAACGTGGGAGACGGGTTGGAAGAAAGCTGGGCGCCCGAAACCAGCAGAGATCCCCAGGACTCCCAACACAGGACAGCAGTTTTTGGGAGCGACGAGAGGCAGCGCAATGCCACCGGCCATGAAAACACCCACTCCTGACGCTTGCAAAACCCAGGAACTCGGCTTCTTGAACTTCCGGAAGACTCAATGGCCAGGTAAAAGGCTCTAATCCCTCCCCCCATCACCCAGAGAATTCCTCAGGGAAAAAAAAAAAAGAGAACTGAAACAGAGGAGAAAGTAGTGGTGCCTCACAGGACAAATACTAGAAGCTCATTAGTCCCAGAGGGGCAGAGTCGGCAGGGGTCAACACCGGGAGCCCAGACGTAATCTTGCTCCCCCAGGGGAAGCGCCAGTCATCAGCTCAAACAACAAACAGCTGAGACCATTGCTGAAAAGCAAGTGCTGGAGAGCACCCATAGGGAGTGAGACGCCAGGGAGCCAGACCCCTCCCCCACACCTCAGGAAACTGAAGGTTATAATTCTAGACTCACAAGCCCCAGAATAAGAAAGCTGGGACAGAGAGCCCAAAGCTAGGAATTCGGGGTAAAGCCAGCAAAAGGCAAACCAACATGAAGAAGAACACAAAAAAACCAAGGACAATAGATTCTTTTTATGGAGACAGGCAGGATCAAAATACCAATACAGAAGAGGATGGTAATGACACTATAGACGTGTCTGATACCTCAAAAGGTAATGTGAACTGGTCTCCAGCCCAAAAAGCATTGCTGGAAGAGCTAAAGGAGGATTTTAAAAACCAAATTAGGGAGGTAAAAGAAAACATGGAAAAAATGGAAAAGTCCCTAAAGAATAAGATTGGCGAAATGGCTACGGAGATACAGAATCTAAAGAGAGAAAATGACACCCTGAGAGGTAAAATCAACCAAATGGAAAAGGAGACTCAAAAACAAAATGAAGACATCACTGTCCTGGTAATTCCTGACCTAACTGATAATTCCAGGATCTTATTGTTGACTGGAGTTAGCTCCAAGACTGTTAAAGGTGCTAGAAGGAAGCAGTCTGTAGCTCAGAAGCTGAAAACCTTGACAATGCATGTCTTTTTAAATATTGAAACTTATAGGAATAAGTAAGATGGTATAGTGAAAAGTTCTACAAACCCAACTTCACCTACCACCACTTTAAAATAACAGTTAATATGCCAAATTAGGCAAAAGAGAAATGATTAAGAGAGGAGAATAAAAAGCAAATTCCACCTGATAATCCTCTTCCTCTCTCCAAGTAAAGGCCAAACAATTTGTTGTCAGTTCAGCTTGTCCTCTATCCACTTCCATCCCCCCACCAGATCTGATCCTGTGTGGACAGATGAGAGGTCCACACAGCCAATCAGGCCCCAATCACCGCTCCTGCTCCAGATCCACTCTTGATTGCAAAGGGCAAAGGGTTTAGGACTCTGTACTGAGGATATGTGGCTGTTATTGGCTGTGGACCACCATCCTTCCTCTAGATTTCTGTGCTGAAGGCCCAACTTTTACCAGCTACTACCTCTCCATCCCCCCAGATTTGTTGGTACTATAATCTCCCCAATCCTATCCTAAGCCCCACTCTAAGGACCCCTTTGGCCCTGGCCACAGTGGCGATAGAACCAAGAGAAATTTCAATGTGAAGCCTACACTTATATGAGCTTATGTGGTCTCCTCCAATAGAATGCAAGTTCTTCCAGGACAGGGACTGTTTTCATTGTTGCCTTTTTATCTCCAGCATCTAGCAGTGTCTGATCAATAGTAGTCACATAATAAATTTTTATTGAGTGATCGGTTGATTACATAAGTCTTAAACAAACAAAAAAAGCTTTGCAGGAACAATTATTAAGGCATCTAGCATAAAAAGAGAAGCTGCCAAGTGGGAAAATCAGCTCTTTTGAAAGTTTGATTACCAAGATATAATTAGCTACTCTATGGGCACCTAAGTGGCTCAGTGGATACAGCCTTGAGTCAGGAAGCCCTGGTATAAATCCTGCTTTAGACATTTGCTAGTTATGTGAGTCTGTCTTACTCACTTAACTTCTGTCTGCCTCATTTTTTTGGAAAATTAAATTTTATTTATTTTATTTTTATTTTGTTATTTCATATTTTATTTAACAGGTATTTTTATAATATAGTAGAAATTTTGAAAAAGATGACTGCACATGAAACTGCAAATCTGGTATTTATAGCTTGCTAGTCCTTTTAAATATATATTAAAGTAATCCTGTAACTTTTCTCCCTTTTTTTCTTCCCTCCCCCCACTCCAGAGATGGCTACTATTAGACACAAATATGTGCATATATGTATATATACATACACACACATGTATATACACATATGTATATATACTATATATATAAAATCATTCTATACATACTTCTATTTACCAGGTCTTTGGATGTGGATAGTGTTTTCCTTCATTGGTCTTTTATAGTTAATTTGGGTATTTATAATAGTCAAAATGACTTATTTTCTCAAAGTTGTTCTTAAAATAATTTTGCTCTCACAGTATACAACATTCTCTTGGCTCTGCTCATTTCTCTCTTCATTATTTTGTGCAAGTCTATCCATGTTTTTCTAAAATTAATGAGCTCATGATTTCTTATAGCACAATAGTATTCCATCACATTTCTCATAGCACAGTAGTATTCCATCAAAGTATACCACAACTTGCTCAGCCCTTCCCCAATTATTGGATATCCCTTCAATTTCCAGTTCTTAAGACTGTCATCATTGCTAGAGTAGTTTGAAAGAAAGGTTGAGGATGAGTTGTGTTTGTTGGAGTGATTCTAAAAAACAAAATTGGGTAGGAAAAGGTAAAAAGGCTATGGCTGCGGGCGAGGAAAAGTGAACACATGCCCAGTGGGTACGGTACTGCAAGAAGCAAGAGCATTTTCAGGACAGCATGGCTAGGGATCCTAACTATAGCTTACGGGAGAAGAGAAGTGTCTGCCCTGGACAGAATTCAGAAAATAAGAGTAAGGAGGACCTGAGGCCTGGGGCACCATTGCCTCATTTTCCTTAACTGCATAAAAGAGAGAGTAATATCACCTACCTCCCAGCGTTGTTGTGAGGCTCAAGTGAGAGAATATTTTTAAGTTGCTGAGTATAATGCCCATCACATAGTAGGTCTTATTGCCTATTCCTTTCTCCCCTTAAAGATAAATAGGATATTAATGCAAATATTTAAGACAATGAGTCATTCTCTAATAGATAAAAAGTAAAATGATATAAACAACATCCACAGTGTTTAAATTCCCAAATTTCTAAAGATAAAGGAAATGAAAGTTCAAATAACTTTAATATTTCATCCCATACTTCTCAAAATGGTAAAAATCATAAAAGATATAAATATTCAAGGCTAGAAGATCTGTGGAAAGACAGGCATACTAATACACTGATGGTAGAGCTATACCCTCATCCAACCATTTGGAGCTATGTAAGGAAAGTCATTAAGCTGTTCATGTTCTTTAACCCAATGATTCCACTATTGTATGGATATCCAAGGAGATCAAAGACAGAAAGTCTCCATTTACACTATAATGTTTATAATGTCTTTCCCACCCCCACCCCCGCCTTTTTAATAGCAAAGACCTAGAAAGAAAGTGGGTGCCCATAGACTGGAGGATGGCTAAACAAAAAGTTGTATATTAATGTAGTAGAACATTATTGCATAGTAAGAAATGGCAATTCAAAGGAATCAGAAAAAAATAAGAATACTCACATGAAATGATGCTCAGTTAAGGAGCAGAACTAGAAAAAAACGAATAATCCAACAATCCAATCCATTAAACACTAAGCAGCTATTATACTCCAGGCATTATGCCAAGCGTGGGGTTACAATTAATAAAAAGAAAGACAGTCCCTGTCCTCAAGGAGTGTGTTTGGTTGGTTGTCTTTTGTTCTCAAAGAGGACCACAATGGCATCACTACACTAGAGTCAAGTTTCAATGTGTCCCACTATGGCTGATCAAACTAATACGAGCTTGGAATGCTCTATCACAGGTCAGGCACAGATAGTCCATGTGAACATTTGGGGTGGATTCTCTAAATTTGTGCATCCTGCATTTCTTTTGAGCTGTTTCAATTCTGCCTTGCTCATAGAGCACAGCACCTTCTCTGATGTGGGCACACCATGCTGAGCAGTCCTGTGCAGTCTAATGGAAGAAACAACACAGGAAAGGAGGCAGGAAAAAGATTGGGGAGGTGAAGAATGACAGGACACCAGGGAGTACCTGGCAGGAGGTGAGGGTATCTTGTTTCATGGAATAGAAACCAGACAGACCAGGAAATACAAAGTGGATTGAGTTGAGAGTCCATTTTTTACCTCTATACATCTGTACCTCTTTACATCTATAAAAGAAAGCATTGGGAGGAATTTAATTCTTTGCCTTTTAGACTTTCAATCAAAGGGGAGATGCAGCCGAAGGAGGTCAACCAAGGCTTGAATTAACAGCATGGTGGTGAGTTTAGAAGTGATGAGCCTGTCTTGGGAAGGATATTTTGCTCCATGGAGTTGAAACCAAACAGGGCAGCAGAAGCCAAGTGGAATGGCATGTTAGGCACAATGACCAATAATGTCATTAAAAATAATGCTAAAATGCACCAAAACCCAGATTATGTTCAATGCTTTGTCTTTGTTCTGGATAAATGAAGATGATATGCATTCCCTTTCTCTTGGTAGAGAAGAAATAGACTACGGGAATAAAGCATTCCATACATTGTCTAGTGGTTTACATTCACTGTGTTTTATTATTACAAGTGGAGGAGTTACTAGGGAGTGAATGTGGCTTTAAAAAAATACAAGACATCATTAAAATATTTTTAAGAGTAGTCATTAATAGCTTGATATTAAATTAGAGGGATATTTCTAACTGAACACTTTCAAGATTTTCCCTTGGCCCAATTCCATTAAAAAAATTATCAGTGACTTGGATAATGGCTTAGATAGCATGTTTATCAAATTTGCAGTTAACATCAAGGCAAAGGGGTGAGTGAATATGTTGGATCACAGAAGCAGGATTCAAAAAGATCTTGACAGTCTAGACTGATTGGTTGAATATAATAAGATAAAATTCATTAAGAAGATTTAAACTTCTACACTTGGGTTAAAATTAATTCCATAAGTAAACCACCATTCTCATTATTAGAGTATAGAGAATACATGGTAAGACAAAGCATAATTAATTGATTCTTACTGTTTTAGTACCTACCCTTACTCCCAGCTACTAATTCTTCCTTGTCCATGACTTTCCCCAAATACTCTCCTTTTTTTTACATTATCATGAAGGAGTTTGAGGATATTTTATGTCCTTTCCTCAACTAAACCATAAGCCTACTGAAGGCGGAGACCTTAAACAGTGTTATGCATGTGATATGCACTTGGCCAATGCTTGTTGAATTGCATAAAACTGAACCTTTCTCTTCAATTCATTACTTGCCCACAGGAGGGCCATGTTCCCCACTGATGTATTGCTTATATGAATGACTTTATATGGTATGTAAATTGGTACAAATCCATTCTCCTACTCTGTGCTTAGGCTCCCTTAACTACTAAATCTGAGAACTCACAGAGCAGGGAGGAGTTTCAACACTTGAAAAAAGAAATCATCTGTAAAACCCATGTATTACACCAAGAACCTGAAGCTGGAATCAGCTCTCAACAGTTGTGTGTACCTTGAAGAGGAATTGATAGGATTCTCCCTTCTGCGCAACCAGCCATGATCTTTGCTTTTGCCTCAATATTTATGATCTTATTCATGTCTAGTGAGTATATGCCATTCCAGAAATCTCTCTTTCCTTTGACAAGACTCAAGGTTCTTTAATGCAGCTTTAATCTGTCTATGACCAATATAATCAAAGCCATTTTTTTTCCTTAGGAGGGATTGATGGAGACTCAGTGACACAGACAGAAAGTCAGCTTATCCTCTCTGAAGGAGCACAACTGAAATTGGACTGCATTTATAAGAGCTCCAACATCTATTCTGATTTTCTGGCCTGGTATGTGCAGTATCCTAATGAAGGACTGAATCTCCTCCTGAGAGAAACAGACACTACCGAGGACAGACACACCCATGGTTTTCAGGTCAACCACACTAAAAGTGAAAGCTCCTTTCAGCTGAAGAAAGCAGCTGTCCAAATGAGGGACTCAGGTGTATACTACTGCCTTCTGAGTGCCACAGTGATAAGAATTAAAGGAGGAGCCCAGCATAAACCCCAAAGAGGCACAGGAAACCCACGAGCTGGAGAGTGAGAAGCCGGCTTTTGCTTTCTCCCCAGCCAGAACTTTCTTCTTGTGAAACCTCCAAGGAAAGCAGAAACTTATAGCTCTGCTGTTTCAAAGCTCCAGGAATACCAAGATGTCTGCAGCAGGGAAATAGGACGTTCTTAGGGAAATAGAAATCTCATTGTCTGGAAATAGCCCTGCTGCTGGAAAGAAAGAAAGGAAGGAAGGAAGGAAGGAAGGAAAGAAGGAAGGAAGGAAGGAAGGAAGAAAGGAAGGAAGGAAGGAAGGGGAAAAAAGAGGGAAGGAAGGAAGGAGGAAGGGAGGGAGGGAGGAAGAAAAGTAGAAAGGAGGAAAGGAGGGAGCAAGAAAGGAAGGAAGGAAGAGTTCAATTTAAATTCTAATAGTTATATCCTCCAATGCAAAAGAAGTTCTAAACTCTTTATCACTTTCATGGTGAAGTCACATGAATTAAATACCTCAACTGGGGTTCTGTTTTCAGTCTCCTTCCAAAGTCTGCCATTCAGAAAGTCTGGCAGGAAGCCTTAAGAAGTAAGGGTTGGGGAATCTAGTCTAGTCGGGTTTTGGACTCAAACTTGGTGAGGTTAATGCTTTGTAGGAATTAATAAAACTGTGAGTTTAACCCCCATCCCCAAAGATGAGGTGGAAATGCCCAGAGGTGTTGGGATGTTTATCAGTTAGATCTCACCATAACTTCAAGATAATATTCCTTTGCAAAAATTAATCCAATGTTAAGAGGATAACTGGAACTCAGGTACTAGTCACCAGGTCCCTAAGAATGGGGAACAAACTTGATGAGGGTTGGAGAAGAAAGATTTTCCAAATACTTCAGGGTACCAGACAATCTGACATGGGATAAGAGGTAACAGGCTTGGCCCTCAGAAAGTGGGACCAGATTCAAACCATGTTATACAAGCAAAATGAATTCACATAGTGGCCATACAAGCATTCCAGTTATTCTTTCTTTCTACACTAACATATTCCTCCTCTTATCCTCCTTTCCCTTTTCTCTCTTAAAACCAACAGAACAAAATTAATCAAGCCCAGGACCTTTCCTTTTCTTGACTCACTCAAACTTAATATTTTTTGAAGACATCGAGATTCTGAAAGTGCAAGTTTCCCCCTAACCTCTTCCCTTTTAGAAAGTTAACATTGCATCACTGTCCACCTCCTTATACATCTCTTTCCAATTGTTAAAATACATTTATATTTCTAGGTTTCTCTAGATTCTTATTTTTGCATTTCAAAATTCCTGCTCAGCTTTGGTCCTTTCAGTAGGAGTGCTTGAAATTCTTCTATTCTGTTAAAAGTGTATTTTTTCCAGGTAGATTTATATTCAGATTTTAAAGTAAGTTATTTTTAGTTGTAAGCCTACCTCTTTTGCCTTTTAAAATTTTGTATTCCAAAATTTCCTTTCATTTTTCATGGCACCCATCAGGTCTTGTGTGATCTTGACTGCACCTTTGGCACTTGAACTACTTCTTTCTGAATGTTTGTAGTATTTTTTCTTTGACACGGAAGCTTTTGATTTTTGACTGTGACATTCCTGATGGTTTTCCTTTTGGAGTTTCTTTCAAGAGATGATTAATGGATTCTATCTTCATATCGACCTTTGGGCAATTTTCATTTATGATTTTTAGAAATATAATGTCTAGGGTTTTTTTTTATTAAATCATAGTTTTGAGGTAATCATATTTTTTCTTAAAGTCTTTCTGGACATTTTTCATGTCAGTTATTTTGTATACTAGATACTTTAAATTTTCTTCTATTTTTAAATCTTTTGATTTAATCCTCATGTGTCTTACACAGTGGAGACTTTTCTTTCTATTTGTTCTAGCATTTTAGTTTTTAGGGAGTCCATTTGTTGTATAAAGTTTACCAAATTGTCTCCTAATCTATTTGTTCTCCTTCCAATTTTTTCTTAAGAGCTTTTTTATTTTCCTTCTTTTTTGTTTTTTTTTTTTGGAGGGGAAAAGGCAGGGCAATTAGGGTTAAGTGACTTGCCCAAGGTCACACAGCTAGTAAGTGTGTCAAGTGTCTGAGGCCAGATTTGAACTCAGGTCCTCCTGACTCCAGGGCCAGTGCTCTACTCACTGCACCACCTAGCTGCCCCTTATTTTCCATTTTTTATCTCCTGTTTAATTTAATTTAGGTATACATATAGTCCTCTTTTTTCTTCTTTTGAGTCACTGATTAAATTTGTTACAGTATTATTCTTTCCTTTTTGGGTATCTATCTATATATCTATCTACCTATATTTTAAAAATTACTAATTGAAGCTTTCTTTGATTTACTCATCTCTCCAGTTTTAGTTCCTGAATTGGAACCCAACTCTCTACTGCACTTTTGAGTAGGGTGGTTGGCTCTGATTGGTTTCCTCCATCCCCTAAGCTTTCTACATTGACCTCCACCTCTCAGTATTGGCTCCTCCTGGATCTTTGAGTTCAGAGCCCTGAATTTCCAAGACTCTTTCTGGGTCTCAGGATAGGATGTTAGGGACCTGAGAGTCCCTGGACCAGGGCTGTCCAGATCTAAACTGGTCTGTACTGAATTGGTTACTACTGAGCTACTTGTTTCTGGTCTCCTATAAAGTTCCCCACTTTGAGACTTTCTGACTACCCCGGGGTTCTCTCATGGAAGCCTTCTACTCTTGCTACCTCAGGATACAGAGCTTTGAAGATATACCTTTTCCTGGGCTTTTTTGGTCCACTGAAAGGTTACCTTGCACTGGAATTGACTTTGCCAGGGAGCTGGGGGTAGCTTTTCTATTACCCATGGACTTCTGGTTGACTTTTTTTTTCAGTTCTGAGGTGGAAGAAGTCACTTCCTGGATTTCTTCATTGGATTTCTTCATCTTGATTGGGTCTGGTACAAACTTCATGGTCTTTAGAAATAGATGTGTGAGAGCTAAGTGGCTTGCCTCCAAATTAAGCAGCCATCTTGCCAGAAAATACTTCTTATTTTTGCAGAGAGAAATTTCTGTAGGTATCAGTATAATGAAACAGAAAGTCTATTTTTTTCACCATTTTGTTTCTATTATAATTCCTTCAAGATATTAGCAACCCAGACAGTTCTGAAAATAAAGAAGCTCCATTAGATATCACTAATAGAGAAGCAGCTTTGGGAATGTAACACATATTAGAGTCCCAAGAGAACCTACCTGGTTAGGTTGACTAAATTTCAGTTTCAATATAGAATGCTAGAGTCTGTGAATATTTTTTCCACCTTTTAATCTGACTGGCTTTAGTGTGGCACAACAAAAATAGCAGAGTCTTTGGAGTCAGAGGAAGAAGGTTCAAATTCTGTCTCTGATGATGACAACTTGTAAGACCTTAGGTAAGTCTATGGGTCTCAGTATCTTCATTTGTAAAATGAGTGAGGTTGGACTAGATGGCCTCTGAGATTCCTTCTGAATCTATATCTGATTCTATTACTAGAGAAAGAAAAGTATACATAAGCTCCATGAACATTGTATCTCAGGGTGGGAAGGGTATTCATTGTTTATAATGCATTATATTCCCTAACAAACCTACCCCATTTAGTACCTATTACAGAACAATTGATTAAATTGACATTACTGGCTTCTGTCTTCACTGTGTCCTCAGTAATACTAAAATTTACCCATTTACCATCACAAATGCAAAATTATTCATTTTAATTTCCAGGGAAAGGCAATAAAACTGAATGGAGGTTGATAGTTGGCCAGCCACTTCCAGCCTATGCAGAGAGAAGTGTGGCTTGTCAAGAGTAATTGATTCCACCTAGGAACTCCATTTCCTCCTCAGGGAAAGAGGCATAACAGGACCCATGTAGGTCACCACCAGCAGTAAGTTCCATGGCTGAGTTCCAAGAGTCAAGAAAGAACCAGAGGAATTATACCTAACATGCTTCTACATGGTTTGCTGTGGCCAATTGTAACATCCAACTTCCTTGGTAAGAGCCACATTGACATGGCAACTGAGATAACTCTATTGGTTCAAGGAGTAGAGTGATTAATTGCATTTATTAAGATTGTTGGGCAAGACAGAGAGAAGGAGGAAGAGAAAAAGATCTTGCCTCCCCCCTCTTAATCCTTGAATCCAAAGACAACAGCCCATCTTGAGTAATGTCAAAGGATCAATCTTATCATCTCTTTATTGCAGAAGCCAGAGCACTCTGAGTCCACTCAAGTGTAAGCAACAATGTCTGGTGAGGAAGACATGGCTGTGTCTCTCACCTACAAGTATGACACCAGTTTGTACAACCATACTTTGTTCTGGAACAACCATCTGGCAAGGAGCTGATTTTCCTTATTCATCAAGGATGCTTTTAACCAGCAGAACTCAATGAAGAACTAATCTTCAGTGAACATTCAAAACACAAATCCATCAGTGTCACCCTCTTGGACTTACTTCTGGCTCTCAGAAAAGTCACAATGTCAATATTCACCTTTGGACTCTCATCTACTTCATGGGCCTTATGGGAGAGATATGCTAACCCAGACAAGGAGGAACAGAGCCTGTGGCAGAGCAGCTTGGAGCCTCTGAAAGAAAGTTCTTTCATTTTAAGAGAAAAACGTGAATCACAGATGGGTTCAGAGGACATGGTCAAGGAACTGCAATTCCTTGAGAACATTTTTATTCTCAAGTCTTTCATATGACAAAAATCATGTAGACTAGTTGGCAGAGGTGAAGAGAACATCATCCATGATGATTGGATTGAGGTGAAAGATGGTTTAATGAAGGTTAGAAATAGAACTGATTTTTTGCATTATACAACTTTAGATTTTCAGATTTGGAATCACTCCTTTTGATCCAGGGGTGTGCCAGAGTCAGCTCAAACTGCAGCCTACTATTAAATTTTCAGTGTGAGCATTTACTCCTCAGGAATCAGCAAAGACTGCACATCAGGGCTTGATTTATTATTTTGTTGATTATGTAGAATTAAGAATGTGATAGAGAAAATGCTAAAAATGCAGATTAAAGTTAAAAGTGTACCATGGGTACTTTTTCGCCTGGAGAAAATTTTGAAATTTACCAGCAATCTTTGCCTTGAATCCTCATAAGTCTTATACCATTGCTAAGATGTAAATGGCTTTAACAATCTTCTGAATATCATGAGGCAACTGCTACCAGTAGACCTACCTGAGAATGTGTATTTCATTCTGCAGAGCTCTAGATAGATGATCTGAAGATCCTAGGATTCTAACCAATAGGTTCTCTGTCAAAAAGTGGGCAGTATTTTTCATCATACAACTTCTGAAGTCACCATTTTCCCCTTTTGTTTAAATATAGTTCATATGAGCTAAAAATCTCCTTAATGCGTGTAGCACCACAAAGTTTTTGCTTCTAAATATAGTGTTATTGTAGAAACAACTATTTTGTTTTTTTTTTTTTTCATTTTGCCTTTCTTCATATCCCCAATGCTTAGACCATCATCTGGCATACAGTAGGCACTTAATTATTGCTTTTTTATTGACTGAACAAGTAAATTAGTTTGGTCCAAGGAATTTAAGGTTCCAACCACACCTTAAGTTAACTACAAGTGTTGTAAGACGTAGATCACTGTAAGAGCAACTTACTCAGAAAAAAGGGTGCAAGGCCACTTGTGTTTCCCAATGGAAAGCTACCCTGGATCCCCACTTTGGCCTGGTGTGGACAGGCAAAGTTGTGTGTGTAAGTAAATGAACACCAAGAAACTATCTCAGTGTAGGCAGCCAAACCCTTCCTTTGTTTATTCATTCAACATTTATTAAGTGCCCACTTTGTGTCAGGTACTGTACTAGTGCTAGGGCTTAAAACAAAAATGAAATTGCCCTCAAGGAGGGAAGGGAAAAGGAGAAAGGGTGAATAGAGACTGACATGGACACAGGAGAAGCAACACAAAATATATACAGAGTAGACACAAAGTAATTTCCATTAAATGGGCAAAGCAAAAAAATATAGGATACTTCCTGAACTTGCATCTGTGTCAACCCAAACTAGATAGTGCTGGGATTTTATACCAGAGTACACAAAGGAAACTGTATGTCCCATTCAAGGTTAAACAGAATCTGGCAATCTCTAAAAACTCCAGCGATAAGTAGGTCAGACAAGCTTAAACATGGAAGTTGGTAGAATTCCTTTGTAGTTACTCCTCATAATGATGAATATCCTTCAGTGTCTCTAACTGTTTCTATATTCCCAGCACCCTTCCTCCACCTCCTCTGGGAAAAAATCTCCTGGTCTAACTGGCCTGCATTGCTAAATAAATCTTTTTAAAATTTTAACACATCATTTGTGATTTTCTTTTGATCAAAATTAAAATATTCTAACTATTCTACCAAGCCAGGAGTTCCTCCTCTGAGGCCAAGCAGCATTGATTTACAGTGGCATAGGTTAGGGATGCGCTGTTCTGGCTCTGCATACTGGCACTAAGGGAGTCCAGCTTTGGTCTGTCCACTTTAAAACTATTTCAAGCAAATTAAGCTTCTGCCCAGTTTGAATGAAGAATCAGTCATTTGGAGAGGCAGTGTGGTGTGATGGATAGAAACTGGATTTCAAAGTTTGAATCTTGCCTGAGTCACTTTTTAGCTACATGTCCCGGAGCAAGCTGTTTAAAACTCCTTCAGCCTCAGTTTCCTCTTCTCTAAAAATAATTAAACTGAGGTTCCGCCCAGATTTAAATCTATGATCCTATAATTTCTTAGGCTGTTCACTTTCCATTTTCTAACCAATGGGCTGAAAGACAGAAAAGGGTATGATTGGTTCCTTTAGCTAAAAGGAAATAAATCTGGCGCAACAATCTTTCTCATACCTGAGAGCTGACCCAAGCTGTTACACCTACATTATTCCTCCTAATAGGGACCCATCTTGGTCATGACCCTTCTCCTAACTCCTTCCAGCATATCAATGTGACTCATTCCTTTGACTGAAGCTCTCAGAGATAAGCCCTGGGTTTGAACTTGGCTCAATGCTTCATTCTCTAGTTTCTGCTTCAGTACCGCTCCTTGCTATCACTACCACTGATCTTTGATGATCTCATCAGCAACACAACAATGTCAGATTACGAAGCTTCCTCAAAGGTTGTAATGGCTGTTTCACTTACTGAACAAGAAGGCGAACTGTTGCAAATCATGTTCCCACCCTATGTTGGCTGTGCCCCAAATACTCCTGTTCTATCCCATCCAATTCATGGATCTCCTTCCAATTCCCTTTGTTATATCTTCATATGAAGACAAGTACATTTTCTCCATAGGGATTCAACCTCCTCATGGTGGTGGTGGTGGTGATGGGATCTTTACCTGCATATTGGAGAGACATTGGGATTCAATTCTCTTAAACCTTTAAATTCTTTGGCTTTGTTCTGAGAAATGTGACTTGACCATGATCTTCTTATCATTCTGTAAATCCATTAGGCTAAGGCTAGCGACTGCTGAGTTACTAAGCTAGCTCTATAAATAATTCTACATCCTAACAGATTTATAATTATAAATTATGATTATAAGCAATTATATTATAAATAATTCCACATCCTAATACATTTACAATTTAAACATCCTAACATATTTACAATTGATTTCAAAACCATTAAACAAGGCTCAATCCAGTCTGCTACATTATTTGAAATAAATGCAATTTGTTTACCTTATCATCAGCATTGGAACAGATTGGAAGAGAACCATAGGTTTTACCTATCTTGTTCACTGTATGCCCATGAGGCTGTTGACAAAAGTTTTGTAAAGATTTCTGATCATATGTGGATTCCTTTGGACTATGCCTATAATTTCAGAGTATGCATGGAAATACAGAGAGTGAGTTGAGTTAGGAGACAAGTGAGCATGTCTGGGGTCCTTTAGGAATAGTAGCATGCTAGTGACTTCACCAAGCAAGAGAGAAGGCCTCAGAGTGGAGGTATCTCCATAATATCTTACATATCATAAATATTAAATAAATATGTCTATATATAATTTTATATATAATCCTATATGACATATATTACATATGTAACTAATATGTATATCTATGTATATGTAATTTATGTAAATTATATGAGTTTCCTACTCCAATGGTATAGTGACAGTATATCAGAGGTGAAACTTGAACCTAGGTCTTTCTGGCTATGAGGTCAACTCTCTATTCACCATGCCATGCTGCCTTCGCTACACTTCCCCATAACTACATTAATAGAAAGATACAAGGAGTTAGTGTATAACTGCATATGCAGGAAATTCTGGCTATGGAGATATGAGGGGCTCACACAGGTAATAAGGAATCCATGACTTGTCCCAATGTTACGCCCTCCATGCTTGTCACTTGCTACCTTCTACAGCTCCACTGGTATTCCCTGGGTCTTCTCAATGCCACCACTACCAACTAGATCCCAGAAGCACAGAGATCACTGTGTCTACTCTAACTAAACTGGGAAGAAATTCCTTTGCTTGTTAATTCTGCAGGTTAGATTCTATATAAATGTTACTTTTACAAATCACCAGCATATTTTCTAAGCTCAAGCAAAAACCCAGAACAAAACCACAAAAAAGATGTTTACAAACATAAGTTTCCAGTTCAGACTTTATTCAATAATATTCATTGGTTAGTTCTCCGATTTAACTCATGAGTCATTTCAATTTTAATTTTCTTTTCCTCAGGTCAGCCTTATCCAAGTGTTAAATAATGATGCTCTAGATTCCTTTCTGAAGTAACTTTGTTTTGGTACTTCTAGGATTGTGGAATCTTCGATCTAATCTGAGCCAATTCAATTCAATCCAGCACAACAAGCATTTATTAAGCACCTACTAGGCACTAGGACACAAATATAAAACAAACTAAAACATTCCTGCATTTAAGTAGCTTACATTTTTAGGTGAATAATATAGAAATATATGTGTAATATATAAAAATATATGTAGGGAGAGAGTACTAACAAGAAAGCCTTCTTGTAAATGATGGCACACTGGAACAGCCTTGAACGAAGATGGGGATTTTATGAAGTGGAGGTGAAAAGGAGTACATTCCAGGCATGGGAAATAGCCTATATAAAAATATAAAGACAGGAAATGGAATGCAGTTTTAGGAACAAGAAATAGCCAAGGTTGGCTGAACTAAGAATGTAATATGGGAAGAAATTGTGAAATAATCAGAAAGAAAGATTGAAGCCAGATTTTGATTTTAAATGCCAACTTGAGGACTGTGCATTTTATTCAAGAAGTTATATGGAAACATTAAAAACTCTTGGTCAGGGAAAGGAAATGGTCAGATTCGTACTCAAGGAAGATTATTTTGACAACTACCAAGAGCGTTATTGGAGGATTAACATTGGAGTTTAGAGTACAATTAAGAAACTGTAGTAATAGTCAAGGTGAGAAGTGATGAGGCCTTATATGATAGTGGTTGCTGTGTAAGTGGAGAGAAGGGAATAAATGCAAGTGTTGTTTGTAAGACTTGGAAACTGACTGGAACGGGAGCAGTGAGGGAGCATAAAAAAATCTAGGATGATGCTAGGATGCAAAGGCCTATGTCTGATGGGATTGTGGTGTCCTCCATAGAAACAGGAAAATTTGGAGGATATATGGGTTTCAGAGGAAGGTAAGAAGATACATTTTGAACATGGTGAGTTTGAAATGCCCATAGTACATGTATCTGTAGTATCCAACAAACAGTTGGTGATACAGGACTAGGCTCAAAAGAGAGATTAAGGCTTCATTTATAGATATGAGAGTCATATCAAGAGAAATGATAATTGAACCCATGAGAATTAATGATATCATCACAAGATATGTTGAAAGACAAAAAGGCCTAGTAAAAGAGCCTTAGAGGTCACTTATGGTAGATTCAAGGATTTAGATGATTATCTAACAAAGGAGACTGAGTGATAATCACACAGTTTAGAAGAGAACCAAGAGGAAACAGTGTCATGAATATCCAGTGAGGAGAGAGTATCTAAGGTGGACACAGGTAAAAAAAAATGTCTACTGAAGAGAGGTCAAGAAAGAAGAAAACAGAAAAGTTTATCAGCTTTATCAATAAATTGGAAACTTTGAAGGGATAACCTTCAAAATAAAATAGTGGTACTAGAAACCTGATAACAAGGGCTGAGGACTGAGTGGGATGTGAGGTAGTGGAGTCAAACCTTAGTCAAACCTTGACTAAGGGGTCAAACCTTAGAATTTGGTTATGAGAGGAAGGGAAGGTAATAGGAAAATAACTTGAGGGGATGTCAGGGTCAAGTGAAATGAGAAGCAAGCATATTTGTAGGTAGCAAGGAGAAAGTCAGTAAAAAGGGCAGAGATGAAAGAATAGGGAATGAGAGGGCTCCTGGAGGAGACGGAAGGAGATGGAATAAAGGACACAAGATGAAAGTTTGACCTTAACAAGGAGAAGGGTAGCCTTTTCACCTCAGAGTAGAGCAAAAAACTAGAGAAAGGTCTATAATTCCAATTTGAAATGTGAGATAAGGATACTTAAGACAAATATCCTTTTTTCCTTTGAAAAGTAGGTGACAGTGCAGCCATCTCCAGTTATCCCGATGTGCATCTGGCCACTGAACCCAGATGGCTCTGGAGGAGAAAGTGAGGCTGGTGTCTTTGCACAGCCCTCACTCACTTAAATCCAATTCATTTGCAAGTCACGGCATCATCTTCCTGATACCATGGTCTTCTTCGAGAATGAAGGACAAATCACAAAACACAACCACAGGTGACAATAATGTCACCTGCTGAGAGGGAGGGAATGGGGACATACATGAAGAGAGGATGAAGAGAGCACGAAGAGAGAGGAGAGAGTTTGCAACAAATGACACGAAGAGTGTAATGAAAAGTCAGTTATGGACTTTTAACAGGGGGCTGGCCAAGTTCAGCCCTCATGGGCATGCACAACATGACCAGCTGCTACCAAGTGACAGACCTGGAAATAGAATCCTAACCTCAAGTGAGGACTCATCTTCACATCATGTTGCCTCCCTACTTTCCAGAAAATTAAGGCTACAATCAAGGAAAAGTGTTCTGAACTACATTATGTTTTAAATATAGAGTAACACTATGAACACATAAATCCATCTGAGAGTAAGAGGAAAGTCATTCAGTCACCAGGGTACAGAAAAAGAATCCCTGGATTTAGATCCAGAACATATGGGCTTGGATTCTGGCTGTACTCTTATTTCCCATATGACCTTCTCCCTAGTGATATCTAAGGTTCTTTCAAGCTCTATTTTTGTAAAGTCCTACTATAGTTCCCAACTGTGCACATCATATGGATCACATAATCTAAAAGGTATAGACGCTAGAAATAATTCATCACAATTGTGGATGTGGCCTCAAGGTGGCAATGTTTCTGTTCTTATGGAGTATGAATGGCTTATTTGGCAGAGGAGACAGGTATATTTGAGTGGAGAAGGGCTTGTCTCCGATTGGCTGCTAAACTAAAAGATTCTCAGTCTTCTTGTGTTAGAAAAATTAAGAAGGAGAAGCAGCTCACTATTCTTGTTCATCCTTAGATAGAATACTACAACCAAGGACTGAATACTCAGAATGGAGAAGGTGCTGGGAGTCTTGTCAGTGGTTTTCTGGCTTCACCTGGACTGTGAGTTGAGAATGGATATTGGGAGGGTCATTTAATGAAGAAGATAGCAAAAATCCTTAAAGACATTCCTCAAAAGGCAAAGAAGAAGAAATGGCTCTAGCTTGTCTTGTCTTGGTTTTCCTTGGGGAGATGTAGATGAAAAAAAGTCTGGAAATACTGAACAAATGCTAATTTGCTGTGTCTAACACTGTTTCCAAACAGGGGTGAGCAGTCAAGACAAAATAGAGCAGAGTCCTCCATCTCTGACTGTCCAGGTGGGAGAGAACATCACCATGACCTGTAGCTACACAGTAAGCAATTTTAATAATTTACAATGGTACAGACAGTTTCCTGGGAAAGGCCCCAGGATCCTCCTGATGATGTATTCCAAAGGTGAAGAGAAACAAGAAGGAAGATTTAGAGTCAAATTAGAGAAGGAGCATAGCAACTTGTACATCCTAACTTCTCAACCCGAAGACTCAGGCACCTACCTCTGTGCTGTTGGGCCACAGCATTCCTCCAACACCTGCAGCCTGTGCACAAACCTAGCAGGAGGGGCTCCAGCCTAAAGGCACAAGTGACACTTACCAGGACAAGGAATCATGTTCTTCCTGCTACTTACAAAAAAGGAGATAGAAATGTAAATCAATATTGAGTCTCATTATTTAATCCCTTGGCTTCTAAATCAAGTTGTTTGACAACAAATCTCTGTGGATTGTCAGCAGATTAAAGCTTCTCTTTCCTCTAGGATCTGCCTTAAATGATGCTTCATACTCTTGAGATGTTAGAGCTGGAAGAGACCTCAAGGATCCAACTCTATCATTTTAGATGAGGAAAGTGAAGGCCAGAGTGGTCAAGTGATTCGCCCAAGTGAAAATTATGGTGGAGGCAGGACTAGAATACACATCTCCAGACTCTCATTTAAGTAGCTTTTCCTCCACACAACATTACTTTACTAATACATAAATGGGGTATGACAAGTAATATTATGACTCTTCACAGTGTGTGTGTATATGCATATATGCACACCTATATCTATGTAGGTATACATTTACATATATAGATATAGATACATCTATATACACATGGATATGCATACATATATATATATCCCCAGATATAGGTATATATGCACATATGTATAGTTTTTACACATATTTTAGTCATGCAATACATATATATTCCAAGAACTTGTGATTTCACTAGTGCGTTAACTCTAGATGTGACCCACATTGTCTTATCTGCTAGGAATATCAATTTAGTCACCAATCATTAAGTATTTTTTAGTGTCTATTATGTGCAAAGCATTGTGATTAGTTGAGGAGAGGTAAAGGGAGAAGAAGAAGAAGAAGAAGAAGAAGAAGAAGAAGAAGAAGAAGAAGAAGAAGAAGAAGAAGAAGAAGAAGAAGAAGAAGAAGAAGAAGAAGAAGAAGAAGAAGAAGGAGGAGGAGGAGGAGGAGGAGGAGGAGGAGGAGGAGGAGAAGGAGAAGGAGAAGGAGAAGGAGAAGGAGAAGGAGAAGGAGAAGGAGAAGGAGAAGGAGAAGGAGAAGGAGAAGGAGAAGGAGAAGGAGAAGGAGAAGGAGAAGGAGAAGGAGAAGGAGAAGGAGGAGAAGGAGAAGGAGAAGGAGAAGGAGAAGGAGAAGGAGAAGGAGAAGGAGAAGAAGGAGGCAGAGGAGGAGGAGGAGGAGGGGGAGAAGGAGGAGGAGGAGGAGGAAAAAGAGGAGGAGGAGGAAGAGGAGGGGAAGGGGAAGGAGAAGGAGAAGAAGGAGGAAAAGAAGTAGACATCTCTATATTCAAAAATGCTTGCATTCAATGGATCAAGACAACATGTGTGTGTTTGTGTGAATATAAAGATTAAATATATACCAGATAAATACCAAATAAATAGAAGGTAGTTGGGGAGGGTGCTATTAGTTGAGGGTATCAGGAAAAGATTTATATAGACCAGAGGTTCTTGCCCTGCATGCCGTTTCCCTGGTCAATAAACTCCAATGGCTTCCTATTACCTTTTGGATCAAACACAAATTTCTACGTTTGACATTTAAATTCTTGAACCTTCCTGAAAGTAGAACTATGAAAATATCCCCATATTTGGTTGATATGTTGGTTAGTTTTAATGAACCACTTTTTAAAAATCTCTTCTTAAATTATTTTTATGAAATATGACTTCAAGTTTCCATGATGGTGGGGAGAGACAGGATGGGTTGGGAAATAAAGGCAATGTAAAAAATATATATATCATTTTTCATAAAGGCAGTGAGTTTCTATGCTAGAAAACAGTTTGAAGTTGTTGAAAGCACTGCTCAGTTTCCCAAATGTAATACATCCTATTCTTTTCCTCTGATTCAGTTCTGGCCCTAACTCATCATCCACCTGTCACGCCTCTCCCAGACATTTGCACTGATATAGCAACTTAATTGACTAGCCATCAAACGGCAAGTCCTGGAACTAGGCATAGGCATTTTCATCCATTGTTTGCTTATTTGTTTATTCCCCCCCCCCCCGTATAAATTATTAGGCCAATCTCTTCTGAATGCTCATGGATCCAATACTCTCCCCGAAACCTAAAATTATGGAAAAATAATGCTTAAAAGAAAGTTTACCCCCTTGAGAGCTGGAGGAAATTTTCTATTTTAAAATGAGGTGTGAGACCACAGGGAGGAATGAAAATTGAAAGACTGTCTTAGGCTCATGCCCAGACTATATTGCATATTGGAGGATCCCTGTAGCTAGAGTCTATGCTCTGAGACATACAGACATGGTTCAAGGTGATGGCTGCTTTAATAGAAATTTTATTTTCTGTTTTAGAAGGAATAAGTATAAGCCAAAAGAAGTAACATTAGAGACTGAAAAGAATACTGGACCTGGGGACAGGTTGGAGAATGAACTCCAGCACCTGTTAACTATGTGACTGTCAGTTCCCTCATCTCTAAAATGAGGATAATAGTACTTGCTATAACTGCTCCATAGTTAATGCCAAATGAAAAACATGCTAGAAATATGAACTTCCATTATTCTCAAATGTTACTAGCCTTTTACAGCTCTTATCTGAACTTTTCAGGTATTAATAATAATATATTAATAATTAATAACAATTATAATTAATTCATATGGACCTTTCTGGTTTGCAAAGCACTTTATATACATGATTTATTTTAATCCTCACAACAACCTTATGAACCAGGTGCTGTTATTATCCCCATCTTACAGATATGGAAACTGGGAGGCTAGGAGAAGTTATATAACTTGCCCTGAGTAACACAGCCAATTAAGTAAGGCAGGATTTGAACCCAAGTCTTCCTGACACCAAGGCCAGCACTCTATCTCACTCCCTCTAATCTATTTCAGCATATGTACTATCCCATTAAGAGACTGGAAGCACCACAAGAGAAATAATCCTGTCTCATCCAAATTTTGTATCTCACTCAAAGCCTACCGCAATGCTTTGGATGCATTTTGCCCACTTGTTTCAGTTGTGTCTATCTTCATGACTGCATTTGGGGTTTTCTTGGCAAAGATACTAGAGTGGTTTGCCATTTCCTTCTCCAGCTCATTTTACAGACAAGGAAACTGAGGCAAACAGAGTGAAGCGACTTGCCCAGGGTCACACAGCTGGTAAGGGTCTGAGGCCAGATTTGAACTTGCATTAGGTGCTTAATATATGCTTATCAAAGTAATTGAATTCAATAAATTGTTCACTTTTCTATAGACCTTTAGAGTTTACAAAGCACTTTCCTCAAGAAAACTCTGTGAAGCAGGTAAGTAAAAGAATTAATATTATTTTACAGATGAAAAAACAAAGGCCTAGAAGATGCCAGTCAGCAATTTTTTAAGTCATTTCTATGTGTCAAGCACTATATTAAGCACTGGGAGATATGAAGAAAAGTCTCTGCCCTCAAAGAGCTTACATTTAAAAGGTGGAGACAACAGGTAAATAAATAACAGGGAACATACAAGATGGTGTTGTTGAGTCATTTCAGTCGTGTTCATCTCTCTATGACTCCATTTAGGATTTTCCTGGCAGAGATACTGGAGTGGTTTGCTATTTCCTTCTCCAGCTCATTTTACAGATGAGGAAACTGAGGTAAACAGTTAAGTGACTTGTCTAGGGTTACACAGCTAGTAAGTGTCTGAAGCTGGACTTGAACTCAGGTCCTCCTAATTTCAGGGTTGGCTCTCTATCTACTGTGCCACCTAGCTGCCCACAAGATAGTATAAATGGAAAATAATCTTAGAGAGAGATTGCAGAGGCAGGGCCCTAGCAAGGATGGGAGGTGGTGAGGAAGGAACAGTTTTCTAAAAAAGATGGAATTTGAGCTGAGACCAGAAGGAAGCCAGAGAAACTAAGAGGTGGTGGTCCACAGGCAGAGCATTATAGCCATGGGCAGAAACAGTAGAGTGGGACAGACACGGGAGATGGCGTACCATGTTTGAGAAACTGTGAGAAAGTCAGCATAACTGCATAATAGAGTGGGTGGAGAGGAGTATGGTGTAAAAAACTTTAAAAGGTTGGAATGTGTCAGGTTGTGAAATTTTAAATGCCCAACACAGGACTTTATGTTGGATCCTAGACATAATAGGGAGCAACTGGAGCTTATTGTGTATGTTTATGTACAGGCAATGGAGGGGTGAGAGGTCAGGAAGTTGAACATGGCCAAATGTATCTTGTAGATAAATCACATTTGGCATTGTAATTCTATAATTGTGTGAATGAATGAAGGGATGGATGGATGGATGGATGGATGGATGGATGGATGGATGGATGAGGAATATGTATTAAGTGTCTGTATGACACATTACAATAAAGTCCTGGATATATTTGGGGGGATTTCTCCTGTGTCTAGCAAATTGCTACTAATAAAAAACAAACGGAAAAAAACCTGGGAACTTCAGTGTATAACACCATACGGTGCTTTATCTCCAACTTCCGTTACAAGTGTACAGTTGCCAGAGGAAGATGTTAATGTATATTGCAAAGAACAGAAATGCACTTTTATGACAGATCATGGAAAATATTGATATACATCAATCAACCATCCTTTTCCTGAGGTCTGTATAGTTTCATTCACTTATAATACGCTAGTTAGGATGTCCAGTAAGCTTTGCCTCTTCCTCGATGTGGAGCACTGGCTACAGATTTCCATAGTTTTCATCAGTTGTGGCTTATCTTCACAGGTCCCAGAAGAATGTGACCATAACTCTTGACGAGCTATTGATAGAGCCCAGCAAATGATAGCTCCCACAATCTCCTCCATTAGCTTGTGAGCCCCTTAAGGGCAGAGACTGTCTTTTGTCTCTTTTTGTATCCCCAGCATTTAGCACAGTGCCTGGCTCACTGTGGGATTATTTAATAAATGTTTATTGACAGACTGATGAATCTAATGGCATTAATGCAATTTCTGCAGCTCCAGCAGGTGGGGTGGCTAGCCTTTTTTTCCAGAGAGAACTCTTCCAATGTGGACTCATCTCAATGCCAGAACAAAGTATTTCAAAGCTCCCTGTCTTGGCATAGCTGTTATGATAGATACAACTAAGTTGTATCTTTTCTGAAGTCTCTCTCTTGTACCATAGGTTTGTTGTTGTTGTTGAGTTTTAAGAGAAAACCAACACCCCATACTCACAGTAAAATGATACTGGTCTTAGCCTTCAGATTACAGTGCTCACGTGAGAAACATCTTGATTGATAGCAATAGACCTCTGGCCTCTATTCCTCTCATGTTCAAATGAGTTCCTTTCATTGACACTGGTGAGTCACAGAGAATTCACTCTAATATTTTCTTTCTCCCAGCTCCCTGGCAACATATTTCCTGCCTCCATCAGCTCTTCTCACTTTTTGTGGTTTGGTGACCTTCTTTTGGTAAAAAATAAAAAGAAAGAACTTTCCACCTCTGATTTAGCAGTAGGAAAAGCTTTGTTTTCTCATTTTCTATGGAAATCACAGGAGTATTATAAAAGTGAAGGTTGAGGCAGTATTGGAAATCATGATTCATCAGTATTTGAAAACTTAAAAAAAATGGTTTTCTTTTGACTCACCCTAGGACCTCAGCAGGGTAAGAAGCAAATTAAACTGACAATGGAACAAAATTTGCCTAGATATGCTTTTAGAATGTGGCTTTAATTGCTGCATTTGCATTATTTATCCTGATTAAATGATCCAAACTGTGAATTAAATGTTATAAGACCCAAAATATCTTCTTCCTCCCCCCCAAATCCAGGTCCCATTGTTTGCCCGAAATAGTGATGCTCATAGAATCAAATGAGCATGTATAAAAAGTATTTTGTAAATCTTAAATAAAGCTTGGGGAAAATATCTATTTTTGTTATAATTTATTATTAAATCAGAATAGGGATTAGACTTGTGCTTTCACTCCTTAGAGAATTTCCCAGGTCAGCAAGCTCCCTCTACTAATGCAGGTCAGCATCTTTTATGAAACTTATAGTCTTGAAGAGTTGCCTGATTAAATGGTCCCACCAGATCACACACAGTATGTGTCAGAGGTGAGACTTGAACCCAGGTCTTCCTGTCTGGCAGAGTGACTATTAGATTTATTGTGCAGGGGATTCCTGCTTGAGAATGGATTAGATTAAATAGACTTGGAGACTTGTTCCAACTATGATGGTCTGTGATTATGTGATTTGATAAGACATATGCAGGGACTATATATACATATGTATTTTTTCTCTTTCTTGTGAATGGCAATTTTGGTATATGATTTGTTTTCCTCACCCACCATTATGAATGTCACAGGAAGCAAAGAACTCAAGTGATAACTGAGGGGATATTTCTGGGCTTCTAACAATAATGGAGAGGTAGTGTTGAACAGTGTTTAGAGAGCTACTGCCCACAAAAATTCAAACAACCTTAATTCCTTGGGTGATTTGGAAATATAGCCACTTCCTTGATCCTCTATTCTCTGTTATGCCCCACAGAGACATGAGGTACCATAGCTGACACACAACCATGTGATTTCTAACTGCTTAAGTCATAAGCATCTAACCTCATGTTTGATAAACACTAAAACATAAATTACTAAGGAAAAAATTCTATATTTGATAAGAGCTTCTGGAAAAACTGGAAATCAGTCTGGCAGAAATTAGTCTCAGACTTATATTTATACCTTATTTTAAAATAAACAGATGATCTGAGTATTAAAGATCACATCATTAAAAAAATTATATGAGAAGCAGATCATATACCTTTCACAGCTTTCACATGGATAGGATATGTATTTTTTAGCCAAAGAAAAGAACCAATGGCAAAATATCAAAGAAGTAATTTTGTATTTGAATTTTGAATAAAGCTGAAAAGATTTGACACAAATAAAATTAATGTACATAGAATAAGCAGAAAAGTAGTTGACTGGGATCAAATCTTTGTATGTGATTTCTCAGATAAGGTCTTGGAATCCAAGATATAGAGATGATTAAGAGAACCGCATACTAACAGCTATATAAAGGATGCTCCAAATCACTAATAATAAAAGAAGAAATAATCAACACCCTGGGGTTCTCTCCAGGCTTGTGAAGATTCATCTTATACTGAGCAAATTGGCAAAGATATCAAAATATAGGAATAGTTTATTTTAGAGGAATTGTGGAACGACAAGCACAATAATATATTTTTGGTGAAAAGGTTCAACAGTATAACCATTCTGCAAAGCAATTCAGAATTATGCAAATAAAGTGGCTAAAATACTCTTGCACTATTACTCAAATATTCTATTGTTAGGCTAATATTCTAAGAGGGTAAATTGAGGAAAAAACATATTTATAAGCAGCACTGTTTGTGTTAGCAAAAAACAAGAAATAAAGTTTATTCCCATTGATTGGGGATTGATTAAATAAACTATGGTACATAAATGTTATTGAAAATTCCAGTGTTATAAGAAATGACAATGTAATGAATGCAGAGAAACATGGAAAAACTTACCTGAACTGATACAAAGTGAAGTAAGCAGAGTCAAAAAAACAAAATACACAATGACTACAAAAATGTAAATGGTAAGAAGGGCTTCAAAACAACAAAAAAGAATGTCATAAAATTGCAAATAAAAAAGCCCGACACTTAAGAAATGTAGGAAACATCTTCCCACTCTTTTGTGTAGGTGGGGGTCCATGAGTATGATGCATTGAATATGTCATCAGATTTTTTCAGTGTGTACTGGTTTTGCTGATTTTTTTCTTTTCTTTAAAACAAGTTCTTAGACAGGGAGGTAGAGAGAAATGGGGAAATTTAAGTGACAAAAGTATCGCTAACATTTATTTTAAAAATTTCTTTTGGGGCAGCTAGGTGACACAGTGAGTAGAGCACCAGTCTGGGAGTCAGAAGGACCTGAGTACAAATGGGGCCTCAGACACTAGCTGTGTGACCTTGGGCAAGTCACTTAACCCCAATTACCCTACATTCCCCCCTCAAAAAAAATTCTTTTTAAGCTTCAAACATCCATGTTCATTGTTTCATTTGAGGCAGCTCTGAGGACAGGTCTGAGAAATCTACACATTTATCTCACCCACCTCATATCAGTTGCAGTATTTCCCATGGTGGTTAAGTCCCAAGTCCTGATGAACAAGGTAACCAGTCTTTCAGGGGAAGGGTGGGTAAAGGAATTGTTTGAGTCCTAATTTATTTGCAGTTAAGCCCAATTTTTGGAAAGCTTGAGGATATGGGCATGAACACATTTGCACAGCTATGCGGAAAGATCAGCACCATGGGAACAATTCTCCTTTCCATCCTGCCAAAATTGGGAAATTTAGAAGGAAATATTTTTTGTTTGCTTGGTCACTACTGTGCAAAGAAGAATAATTCTCTGAGTCAACACATGGGTTTTAATTCCAGCTCTACAACCAACTAGCTGTATTACCTTGGGGAAAGCCTTTAAATTCTTTCTGTCTCTGATCTACCTCACAGGGTTATTGTAAGGATCAAATGGGATAAAGTATGTATGGACAAATACAGAGTGTCCCAAAAATCTTGGTGCAGTTTTAAATGTAAGTAGCTTAAAACTGAACTAAACCTTTAAGGACACCACCCTCAAGTCATTATTGAAATTCAAAGTATTGTTATTTTATTGTAATTGTATTATTTTTTAAAAAATAATAATGAAATTTAGTATAAGGTCATTTTTTAATGCCCATAAAGGACTCTTAGGAGAAATAATTTATTCCAGGGAGAAAAACAAATCTGAATTCTCTCATTTGATCCAATCCAAATTCTATCTTTATCCCCTTGCCATCACTCTTGCCCTGGGCAAGTCACTTAACCTCTATTTGCCTCAATTTCTTCATCTCTAAAATGAGGATAATAATAGAACCTAGCTTCCAGGACTATTCTGAGGATCAAATGACACAGTATTTACAAAGTGCTTTGCAAACCTTAAAGCACTATGTAAATGATGATAACCGTTATTATTATTTTTGTGATGATACATTTAATGATATCTTTAAAGCTTAGCTTTTATCTTAGACTCCTCCCTCACCTCCCAATTAGGTCTTACTAATCTTATCATGAAATTTCCTCTACATTTATACCCTTCTAGACATTCTCACTGCCTTTAATCAGGTCATTTCCTCATTTTTTAAAATTTTTTCTTTTTTTGCCTAACTCACTAACAATGAGGGATTGAGAGGAAGAAAAAGAACCAGTTACAGAGACAGCGAAGGAGCCAGAGACATAGGAGAGAACCAGGAGAACCAAATGTTGGAGGTGCCCTCAGGAAAGAGAAAGGGCACATTTTACCCTGAGGCAGGCAAGCAGGAGGAGATAACTATTACTGTTATCATGTGTTTTCCCTACCTTAAGCATCTCTGCCTCTCATCCACACTGCACACCTCTACCAGGATAATTTTTCTAAAATAAGACATCTTTGGCCATATAACTCCATTGGGGGAAATTTTTCAGTGTTTCCTGGTTGTTTTTGGAATGATATCCAAACTCTTTAATATCTGATGTCCTCCATAATTTGGCCCCACTCTGCCTTTTCTGATTTTCCTAGACTCTACTTCCTGAACTCTAAGCTCAATAATGCTAGATTACCTGGTATTCCTTGAAGAAATGAAGGCTAATGTTCTCTGAATTCCTATATGTTCTAAAAATGTTAATAGCAGCTCTCTTTGTGGTGGCAAAGAACTGGAAATTGCAGAGATGCCCATTAACTGGGGAATGGCTGAACAAGCTGTGGTATATGATTGTGATAGAACACTACTGTGCTATAAGAAATGGTGAACTCAATGATCTTAGAAAACATGGGAAGACTTGTATGAAATAATGAAGAGTGAAATGAGCAGAACCAAAAGAACATTGTATACAGTAAGAGGAATATTGTTTTAAGAACAACTTTGAGCAAATAAGTCATCTTGACTATTCCAAATACCCAAATTAACTATAAAGGACCTATGAAAAAGATGCTATCTACACCCAGAGAAAGAACTGATAAATAGAAATATGAATAGAATAATTTTGCATACATACCTATTTATGTCTAATGACAGCCATCTCTAGGGTGGGGGGGAGGGAAGAAAAAAAGGAAAAAAATTTATGTGATAACTTTATTATATATTTAAAAGGAATAGCAAGTTGTATATAACAGATTTTAAGTTTCATTGCAATCATCTTTTTTATTATGCTATATTATAGAAATGTTTTTTCTATTCCATAAATTAATGATTAATTAATTAATTAAAAAACTAATTCTGTATCTTTGCATAGACTTTTCCTTCCAAATCAAATGTCCTCCCCTATCCAATTCCTCCCCAACCATGGTTCTGCCAGTGTAATTCCCATCTGTCCTTGAACACCCAGATTAAATGCCAGCTTGTTCAGGAAACCATTGTCTTTAGACAATGTTATGACATGCTCCTGATGATTTGGTTTCACCTCTCTTATTTCAATTACACATTCTAATAAACATTCTAGTTAGCAGTATACAGCTTGTCTACTTTCTTAGGGTGTAAGCTGGGTAATACTGCATCTATTTATCTTTTCATTCTCTGTGGAACAATAGTAGAGAGATAAATAGCAGATTTTTAAACACAGATCTCAACAAACGAATCCTAAATTTAAATCGATTTGAACTGGCTGCCTGTCTTTGAGTAAACACAATCTTCACATAATGGGATAAAGCCAAACTGGTATAATCCAAGAGGCAGAAATGAGGCACTAAGGAATTTCAAGGGGAAGATCAGAAGATCAAGAAATGAACTTCTGAATCATATTTCTATGAACATTTAAAAAATAAGCACAGAAAGTAAACCTTTGAAGATCCTGGCACAGAGACAATAAGGGAGATTTCTGTGGAGATAAATTGAGGGGTGTAGGGGGGAGTGTAAAAAAGGAGGTGAAGAGACTTGGCTGATGAGGCTTCATATCTATTCCTGGACCCTGAAGAAGGGACCACCCTCCAAATTTTCTGGGTCACATGGGAGTTTAAACTCCTCCTGTTTCCTCTCTTGGGTTTCACTGTTGAGTCCTCCCAGTGATATAGTCTTACACCCCCAAGTCCCAGAAGGGTATCATAGTCTGGGAGAGTTTTATTTCCCAACTTTTGATTCAAACCTTCAATTCAGCATCAGTTAGATATCTGGGACCATGACAGATAACAGATTGGCTGTTTTGATCCTGATCCTTATAGGTAACTGACTGGTTATTTGATTGTTGTGGTCCCAGAGCATCTGTGCTGAGGTAGTATAAGCAGCACTAGGACTGATGATGTGTTTTTACTGTTCCAGGGACTGTTCAGGGGAACTGGATTCGATCTAAAGAATCATACAGGTCTTCAATGGAAGGGAAGAATGTGATTCTGGATTGTTCTTACCACTCAACTAGCCAAAATGTTTTTCTTTACTGGTATCGCCAGTACATGGGCCAGGCTCCGGAGTATATTCTACTGAGAGGAGCACGATCATATAATCACGTTAAGCATGATGCAGAAATTGCAAAGAAGAGATTTTCCTCAAATGCCACATCAGACTCTACATTTTTATCCATCTCAGACTTGAGTTTCAGGGATTCAGCAATCTATTACTGTGCTCTAGATGTTGGCACAGTGAAAGAACCCCATAGGAGAACAATACAAAAACCCCCCTATCGGTAAGTGGGAGAAATTATTGAAGAAAGACACCTTCTTAATGGGTGCTAAGCACATCACTTGGAGGAATTTTATTCTACAAGGTGTGTGTGGTAACAAATTCTACAGAATTCCCTAGAATTGAGCATATGTGTTCTGTTGCTCAAGATCTCATTCGATGCTTCTGTGGAGGATAAGGTAAGCTATTTCTAAGAACTCTTTTGTCCCACATAGAAGGCCTATGAACATACAATAAAAATGAGAATTTATAGGCCCTCCATGAAAACTGTCCATGCCTAATCATCACATATTCCAAAGACCTGACAGAGCACTCCCCTCAGAGGGCAATGCGACATATCTTTAGGAATATTATTGGCAGTGGCTAAGGGATAGCCAATGTGGCTCTTCTGAGAGACTCATCTTCTCTATTTGCCACCATCTATGGGTCTTTAGCACTTTTGCACTGCTTTCTCAAGATGTCTATGTGCTTGCTTTGACTATCTTTCATTCTGTTAAACCTGAAAATTTGGTTGAAGGAAACAACAGAGCTAGGTGATAGAAAAATCCATGTTGTTTATTATTTTCCCTTAAAGCATAGCGGAGCTAGCTTACTTGTACGTACAAGGAGTCAGAGTATAACTCTGGCTGCCTGAACAAAGCAATGAGAAAACTTATATACGTTATTTTAGCAGAGCTAGCAAGCCTGTATGACCTCATTTTTATGATCCCCATGTATATTTAACCATGATACAAGAAGAGGATTTTCCTTAATGGAATAGATTGTAAATACAACAAATTAGATAGTTGTCAAAGTGTCAATTGGATTTACAACCCCAGGATCTCTGTGTTTAATTGGACATTAACATTCCACAACATAGTATATGCCCATAAAATATTAGGATAAGGAAAAGTCACATAATTCAAGATAGTGTCTGGGCTCAAGGTTTTCACCCTTAATGGCCATGGACAGAGCAAGGAATACTCCATCTGGATTTGTTGATACAAGAGAACAAAGAGACTGTTAGGATCAGGCTTTTCTTCTGGTTAAGTAGTTCAGGCCCTGAGTCTTATTGAAATTACAAAAATGATATAAAATAGTATAATATTTTCCACAATTCCCAAAAGAAGTGGCCTCTGTATGATGTATCATTGTCAGAGATTGAGGCTGGTTTCTCCTGAGGAGGGCAGGAGTAGAATCCTGTAATGGAACTGGATAACCAATTCTAAGTTATTCAGATGAAGGTACATGGCCACCTTCTCTATGCTAATTCAAGTAGGACATAGACCTAAGAGGTACAAGGGAAGGGAAAGAATTGCAGGGGAACTCATCTTTCTGAAGAGTCTGCCAAAGCTCTTTTCAAAAAGGGGAAAGTGGTAGCTATGTGTAGTTCTACCACATGGTTTATTTCATTCTCTGGTAATGACCAGGCTACTGAATTGCTCAGAGTAAGCTATTGTGAACCACAGAAAATATGGAAGGACTATATCAGAGAGGGGAATCTGATATAGGAATAGGGTAGTAAGCCCCTCTATTCTCCTTCTCCAGGAGAACACTAGTTACTAATACAAAGAAAAACTCAAACATCAACATCCTCTCTGAATACAAAGGGGGCATTGAAGGTGAGGGGGAGAGAGTAACTAACAGTATTTAGGCTCCCTAAATGTTAAATTCCTCAAACTTTAATCTCTCATGGCTACTCTAAGCTGCATAAACAAAGTATTATATAAATTTTAGTTCTTTTCTCCTGTAATTAACAAGATATTTTGATAGAAATTGAATTTTTTTTAAGTTCTGGACCTCAAGGAGCTTACATTCTATTTAGAGAGATACTATGTATGAATAAAAGTATATGCCAAACATATATAGAGGCACACATAAAATATGCAGATAGGTAAGTAGGTAGAGAGGTAGAAAAGAAGGTGGAAGGAAAGAAAGAATGAAGGAAGAGTTAAAAGAAAAAAGAGAATTCTTTGTTCCAGCTTCCACCATGATTAACAAGGCAAAACTCAGGACAAAGAGAACCAAAAGGAGTTTGTTAAAAGTATGTCAAGATAGCAAAATGTTAATAGGCTGATCACTGGAGATCAGCAAGGGATTCAAGATGGAGCCAGATTTTGCTGATAACTTTCATAGAGGGTAGGTCTCCAGGTCTGCAAAAGGGGATGGACCATTGCATCTCAGCACTTCCCCAGTTGCCAGTATGTGAGGGCTATGTGATGTTTAACAGGTATGAACAGGTAGGGGATTACTTGGTATGTGATAAATAGCAGGTAATACAAAACTACAGACTGGGCGATGCCTCCCCCAGCACTGATTGACAAGCAGGGTTAGGAACAATGGACAACTGAGTTAGCATAACTTTCAATAGAAGGAAGAAAGGAAGACATAGCACATATGAAACTGATAGAAGGTGACTTCGAAAGACAAGGGGAGCTGGAAAGAAACCCTTAAGCTGAGTCTTAAAGGAAATCATGAATTCCAAGAGATGAAGGTAATGAGGGACAAACATCTCAGCCATGGAGGATAGCCAGCGGAAAGGCCTGGAGACAAGAGCTGGAAAGTGTTTGTGTGAAGAATAGCAATTAGGCTGATATGGCTGGACCACAGAATATATGGAAGGGGGTAATGTATAGTAAGGCTGGAAAGGTGTGATGGGGCCAGCTTGCAGAAAGCTTTAAATGTCAAACTGAGAAGTTTATATTTGATTCTCTTAGAGGTGATATGGTGCCATTAAAGTTTGATTAGAGGAGTGACTCAGTCACACTTGTGCTTTAGGAGAATAGCGGCTGTGTGGAGGATGGTTTTCAATGTGGAGAAACTTGAAGCAAGGAAACTAAATATACTAATAATTAATATTATTCAGCAATACATAATTCAGAGGTGAGAGTAGCATCAACCTACCAGTAGATGACTTCTGTAGGCTTGCACAAGGAGGCTAAATTCATCTCTGAGGATGTGATAGTGAAGATTCATTTTTGTCAGCATTATTCTAGAAAATATGCCATTGAACCTTCTTGAATGAAAAATGGAAAATGTACCTTAATCTGTAGTTTATGTTTGAGTCTCACTGAAATTCTGTAAAATTCAGTTTCTTCGTCTAGATAGAAGATGGTGATAATGACCTGCCCTACTCTGCCTTGTCAGAGTTGTTATGAAGCTCAAATGTCTTTGAATGAAAGCATTTTGTAAAGTATGAAGTATTATGCCAAATAAAAAGTGGTATTGTTCCATTTTAGTTAGAATGTTTCTTGTCTGAAGAGTAACATGAAAATTTTTCATTATTTCATAAAATTTTGAAGAAATTACTAATTTATGATTGAGCAGGTTGCAGACCCTTACTAATTCTTCCTATTGGACTTCCAAGTATTACATAGTTATTTCTATCATTGTTACAGAATGTGATAATTGTGACCAATATGGTAATCATTGTGATTAATGATAATATAATTGTTAATTATAAATTATACTAATAATGCAACCTTAAATTTATGGGCTTAGATAAAAAGCTAGTTCTACATGTGAAATGAATTAATCATTCATTCAATCACTCATTTATATTAAATGAACACTATGTATGATGCAACTTTTTGACACTATCTAAAAACCCCCAACAACAAATGTTAGCTATATTATCAACTTACTTCAATGAAAACAAAGCTATAGTTGAAAGAGAATGATGTAGCAAGGATGTGAGATTTCGAATCATTGAACTTGGGTCTGATTTCTGATCCTTAATACCTTTGAGCTCCATTAAGTCACTTGGCCTCTTCATTTCCATACCTCTAAAATGAAGTAACTCAATGGTTCTTAAATTGGTGTCCCTGACCTTTTTTTAAATTTATAATTGTATTTCATTATATTCAGCTTCCTTTGTAATCCTATGCATTTAATTTTATGCATTTAAAAATATTCTGAGCAGGGGTCTATGCACTAGATTGCCAAAAGGATCCATAACACACACACATGGTTAAAAACCTTTGGTTTAAGATAATCTTTAGTGTTCTATTCCATTCTAAATTACAATACCCTATGAGTGTATAATGTAATTCCTAGAAGGATTTGGGAGAAGATATTTCCCGAGTCCCACATAAGTAGGGGTGAGAGTCTAGAACTGGAAGTGGGGTCAACATCCAGAGAATGAACTAAGTCTTCAATACCCTGGGTAATGGTGTAGATGTTAACTAAATGAGTCTGTGAAGTGGATTGATTCTAGTGACACCTCTTTTGCAGTGAGAGTCAGCTCAGGGTATTGAACAGACCACTCAACTTAGGGTCATAAGACCCATGTTGGAGAACTAGCGCCTCCATTTCCAGCTATATGATGATGGGTCACTAAAAACTTCTCCAAACCTTAGTTTCTTAATTTCTTCAGGGGAGATAATAATCCTCTTACTACCTGCCATAGAGGATTGTTCCATTTTGCTACCACTACTCTGGTTCTCTTCCTCCCTCCTTCAACCTCCTCTCAAAACTCCTCAGAACAGAATCTCGTAAAGCTCCTTCACACTAAGTTGCAGATAACTGATGAGATTTAATATATAATCTCCTTTGGAACTATTTATAATTTAAAGAGAGACAGGAATCATTTTAAAAAACATTAAAATAATATTTTAAAGACAGACAGGCAAAGGCTTAAAACTTTACTGGTACCATTGCAGGCATCATGGAGGTAGGATTGCAGAGGGAGAAATGACCCTCATTTTGATGTTTCTGAAATTCTACTACCTACTTCCTAGGCAAACAACTATCTGAAACCAGGTCCAGGAAAACTTTTGTCTAATATAGATTAAAATCATGAGTGTACATTTGAATGTTTTTTTCTGAAGATAATAAGAGATGTTGTTTTTATAGATTAACTGATGTAGTGAGGTAGAAGGAGAAAAATCCTAACAGGCATCCCTCTCTTCTCTACCATTTTTAACCTCAACTGAAAAACTATTCTTGGTACTGTACTCAGCCCTCAGCTCATCTCTTCACTCCATCCCTCTTGAGATCCTATCATTTTCACTCCAGAATACCCAGGCTCATCACAGCTACTGTAACAAAGTGTCTAGGATACTCTTTTTTTCTGAAGTGCAAATGAATTTCACATCGGTCCCTATATACCAAGAACCACCATCAATGCCTGTATCTAACTTCCCCTTTTTTATTGGGTCTGACAGAAAAAAATAAAGCTACAGGTTTAGTGGGAGGGTAATAAAATGGGGGCCTTTTTCACTCCCTGACTGTTTCCTCTATGTTACTGACAGTTACAAATTCTTAGAAAAACCTCAAAAATCTGGGTATTTGTTTCAAGGGTGGAGAAGCTAAGAGCCACCTGTATCCTCTTCCGTAGTGAGTCAATAAAGGAAGGGAAACAAGTCTCCTGGGATTGAAGGCCCCAATTTTGAACTAATTAACGTTTCTTTTACGAGTAAACGTATAAAGCAGTTTCTTTTTCAGCAGATACCCAGCTGGATCCAATTGGTCATTAAAGTGTATAGGACTCAGTTCCAGAGCAGGATTTGGACCAAAGCCCTTTGACTAAAATCCAACATATTCCATACTATGCTGTGCTACTCTAAATTTCCTTGTTCTTGGGTCCATCCTTAGTTATTTAAAAGTGCTAGCATTGCTATCCAGTTATCTTTCTAATATTGGATAGGCAGTGGTGGCATTGACATAGGTTTTCTCAGGTAGTAATCCAGGACACAAGAATGAAGCTGTGTTTTGCTGTCTTTGCTCCCTACTCCAGTTGGTCTATTGGAGAGTCTCTTAACCTCTTTGGACCTCAGTTTCCAAATCTATTAAGTGAGGGAGTTGGACTATAAGACCTCTGTAGTCCCTTCAAGCTCTACATCTATCAGACTATGATCTCCTTCCTGTTCTGATGAGTAGCTAAGTCTCCAACAATCTCAACATGTCAGAAGAAGACTTCATAAATACATGACCTGAAGAAATTCTCAGTCTTCTGAGGTACCTACTCTGAGTGAGATATCTCTTTTGAGTAAAGTCATTGGAATGATTGTTCAGCTCTGTAATCCCCAAACTTGTATGGTTGATTAATTTCATTTGTTGTTCAGTCATTTTTCAGTTGAATCTGACTCTTTATGACCCCATTTGGGGTTTTCTTGGCAGAGATCCTGGGTTGGTTTGCCATTTCCTTCTCTAGCTCATCTTACAGATGAGAAAGCTGAGGTAAACAAGGTGAAGTGACTTGTCCAGGGTCACACAGCTAGAAAATGTTTGAGGCCAGATTTGAACTCAGGAAGATGAGTCTTCCTGATTCCTATCCACTGTGCTACCTAGCTGACCCTGGTTGGTTAAGCACAACATCAAAGAGCACCATATATACTAACTTTTGTGACTTGCCCACTTGAAGTGGTAGTTTGAAGTATGTCACAGGGCAACAAATTTAGTTCATAAAAGACCCTGATCCCAAATTCAGATTTCAAATCATGATAAAAAACCATGAGTTCTCAAAATCTCTTGGTGTGCCCACCTAGACCCAAGACAGCATAAACAACAACAACACAACAATAACTACACCCCTGTACTTACGTTTTTTTTTAATGACCCTGGGCTTGCATAAAAGACATAGATATCTGGCCTACCATGAAGTTCATGGCAAACTTCTTTTCTTCTTTTCTAACCCACTCTAGGGAATCTAGAAAGAGGTTTCCTCCTCTCTCCAGTTCACAGATACACATCTCCAACTTATACTCTCAGCTCCCAAACTGGGACAAACATATATCACAAGTCTTATATTATTTCTCCCTCACATCTTCTAGATACAGCAGACCTGCACAACTTGGCAGTAGATAGGGACCAAAATTAAAATAGGCTAACCTTCTTCGGGCCACAGATAGGTTTTTAGTGGCTCAGTTTTTAAATAAAGATATAATTAATGATTGAGCTATTTTACAAACAAACCATATTTTTAAAAAGGGAAATTTAAATTAATATCAATTAATTATACTTATTACTTAAGGTTTTTGTTCATCATGCAATGACATTGATGTTAAAAAAATTACTTTGCTAAGCAGGACATAATCCAGAAACCTCAATTAGCAAACACTTCTTTATGAAATCACCTTCAGGAAAAAAACTTCCCAGCAGCAGCAGTTTCTTTAGAAATCTGAAAACTAAACTTAGTAGCCACCTCATTTTCTGAGTTTTCTTTCTTGAGAAACCATCATTCCCCACTGAGATTTTTCAATAATTTGGACCCTTTCATTTGTTTTTCATCGGTGTCTAATTTGCTTAAGTCAGGATGTTTTGATTCAAAATGGTGATGAAGACTGTATTCCTTTGGAATGTCTATTACTTCTCAGCAAATAAGGCACAATACTTTGTCTGTCATGTAAGTATCTAATTGTCCACTTCAGATTAAACACTCTATATTCTGATTCAATCTTCCATTTCTTTTTATCACCCGTTTTACAAAGTCACCCCCAAAACTTTAACGTTAGAATCAAAAAATCTCCACAGTAACTGCTCACATACAAAGAAATACTGAACTGAGTGTCTGACCTTGGAGAGAGCACCAGACACTCATGTAGTGTCTTGGAGGTGGCCACACAGCAAGAGCAGGGAAGAAGCCCTCACGTTGTTGCCACTCATTGCATAGCAGGGGTCAGCTGCATTAGTGTGTGGCTGCACTTACTTTGGCCCTGTTCGATGCCATTAACAACCAAAAACACAGTGAAAAGATACGATTCTCACTCCTCTCAGGCTGAAGACAGACTGAGGATGTTTGGTTGCCATGGGTCATGTAACAAACAGAAGAGAGTACTCAGTAGCCACCCATCCACCACATTACATGATGGACACGATAGTGACTAGTGGAAGGTAGATTAAGTGAGGCACAGACAAAGAACTTGCGGCATCATTACTTTCTTTCACATACTTAACATTTTTCACGGACCACCTGAAATCCTTTGGTGGGCAGCAAGTGGCCTACAAGTGGCCCACAGGCGGTATGTTGTGCCAGCCTGAGACAGAGCATTTTACCGTTGAATTCATATAAATCCCTTATGCCTCTTTAAAGTTTACATCTACGGTCACAATTTCTTCTCGTCGTTCATTATAGAATTTACCCTGTCCATCTCGCAAGACCACCTAATATGCATTAAGTAAATGTTTGTTAAATTGGTTTGATAGGATAGTAGAGAAAGCCCTGATCGCCTGGGTTTGGATCCCAGCTCTTTCACTTACTCTCTGTGTAACCTTAGGCATGTCATCCCTCTGGGTCTCACTTTCTTCATCTGTAAAATAAGGGGACTGCCAGCGCTATTGCTTATGAATTATTTTTCTCATTATATCCCTCAAAAGTCCCATTTAATTAGGTCCCATATGTAGGAATTATTTCATTTTTTCAGTGTTGGGAGCTCTTGGGGAGGATTTTCCTCTACCAATTGTGTAGGGCATCTTCCCCACAGCTTGTACTCATGGAAAATCACCTGGAGCATGGAGGCATAAGTGACTTACCCGTAGACACACAGCTAGTACTTGAATCCCTATCTTCTTGACTCTGAGACCAAGTCTCTCTATGCCGCATACCACACAGCCTGTCACGGATTGTAGCCAAAATAATGTCTGGTAAGACCACAGGTCTGTTACAAAAAAAGAGAATTGTAACTCATATTATTTATTTCGTGAACTTCACAATGTTGTCAGAATAGAGTAAAAAGCATCTTGAAACAAGGGAGCATGTAAGATTCAAATTAATTTTTCAAGATCATAGATTTAGAACAGAAAGGGCCTTTTTAAATCATCAAGTCTGCCTCCTCCCTCACTTTACAGATGAAGAAGCAAAGGCTCAGAAAGATTAAATGACTTGCCCAGGACCACAAGGCTAATAAATATGAGAGGTGGCATTCAATCACTGACCTTCCCTACGCCAAGTCCTGTGCTTGAGCCTCAATACTAGGTTGGCATTTAGTCAAGAAGTGTTTGTCTCATGCCTTTTGTGTGCATAGCACTGTTTAGGAGTGCTACATCAAGATAGCAAAGAAGAAAAACAAAAAAGAAGCTATCCCAGACCTTCAAGAATTCACAATCAAGTAGGAGAGAGAAGCTAAACACACATGACGCTGATAATCGGTAAGACAGGCATGAATATTATTAAAGCAGATTAAAAAGTATTACAAGTATCCAAAGAAATGGGAAAATCAGCATAAACTGATTAGTCAGAGAAATCCTTATGAATGCCTTATTATTATCATCACTGCTATCATCATATGCTTTACCAACAGCGGGGAACCTGAGGCCTCAAGGCCACATGGGGCCCTCTAGGTCTTTGGGTGTAGCCTTTTGCCTGAGTCCAAGTTTTACAGAACAAATCCTTTTGTTAAGGGGATACAATATGATACAACATAATACAATACAAAACGATACAAAATATGATATGATATGACATGATAAACATATAATATAATATAATATAATATAATATAATATAATATAATATAATATAATATAATATAATATAATATAATATAATATATAAAACGTAACATAACATAACATAACATAATATATCTACTCTAATAAAGTTGGTCTCCTTGACGTCCCAGGTTTTCCCATTGCTAAGCATCTCTTCACAAAATTGTGTATACCTTGAATAGCTCTCCATCCCCATCTCACCATCACCACCATCCTCATCATAGCAATTTCAAATTGGTTTAAGGCTTGGAAAGCATTTTAACATTATCTCAGTTGATCCTCACAACAACCCTGGAAGTACTTGCTATTATTATCTCCGTTTTAGAGATAAGAAAACTGAGGATGAGAGGTTAAGTGACTTAACCAAGATCACAGAGCTAGTAAATGTTTGAGTCAGAATTTGAACTCAGATCTTCCTGACTCCAAGTTTGCCACCTAGATGCTCTCTTCTCCGCCTTTTAAAATTAGCCCAGTCAATAGTTTCAGACAGTTTGGCCTTACTTTTATTGTTTTTCAGTCATATCTGACCCTTTTTGGGTTTTCTTGGCAAAAATACTTAAGTGGTTTGCCATTTCCTTCTCTAGCTCATTTTACAGATGAGGAAACTGAGGCAAACAGGGTTAAGTGACTGGCCCAGGGTCACACAGCTGGTGAGTGTCTGAGGGCAGATTTGAACTCAGGAAGATGAGTCTTCCTGACTCCAGACTCCGTGCTTATATCCATTGTACCACCCAACTGCCCCTGCTACTCTGTCTTTTAAAAGGATAGGATAGGATAAAGTAGGATAAAGTAACGGAGGCCAATGTGGTTTAAGGGTAAGTGTGCTGTCTTGGGAATTAAGGGCTCTGGGTTCAAATCTAATATCTAGTGTTTACTACTTTTGTGGCCTTAGGCAAGTCGTTTAGCTAATTGGGCCCTCAGTTTTCTTAGCTGTAAAATTGGATTGAACTAGATCATGGTTGAAGTCCCTTCTACTTCCATGACTGACTGCACTCATTACTTCATTATGAAGGTTTGAATTTTAGCCAGAAAAAAATGGCACATTTCTTCCCTTTTAATGGAAAAAAAAAACATATTGGTTAAGTTATTCTGTGCTAAGGTCTCTAGATAAAAATGGGAAAACAGGAGACAGTCCCTGCTCTCCATGAGCTGTATTCTAATGAGGAGATAACACACAAAGGAGGGCTCAGTTGCAAATCACATAGAAAGGTTCCATTGTCCTTAGGATAAAGCAGCAAAGCAGATAGTAATGTATCTTCTTTATATCATTTTCACTGCTAAAATCACATCCGTTTCTGATGTTGAACCATTTGATCATGCCAAGGACCATGCTGGTGAGAACTTTCTTTTCTGGGTCTTTAATAGTTGTGGTTGTTGACGTGGCTTCAACACCTGCAGAAACAGTTGCCAGGCTGCGTCTCCACAGGGTTTGCTTCCCAGGATGTTTACTGTGGGAGCAAGGCTAGACAGGACAAGTGATCTGTGGGGCACTTTCCCAGGCTTCTTGGGCTTGTGCATTGGTAGCAAGTGGTCAGTGGCTGACATCATTGTGGGTAAGGAAGTTGGATCCTTCCTTCACAGTGATTGCTCCTTTCAATAATGACTGCAGGGACTGAGCTGGAAGTAGGTGCAAAGAACTGTGCTTGGTAATTGGGATACAAGGACAAAAACACAGCCAACCCTGTCCTCAAGGAGCATGTAATTTACTGAAGATAGATTGGGGCAGGGCAGGAGTGGGACAAAGAGCATATACCTAGATAAATAAATACAGAGTACATAAAAAACAATACAAAGGTAACTCTGGAAGGAAAGGAGATTAATCAAAAAAAGACTTCAGGTAAGAGATGTCCCCTAAGCAATGACTTGAAGGAAGATGGGCATTGCAAGACGCAAGGATGGGGAAGAAATGCATTTGACATCGTGGGTACTGCTTGGGCAAAAACATGAAGTTTAGAGATGGAATGTAGGGCATGAGGAATGATTAACAGGACAGTTTGATAGGAATAGGCAGCACATGGAAGAAGTTCATATGAGAGAAGACTAGAAAATCAGGTAGAAACCATAGTGTGGAGGGTCTCAACTTCCAGGCTAAGAGTTTGTAATTTTTCCTAGAAGGAGTAGGGAATCACTGGAAGTTTTTGAGCAAGTGCTAACATGGTTATATTTGTAATTCAGAAATATCAGTTTGACAGCTAAGAGAGAGAGAGAGAGAGAGAGACAGAGACAGAGATAGAGAGACAGAGACAGAGAGACAGAGACGGACAGAGACAGACAGAGACAGACAGACAAAGACAGAGACTAAGTGGTGGGGGTGGGGACACCAGTTTAGGGGCTCTTCCAATGCAAATACATTGACCTTCAGATGGACACAAAGGAAACAGGTTTTAGTGTTATGGCTTTTACAGTCAGGATAGACTTGTGTGCCAGTTTAATAGATATGCACATGAAGAACATTTCATGCCTGACTGTGTCAGTAAATTTTTGAAGATGAAAATGATAAGCAATACTAAATATGGTCACAAGATGGCAGTAATGCCATTGCCACTCACAGACTTGAGGTGATGCATCACTCACTAGGAGTGAGAGGAGTTACCCTCTGATTGGCTGGACAGTCACTTTAAGCCCCTCTGCTATTTCTGGGAGTGGAAGAACTAGAAAACAGAAACAATTTATTTGACTGAAGAAATCTGACAGCACCACAAGTGCTAAATTTGAGTCCTCACTGAGCCTGGGCAGAAGGAATAATGGGACCTCTGGTATCCTCACTACTGATCTTGTGGCTTCAGCTGGGCTGTGAGTTGGGAATTTCCTGGCATGGAAATAGGGGGATCCAAGGAATATTCCCCAAGATACTTGTAGAGAAAAATAAGAACTAAGTATGCCCCATTTAGGGTTCACTGGAAGATGAAGAGGAAGATTGGGGGAATAGGGAAGGGGAATGGAATAAGCATTTATTAAGCACCTACAATGTACCAAGCACTGTGCTGAGTGTTTCAGAAATATTATTCCATTTGATCATTGATTGTAGAAAGAAAATGTGAATCCCAGAGAGGGATGATCTGTTGCCCATTGTCCTACACTTAACATTGTCTTTCTGAACAGGGGTGATTGGCCAAAGGGTGGAACAGAGCCCTGCATCCCTGATCCTCCCGGAGGGAGAAAGCGCCACTTTGAACTGCACTTACACGAGCTCGGTAAATAACCTACAATGGTACAGACACCATCCTGGGACAGGTCCCACATTCCTGTTTGCAATGTTTTCAGATGGGGATGAGAAACAGCAAGGAAGATTCAAAGCCACACTGAACACTAAGAGCCGTCACAGTTCCCTGAGCATCTCAGCCACCCAGCTCAGCGACTCAGCCACCTACTTCTGTGCTGTGAACGCACAGTGATCCCCAGACACCTGCAGCCTGTGCTAAATCCCAGCATCTGGGCAGGCACGTCTGCTATTTTATCTTGAAAGTGTATTTCCTTCCCTAGTGTCCCCTGCTGCTAGTGCTTTCCCACTGAGATTACCTCCCAGCTACTCCGCATGGACCTTAAATATACAGAGTTGTGTAACTACTGAGTCATCATTCTGTCCACCAATGAGGAGAGCCTTATGCAAATGATCTAGGCTTGAAACCCAAGTTACATTTATTTGCATATTGTCTACCCCATTAGAATGTGAGCTCCTTGAGAATAGGGACTGTGTGTTTGCCTGGTTGTATTCCCAGCATTTAACATAGTGCCAAGAATATAGTAAATAATAACAAATGCTTATTGAACTGACAAAGAAGAGTGCTGGAATGGGCAGCTGTAGCAGTTCAAAGTCTTCGGGAGGTTCTAGAAGAAAGAACAGTAGAGACACAGATGATTAATGATCCACTCCTGCCCTTGTACCATAAACCAACAACCCTCTGAGTCAAGGCTCTGGATCTGTCCACTTATCTCCACTTTTCTTTATAACATAGTTTGATCGGGGAGTCATTAAACTTCTGGAAACCATATATTAAGAGGGATGTCGAGAAACTGAAGTATAGAGGACAGAGACCCTGATAGCGAGGGGACTTGAACCCATGTCATAGGAAGAGCAGTTAAAGGAGTTAGGGATATTGTTCCTGGAAGAGAGAAGAAAAGATCTTTGTGTTGTCAAATATTTGAAGGTTTATCTCATGGGAGAAGCTACTGAAGGTAGGGCTACACATGTGTAAACATGGATTTCTCTGACCCTCAGTGTTAAATTCTCCCTCCCCCAGGTTTTCCCATACTTCAAGGGAGTTGGACTAGGCCTTTCTTCTCCCTCATTCGCTCAAGCCCTCACTGATTGTGTTCCTTTTTAGGGAAGCCTAAGCCCTTATCTATTGGATAGGCCATCAGATACTTGACAACAATGTTTGTGCACCCCCTAAGTCTTCTTTTTTCCAGAAATAATACCTCCAGTTCTTTTAACCGCTCTTTCTATGATATTGTTTCAAGTACCTTTGCTGTCATGGTTTCCATCCTCCATTTAACATCCCATCAATTTAAAAAAAATTTTTTTAAATCAAATTTTTTTCTACATTCGGACACCATAGTTCTTTCTTTGGATGTGGATAGCATTTTCCATCATGAGTCCTTTGGAATTGTCTTAAATTATTATATTGCTAAGAAGAGCTAACTCTATCAAAGCTGATCATCAGACAATGTTGCTGTTACTGTACACAATGTTTTCCTGGTTCTGCTCACTTCACTCAGCATTAGTTCATGTAAGTCTTTCCAGGTTTTTCTGAAATCTGCCTGCTCATCATTTCTTATGAAACAATAGTATTCCATTACATTCATCTGCTGTTCATTCATTCCCCAATGAACATTCCATCAATTTTTGCAAAGGAATATTGACTTCAAAGGCATAACCAGAATAAACATAAAAACAACTTGGGGCATGATCTCTCTATGCCATCTTGGTCTGAGGAGGAGAGGTGGATTAGGCTCACAGCTAAACTCAGTTCCTGCATAGTATCAGTCCCTCCAAGTCTAAGTCTAAAACCTCAGTTGGATGGTATCTAGGACTACTGCTCCTAAAGGCTTTCCTGCTGGGATGGCTGCCACACCCATCCAAGATGCCCATGACTCAAGTTCCTGGATTAGGGACTTTATTCTTTGCAGCTGGAACTAAAGATGAAACAGATCAAAATCTCAAACCTGTGTCTCAGGGCCTCCTGAACTAATGGGGGAGAGGAAGGAGGCAGTCCTCAGATATTTATCTCTTTACTACATGGTGTCCCCTGATATGCATAAATGAGTCCTTCACTCCTGAATGCTAATGCTAGAAAAGAGAGAAGGTTTCTTCAGTCAGATAGGTTTTTTTTTTTAATTTATGGAATAAAACAGGCATTTCCACAATACACAGTACAATAAAAAAGATGATTGCACATGGAACTGCAAATCTGCTATGCATAACTTGCTATTCTTTTCAAATATACAAAAATTATCATGTAAATTTCTTTTTTTCTTCCCTCCCCCCTGCCTCCCACCTTAGAGATGGCCACCATGAGGCACAAATAGATGTGTGCATGTGTGTGTGTGTGTGTGTGTGTGTGTGTGTGTGTGTATACAGCCATTGGAAAGAAGCTGTTTCCAACAACCACATGAGAATGTTTACACGTATTCCAGTTCTCTTTCCCAGAAGCAGGTCTACAGTGTGTCCCATATGGACAGCTCCATCTTAGGTGATCTGGGCATGGCCCAAACCTACATTACATTCTTCCCTCCTCCCATTTGAAAAATTTACAATGTCTGGCAAATAGATAGGGCTGGATTTTTAACACATTGTCCATGTTGCCAATTAAAAACAGTCCTCTGAGGTTTCTGATTGGACAAAAACACTATCCTTTTGCTCAATTCCCCAACTCCATATAGGAAAGAATCCCAAAATAGTTAATGTTACATGATACTATACTGTTCCATATGAATAGACAAAAATCACAATTATCTCTAAATTCAGAATTTTGCAGATTTCATAAGGAGCATTCACAATATTTATCAAGGATCACTGCTTGCTTAGTACTCAACAGATAAACTTTCTTGGTGCCCAACTGGCCTTTCTTAATCTTCAAGCAAAAAAAAAAAACAAAAAACAAAAAACAAAATGAAGGCAAAGAAAACTGAACAACTGTCACAGATGGAAGTCTGATCCAGCCTGAGCTTTCAAAACCTTACAGAACTCTTCTGCACAGGGATTTAGGTCTGGGTGTCACACAGTGCTTAGCACAGCTCCTGACACATAATAGGCATTTAATAAATGCTAATTGACTAACTAACCCACCTGTCTTAGATTAGAAAACTATCCTGGGTAGAAAGTCTTCCCTGATCCTCTCATCACCTTAAGCCATCCAGTTGGTATATGCACAATATTTTTAATGTTTTTTTTGGAGGGGGGAAGGCAGGGCAATTGGGGTTAAGTGACTTCTCCAAGGTCACACAGCTAGTAAGTGGGTCAAGTGTCTGAGGCCGGATTTGAATTCAGGTCCTCCTGACTCCAGGGCTGGTGCTCTACTCACTGTACCACCTAGCTGCCCCTATGGACAATATTTTTAAGTGTCCCTTTCTACATAGGATATACCAAAATATTCTAGAGATCCTTGTGCCAAAGGTGATCCCATTAGAGGTCCAGACAAATTTTTTCTGGGTTTTCTGCTATTTTCCAAACAGCACCCAAAGTTCCCCTAATGAATGTCTGCCACTGCAATTGTGATCCAAATAGAATTCCAAACTTGCAAGATGGGAAAAATGGAGATGTAAGCTAGGTTAGAGTAGTCAAAAAGAAAGTTAACAATTTGTGGATTTTAGGCACAAGCAAACCCTACCCCTAGAAGCTTTAGGGTATATTGCTCTCACAAAAGGTAAGCAGTCTGTGTCTGCTAAATGCAAGGACAGTGAACATTTTTACTAAGCAGTAGTATTCAAGTAATATAAACACTGTATTTCTCATATTATACTCCACATCAAAACTTATACAGGATTCAACAAATACACTACGTGTCAGTATCAAAACCAAGGAATCAACAAATGAAAAATTTACAAAATGACATCATTGGAACTTGATTGTGGGGAAACATACACCAGAAAAAAGTTCATCTGTGTAATTATGTCCTAATAAATTTTCTTTTGACAATTTCTCTGGATCTTGCAAACTAGGGTTTCCAAAATTTAAAGTCCTAAGTAGAGAATTTCTCCAAAGATTCCTGAAGACATGAAGGACTCAATTTTATCCCAGGTGAGCCTCCACATGAAATACGGGTATGCTCTGGCCTATTCTCTAGGGGCCAGGTATGTCACATTTTATGAACACACACACATATATACACATACACACACACATTCTCCTGTACTTTGAGGGGGTTAGGGAGTTAACCTTCATTGTAGTCCCCACTGGAGTCCAACCCAATGCTAGAGATCATTGGTTACTTTAGGCCCCTGATTCAATGTTCCCAGCCTCTTACATACAAGCTAAACACAACAGATCCCTGGTGAAATGAGGCATGATTTCTCAGTTAGTTTATCTTGCTTGTGCATTATATGATGAAATAGAGATCAAGAAAGTCCCCAAATAGAAAATGCCCAGTACTTTCTGTCACTACCTAGGTATCTCCCTACTACCAGCAAACCTGAGAATCAAATTTTTCCTTCAAAAACAATGCCTCCATTCCCATGAGCCATCCTTTTCATTTTGTCATAGAATCAACAAAGGTGGGCTTTTATTGTATTTTTGTTTAGGCTAATATCACAACATTTAGAATTCCTTAAATGTACAACTTCTCATATTATCTTGTACCAGCAAGCATAAATAAGTGCTAAACTTGGAGTGAGAACACTTGCTTGTAAATCCCTATTCAGACATTTATTAGTTCTGTCATCACAAATGAGTGACTTAGCTGTTCAGTTTCCTTTTCAGTAAAATGAGGATACCTTGCTGTGAAGACAGTGCCTTGCAAACCCTAAGGTGCTATAAAACAAAAGTTATTATTATCCCTTTGCATAAAGAGTTCAAATTTAGAGAATATTGATCATATTTTAGAATAATAACTCAGTTGGTTCTACTTATTTCCCTTGAAACAATCTCTGTGTACATTATAGTAACGGGCAAAGTTGGAAAGAATGAACTATATTGATCATTTGAACATATTTCTTGTGATGTTCATTGGAATAACCAACACTCATCCATAGTAAACTATCATTTCCTAAGTAGAAGTAATTTTTATATGACTTTTTGTTCAGAAATCAGCATTTTTGTTCACACTAAATATATGGTTTTATTGTCCTTTATTAGAGTATACAAATCAACATAATAAGGAAGCTACATGTACACAGAAAACTAACTCTTTTATAGTTCATTCCCATTACTTTTAATAATAATTCTCATTCTGTTTTACAGATGAAGACTCTGAGCCTAAGAAAGGTTAAGTAATTGGTTTAAGGTAATATATTTAATAAGCATAGAAGAAAGTATTAAAACCCAACACTTTCTTTTAAATTTTTTTTCATTTTTTTTAAAAATGAATAAACCAAGCATCTTCTCTGACACAAAATCTAGTTCCCTCTCCACCATACCATGCAGTGTTCACCCAATATATCTGCTCCAAGAGAGAAGCCAGAGGGAGTAGAGATGGGCATTTAAAGTGATAATTTCTGCCCTTCCTGCATTCTCATGGTTTCCATCTGAATTTATCTGAGCTTCCAACAATGTCTGTTTTATATCAGTTTGTGTGCAGAAGCATATACAGACCACTATGACTGTTTAAATTGATCATCTCAACTATGACTCAATGAAAATTTCCAACGCATTATTTGACATACTTTAAGAAAAGGAAGTGGTCATTACATTGACTTTCTTCCCCTTTTTCAAATAGTTTCAGACACCTCCCTCATCTGATTGATTGAAAAAAGGATTTGAGAAAGGGGGTTTAAGAACTCAACTAGATGGATAAAGAAAAATGAATACATCTTCCCAACCATTTTCAGGTCCAGGCTCTAGGGACAGCCACAAGAGCCCCAAGAAATACTTGTTGATACTTGCAGGCTTGGCTCTTATTCTTCCTGCTTAGCCCTTACAAGTAGTGGGCAGGAAAAATGGAATAGACTGCAATTCAAAGCCAGCACTTTAACTCAACGTCACTAATTTTCCAGAATGATAGGAAAGAATAAGACAGAGTGGTTGGTAAAAAAAAAAATGGGTTCCAAGGCATCAACTATGAATTTGGATAACCTATGTTGTTTTTATTTCCATTTTATTTTTCATGAAGAGAGGCTCAGAACTTGCTTTTACAGCATAGAAATTTGGGGGCACTTGTAAATAAAAGCCAGCATGAGGCTTGAAGATTCTCAAGTTCCTGGATATTGTAGAATCTCAGAATCCAAGAATTTGAACAGGATGAATCTAGTCTAACAAAGAATCCCTTTTACAACATCAGAAATAGGTTGTCATTCAGTCTCTACTTGAAGACCTCTAGTGAGGAGTGATGCAACATTGTGAGACAGCCCACTGTATTCTTGGTTAGTTCTAATCATTATGGAAATTTTCCTTACATCAAACCTAATTCTACTCTTCTGAATTCTTTATCCATTGCTCCTAGTTTCTCCCTTGGGAGTCAAGCAGAGTGAGTCTAAGTCCTCTTCCTTGTGACAGTCATGCAAATACTTGAAGATTATTATATTGTTTCCATGATATATTCTCTTCTCCAGTTTAAGCATGCCAGTTTTATCTACTGATTTTAATATGAACTTTTAAAAACATTTAACATTAGAATATCTATCCTAATGCTCTATGTTACATCTAGGTTCAACATGTTCTTTTGGTATGATAACTATTTAGAGGCTTAGCTTGAGCCCCCACTGGGTCTGTCATTCTGTCAAAGAGAATAACTACTGTACTAGAAATGATGCAGCAAGACATCTAGGCATGAGGCACCTACGTTACTCAGTGGATAGAGCGCTTGGCCTGGAGTCTGAAAGATCTGAGTTCAAATCTATCTTCACATACTTCCTAGCTGTGCGACCCTGGGCAAGTCACTTAACCTCTGTCTGCTTCATTTTCCTCAACGGCAGAATGAGGATAATAATAGCACACATCTCGCAGGGTGGTTTTGAAGATCAAATGAGGGGGTATTTGTAAAGTATTTCGCACAGTGCCTAGCATAGAGTAGGTGATATATAAATGATTATTCTCACCCCCTTCTCCCCAAAGCAGTAGCTAACAGGGAGCTGATGCCCAAAAATGAGTTAAAAGTTAAAATAAACAAGCCCCAAGTGGTCTTTGATGAATTCAAGTAACTTGGCTCTGTTTAAGTCTAATCTCAAGTACTGAAACAATTGGTACATGTTATTACTAAACCACTGACAGATAAAGTCCAAAGGGCAACATACCCATCCTTAGGAAAGATCATTAGGCTCTAGCTTCCCCTCCGCTTTTCTTGTTTCTCTGGTGCCCAGTGCAGGGCTTCATGCATGACATGTGCTTAATAAATGCTTGTTGATTGATGCTTGACCCTTAAATAATACATGCATCTGGGTGGAAGATGGGAGCGAAGGAAAAGCAAAAAGGATGATGTGAGCATTTCTACATCTGGACAGTAGGGGGCAGTGTTTATAACAAAATGCTTTTCATGTTTACCACAACTTTCATATACTTGGGGAAGACTGGTGTGGTTTTTGATTGGGCTATTTCTAACAGAGACAGTAGCAACAGGTGACATGCTTTAGTGGGAGAAGCCTGTAGAAGACCTGCCAGTTTCAGCTATCATTGATAGGACAACCAATGAAGATGCTACTGGGAACCTTGTTAGTCATTCTATGGCTACAGCTGGCCTGTGAGTTGGGGTAGATATACCTATTCAGTCATAGGGTATGATCTAATGGAAAGGATTGGGATTCTATGTCAGTCATTCTATGGATGGAGCTGGTCTGTGAGTTTGGACAGATATCCTGATTCAGTCACAGGATATGATTTAAAGAAAAAGATTGGGATTCCTAGCCCCATCACCAATGTACTCTTCAACTTTAGACAAGTCATTTAATATCTCTATGTCTTGTTTTTTCCATCTGTAAAGTGGGAGTAATAATGGATCAGGGAATTATGAAACTCAAATTAAAGCAGTTTAAGAAAATGATGGTTCTAAAGGTAGGTGAGGTATTTGAAGAATTATAGCTGCTGTCTGAAGGTGTGGTTTGTAAATATTGTTTGCTATGTTAGTCACCCAGGAATCTATAGGAGCTTAGAAAACATTGGGCAATATTGATATGGATGGGGGAGGCTCAGTACAGAGGGTGGCAGAGAAAGATAGAATTAGTCACCATTGTGAAAATACCAATCTGTTAAGAATCTCTTGTATTTCCATTATTTTTTTCTTAATAGGGGTGAGTACCCAACAGCTGACTCAGAGTCCTCAGTCTGTGAGCATCCAGGAAGGAGAAGACTTTATCACGAACTGCAGCTCGTCGACCATTTTGTCCTCACTACACTGGTATAGACAGGATCCTGGGAAAGGTCTTACCTTCCTGATGATGTTATCTCAGAGGAAAGAACTGAAGAGTCAGGGGAAAATAACTACTCAGTTTGATGAAAAAAAGCAGCACAGCTTCCTGCTCATCAAGGGAACTCAACCCAGAGACTCAGCCAGATACTTTTGTGCTTATGACACAGTGCTCCCTAAACACCTGACGCCTATACATAAACCATTCAAGTGGTGCTCTAGCTGTACTACATACCATGGGCGCGCCTGCAATGAAAGTAGAATATTTCTCAAAAGGATATGTTTTGTAAGGGGAAAGAAATATAGGGACATGAACACAAGAATATGACTTGAATACGAGAAATATATGTTACAATAGTAGCATGGCAAAGTGGAAATAGTGTGTTTGGAATCTGAGGCCACGGCTTCAGGCTCCAAGCTCTTCTGCTTGCTCTGTGTGTGACCTTAGACCAGTCATTCACACCTTTCTTGTCTTAAGTTTCTTCATGTGTAAAAGGAGAGAATTGAACAGATGTTCTCTACTAGATGTCCTCATGTTAGAGAACTTTAATATGAGCACAAATGTTCCCTTAAACAGCCTACAACTTCCCTTCATGATTCCTCAATTTATTCATTTCTCATGACCTACTTTTCCACACCCTTCCGTCTCAGCTACACACAGAGATGATCATGCTCCTCTCTGATAAAGATTCCATTTCCATGTTTGTGAGCTCGGAAATTCATTTATTTGATCATAATCTCTTCGTTATCTACATTTCCCTCTGCCTTATGAAACCTAACTCCTTATTCTCACCATCAGCACCAATCCCTCTATCTTTCAATTCTTTCCCAGACCATTACCCCTGCACCAGCTACGCTTTCTTCCCTTCGATATCTTGATCCCTTGGTGAACCAGTAAAAATATACTATCCTCTACTCGAGTTCCTTGTCCCTTTCCATCCTGTTTTCAATCACGCCTTGCCAAGCATTGACTTTAGATTATTACCACCATCTGCTGCCTTCACTCTTGTTCATGTACTACTGAATAGAGCTGTAGAAATATTCCCCAACCAGACTGTATCCACTACAATTTATGTTCCATAATCTCAATTAAGTAGTCAATGCAGCAAGGCAATCCTTTTCCATCTTCCTAATCCATTCACTATCTCATTTACTACAGTAGCTCTTCATCTCTCTTCCAGCATCCTATGCTTATTTACTATTTAGTAAATAGTAAATGGTAACTGTTTCTCTTTTGGTCAGCAACCATAAGGGTCTTCCCCTCCCAGTTTAATTTTTTTTTTGGATTAAATATAAAGTCCCTTGTTTAGGTTTTAAAGCCCTCATAACCTAGCCTCTTCCTATATTCCCATTCTTATCATGTTTTACTCTCTTCCACACACTCTATTATTCAGCAGCCTTGTTGCTATTCTTCCTCCAAACTACTCCATCTCCTCCCTCTATGCGTTTTCATTGGCTGTGCCCCTTGCCTGGAATTCTCTGCCTTCTAGCTTCCTTGACTTCAAGACTGAGTTCATATTTTGCCATCTGCAGGAGGCCTTTCTTGGTTTCCCCTCCCTTCACCTTCCACCCATTGTTAGTGTTTTTTTCTCTTAGATTACCTCACATTTACTATATGTAGGTGTATATAAATATATATGACTATGTGTTGTAACAATTTGGCTAGCAGCTCTTGTTGACCAACAACAAAACAACAAAAGACCAACACAAGCCCAACAACAAAAATGCTGCCAGCACAAGTTCTTTTGATCTACTTTACTAAGGAAAGTAATGTCAAGGGGTTAACAATCTTACTTTAATCCAACACATGCATATAAACTCACTCAGTTCAGGAGGAAAAGCCAGGAACATGAACTTCAGAGCAAATACAAACAAGTTACAAACATACACAATATAAACAGACCAGCTCACAATTCATAGTTACCAAGAAACATCGGGATTGACAAGCCAGGGAGCTCTGAACAATGCCTGGCCCAGAGTCACGCACTACTCCTCCAGTGGCTGAGAGCTCCAAGCAAACAGCTCTGTTTTCTCTTTTTATACAGTCTTTAGACATCATCAAAGGTCATCTGAATAACCAGAACTTAGGTGCCTACTATTGGCTCTGGTCTTAGCAACTCCCCTTAGGGCCCTGGGGGCTTCATGCCCACATGGGCTTAGCACCTAGTAAATAGGTGTTTTGGCCTGGGGCTTTGCACCTAGTAAAGCTCAATCAAAGACAGTTAACTAATTTAGCATTCTAAAACAGTAAAAAAAAAAAAGTCGCACCTTAATTACCAATATACTATGTGATATATATATACATATATAAACATAATACACATGCATATTATGTATACATATGTTATGTATATGTCATATATTAATTAACATATTAATATGTTAATATATTATATATTCTATATATCTTAATGTTGCTTTTCAAAATATATCTGAATGGCAACTTTGTCAGTTCCCTATAGTCTCTAAATGAGAAAAAAAATTGAATAAGTAGATCAGGAGGCTTGGAGGTCAGAGATGTAGAGCTGAGCAACAATGGCTCTCTATTCCGAGTCCCTAACATTATGATCTTTTAATCTTATAGAATGAGAGGTCCAGACAAAAGATGGTCATTTGTATCTATGAGAATTCATTCTATATTTAGCCTGTAATGGCATTAGGGGACAGAACACATGGCTGGGGCTAAGGAGATCTGAGTTCTATTCCAAGTTTCCCTAATAGGCTTATTATTTGATTTAGAGCAAGTTTCAATACTGCCCTGTATTAGAGTTTCATGCTACACGTTCAGCTTACTGTGAAATGTGGATTTTACTTCCTTATTGCACAAGGTAATCTGTCTCAGATCTGCTGAGCTTCCTTATTCAGGGCTTATGCCTAATATAAAGAGTTCTTGTTAGCTTGGATGAAGAGCTACCAGCACTAGGCAGGTAGTATACCAGTGGATGGCTGGATATATGGTGAAGGGAAGGCTTTACACTCAACAAAATAGCAGGAAACAAAAGTCAGAAAAGATAAATGTGACTATTTTTGTTCCTTGAAATCAGCAAATAGATTAACTCAATGGGGATCATCACAGAGAATGTTGTAAAGCCAATCAGTAAGTGAAAAGATCTTTCCCTCCCATTGAATAGACTTCTGGTGAGGCTTCAGGTTGGGCCAACAAAAGGAGGTCTGATTAGAGAGAGGCCCACACCCTTTCACTAATTAGGTGTGAGGCCCCAGATTGGTTAGCAAACTACTTCCCTAGTTTGAGAGGGGTGGGAAGCCCTCAGGGCCCTAAGGGGAGTGGCTAAGACCAGAGCCAATAGTATGTGCCTGAGTTCTAGTCTGTCAGATGACATTCTAGTCAATCAGATGATGGCTAAGGTCTGTATAAAAAGAGAGAACAGAGCTTGGAAATGGCAGAAGCTGAAGAAACTGAGAAACAGAGGATTAGAAGCAGAAGTTGCAGAAACTGAGAAATGGGGGACTAGAAGCAAGAAGGTGAAGAAACCGAGAAACAGAGAGCAGAAGGATTTGGGAGCCGAGGGCCAGCTTCCAGAGTGTGCAGAGAGGAGAGTCCTGAACCTGAGAAGGGGTTTCAGAACTTGGAGTCAGCAGAGCCACAGGAGAGAGAGAATGCTGAGCAGGGACTTAGGATTTGTGAGTGATCTTCTTATAGGAGGGCCCTAGCATTGAGGAGAAACACAAGTATGGTCCGGCTTGCTGCTATAATATTTTGTTGTAACCTCCTTGTTACTATAGTGAGGTGGGCTTACTGGTTTTGGAATGTTGTTGTCACGATATTGAATTGGGGGCATTGGTCCTTGGGTCTGATCCTTTGGAGTCTAAATAAATGTTATACTTCCCCTGCCTTCTACCTAAAGAATTCATTATATTCTGTGATTCCGAACCATTCAGGCATGCTCGTGGTCCTTTCTGAGGTCATGAATTTTGCCTTAATGATACAGAAGGAAATTCAGAGTTCATCTAGACCAGAAGATCTTAACCTTTCTTGGTTGTGGTTGTGGACCCCTTTGGCAGCTTAGTGAAACCTATGGACTCCTCCTCAGGATAATGTTTGTTGCTTTTCACAATTGCAATCTCAATTAGTGAAAGTTAAAGTGGAGGCTTTTCCCATCTGAGTTCCTAGACACATCAAAGTCTATCCACAGACACCTTGCAGATCTGTGGACCCCAGGTTAAGAAACCTTGGTCTAGATCAGAGGTGGGGAACCTGTGGCCTCAAGGCCACATGGGGCTCTCTATGTCCTCAAATGTAGCCCTTTGACTGAATCCAAACTTCACAGAACAAATCCCCTTAATAAAAGGATTTGTTCTGTAAAACTTGGACTCAGTCAAAAGGCTGGACCCAAGGACATAGAAAACCACACACGATCTTGAGGCCACAGGTTCCCCACCCCTCATCTAGATAGACCATCACCTAAACAGGTATTCCCATTGACAATATCCCTGAAAAGCTACTATTACAAACTTCCATTGAGAGGGAAACACATTACCACCTCTGCAACTCCTAATAGGTTTGGATTGCTCTTGTTATTGGGATGTTTTTTTCCCCATCAATCCTTTTCTTAAATTAAAGTTTTATCTTCTTTAATAGAAATATTTTCTCTTCCTTCTACTTCTCATTCCATTGAGAAAAAATGAAACAAAACAAAAACAAATTCCTTATCATTAATATTCGTAGTCAAGCAAACCAAATTTCCTCCTTGACTATGTTCAAAACACGTCTTATTCTATACCCTGAATACATCACTTGTCTGTCAGGAGGGCGATGGCATGTTTATCATTGATCCTCTAAAATGGATGGTCATTGTCTTGATCTTTGTTCTTACAGCTTTCAAAGTTGTTTCTCTTTACACTGTTAAAAGTGTATAAATTATTCTGCCTCTGCTCACTTCATTCTTCATCAGCTATAAAAATATTCAAAATTATTTTATTCTGATACTCTACTCATTAATAACATAATATCAAAGACTTAAAACTGGGCTCCTAAAGTATAGTGACTGTTTTCCTGAAACCTTTCAAATATATTTAAAATGTAACCACCATTTTTTAAAGTTATATTTGTTTTCCTATACTTTTGTGTAATATTAATACATGGAACAAGCCAGAGGCAGAATATTTGAGGTGCTAATAATTTAGTGTGTAGAAAAAGCTCCTGTTCTTAAAATATCACATGTGAATGGGTGAAAATTTTCTGAAAAATTAAAGATATCTTTATTGTTGTTTTTTATCTTTCTGGAGATATTTGCCCAGGAATTTGTAACCTTCATTTCATTCCACAATACTCTATGCAGTGTCTGGACTCTCTCTCTTATGTACCTTTGCTCTTCTCCATTCCATTGTGTATTTAATATACTGTGAGTTATTGTTATAAACTCTTAAAATAATTTCCTCATACAAAATAGTTTATCTGATTTAATGATTTCTCATTTTCATAAACAATTTTTGCATGCTTATCTTTCAGCTAAAGTTTCTTCAAAATGATCAGTCTATATTTTCATTTTATATTCTCAATGAATTTTCACTCCTGTTGTCAAAAAAGGACCTGTGAGAGTATGAATTGTTGTGTATAATTTGCCAAGAGAAAACATCGATGAAATTAAAAGATCTTGAGTTTATAAGACTCATAACACACACACAAAGGAAGTACATGTTCATGAGAGATCTACTTTCAACAGGTCTGGTAGAAATATAAAGAATAGTCTTCCTGACAACCTATAATATACTCCTACCACAATATTCTGTTCTTTTCTCCAATGATCCTCTTCTAATTATGTGTCCCTACTCCACTTCATGGACCTTTTTCCATGAGTATATGTTGTTGATAAACAATTGACCTCTAGTATTTTCATACATTATCTGTTCTTTTGGAATAAGGAGTGTTGTGACATGCTCATTACTGAATATGTGTCTCCATCCTCAAGGCTCAGCAAACCATCCCTTGCATAAAAGAATAAAAAAGAAAGAGGAAGAAAAGCAGTTATACAAAACTAACCATCATACTAACCAAGCCTAATGGCATATGTAGTGCTCAAAACTTATAATCCCCTACTTCTGCAAAGAAGAGAGATAAGTACATTTTCTCATCTCTCCTTTGGAGCCAAACTTGGTCATTAAAATTACAGTGTTTAATGTTACTGTTGTTGTTGTCTCCATTTACATTATCATAGTCATTGTGTGCAATGTTTCCTTGGTTCTGCTTACTTCACTCTGCATCAGTTCATGTAAATTTTCCATGCTTCTCTGTATTCTTCATTTCATATGATGCAGTAACATCCCATGACCTTTGTGTGCCACATTTTGTCTAGCTATTTTCTAATTACTGGGCATCTACTTTGCTTATGGTTCTTTGCTAACCACCACAGATGCTACTATAAGAATTTGCTCTATAAAGGACTTTCTGTTCCTCATCTCCTTGAGGTATATGCATAACAATGGGATCTGTGGGTCAAAGCAAAAAGAATTTTTATTCATGTTTTTAGCATAATTCTAAATGGCTTTCTGAAATGTATGTACCACATCACAACTCCACTATTAGTACTCTAGTTACACATGCTGATTTTCAGGTAATCACAGCCGTTCTAAGTGTCAAAATATTCTATCACTTTTTCTCTCCCCAGTCAGACTTCATGAATAATTACTAGAATAGTTCTCTCCCTTCACACATCAACTGCATACCCAGGGGCAATTTCTATTTCATGCCTTCTAACACCAGTGCCAAAGTTACATCCTAAATGGCAAAGAGATAACTAATAGGTATTAGCAACTGCATCCCCCTATAGTCTTAGGTGCACAGTTGTTCCTCCCATGGGTATCCCCAAGGCCTAAAAGCATGCTTATCAAATTTACTGATGATATAAAAACCTAGGAAGGAAACCTAGCATGTTGTATAATAGACTCGGGATTCAAAAATATCTCAACATGCTAGAAATAGATGAAATGTAATCTGAATAAATATGAAGTACAATGGTTTTTAAAAATCAAGTGGTTAAGGAACATGAGATAAAAAGACATAATTTATGAAGAAAATTTGAGATTTTAGACTACTTTAAGCTCAATGAGAAAACAGTGCAATATGGAGCAGATAATGAGGATTTAAGCTGTCTCAGGAGAGGGACAGGTCCAGAATGAACATTTTGATCATTCCATTGCAGTTTGCCCTGCGCATACTATTCCTGGACTGTTGTGTTGAGTTCTGGGCACCACATTTTAAGAAAGGTATTGCTAAATTAGAGTGTGCCCAGAGGCATGTGACCAGGATGATGAACAGTCTGAGGACCATGCCATATAAAGGGAGTGAGCTCTGGATGTTTAACTAGGAGAAGACTTTTGGAGCAATATGATAGTTGCATTCAAGTACTGGAAGGACTGTCATGTGTAAGAGGAATTATATATGTTCTGCTTAGCTTGGTCTCAAAGGGCAGAGCCAGGAATAATGAGGTGGAAGCTGAAGAAAAACAACCTTTGTACTTTCAATGCAAGAAAACATTCTAACAAGAGGAGTCTAAAAGTAGAATGTCTTATAGACTTGACTTTTTGTTCTTCATTCGCTTTAGTTGTGTCCAACTCTTCATGACCCCATTTGGGGTTTTCTTGCCAAAGATATTGGAGTAGTTTGTCATTTTCTTCTCCAGATCATTTTATAGATGAGGAAACAAAGGCCAACAGGGTTAAGTGACTTGCACAGGTCCCACAGCTAATAAGTGTCTGAGGTCAGATTTGAACTCACAAATGAGTTTTTCTGACTCTAGGCATGGCACTTTATCCAGTGCACCACCAGCTGCCCCATAGATCGGTCAAGTAGGTGTCTCCTCATAAGATCACAGATTTAGGGATTGACAGTGAAGTAGATGTGCCTACATCTTCTTGAACCTTTTTTATATGAGCAAGTATGTCCACATGGTTTATATATTATTTAATAAAAATATAGCAATATCACCTTAATATGAAGCTTTATATGTGTTCCTTGAAATCTTGGACCAGACTAGTGATGAGGGCACAGTCTCTGGGAACCCCCTTGAATCGGGAATACAGTCTCTGGGAGCCCCCTTGAACTGTCCTTGAATCTTCCAACTGGGTCTGGCCTTCCCCTAAGGCCACAAGCCTCGCATTGTCATTAGGCCCAAATCTCTACCGAAACCTTCCCACCCTTGATACTATCTATATCCATGCCTTTGGCTACTTCCCACCCTTAATCCCATTACCTCCCTTGCCCTCCTTGGACTTCCCCTCAAGACCCTCCCTAAACCCCTCCTCTGGTCACCCCAGACCACCCCTCAATCCCTCCTACAATCTTTGTGTATATAATCTCCATCTTGCCTCCATGAAAGTGCTCAGATTCAATCTAATTCAGTAGGTTGAATCTGGCCCGCTTGTGGAAACAGGCGTCACAAGGTGGGGGGATTTCTTAAGACAGCCCAGTATGGTGAATCCCTAATAAACTTTGTCTTTTCCCTTGGCTGAGAAGGCTCGAGTCGAATTCTTTCGGCAGGACCCGGTGCGTCAATATTTTGGGGTGCCGAGCACCCCTCAACCTTTTACCTCTTCACTACCAGTTAGGCCCTTGTTATCTCTTGCTTGAGCTACAGTTACCTTATAACTGGCCTCCTTATCTCCAGTCTTCCACTCCCAAATCTAACTTTCACATAATTGCTAAAATAACTTCCCTAATTCCCAGTTCTTTTTATATACTTCCTTTGCTCAAAAACCTTTAGTGACATCCCTACACACAGACACACACACACACACACACACACACACACTGCTGGTTGGATAAAATATATATATTTCTAAATCTGACACTCAAGACTCTTCAAAATCTAGTTTCAACTTACGTTCCTTCTCCTTACCCTTTACATTCTAGCCCAACAACAAAATTCATTATCCTTCAAATCTTGTCTTTTTGTCCCTCCATATATTTATGTTCTTTATGCCTAGAACACACTGTCTCCACATCACTACCTGTTGAAATACTTCTCTTTCTTCAAGGCTATACTAGTAAGGCAAGATTCATGACCTCAAGGATGACCATGAACATGCCTAAATGTTTCAGAGTCACAGAGTACAAAAAACTCTCAGAGGATCAGATTTCAATAACCAATAGCCCCAGTTCTATATAATAGCAATTATATTCCAAAACTGGTAAGTCCACCCTAATGCAGTAAGGAGGAAATTATAACACAGTATTATAGCAAAGAACTAAGTCATCCTGTAACCTTCCCCCCTGGTAGGGCCTTCCGGTAAACAGTCACTCACAAATCCTAACTCTCTGCTCAGCACTCTCTTCTTCAGCTCTATTGATGCTGGTTGTCTCAATGTCTGCTCTTCAGAGCCCTCTTGATGTCTGCTGCCTCAATGTCTTCCTCTCAGTGTTGCTGCCCTTAGTTCTGCTCCCCTTCAATTCTGCTTCTCTTGAATTCTGGGCTCTCCTTTTATCTAGTCCTAGCTGGTATCTGATTGGCTAGAACTCAGTGGCTAGAACTGATTGGCTGAATTCACGATTGACTAGAATTCAGTGCACATACCATTGCTCTGGACTTAGCAGCTCCCCTTAGGGTCCTGAGGGCTTCATGCCCACATCCACTTAGGACCTAGTAAGTAGGGGATTTAGGCCTACTTACAAACAAAGATATAAACAAGCTTTCCCACTATAGCAGCAATCCACTAACAGCTGCTGTGGGGGTGTAAGACCCACCAACAACCAGCACACAGAAAGCTGCCAACACAGGTTCTTTGGTCTGCTTTTCTAAGGAAAGCAACTTTAAGGGCTTAGCAATCTCAGTTTAATCAAACATATGTATATATATATATATATATATATATCATTCACTTAGTTCAAGGGGAAAAGATCAACCCCCTGAACTTCAAGGCAAATACAAACAGAAATTACAAACATCAAAAGATAGACCTTGTCTGATTCAAATCACAATACATAATTACCAGAGAAGAACCAATGGGTCTGGGTTATAAAGCGGGGGAAGGGGGGACAGTTACAGCTTGCCCAGAGTCTCAACACCCTTTCCATGAGTATGCCCCAAAATTCAAACACCAAGCTCCCCTCAATTATTTCCTGTTCAGAGCTCTGAGGGTTCTGAACTCACTAGGGCTGGGTGTGTGAAAATTCCTCATCCCCAGTATCATATCATATACAAGTCAATGACTTCTGATTGTCTTAATGCTGAGAAATTCCAAGACAAAGGCAACAAAAAGGTTTCCCACCCATTCAAACAAAAGAAAGACTTGATGGTCTTAGCATCCCAAAAGGGAAGAACAGGGAAAAGTCTGATTGCCTTAACACCCACCTAGGCCCACCAGAGGCCTATTGAATGGGTGGGGAATATCTTGGATCACCATAATACTACAAATGCCCAGCTTAGGTATTATCACCACCATAAAGTCTTCTTTGTTTCCTCTGCTTTTAGCCTTAAGTGACCTCTCTCTTCTTTAGTTTCTTATGTGACTCTTTTTTGGGCCTCTCTTAGGCATTTCAATTGTAATTTGTATAATACTTATATGTCATATGCCTTCCCCTCCCCCACTAGACTGTAAGTACCTTGAAGGCAGGTTTGCTTCCTGTCATCTTAGTTGCCCAGAACCTCAGGACATTGCAGATAGAAGTGCTGAGTAAATTCTAGTTCTGTGTAAATGTTTGCTAAATTAGATAATCTCCAAGGTACTTCCTAGCTCTGAAGTCCTGATATTCTAAGCCACATAGTGGCTAACACTTCCAGCAGAAGAGGGAGTTGAAAATATATGTATTTTTAACACCAACATGGGCCAAGACCTGTGAAGGAAAAGTCATCAATATCTCAGATATGCCCTTCCTCCTCATTACTACTTCTGTTTTGCTCCAGCCAACCCTAGCACCATACTTACCTATGATGTCAACAGGTTTCTTGTTGCCATCACTCCCCATGATGAAGGCACAGTCTCTGGGAACCCCTTGAACCCTTGAACTCTCCTTGAATCTTCCCACTTGACCTGGCCTTGGCCTGAGGCTATAACCATTAAGCCCAAATGCCTACCTTGCCCAGTCCTCTATTGTCCAGCTGTTTCTCACCCTTAATCCTGTTTCCCATCCTTAATCCTGATCAAAATATCTATACCCTAGCTCTGTTACCCTAGACCCCTCCTCTGGTCACCCCAGACCACCTCAATCCCTCCCACAACCTTTGTGTATATAATCTCCATCTTGCCTCCATGAAGGTGGTCAGATCCAATCTAGCTCAGATTGGTCTGGCCCGCTTTCCTTACAGGCATTGCAAGGGGTGAGATCTCTTGGGGCAGGCCTAATTGGCTAACTCTTAATAAACTTTATCTTTTCCCTTGGCTGAGAAAGCTTGAGTCGAATTCTTTCGGCAGGACCCGGTGTGTCGGTACTTTGGGGTGTCAAGCACCTCTCACCCCAAACCCTCATCACCCATATTTACTTAAGACTTCTTAACTCTAAGCTTTACTGTGGGGGAAAGCTCTAGCTTACCTCCTTTGCCCTCTCAGTTTCTGAAACAGGTACAAGACCCTTTTAGGTGTTTTAATAAAAATCAGAGTAAATTTCACCTTCTGCAGGAGGCTTTTTCAGGTTCCCCTATTTGATAGTGCCTTTCCGTCAGAAATAACCATCAATCTATGCTGTATATAACTTAAATGTACCTAATTATTTAAAAATTTAAAATGTATTAAATCAAATTAATTAAATATGTATTAATTATACTTTAAATTAAATATAAATTAATTAAATAAAAACATGAGCTCCTTGAGTGTATGAATTGATTTTTATTTTATTTTTTTGTTTTCCCCAGGCTTAGTACATGTATGAAGCACTTACTATGTGCCAGACACTGTGCTAATTATTGGGAATTTAATGTAAAGTAAAAGACAGTTCTTACTCTTGAGAAGCTCACAGTCTAATGGAAAAGACAACATGCAAACAACTGTGTACAATCAAGCTATATACAGGATAAATTTTGAATCAACACAGAGAAGGAACTAGAAGTAAGGGGAAATTGAGAAAGACTTCCCGCAGAAGGTGGGATTTTAGCTGGAACTGGAAGGAAATCAGGAAAGGCTGGATGCTCAGATAAGGAGGGAGAACATTCTCTGCATGGGAGATAGTGAATGAAGATGTGCGGTATCAGAAGATGGAAGATCTTGTTCAAGAAGCAGAAAGGAGGCCAGTGTCACTGGATCACAGAGTAAGGGGGCAGGGAAGTGCTTAATAAATACAATTTATTTATTATAATAAAGTATTATGGGGGCCAGAATAATATCATATAGACTGGTATAAAATTTACCACTTACAGAGGCTCATATGCAGCAATCTTGAACTTGTATATCAAGTACAGGGATCCAGGCCCATTCTTTTTTTGTTGTTCCCTCTTGCTTTCTGATGGGACCTCCTTCTGCCAGTTCTTGGATGTGACATTAGCTCAGTTCTAATTTTGTAGATGGTAGATGCAAATGGCAAACCTATTTGATGCCTCAACCTTACGGTATCTGTTTTCCCAACTCTCAACTCCAAATGTGGAAAACTAGGTCCTGAGACAAGTGGTTGACTCCTACCCTTTCATGAGTTTTGTCCATCTTGTGGGATTCCTGTCACCAGACTTGGTGGCCATGGAGCTTAAAAAGTCCCCACTCCTTTTGCTCCACCCCTGTGACAAAAAGCCTTCTTCCTTATCTGATAATCTAAGGTGTTTATCTTAAGATTGAGGGCCTCTGCCTCAGCTACCTACCTATGGAGGGAGCTTCACTTCTCTGGTACCTTCAAATTTTCTCCTCAGCTCTACCCATCTTTTCTGTTAGCAACTGATTTGTCTGAAACACATCTTTCTAGCCTATTTTCTGCACGTGACTACACTTGATGGTGAAATGTCCCCTTTTACTTTAGTTTTCCACCTAATCCTGGAAAAACCATTTACTGGGTTTCTTCCTGTTTTTGTATGATCACTCAGAAGCTTAAAAATGATTAAACATATCATGACCTATCCAATTAAATAATTAAATTCAAGAAACTCTAATTGAATATCTACTATGTATAAGGCCCAAGAAGCAATGTGGCATCATGGATAGAATGCTGGGGCTGGAGTCAGGTTCAAATGATGTCTTTGGCACTCTCTAGTTTTGTTACTCTAGACAAGTCACTTAATCTCCATGTACCTCAGACAACTCCCTAGGACTTATCAACTCAGTTAGAAAGGGATTGCAAATGTTTTGGTAGAAAAAGATTCTACCCTTGAAGGTTTTATGTTGACAAAGTCATAAATTCTTCACATGTGTACAAGGCATGGTGTTTGGTACTAAGACTATGGAATTGAAACCAAAAATAACCCCTGTCTTTCATGAATAACAAGAAAAATTGGCATCTCTATGGCTCTTTATGGCAGCTAGGTGGCACAGTGGATAGAGCTCGGGGTCTGGAGTCAGGAGAACCTGAGTTCAAATCAGATACTTACCAGCTATATAACCCTGGGCAAGTCATTTAACCCTGTTTGCCTCAGTTTTCTCATTTGTAAAAATGAGCTGGAGAAGGAAATGGCAAACCACCCCAGTATCTTTGCCAAGAAAACAGTGTCATGACGAGTCCAACATGATTGAACAATAACAACAAAATGTCCCTTTAATGCATGTTTACATGCATTATTTCTTTTGGGCCTCACAACAACCCTGTGAATCTATAACATTTATTATGCTCATTTTAAAGATTAGAAAACTGAGCCTGAGAGAGGTTAAATGACTCATCTAGGGTTGAACAGCTAATAATTGTCAGAAGCTGAATTTGAACATGTATATTATAATAACTCTATATTCAGCTTTTAAATTATGGTTCTGTATGCATGCTCCATACTCTATTACTCACTGTTTGCTTACATGTTTAAAAACCAACAAGTAATGAAAAATAGGGGGGAAGTTTATTTTGAAGCAGCCAAGTTGTTGCAATGCAGATGTAATTTTTCAGTCTTTCTTGCCAGAAGGGGGCAATGTTTCCATTTTCACAATCCTCTTTTCTGAAAATAATGCCTTTGAATCAGTGAATGGGGAAAAGAATGAAGCTTTATTGTTTATGCAGTGCCAATGACCAGCTGTGAACCTGACTGAGAAACCTCTCTGTCTAACGGAGTAGAAGAGAGAGAGAAACACCTGGAGAGCACATTTTCCTATGACTGAGGAGCCCTGGTTTTGTCTATACCTGGAGGTCTGTATTCAGTGAGTCCAGGAGAGAGAAAGAATGGAAAAAAGCCTAGGATTCTCATTAGTGACCTTATGGCTTCAGTTTGGCTGTGAGTTTGGTATTCCTATACATAGGAAAAGGAAATTCCAGGGGACATTCTCCCAAAAGACTGAAGCAGAGAGACAGGGGGCACTGTCTGTGGGTTCCTCTGGGCAATATTTGGGGATATTGGAAAGAAAAAAAGTTTTTCCACTGACCTAATCTACTGCATTTGTCATTGTTTTTCTGAACAAGGGTGAGCAACCAAGTGCTGGTTTAACAGGGTCCTTGGTTTGTGAACATCCAAGAGGAAAAGAATGTGACTGTCTCCTGCAATTATTCCAGCAGAGTTTCCATTTACCTTCTTTGGTATAAGCAGGATTGGGGCAAAAGCCTGGAGTTGCTGTCTGCATTGCTGTCAAATGGGGCTATGAAGACTAAGGAAGATTTACAGCACCACTCGATACTTAAGCCTGTCACAGGTCCTCCACATCACAACCATCCATTTCTTTGTAGGTAGTATGCAGCGGTCCTCAGGCATCTGCTGCTTGTGCACACTCTGCAGCTGGGGCTCTGGCCATCATATCTGCCAAAGGAGCTTCGGTAGGGGACCAGGTTCTTCCTTAAGAGACTTAGCCTACTAGGAAAAGAAACTGGAGAAGCTCCCAGTGAAATGCCTGGGAAGGTCCTTTTGTCTCTGAAACCTTTAATTCAGTTCAGCATGGAACACTATTGTGGGGCTTATTAGAACACAGGACGATCTATTCCAAGCCCCCAAAGACCACCGTATGACTTTGAGCCAGTAGCCCTATACCTCAGTTTTCTGATCTCATACCTCTGCTAGATGTCTAGATCAGATTGTGTTACTCCTTAGCTCAAAACTTCTCAATGGCTCCCTATTGTCTACCTACTTCTGACATTTTTCAGTCTCATTTTTAAGGCCCTTTTGAGACCTTAGAGGCAACATAACATGGTGAAGAGTGAACCAGCCTCATAGCCAAGATCAATTTGGGTTCAAGTTGTGCTTCTGACACTGTAATTCTGGACAAGTCACTTAAATGCTTAATGCCACTGGCAACTGTCCATTATTCTACATTGTAAAAATAGGTGACAACCTACAACCTGCAGAGGTGGTTTTCTCTCCCAAGAATCCCACATATCAATGAAATTATAGGTCCATTTCCTAAATTCTAAATCCATAAAAGTTAACTATACTCAAAAAAATACATTATTAACTATAAAAGATTTGTAACAACAACAAAAAGTCCCTGCCTCTCTGTTTTTGAGATGAGTGGAATGTTCCTTTGGGATCATTCCTCCTCTTCCCACTCCATCCTTTTTGCCATGCTTTCCTTTTCTCCCATTCTTTATCTATGATATCCCAAATCCATTTTTATCTCTACTATTTCTTCCTTCATTTCACCCCCTCCAACCTATTCATATTATTAAGTTGCTTATTAAAACCATCCATAAAGAATAGCTTCTTTAAGATCTAAGAAGTTTGGTTGCTAAAGGAGACTGGAAAGTAACTTTTACATAAAGAAAAAAATAAATTTATGAAAGATATAAGGGTCTTCTATAGGTGGTCAGGTGGTTGAAACAGAAAGGTAAAGAACTTTAGTGTAATAAAAACTGCTAAAAATCTATGTATGAGAAAAACCATAGGTTTCCAATAAGCTATGAGCAGTTTGGAAAAATGGGCATAAAAAGAACTATGACATAAATCAAATGCCTCAAATCACCTTGTAAAGAGTGCAAAATGATGCCTTTTTCTTATGTGATCACTGTGATGTAAATGGAAACACACTAGTGGGGGTCCAAGAGTTATAGTGTTCAATAGTTGGAATGTATGTTCCTCACAATTAAGATCTTCAGCAAGTTTGAGTGCAACAACAAAGTGATGGGCCTTCTCTGGAAATATAGAACTGCCAGTGTGAGGGCAAGTTGAAGAACAAACAAAACCAGAGAAGTCTACCCCAGGTATATCATAGCCAGGGGTTACAAATAGCATTTTTGTTTTATTATTCTCCTGTGGCTTTAATTGAAACAGTGACTAGTTAATCACAATTATAAAATACTAATTATTTTTAGGACTTATAATGAAACTCAAGTTCTGTGTTCTTGTTTGTTTTATATACCAAAATCTGCCTTACTATTTGCTATGTCCTCAACAAACTAATCAAACAAATATAAAATGTTATGTGATTATTGCTTGATTTAAATGTTTGTTGAAGAGCTGATTTCGAGATAAATTTATGAATTAATATGGATATATTATATTTCAGATTCTTCTGCTATTTATTGTAATTATAAAAATGTATTGAACAATTAAATTAATGTCTTTATTTCTATCTTTAAAAAAGGGAATGGTTTTCATTTTGATGAATTGTAAAATCATCTCATTATCATAGTTTTTGAAGCATAACAATGATGTATCTGGATGAATCATATTGCGAATAATTTCCTGTTTGTAAGTTCTACATTCTATTTGTTTGCAATCTGTTCTCCACTTTCAAAATTCCTGTGAAATTTTGTTAAGTGGTTACATGAAATATAGCATATTTTTTTTAGCTTTCTAAAAATCCAATTATTCTGAAATTTTTATTCTTTCCTCTGTCTGCCAAATCAGTCATTTTTGCCTGCATTGATTCATCATGTTTTCATCTGTCTTCTTTTCTATGTACTTAAAAACTTCTTCTATTATTTATCTTTCCAGTCTTCTTACACTTTACTCCCTTCCATCTACTCTCAAATCAAGCAACCTTGGCCTAGTTGTTTTTCTTCACATAGGACAATCCATCTCTCATCTCCATACTTCGCACTGGCTGTCACTCATACCTGAAGCAACCTGCCTCTTCATCTCTGCCTCTTAGAATCCTTGGCTTTCAGGGGCAGAGCCAAGATGGCAGCTGGAAAGCAGGGACTAGCATAAGCTCCCTGCCAAGTCCCTCCCAAAACCTATAAAAAATGGCTCTGAGCCAATTCTAGAACTACAGAACCCACAAATTAGCAGAGGGAAGCAGGGTTCTAGCCCAGGACAGCCTGGATGGTCTCTGGGTGAGGGCTATTCTGCACAGAACTGGAAGCTGAGCGGAGCAGAGCCCAGTGTGGGTGGCACAGACCAACCAGACAAGGAGCGTGCCCTAGCGCCCTGAATCAGTGAGCTGCAGCAGTTACCAGATTTCTCAACCCACAAACACCAAATACAACAGAGAAGGTTAGTGGGAAAAGCTGCAGGAGTGGAAGGAGTTCACAGTTCGGCTACCACCCCAGGGGCAGCAGAGGTGGGGCAGCTACAGAAGTACAGTTGCAGTTGCTTCCTGCCACAGGCCCACCTGGTGGGAGGAATTAAATGGCGGATCAGAGCAGGAGTGCAGAGCCTGCTGAAGATCTAAGTCCAGTCTGGGTCGAGGGTTCTTGGGGAAGGAGGAGTGCTGGTGTGGCAGAACTGGCACATCCCCCCCCGCCCAAGCTTGGAACATAGTTCTCTTAACTCCACAAGCAGTCATACCCCGCTGAAAAACTCAAGGGTCAAGTTAGTTGGCTGGGAATATGGCCAGACAGCGAAAATACACCCAGATTCAGTCTCAGACTTTGGAATCTTTCTTTGGTGACAAAGAAGACCAAAACATACAGCCAGAAGAAGTCAACAAAGTCAAAGAACCTACAACAAAAGCCTCCAAGAAAAATATGAACTGGTATCAGGCCATGGAAGAGCTCAAAAAGGATTTGGAAAAGTAAGTTAGAGAAGTAGAGGAAAAATTGGGAAGAGAAATGAGAAGGATGCGAGAAAACCATGAAAAACAAGTCAATGACTTGCTAAAGGAGACCCAAAAAAATACTGAAAAATATACTGAAGAAAACAACACCTTAAAAAATAGACTAACTCAAATGGCAAAAGAACTCCCAAAAGCCAATGAGGAAAAGAATGCCTTGAAAGGCAGAATTAGCCAAATGGAAGAGGAGGTCCAAAAGACCACTGAAGAAAATACTACTTTAAAAATTAGATTGGAGCAAGTGGAAGCTAGTGACTTTATGAGAAATCAGGATATTATAAAACAGAACCAAAGGAATGAAAAAATGGAAGACAATGTGAAATATCTCCTTGGAAAAACCACTGACCTGGAAAATAGATCCAGGAGAGATAATTTAAAAATTATTGGACTACCTGAAAGCCATGATTGAAAAAAAAAGCCTAGATATCATCTTTCAAGAAATTATCAAGGAGAACTGTCCTGATATTCTAGAGCCACAGGGCAAAATAGAAATTGAAAGAATCCACCTATTGCCTCCTCAAATAGATCCCAAAAAGAAATCTCCTAGGAATATTGTCACCAAATTCCAGAGCTCCCAGATCAAGGAGAAAATATTGCAAGCAGCTAGAAAGAAACAATTTGAGTATTGTGGAAACATAATCAGAATAATCCAAGATCTAGCAGCTTCTACATTAAGAGATCGAAGGGCTTGGAATATGATTCCGGAGGTCAATGGAGCTAGGATTAAAACCAAGAATCACCTACCCAGCAAAACTGAGTATCATGCTCCAAGGCAAAATATAGACTTTCAATAAAATAGAGGACTTTCAAGCTTTCTCAGTGAAAAGACCAGAGCTGAATAGAAAATTTGACTTTTAAACACAAGAATCAAGAGAAGCATGAAAAGGTAATCAAGAAAAAGAACAAGAAAAAGAAATTGCAAGGGAGTCACTAAAGGTGAACTGTTTTTCTTATATTCCTACATGGAAAGATGACATGTATGATTCATGAGACCTCAGTATTAGGGTAGCTGAAGGGAATATCTTGCATAAAGGTGGCAAGAGGAAGCAGTTCTATGGGAGGAGGGGAGAGGGCAGGTGAGGGGGGAATGAGTGAATCTTGCTCTCATCAGATTTGGCCTGAGGAGGGAATACCATATGTATTCAATTGGGTATCTTACCCCACAGGAAAGAAGAGGGAAGAAGATTAAAAAAAGGGGGGGGGGATGATAGAGGGGAGGGCAAATAGGGGTGGAGGTAATCAAAAACAAACACTTTGGAAAGGGGACAGGGTCAAGGGAGAAAATTCAATAAAGGGGGATAGGTTGGGAAGGAGCAAAATATAGTTAGTCTTTCACAACATGAGTATTGTGGAAGGGTTATACATAATGATACACATGTGGCCTATGTTGAATTGCTTGACTTCTTAGGGAGGGTGGATGGGGAGGGAAGAGGGGAGAGAATTTGGAACTCAAAGTTTTAAAAACAGATGTTCAAAACCAAAAAAAAAATGTTTTTGCATGCAACTAGAAAATAAGATACACAGGCAATGGGGTGTAGAAATTTATCTTGCCCTACAAGAAAGGAAGAGAAAAGGGCATGGGAGGGGAGTGGGGTGACAGAAGGGAGGGCTGACTGGGGAACAGGGCAACCAGAATATACGCCATCTTGGAGTGGGGGGCGGGGAAGAAATGGGGAGAAAATTTGTAATTGGAACTCTTGTGAAAATCAATGCTGGAAACTAAATATGTTAAATAAAAAAAAAGAATCCTTGGTTTTCTTTTTTAAGCTCAAATACTACTTTCTGTAAGGGTGTCTATCCTGGGCCCCTGTGGCTAGGGCCTTTCTCTCTTAAATTATTGTGAATGTACTCTGTACGTACCTATTTATACATTTGTTTTCTTCCCAATTAGAATGTAAACTCCTTAGGAACAGGGGGGCTGTTTTTCCCCCTTTTTTTGTATCCTCAGCTCATATCACCATGCCTGACACATAGTAATTACTTAATAGATACACATTAACTAATAGATTTTGATAGTCTGTCCTCCAGTGAAATGATTCTGCTTTTTTTAACCTCTTGTTTTCTTGCTATTTTTGAAGAATAATTCTAAATTGTTGAGTCCCATAATTATCTTGTCATGAAGTTTTAAAGTTATACCCAATTCTTTTATTTCTTCTTGTGATATTTTTGGTTCCATTTCTTCTTTTGAATTCTGTTAGTGCATTATACATTTTAATAGGTTGAGGAAATTCTAGTTTTCTTGATATAGAGTGTATATTTTTTCCTAATGTTGCTGTCTCATTCTTTTAAATTGCTGTTTTTCTATTACATAGAAAAGTCTTTTGTTCATACCTTTCTTTGAGTGTTTTCCCCTAAAAAACAATTTTCTTCTGTAAAAATCTGGCAGCTTTGCTTCTGTGGGGCACTTTTTACTTCTCTTTCTGAGAGGCATATTGACAAGTTAAACCCTCTTGCCACCTCTCACTCTGCCATCTTTTAGAGGTCTCTACCAGCACTTCTGTGCAACGTGTAAAAAATTTGCAGTAACATTTAAGAATATGAAACCAAGCATTCACTCGAAACCAAAAAAGCATTGGGCTTTTTCCCAAGCTTAATAGTATTTTGTTTTGTTCCAATTATATGTAAAAATAGTTTTCAACATTCACTGTTACAAGATTTTGCATCCCAAAAGTTTTTCTCCCTCCTTCCCTTCCTTACCCTTCCCCAAGATGGCAAGCAATTTGATAAAGGTTATACTCATACAATCATATTAAACATATTTCCACATTAGTCATGTTGTGAAAGAAGAATCAGAACAAAAGGGAAAAACCAAGAGAAAGGGAAAAAAAAGTGAAAACGTATGCTTCAGTTTGCATTCAGACTCCATACTTTTTTCTCTGCACATAGATAGTATTTTTCATCGTGAGTCTTTTGGAATTGTCTTAAGTCATTGTGTAAGCATTGGGTTTTGAGGCAGAACAACAGCATGCATTTATACTGCACGTCACAGAAGTTTTCTCATTTGACCCTCAGAACAACAGTATGAGGAAGGTACTGTTATTATCCCCATTTCATAGATGAGGAAACTGAGGATGAAAGAAGTTACATGACTCGCCTAGGATCAAACAGTTCCCAAGGGTCTGAAACAGGATTTGAACTCACATCTTTCTAACTCTAAGTTCTATACTCTATCTAATGTATTACCTAGCTTCCTAGAAGTTAAAAGACCTGAGTTCAAATCTCAGTTATGTTACTTACTATAGTTTAGTCTTTGGGAAAGTCATTTAAACCCCTCTGAGCCTCAATATCCTCACCTATAAAACAAGGGCAGTTGGATTATATGATCTCTAAGGCCCCTTCTACTTCGAAATCCTCTTGTCTTAAATAAGGAAGCACAGCAGAATTTGACCTTATCTATGGAGAAGAAAGTTGTTCTGGAAGCGATCCAAATTAAAATTTTCTCAGGGATCACTGTTATTTTACCTTAAAGAAGAGAAGATTCTGAGAAAATATAAAAAGTCATGAAAAGTATCCCTATTTATTAAAGGTAACTGAGAAGACATGAGCAAAAACCAAACTCTATATCTCTGCTTCCTCATCTCAATAAATGTTTTATGAAAATGGCCTATGAATATATTGAAGATATCCTCATTAAAAACATGTAGGCTACCTTTTGAAGATGATTTTATGCAGTGGTCTAAGTCTATCCAGTCACAAAGTTGGCTGAGAACTAGGGAAAATACAAGACTCTGCCTTGTCTCTTTTTATTGGTTTTTAAACAAATGATTTGACTTGGCAGAACAAAATGAAGCTTTGACATCTTTGAGGTTTCTTGTATGTATATATTAAAATCATAAATGATTCTATCACATATATAACTATGAAGATAACTTTTTTGGTTTTTCACTGAGAAGTGACATCAAACAAGGCACCCATTGGGGAAGTACATGTTTAACTAAGATGTCACACATCGAATCTGAACCAGAGGATTCCCCATAGATAGCAAAGTTCTGCAAATGTGCTTATTTGTAGATGACATTGTGTTAATTACAAAGCTTCCCAGGAGAGACCTATGGCAATGAGAAAGGAACTGATTTAGTCATCCACGTCAGAAAAGCAAGATAAACAAAAATATTGCTGCTGTTATAGCAATGTAGCTGGATGGGAAGTCCATCAATATAAACATCTTGGACAGGAATCTAGAATGAGGAGATGGGCCCAGAACTCAGGAGGAAGAAAATAGACTGTTCAATACTGAAATTGTATAGTACATTCAATTATGCACAGTGCTCACTGCTGCAAATGCCCATCTCCATAATGCCAGTATTTTCCTAGTGACAATCTCAGAAAAATCCAAAGTACCAATAACACAAAGGGCAATGAAAAATGCATGGCAGAGATGTGTAAACTATATGTTGCCAACGGTATATGAAAGGTGGTGCAAAACCCATTATGGAGGATGCATGTGAAAGAGAGGTGGGCTGCCCACATTGCAAGAATGAGAGTCAACAAGTAGAGATTGCCTGAATGGTTATTGTACATTATAGTAGAAGAAAAGAGTGAGCTTAATATCCACCCAGGACTGTTGGGGCAATGTGAAGCCTATATTTTCAATTCTAAATTATAGACCCTTATCCAAGCTACAAAATCCCTCACTCACTGTGAAATGTTATCTTCCCTGTGGAAAACTTCTCCCCTAGGGAAATATTTTCTGCCCTCTTTTTTCTGTAGAGCTCTCTTTTCTCCTCCCCTTTTCCAATTCAGAAGTGGGCTGTTTAGAAAAATCAATACACTTAAACCTGTGTGTCAATGTGTGAGTGAATCTATGGGCATGTATTCATGGTGAGAGGAATTATAATAGTGAATATGCTAATATGTTTGTTAGTGAGTTATAGAATGCATATTATGGGAAGAAGGTACAAAATGGAGGCAATATAGTGAAAGGAGTCCTGAATTTGAAGACAGAGTCCTGGATGATAATTTTAATTCACCTATTTTATTTATTTATTTAACTCAACTATTAACTATTTGTTACTTAAGTGGTCACTTGGGCAAGTGACCTCCCCTCTCTGTGCCTCAGAGTCCTAATATGTAATGTGAAGGAATTTGATTGGATGATCACCGATAGTTCTAGCTCCTAAGATCCTAAAATGACACAAGATATGACAGAAAAGATCATGAAAAGAGATTTCAGAGGAAAATATAATAAACATGTGACTCTGGGGTGGGAAATAAATTGGTCAAGTAATCATTTATTGAGTGTCTATTGGATTCCAGAAACTATGTTAGGCTTCCAGGACACAAAGATAAAAGAAAAACAGCCCCTACCCTCAAGGAGGTTACCTTCTAATAAGGCAGACAACATGTAGTTATATACCAATAACATCTGTAGGTATAGTTAAACTATATGTAAAGTAGATACAAAGTAAATTTGGAGAAGACACTAGTACCTAAAGAAACTAGAAGGGACCTCACACAGAGATGATATTGAGTTTAGTTTAAAAGGAAACTATACAGTAGTTTCTGTATAATTTTTATAACATTTATATTTATACAGTAGATTCCAAGAAGTATGGAGGACAATGTACGTAAAGACACAGAGAAGGGAGACAGAATGTCATGTATGAGGAATATGTCAATATATGTCATATAGCATGTAGTTCAATAGTCAATATATAGTCAACATGGCGATATAGCTGGACCATAGAGTATGTGAAGGGAAATAATGTTGAATAAGGCTAGAAAGGTAGGATGGGGCCAGATTGTTAAGAGCTTTAAATGGCAAAGGAGTTTGTACTTCATCCTAGAGACAGTAGGGAACCAATAGTTTACTGAGTAAGAAGGTAACACGGTCATAGAAATGACCTTTCTTTGGTAACTATGTGAAGAATAGATTGGAATACATGGAGCCTTGAGACAAGGAGAACAATTAGAGAGTTATTGCAATAAATAGTCCAGCAAAGAAAAGATGATGAGGTCCTGAATTATTCCCATTCAATTTTCTTCCAATTCATGTTAACTACACCATTCTTACGGCCTTCCCTTACTCTTCCCATTTCTGCAGTCTCCAGTATTCTTGGCATGCTCTCCTAAGGTCCTACCTTTTCTGTCTTCTTCCTTGTAGAGACTTCAAATCATATTAGTTATTATATGGTGCAGCAGGCCAAGCCCTTCTATTCACTTGACTGGAGAATTTAGTAAGATGCATGGGTTTTTTTTTTTTGCCTTGCACAGGAGAAAAGAGTAGGCATGGGGATGAAAATATAACTGATTTAAGGAAATTAATAATAATCAAGATTATGAAAAGACCATATTTCATGAGGGATCCTGGCCATACCCACCTCATTTCTTATTTGACTCACTCTAGATTTCTCCGACTCCTCAGCTCTCCTTTATGTGCTGTATTACTCTATTAGAAGGCAAATTCCTTCAGGACTGTCTAAGACTATGACTATCTGGTTTGTTTACATTTATATACCCAGAACTTAGTCGTGCATGGCACATAGCAAGCCATTAGTCCATGCTTTATCTAAAAAAGAAAAAAACAGAGAGGCAGAAGATGGCAGAAAGCCATCTTGAGGAAGACACTTATTGTTTTTGTTTTTCAGTTATTTTGTTGTTTTTTGTTTGCTGTTTTTCAATCATGTCCAACTCTTTGTCACCCTATTTGGGGCTTTCATGGCAAAGGCACTGGAGTAGTTTGCCTTTTCCTTCTCCAGGTTATTTTGCAGATGAGAAAATTGAGGCAAACAGGGTTAGGTGACTTGCCCAGGGTCACACAGCTAGTAAGTGTCTAAGGCCATATTTGAACTCAGGAAAATGAGTCTGCCTGACTACAGGTCCAACATTCTAACCACTGAGTCACCTAGCTGCCCTAGAGAAGGACTGTAAGGTGAAAAAAAAAATGTCAGGAAGCACAATCAGCAATCCATTTTGATGGAAAGAAAGTTAATTTGAGAAAGAGCCATGGAAACCATTTAGGAGAAAAACTAGAGGGCAAATTCTTACAAGATATCAGACCTATACTATATACTGACATTACTTAGAAAACAGGAACAGTAGTGATGAGTTTTTCTTCATCCCCAGTTCCCGCCCTACCCCACTGGAAATGAGACTGAACAATAACTGAAGACATTGGCAGGCACTCAGTAATATTTCACTGGATTCATGGGCTTCACCAGAAGAGGGCAATGTTTTCCAACACAAAAACACCACGTGTCAATTTGTGATGATTTCCACTTGCAAATTCTGCCTTTTCCTCTGTCTTCACTTTATGTCAGACTCTGAGAATCCTGGGTGGGGAATGAGTTCTGAGGTTATAAAATCAACCTCAAAATCAAAAAAAAAAAGCAGGGGAACATTTGCTCAAAATTAGGAACATTAGTCTTGAATCTGCCTTCTATATCCTGGTAGAAAAAGACTTGGGAGAGAAGAAACAGTTCCAAGGAAGGAAGTGCTATTTCTCTGAGATCTGCTTCTCCATCATTGGATTAGCCATGATCCCTGTTCCTACCTCAGTGATTGGGATTCTGTTACTATTTGGTGAGGATAATGGCATTGATTTTTGTCAATTTTTGTCAGTTTGGTTGGATCTTTAAATTCTTATTTCATTGCTGAATTTAATGATTTATATGGTGAGTGTAACTAAAATCTTTGTTTTTCAGGGGGCACTTATGGAGATTCAGTGACCCAGACAGAAGGACCCATCATTCTCCCTGAGGGAGCACCACTCACACTGAACTGTTCTTATCAGACCAGTGCAGCACCTTATGTTTTCTGGTATATCCAGTATCCCAATGAAGCTCTGAAGTTCTTCCTGAGTGAGTCATCAGGGAAAGACCAGGAGAAAGATAATAATGGATTTTGGACTAAAAAGATTAAGGAAAAATCTTCCTTCCACCTGGAGAAAGCCTCAGTCCAAGTAGGAGATTCTGCTGTGTATTATTGTGTTCTGAGACACACAGTGATGGGGACTGCAGGGGGAGCTGAACACAAACCCAGAGAGGCATAGAAGTGATCCTGAGTCTGGGCCACCCTGGGAGGCAAATTTTATTCTGTTCCTCCCAGACAAGAACATACTGTGGGACCAACCCCCAGCACCAGTGTGATTGTAGTTGGAAGTGGAGAAGAAAAGTCTGTCTCTGGACCAGTTTCTGCTTTCAGGTGTGGCAGCTCCTTCAGTCCATAAGCATTTATGAAATCACCTACTGTGTGCCAGGCACTGTGCTCAGCTCTGGGAATAAAAAGAAAGGCATGAGATAGTCTCTTGTTTCAAGGACCTTAAAGTCTGATGGGGGAGACAATGTGAAAATGACTATGTACGAACCAGCTATACACAGCACAAATTGGAGGTAATTAAGAGATGAAGGCATTGGTAATTAAAAGGGATCTGGAATTTTAGCTGGGACTTGAAGGAAGCCAGGAAATACAAGAAGCAGAAATGAGGAGGGAGAGTATTCCAGATATGAAACACAGCCATTGAAATTACCCACCATCTGAAGATGTAGAGTCTTGTGCAAGGAACCTCAAGGAGGCCAGTGTTATTGGATGGCAGAGGAGGGAAGGGGAAGTAACTTGTAAGAAACTAGAGATGTAGGAGGGGGCTAAGTTATGAAGGGCTTTAAATGCCAAACAGAGGATTTTATATTTGATCCTAGAGGTGATAGAGAGTCACTGGAGTTTATTGAGTAGGAGGAAGACCTGAACTTTAGGAAGTTCACTCTGGCTGGGTGAAGGACAGATTGGAGTGAGGAGAGATGAGGTAGGGAGACCAACCAGCAGGCTATTGAGATAATCCAGACACAAAGTAATAAGGGCCTATGACAAGCAATGTCAGAGAAGAGAACGGTGTATATGCAAGAGATATTATGAAGTTAGAATCAGCAGGACTTGGTACCAGATTGGATATAATAAGTAAGAGAGAATGAGGAGTTGAGAACGAAACCTATGTTTTGAGCCTATTTGAGTGGGATGATGATGGTGCCCTCAATAGTAATATGGAAGTTCAGAAGGGGCGTTTTAATTTGAAATTATAATCAGAGGAGGAAATAACTCACAAGGTTAAGTAAGAATAGAACTAACTTAAGTTCATTGACCAATAGAACTGGAAATGCCTACAAAGCTCAGACCAGGAGAGTAGTGATCAGATTGTGCCCTAGATCAGCCTGCTTAGGAAAGGATATAAATTTGCAGCTCCCTGGCCTGAGCCACCTCTGAGATCTTTGAAGAACACATTACTCAATACTTGGAGAAAACAGTGGTGGTACCCCAGGTAATATGTCAGAACTTATATAACCTAGTTAATGTAGGTACTTGCTTATAGAACTGGTAACTACTCAAGAAGTTGGCAGACCTTTTCCCTAAGACAAAACCCCCCATTCAGGAACTAAGGCTGGAAGAATGATTAAATAAACAAAAATACCATCAATAAAGAAATATTATGGAATCATGGAGATCCACAACACAAACCAAGAAGAGAATATCTCCTCAACATCAACAAGTAAAGTCTCAAACAAAATCATAGGTTGACAACATGGTCAATTACAACTCCTAAAAGAAATAAAATGAGTTTTAAAATGATGTTATAAATGAGTTGAGAACTCTAAAAAGGAAAGAATGGTAAACAATGAAAACTGGGTATGGAAATATGAATGTGTGAGTGTGTGTTTGTGTGTGTGTCTTTGTATCAGTGGTGTGAGCCTAAAATGTTGATAAATTTGAGTATATATGTATGTATAGAGAGAGATATATATGTATAGATATAGATATAATGGAAACCGTGTCCAAGATAGAGGCAGTGTGGTGCAGGGGATAGAGACTGCATTTGCAGTCAGACACTCTGGATCCAATACCAAGCTCAGGTATTTTTACTTTTGTCACCTTGTGTAAATCAAGTCATATCTTTGGACCCCAGTTTCCCAATCTTTAAATGAGATGATCTCTGATACTCCTTCCAGCTCTATAGCCTAAGAAGTTAAGATGAAGTACAGTGGGATAGTTCAAATAATGAAAGGAAATTTTGGAACAAAATAAAATGGAGAAGTGATACTGGGATGGGAATTAAATAGATCAGCAGCCAGGTGCCACACAGCTTCCTCCCTTCCTAATCATACTGATTATGCCCTTCTGCTGAACTTCATTTGCCCTCCTCATTTTGAAGTATTCATTAGTTCTTGACTTCTCCATTTTGTTATATTTCCACACCTCACATTCCACCTCTCAGCCATTATATGGGACTGCAGGACAAGACTTCCTAGTCATTGTGCTAAAGAATCCAAATGGACTTGTATAGTTCTGCCTAAGTCTAAATAAGTTTAAGGACAAAACAGTGGTCTGGCATTCAAGGGAAGGAAAGGGGGGGAGGCAGAACATGACAGCAAATTTGAGGAAGAGGGAAATAATAAGACAAAAGGTCTGGAAAGGCAATCAGCAGGCCACTTAGAAGGAAAGAGACAACTGACTTGAAAGAGAGGAATAGCTACCACTCATGAGAGAAACCAACATGCACACTCTTTCAAGATCTCAGACTTTCTAAGACCTGAAATCATTCATAGAAAACCTAGACAGTGATGATGTCTTTGTCAGCTTGGAATTAAGGACAGGTAGTTGAGGACAGTATTAGATATTCGAAGTATTTCCAGCCCATTCCTGAACTGAATCACAAGAGGGCAATGTTTCTCAACTTAGAAAAGTCATGTGTCAATTTAGTGTGATGAAATCTTGGTCTCAACTCTTCATTTTCCTCTTTCTTTACTTTACTCCAAACTTTGATGACTGAGAGGGAGGCTAAGCTCAGAGTCTATACATCCAATTTCAGAACCAAAAAGAAGGAAATTTTCCTAAAATTAGTAACATTGATAGTATCATCTGTCTCCTGTATCCTGGTGGAAAAGGACTTGGAAGAGAAGGACCAGGGAGGGAAGTAGTTTCTCTGACATTTACCTCCCAACTACTGGACCAGCCATGATCTCTACTCCCACCTTGGTGATTGGGATTCTTTTGCTATTTGGTGAGGACAGTGACACTGATTGCTCTCAACATACATCATCAATTTAGTAAAATCTTAAAGCTCTAATTACAATAAATGATTTTCATTGTTTTTTAGGGGACGCTTATGGAGATTCAGTGACCCAGACAGAAGGACCCATCACTCTCCCTGAGGGAGCATCACTCACACTAAACTGCTCTTATCAGACCACTGGAACACCTTATCTAGTCTGGTATGTCCAGTATCCCAATGAAGCTCTGAAGCTCTTCCTGAGAGAGACATCAGGGAAAGACCAGGAGAAAAACAACAAAGGATTTTGGACCACAAAGATTAAGGAAAAATCTTCCTTCTACCTGGAGAAGACATCAGTCCAAATGGGAGATTCTGCTGTGTACTACTGTGTTCTGAGAGACACACTGATGGAGACTGCAGGGGGAGCTGAACACAAACCCTGAGAAGCATAGGAGTGATCCTGAGTCTGCCCAGCCCTGACAGGGAGTTTCATTCTCTACTCCAAAAATATCAGCCTTGGGGACATGCCTTGAATAAAGGGCTAAACTCTAGTGTCCCACAAACTGGTTTCATTGAAACTAGATGTCTGTGGAATATCATAAGCTTCAGTTCCTGCAGTCAGTCATGGGAACTCCTTCTCTTCCTCTGGTCCTGGATATTCTTATTTAGGAATTATTTATGAGAAGTTTACTGCTTTTCTTCCATAAAGGGAAGCATTTGAATTTGAAGTTGTAATTATCATAGGAGGAAATGATTAATTATGAATAGAGCAATAACAGAAGGAACTTAAACCCGTAGTCTATTAGAAGAGGCAATATGCAGGCAATTACTAGGTGCCAGGCACTATGCCATGCACTGTGGGCACAGATATAAGCAAAAAGAATGACAACCCCTGCTCTCCATTATCTTAAATTCTAATGGGGGAGGACAGCACATAAAAGGCATTTGGAAAGAAAGTGGGAAGAGGGGGAGAAGTGAGTCAGGCAGAAATCAGAGAATCACAGAATTTTAGAATTTAGGAAAGGTCTAAAGTAGCTATCTAGTCCAACCCATACATACACCAAAGAAATCCTTACTATTAACACATACAATTAATAAATAGTCTTCCAGCCTTTGCTTAAAGGACTCAGTGACAGGGAACCCACAGCTTTCCTGAACATCTCATTCCACTTTTGAACAGTTCTAATTCTTAGAAAGATTTTTCCTCTCGTGGACCTCTCGTGTTGGAGACAGTCTTTGATTCTCTTCATTCCTCCATCTTGGGCCAACTAAACAAACAAACAAACAGATCTAGTCTCTCTACAGCAAGTATTTGAAATCAGATATCAAGTCCCCATTGATTCTTCTCCTCTCCAAGCTAAAATTATGCAGTTCCTACCATAATCTTCATATAACATAAACTCAAGGCTCTTTACCATCTTGGTCATCCTGTTCTGGATTTACTTCAGTTTTCTAATCTCCTTAGTATGACACACAGAGGTGAAGTTAAATTTTGGAACCTAAATACAAAACTATATTGACTTTCATCTTGTCAGTTTCAGTACAATGTTCTAGTCTAGGCAATGACAAACCCATAATCCTAGGAGTAACTCTGCCTACCACTTGTTTTTGCATAGCCCAGAAGCTAAGAATGGTTTTTACGTTTAAAAAATGCAATAAAACTTTATTTTAAAATGTAAATTCATTCTTAGCTCTCCTTACAAAAAAGGCAGGTGGCAGGGAATTGGCCTTCAGGCTATAGTTTTCTGAGCCCTAGTCTGTCAAAACCCTTTTTCTCATGACTATATCCCAGGCTGTTGGTTCACAGATTTCTGTTATCCCCAAATCTGATGATTATGAACTACATACACACATATGTGTGCATATGTATATCTATATCCTTTTAATTTTATTTTTAATTTACAGAATAAAACAAGCATTTCCATGACATAGTACCAATAAAAAGAAGATTGCATATGAGACTGTAAATCTGCTATGTTCAACATGCTGTTCCTTTCAAATATACAACAAAATTATTATATAAATTTCTTTTTTTCTTCCCTCCCCTTCCCACTCTAGAAGTGGGCTACCATTAGACACAAATAGGTACATATGTGTATATATATATATATATATATATATATATATACATATGTATGTATGTATATATATACCTATTTATACCTATATATATATATATACCTATATACATACACATATACACCACACACACACATATACACGTGTGTGTGTATGTGTGTGTATATGTGAAATTATTCTATACATACTTCTATTTATCAGTTCTTTCTCTGGATGCAGATAGCATCTTTCTTCATATGTGCTTTATAGTTAATTTCGGTATTTATAACCGTCAAAATAATTTATTTGCTCAAAGTCATTCTTAAAACAATACTGATGTCATTACATACAATGTTCTCTTGATTCTGTTTGTTTCACTCTTCATTATTTCATGCAAGTCTTTCCATGTTTCTCTAAAATCTCTGAGATCATCATTTCTTATGGCACAGTAGTATTCCATCACAATCCTATAAGACAACTTGTTCAGCCATTCCTCAATTGACAGATATCCTTGCAATTTCTAGTTCCTTGCCACTACCAAAAGAGCTGCTATAAATGTTTTAGAACATATATGTTCTTTTCCTTTTTCTCTAATTATCTTCAGAAATAGACCAATTAGTGGTATTGCTGGGTCAAAGGGTATAGGTAATTTATTAACTCTTTGGGCGTAATTCCAGATTGTTCTCCAAAATGATTGGATCAGTCCGTAATTCAATTAATTAGCATACCAATTTTTCCACATCTCCTCCAACATTTGTCACTTTCCTTTTATATCATTTTAGCCAATCTAGTAGATGTAAAATGATAGCTTAAGGTTGTTTTAATTTGTATTTCTCTAATCAAGAATGATTTAGAGCATTTTTTCGTATGAATTTAAATTGTTTCGATTTCTTCTTTAGAAAACTGCTTATTCATATCCTTTGACCATTTATCGATTGTGAAATGACTCATGTTCTTATAGATTTGACAAAGTTCTTTATATTTTAGATACAAAACCTTTATCTGATAAACTATCTATAAAATTTTCTCCCAATTTTCTGCTTTCCTTCTCACCTTGGCTACATTAATTTCATTTGTACAAAAGCTCTTCAATTTAGTGTAATCAAAGTGATTCACTTTACACCTAATTTCACTCTCTGTCTCTTGTTTATTCATAAATTATTCACCTATCCATAAGCCTGATAGGTAATATGTTCTGTATTCTAATTTTCTTGTAAATCTCTTTTTATATCTAGGTTATGTATCCATTTTGACCTTATCTTGGTAAATGCTGTAAGATATTGGTCTATGCCCAGTTTCTAAAATCTTTTTTTAAATGAAATCTATATATTTATCCAGTTCAATGATAAAAAACATTTTAAAAACACATTTAACCACAAGTGGCCAAACTCACATTTCTGAATACTCCACTGTAGACCACTTGCCAAGATGACGTTGAGCCATTAATGCGTACTCTCAGTATATGACAATTCAGCTATTTCTAAATTCTTCTCTAAAATTACTATTTTGTTCAGATCTCTCTTTGCTTCCCACAAGAATAGCTAGAGATATGTTGTTGAATACTTCCATAAAATCTAGGCATACTACATCTGCAGCATTTCTCTAATCTACTAATTTAGTAACTGTTAAAAAAGGAAATAAGGTTAGTCTGACATGGCAGTTCTAGATGAAACTATCTAGACTTTTTTTTTGTAATCATTACTTCTATTGCTAAATATTTCTTTAAAGACACATTTTAGAATTTCCCTAAGGGTGGAAGTTAAGGTTCCCTTTGTTTCCAGACCTTTTTCTTCCTTTTCAAAATAAAATGGGATAGCACTAGCCTTTCTCCATTATCTGATCTCTCTCTACTCGTTTCCCTTATATGGGAGGCTCATCTCTCTATCATCCTAAGTTGCTCTTGATTGGCTATCTCTCACTATCAGTGAGAGCAGTCTTCCTTAACATTCTAATATATTTCTTTACATTCATTATAATATTATATATGCATATATAGTATTTCATTTCATCCTTCCTATTTTTAACAAAGAATCATCAGACCCCTCTGACAGGGCACCTCTCTTAAGAAGTCTCATTGCTCCTGGTTGAGAGAATTCTCAACGAGATATAATGAGACAATATTTGTAAAAACATATGCCAAATTTTAATTGCTAACTACTGCTACCACTATTGCTGCTGCTGTTGCTGCTGCTACTGCTACTACTACATGACTTGAACATGTCATTGATAATGACTTAGCAAGCATATCTGCCAATTCCTTCAGTACCCAAGGGTATAGATCACCTAGGCTGGGTGACTTGAATTCATCAAGAATAACTAGATTATTTTCAACAACTTAGATAAAATTTTGAAATAATTAGAGAGAGAATAGATAAAATTTAATTGAATAAAATCCAAAATGAAATGACCATTTATTCATCATTTTAATGTTTGGCCAAGAAAAGGCAAGGTTTACAAGAAACTCCTCCAACTAGGTCAGTAGGTTGTATATACAGTGGAAGCAGGTTTAGTCTCATCTTGGCCGATGTCTTGTTGACACTCTTGCAACAGGTGGTCCTCCCTACCTACAGTGTCACTGCACCTCACTCAGGCCTTACTGGTTTCAGCATCCCTTGCTAAAGAACCTCTTACAAGCCCCATGAGTTACGCTGTGGATGCTGTTAATCTTTGACATTTTTACTGATTTCTCCACAGGGAGTCTTCAAAGTTTTGATAACTCCCTTAGGTAAAATTAAAAATGCTCAGGTGGGGGGGGCGGAGCCAAGATGGCCGCATGAAGGCAGCCTCTTACCGGAGCTCTCTCACAAGGTCTGTCAGATTCCCATAAAAAAGTGAATTTGAGCAGATTTGAGAGAGTCAGAAACCGCGAGCAGTCTGCGTGGGGCAAATTTCCGAGCCGGGAGAGTCTGAAAGGCCAGAGGAACGAACCTGCAGGCGCGGAGAGTGCTCGGTGCGGAGCTGCTCCAGACCAAGGCGGAAGCGGCCGGCCGGGAAATCCACGTGGGAGACGGACTGGGAGAAAGCTGGGCGCCCGAAACCGGCAGAGATCCCCAGGCCTCCCAACACAGGACGGCAGTCTCTGGGAGCGACGAGAGGCAGCGCAACGCCAACAGCCGCGAAAACACCCAGTTCTGACGCTTGCAAAACCCAGGATCTCGGCCTCTTGAACTTCCGGAAGACTCAATGGCTAGGTAAGCGGCTCTAACCCCTCCCCCCCTCACCCAGAGAATTCCTCGGGAAAAAAAAAAAAAAAACTGAAACAGAGGAGAGAGTAGCGGGGCTTCACAGGACAAATACTAGAAGCTCATTAGTCCCAGAGGGGAAGAGTCGGCAGGGGGCCAAGCCAGGAGCCCAGACGTAACCTTGCTCCCCCAGGGGAAGCGCCAGTCATCAGCTCAAACAACAAACAGCTGAGACCATTGCTGAAAAGCAAGCGCTGGAGAGCACCCATAGGGAGTGAGACGCCAGGGAGCCAGACCCCTCCCCCACACCTCAGGAAACTGAAGGTTATAATTTTAGACTCACAACCCCCAGAATAAGAAAGCTGGGACAGAAAGCCCTGAGACTCACAGATAGAAATTCGTTCTAACGCCAGCAAAAGGCAATCCAACATGAAGAAGAACACAAAAAAACCGAGGACAATAGATTCTTTTTATGGAGACAGGCAGGATCAAAATATCGACTTAGAAGAAGATAGCAATGACACGGTAGATACATCAGATACCTCAAAAGCTAATATGATCTGGTCTCCAGCCCAAAAAGCACTGCTGGAGGAGCTAAAAGAGGATTTTAAAAACCAAATTAGGGAGCTAAAAGAAAATATGGAAAAAATGGAAAAAAGGGAGAAAAAATCCACTGACGAAATCAAGTCCCTAAAGAATAAGATTGGCGAAATGGCTATGGAGATTCAGAATCTAGAGAGAGAAAAGGACACCCTGAGAGGTGAAATCAACCAATTGAAAATGGAGGCTCAAAAGCAAAATGTAAACACTAACTCATTTAAAATTAGACTTGAGCAAGTGGAAGCTAATGAATCTATGAGGCATCAAGAAGTAATAAAACAAAATGTAAAGAATGAAAAAATAGAAAAAAATGTGAAATATCTGATTGGCAAAACAACTGACCTGGAAAATAGATCCAGGAGAGACAATTTGAGAGTTATTGGTCTACCGGAAATCCACGATGAAAAAAGGAGCCTTGACAGTATCTTCGAAGAAATTATCAAAGACAACTGCCCAGAGGTCCTAGAACCAGAGGGCAAAATAGTCATTGAAAGAATTCACCGATCACCCCCTGAAAGAGATCCCAAACTGAAAACACCAAGAAATATTATAGCCAAATTTCAGAGCTATAAACTTAAGGAGAAAATACTGCAAGCAGCCAAAAAGAAGCAATTCAAATATTGTGGAACTACAGTCAGGATCACGCAGGATCTCTCAGCTTCCACATTAAAAGACAGGAGAAATTGGAATATGATATTCCGAAGGGCAAAGGAGTTGGGACTACAACCAAGGATCAACTACCCAGCAAAACTAAGCATAATTTTCCAGGCAAGGCGATGGACATTCAATGAAATAAGGGAATTCCAGACCTTCCTGATGAAAAGGCCAGAACTCAATGGAAAATTTGATCTCCAAATACAAACCTCAAGAAAGACATAAAAAGGTAACCGGGGGAAAAACCCCACAAACTTCATTAACCAATAAGCTTAGGTTGTTTACATCTTTATGTGGGATTATATCATCTTATGTATGTTTTTTATGTATATATATATATACATATACATATATAAGTCATTCTTGTGAATGGTACAACTATTGTGACAAATGAAAGGGATATACATAGGTTGTGAATGCCTGTATAAATTAACTGATGTAAAGATATAAAATATAAATAAGAGATATAAAGGGAGGGCTATGAGGGAAGTGGTAAGAAGGTTGTAGAAAAGGGTAAATTACATCAAAGGAAGTGGCAAAAAAACATATTATAGTAGAGGGAAAGAAGGGAGGGAGAAGAGCAGTATTTGAGCTTTACTGTCATCTGATCTAGTTCAAGAAGGGAATAACATACTCTGATAAGTTTAGAAATCTAACTTGTCCTACGGGAAGTGGGAGGGAAAGGGGGGAAAAAGGGAGGGGGGAGGGCAGAAGGAAGAGGAGAAGTAGCAAGTGGGTAACGGTTAGATAAGGGAGGGGAATAAAGAGGGAGGGTTAACTGAGGAAAGCGGCGGTCAAAAGCAAAACTTTGTTGGGGAGGAGAAGGGGAAAGGGAGAAATAAAAGCATAAACAGGGGGAATTAGGATGGAGAAAAAGACACAGATAGAAATCATAACCCTGAACGTGCAGGGGATGAACATTCTCACAAAACAGAAGCAGATAGCAGAATGGATTAAAAACCATAATCCTACAATATGCTGTTTACAAGAAACACATCTGAAACAGGGGGATACACATAGGGTTAAGGTAAAAGGCTGGAGTAAAATATATTGTGCCTCAGCTAAAGTAAAAAAAGCAGGTGTAGCAATCCTAATCTCAGACAAAGCAAAAGTAAAGATAGATCTAATTAGAAGAGATAAGGAAGGACATTATATCCTGCTAAAAGGCACCATAAACAATGAAGCAATATCATTGCTTAACATATATGCACCAAGTGGTAAGGCATACAAATTCTTAGAGGAGAGGTTAAGGGAGTTACAGGAAGAAATAGACAGCAAAACTATAATATTGGGAGACCTCAACCTCCCCCTTTCTGAACTTGATAAATCTAACCTCAAAATAAATAAGAAAAAAGTTAAGGAGGTAAACAGAATTTTAGAAAAGGCACATATGATAGACCTCTGGAGAAAACTGAATGGGGATAAAAAGGAATATACTTTCTTCTCAAAAGTACATGGCACATACTCAAAAATTGACCATGTACTTGGGCATAAAAACCTCACAATCCAGTGCAGAAAAGCAGAAGTAGTCAATGCATCCTTTTCAGATCATGATGCAATAAGAATCATTTTTAATAAAGCACCTTGGAAAAATAAGCTAAAAACTAATTGGAAACTAAATAATTTAATTCTAAAGAGTGAGTGGGCCAAAGATCAAATCAGAGAAACAATCAATAATTTCATTCAAGAGAATGACAATAATGAAACAACATACCAAAACTTATGGGATGCAGCAAAAGCTGTTCTTAGGGGAAGTTTTATATCTCTAAATGCCTACATGAATAAAATAGGGAAAGAGGAGATCAATGATATGGGCATACAGCTGAAAAAGCTAGAAAAAGAGCAAACTGAAAACCCCCAATTAAATACCAAATTAGAAATACTGAAAATCAAAGGAGAGATTAATAAAATTGAAACCAAGAAAACTATTGAATTAATAAATAAAACAAAGAGCTGGTTTTATGAAAAAACCAATAAAATTGACAAACCTTTGGCCAACTTGATTAAAAAAAAGAAAGAAGAAAATCAAATTACCAGTATAAAAAATGAAAAAGGTGAGGTCACCTCTAATGAAGAGGAAATCAAAACAATAATTAGGAATTATTTTGCCCAACTGTATGCCCATAAATTTGACAACCTTAGAGATATGGATGAATATCTACAAAAACATAAACTGCCCAGACCAACAGAGAAGGAAGTGAAATTTCTTAATGACCCCATATCAGAAAAAGAAATTGAGCAGGCCATCAACGAACTCCCTAGGAAAAAATCTCCAGGGCCAGATGGTTTTACATGTGAATTCTATCAAACATTTAAAGAACAACTAATTCCAATACTTTGCAGACTATTTGGGAAAATAGGGGAAGAAGGAGTCCTACCAAATTCTTTTTATGACACAAATATGGTACTAATACCTAAACCAGGTAGAGTTAAAACAGAGAAAGAAAATTATAGACCAATTTCTCTAATGAATATTGATGCAAAAATTTTAAATAAAATATTAGCAAAAAGATTGCAGCAACTCATTACGAGAATAATACACCATGACCAGGTAGGATTTATTCCAGGAATGCAAGGCTGGTTCAATATTAGGAAAACTATTAGCATAATTGATCATATCAACAACAAAACTAGCAAAAACCATATGATCATCTCAATAGACGCAGAAAAAGCCTTTGACAAAGTACAACACCCATTCCTATTAAAAACACTAGAAAGCATAGGAATAAGGGGAACCTTCCTCAAAATTATAAATAGCATCTACCTAAAACCATCAACAAGCATTATTTGTAATGGGGATAAACTAGATGCATTCCCAATAAGATCAGGGGTGAAACAAGGATGTCCATTATCACCCCTATTATTCAATTTGGTTCTAGAAACATTAGCTGTAGCAATAAGAGAAGAAAAAGAAATTGAAGGAATTAGAATAGGAAAAGAAGAAACTAAATTATCACTTTTTGCAGATGATATGATGATTTATCTAGAGAATCCTAGAGAATCAAGTAAAAAACTACTTGAAATAATAAACAACTTTAGCAAAGTTGCAGGATATAAAATAAACCCACATAAATCCTCAGCATTCCTATACATTACTGACAAAGCCCAACAGCAAGAGATAGAAAGAGAAATTCCATTCAAAGTTACTGAAGGCACTATAAAATATTTGGGAGTCTATTTGCCAAGACAAACCCAGGGCCTATATGAACATAACTATGAAACACTTTTCACGCGAATAAAATCAGGTCTAAATAAATGGAGAAATATCAGTTGCTCATGGTTAGGCCGAGCTAATATAATAAAAATGACAATTCTACCTAAATTAATCTATCTATTCAGTGCCATACCAATCGAACTACCAAAATTTTTTTTTACTGAGCTGGACAAAATAATAACAAAATTCATTTGGAAAAACAAGAGGTCTAGAGTATCTAGGATATTAATGAAAAGACATGCTAGGGATGGTGGTTTAGCCACACCAGATATTAAACTGTACTACACAGCAGCAGTCATCAAAACTGCCTGGTACTGGTTAAGAAACAGGGGTGTGGATCAGTGGTATAGGATAGGTACACAAGTAGGTGAAATCAACAAGTTTAGCAATCTACTCTTTGATAAACCCAAAGAAGCCAGTTTCTGGGCTAATAATTCACTATTTCACAAAAACTGTTGGGAAAATTGGAAAATGGTAGGGCAAAAACTGGGCATAGACCAATATCTTACACCATATACCAAAATAAAGTCAAAATGGGTTCATGATTTAGGAGTAAAAGTTGATACTCTAAGTAATTTGGGAAAGCAAGGAATAGTTTACTTATCAGATTTGTGGAAAAGTAAAGAATTCATGACCCAACAAGAGATAGAGAGCATTACAAAATGCAAAGTGGATAATTTTGATTATGTCAAATTGAAATGTTTTTGTACAAAAAAAGCCAATGCAACAAGAATTAGGAGGGAAGCAGAAAATTGGGAGAAAATCTTTGCAACTAGTATCTCTGATAAAGGCCTCATTTCTAAAATATACAGGGAGCTAAGCCAAATATATAGGAATACAAGCCATTCCCCAATTGAGAAATGGTCAAAGGATATGAACAGGCAGTTTTCAGAGGAAGAAATTAAAGCTATCTACAGGCATATGGAAAAATGCTCTGGATCGCTGCTGATTAGAGAAATGCAAATCAAAACAACTCTTAGATACCACATCTCTCCTGTCAGATTGGCTAAAATAACAAATCAGGAGAATGATAAATGCTGGAAAGGATGTGGGGAAATTGGAACATTGTTGCATTGCTGGTGGAGTTGCGAGCTGATCCAGCCATTTTGGAGGGCGGTGTGGAACTATGCCCAAAGGGCTATAGAAATGTTCATACCCTTTGACCCAGTAATACCACTTCTAGGGTTGTATCCCAAAGAAATCACGCAAGCGGGAAAAGGACCCATATGTACAAGAATATATATAGCAGCTCTCTTTGTGGTAGCCAAGAATTGGAAAGCAAAGGGATGCCCATCAATTGGGGAATGGCTGAACAAGCTGTGGTATATGAAGGTGATGGAATACTATTGTGCCATAAGAAATGGGGATGATGCAGACTTCATAACAACCTGGAAAAACCTACACGACATAATGCTGAGTGAGCGGAGCAGAGCCAGGAGAACGTTGTGCACAGCCACAGATATGTGGATTCCGTGAGGACCAACCCTGACATACTGCGCTTCTCTCAGCAACCTAAAGGGGCAAGGACAACTCCAGGGGACTCACGATGGAGAATGCTATCTTCATTCAGAGAAAGAACTGCGAAGTTTGAATACAGACTGAGGCACACTACTACATGCTCGCCTTTTCTGCTTCTCTTTTGTTTTTGGTTTTGGGTTTTTTTTTTTGTTTTTTTTTTGGTTCTGTTTCTTCTTTCTCATGATTCATTCCATTGGTCAAAATTCTTCTCCACGACTTGACTAGAGCATAAATTAATTCAATGCGAAGTTATACATGACAGTTATATGAGACTTCATGCCGTCTTGGGGAGGGAGGGGGGAGGGAGGGGAGAAAAACTGGAACTCAAAACTATGTAGAACCGTGTGTGGTAAACTAAAAATAAATTTAAAAAAAAAAAAAAATGCTCAGGTGAGGGAAGATGCTCAGAGGAAACTTTAGAAGCATGGCAGGGATGGAACGGTAAGCCAATTCATTTATGAGAATGTGTATCTTAATAAGAGTATCTTCTTTCTCCTACTTTCTGAAAAGACCTATGCATCTAAAAAGTTGAGTGGAGTCATCATTTCATGACTATTCAAGAAGAAAAAAACCTTGACAATGATCTGCAGCTAATTAAGCTTTGGAACTAGGCCAATTCTTATTGTCTTGTTAAACTTAGTTAAGGGTAGAGAAGTGAAAACTCTGAGAAATTTAATTGATTGGATAGATGAGAAAAAGCAGGACGATCCCCTGCTTGTCATGTCTTCCTATCTCAGAGACTTGGATGCCTACTTCTGTGCTGGGGAGGCATTATGTGCCTCAAGAATCTGCTATCTATGAACAAACCCTGTATCTGGAGCTCCAGCTATGTCACCTGTCCTGGAGCCCCTGTAACCGACAGGAAGCTTTTTTCTACAGAACTTTAATTACATAGAAGACCAAAAAACCAAAGATACTACTTCTGAGGACAGATTTCAAGATGGTTCTTCATTTCTATGAAAACTTTCCCAGAAATGCAGCTGAAATTTTACAATTGTAACTATCATTTATATAGTATTTTGAGGGGGGTTACAATGCACTCAACATAAATTATCTCGTATGAGCCCCAGAACAATTCTATTGGGAAGTGTCTCCACTTTACAGATGAGGAAACTGAAGCTGATAGTGGTTAAGTGGTTTGCACAGCTAATAAGTGTCTGGAATGGGATTTGAACTTTAATCCTCCTGACTCCAAGTCCAGCACTCTGAAGCAGAGTTTGAATGCTTAGCAATTTATTTCAAGTAAGGACATCAATGTCTGGTACCTTATCCTGCCAGGTCATCTTTAGTAAACTATCTTGTCAAAAGTCAAGGAAATTTCCATCCTCACTAAATCCCTAGCCATGTATTATTTGGATGTCCTGACTACATTCCTAGCATACATATTTGAGAAGAAAATCAAGACTCTTCAAAGAAAGATAGAGAAAATGACAGAGAAAGGGATCATCCATTCAACTTTTAAAAATCAGGTCTTGGAGGAAATGGACAGTTGTTTGAAATTTAAGAAAGTCAAACAATGTCAGGTATAACTCTGGGCTAGGAGGAGCCTTCTAAAAGGGAAGTCCATCCAGGAGTTACAAGATTCAGAAAAGGATGCTTTGGGGGATGTCCCTAGAGATCCTTTGTGTGAAATTGACCTACGATTTTGAGAGATTTCCTAATTCAGTAAAAGAGTCTTGTAGTGATGGCAGCTCCTTGAGGGAAGATGCTGTGCCTTCTATCTGTTCTGGGTTATGAGGACTTAGTCATGTGTGAAAGTTTGATGATTGATGATGACTGTGAAAGGGAGAGGCAACAGAGAGATACTGAGAGAATCCATCACTGCTCTGAAAATGAGGATCTCATTTAATTTCTGTCTTCCATTATCTTTCTCCAAAGGGGAATCTGTTACAGGCTCAAGAATCAGAGTCCTCCATCTATGAGCATACTTTCATAATGACAAGCACTTTGCCAAAAAAAATCATGATCATTTTAGTGAAGACAAACACGAGCCTACAGAAATTGCAACTCCTCGATGACATGAAAAAGGGTCAGTTAAGTAAAAATGTGAGGGAAATTAACTGAACATTTGATAAGAAGAGGCAGCACAGTCCCTGACCCACCTCTACCTCCTGCCTACCTGCCCAGAGACTCAGACTTCTCCTGGCCTAAGTGGCACTTAGTCATATAGTCTACAGGATAAGGGGTTATCCATCATTTAGAAGATTGTCAGGAGGGACTCACCAGTGAAGATGGCTGTCCAAATTTAAGGTGAATCATACGATTCCCACATGTCTACTACAGAAATACCTTGAAGTTCATACTAGACCAAGTAATGATTAAGAAATCTAATGATTCTATTGTGCTATAAGAAATGAGGAGTAGACAGACTTCGTTATAACTTGGAATGACTTATATCAACTGATGCTGAGTGAGGGAAGCAGAACCAGGAGATTAATATATACAATTAGAGACACATGGTATCTGTAAAGACCAACTTTGATAGACTTGACTCCACCCATCAATGCAAGGTTCAAAGACAGCCCCAAGAGGCTCATGATGGAACAAGCTATGCACATCCAGAGAAAGAATTATGGAGTCTGAATGCAGATGGAGGCAAACTATTTCCTTTCTTATTTTTCCTTCTTTTTTGGTATCATTTCTCCTTTCCCATAATTCATTCCATTGGTTATAATTCTTCTTTACAACTGTACTATTATGTAAATAAGTTCAATGTGAAGGTAAATATAGAACCTACATGGGATTACATGCCATCTTGAGAGAAAGGGGGGAGCAGAGGGAGGAAGAAAAATTTGGAACCCCAACTGAATGTTGTAAACTAAAAATAGAAAATAAACTTATCTTGGAAAAAATTAATTAAAATTAAAACAATTTTTAAAAAAGAAATCTAATGAAAAACTACAGCAAGTGACCTCATCCACCTCAGAACTTCATGAGAGGTCAGCAAGAAGCCTTTGGACAATAGGAAAGAGAGTCAGCAAGCAAAACGAGAACCAGCACAGGGTAGCCTTTCAATGTGACAAGAAATGACCAGGGACATGTGTAGTCTGCAAGACTCTATGTCTGAAGACAGCAAGAGTGGAAAGCTCTCTCAGAAAAGCTCCAGGGTGGCTAGATAGCCTCGCAGTGGAGACATTTGAAGTGTCTGAAAGGAACAGCAGGTAGCAACAGAGCTCAGACCAGGACAGCCCAAACTCAAGAGTTCTGAGGTCCTTAACACTGTGTCTTCAGATACCAGAGGGAGTCTTCAAGGTCTAGCACTTTGAACCTCAAAGATCCAGGGGGCCTAATTCCAGGAGGTTGAGGTCAAGGCAGAAACCTGCTGCACTCAAGGCAAGGCCAAGTGAGGCAGGACAACCCACTCAAAAGCACAGCAGCAGGCAGAGTGTAGTCCTAGCACAAAGCCTTAATTCAGGAACTAAATCTGGAGAGATAAGTAACGACAACAACACACCAACCAACCAGTGTCAAAAATTAGTGCCAATCCAGAGATTCCCAAATAAAAGGAGCAATCAGATATGTAGCAACTGCTAGCAGAAACTATAAGGGAGGTGGGGATGGATTTTCCATAAGGATTATATGAATACTCATACAAAAGATATTTTAAAACAAAAATAAAAGATATGAAAATTTGACCTGGGGAATAGATGAAGGAGAGATATTTTAAGAATTATCGGAGTACTTGAAATATGTGATAAAAAATCATTTGCTATGCTTCAAGAAATCATAGATAAAATTTTCTCCGATCTATTAGAACCAGAGAGCAAAATAAAAATTTTAAAAATTTACCAGTCATCTCCTAAAAAAGAACCCCCAAAAGGAAAAGTCACACAGCATTTCAGCCAGAATCTAAATTTCCCACATGAAAATATATATACATATCTTACAAACATCTAGGGGAAAAAACACAATTCAAGTATCAAGGAATTATGTCAGGATCATGCAAGATTTTCTTTAAATGAAAGGTGATCTTGGAATACAATATTTTTAAAGGCAAAATCCATAGGCTTGAAATAAAAAAAAAAACCTACCTTGAAATGCAGAGTATAATCCTACAGGATTAAAAAAAATAGACCTTTACTAGAAGAGCAGATTTTCAAAGATTTCTGATGAAAATGCCACAACTGAATAAGGAACTTTGAAATACAAACACAAAAGTCCAGAGAAAACTAGAAAGATAAATTTATTTGAGAACTTGGAAGGAGTTGTATGATGCTGTGGTGCTGAAATTCTAATAGGAAAGATGAAATAAGTGTCTCTTCAAAACCTTAATATCTTCAAAGGGCATTGAGGGACTTAAATAAGAAAGAAGACCTAGTGGTGGATTGATTCCATTATGAGGACTTTAAGAGGAGGAAAAAGAAGAGAAAGAAAAATGATTGCTCCAGTATAGAAAGCAGGAGGAAGAAGATGGGACCTGCTGTTTCTCATAATTGGGTGTGTAAGAACATGGAAGAAAATGTGGGGGAGTGTGTGTCACATGAACTATTTTTGGAAATAAACCAAAGAGTGTTGAACACCCACAGTTTGGTGTAGAAATACATCAAACTGGACAGAGAAACAAGCAAGGATGGGCATGGGGGTTGTTAAAAGAGAACATAACACCGGGATAGAATATCTGCAAGCAAAAGAGACTTCCACATTCTAAAAAAGGAAATTATAGGAAAGGAGAAATAAAAGAAAATAAAAGTCTCTTTTAAGAGGGTGTCTTACAATGTCTTTTAGACATTTGGGGAGTGGCCGAACAAACCATGCTATACTGACATAATGAAATACCGTTCTGTAAGAAATGAAGAAAGAACTTCAGGAAATCTTGATCAGTGAGCAGAAACAAAAGAATAATTTATACAAGCAGAGCAATGTTGTAAAGAAAAAAAAACAACTTTGAAAGATTTAAGAATTCTAATCAAATTATTTTTGAAGAAATGAGGCCAGATGCATATGACAGAAGGTGGAGACAATGTGATACAGTAGAAAGAGCACTCGTTTCAAATCACATGTTCTGTGGCCAAATCCCGAGTCTGTTATTTTTTTACCCATATGATCTTAGGCAAGTCACTTCACATTTCTGGGACACCATTTCCTTATTTATAAAAGGAAGGGTTAGCATTGTCTAACATCTAAGTCTCCTTCTTGCACTAACTATTAAGATCTATGATAGCACAGAGTGGGATAGGAAAACTCATGAAAGATGCCAAAAAAGTTAATGAATAAGTGAGACAAAGTGTTAAGTAAGTAGACCAGTCCCAATCTCTATTCAATTTCTTTCCTTCCTATTCATCCTGATTATGTCCTTTCTGCTGGCCTTCCCTTGACCTCTTCATGATATAGTCTCCAATGCCACTGTCCTGCACTCTTAAGTTCCTTCCTTTTCCATTTTCTTCAATTCACATGCTTCATATTCCACATGTCAGCTATTGTATGTCACATCAGGACAAGACCATCTAGTCACTGTGCTAGAGAATCTAAATGTATATGAATAGTGTGCCCTATAACTCCTCCACATGGACAGCAGAGTGAGTGCATGAAAAAAAGATATTTAAGGAAGAAAAAGTGTTCTAGAACTCAAGCTCAAATGACACAAAACAGGCAGAAAATGATAGCAAATTTGAGGAGAGATGAGATAATGAAATGTAAGTGGAGGCAATCACTAAACCACTATGAGAGGAAGAGCTAAATTTGAGAATCTTCTTTCAAGAAAAGGACCAGGAAACATACTCTTGCTACAAATCAGACCTAAGGCCTGACAGGACACTTAGAAAAGTGAGTCAATAGTAATGCTTTTGTCTTCACCCCCAGTAACCACTCTACCTAATTGGAAATGAGGCCACATAGTTGAGTGTGATGACAGGTATCTTGAGGAATATTTCATAGCCATTCCTACACTCAACCACAAGAGAGCGATATTTCACAACACAAAAACCAACACAAAAACCACTAACTGTGGTTTTAATATGATGATATCTCTGTCTCTCTTCTGTTTTCCTCTTCTTTTCTCCAAACCGAAGACCCAGAGGGAGCCTGATATCACACACTAGAAAGACAATCTTAGAACCAAAAAGAACGTTTGTTTAAAATTAAGAACATCAAGAGTATTACCTGCTTTCTGTATCCTGGTAGAAGAGAACTTGGAAGACAACCGGATCTAGGGAAGGAAGTACTCACATCTACTTCCCCATGACTGGACCACCCATGATCTCTGCTTCTGCTTCAGTGATTGGGATCCTGTTGCTTTTTGGTGAGAAGAATGTCCCTGATCAAGTCAATGTCCATATTTTTCAGTTTAGTAGGATTTCTAACCTTTCTCTCTCTCTCAAACAAACAAATGGCTTATACATAGAGTGTAACCAATGTATTTGTTTTTCAGGAGGCACTTATGGAGATTCAGTGACCCAGACAGAAGGACCCATCATTCTCCCTGAGGGAACACCACTCATACTGAACTGCTCTTATCAGACCAGTGTAACAACACCTTACCTTTTCTGGTATATACAGTATCCCAATGAAGCTCTGAAGCTCTTCCTGAGAGAGACATCAGGGAAAGACCAGGAGAAAGACAACAATGGATTTTGGGCCAAAAAGATTAAGGAAAAATCTTTATTCCACCTGGAGAAAACTTCAGTGCAAATGGGAGATTCTGCTGTGTACTATTGTGTTCTGAGTGACACAGTGATGGTGACTGTAGGGGGAGCTGAACATAAACCCCGAGAGGCACAGGAGTGATCTTGAGTCTGGCCAGCTTTGGGAGAGGAGTTTTATTCTCTTTCCAAACAAACCCTACTGTGGGGACATGCCTTTGGAAAATAAATGAACTCTGTTGGCCCATAGCCACTGCTGTCGTTGAAACTAGAAAACAAGGGAGTAGAAGCCTATGGAATATCCTAAACCTCCATCTCTGGGACAGTTCTTACTCCCAAGCATGAGAACTTATTCTCTTGTTCTGGTGCTGGGTGTCCATATTTAGGAATTAATCATGAGAAAGATGTTCATTCTTCTTCATAAGCTATTGCATTTTAATTTGAAATTATAATCAATGTAGGTACAATTTAATTCACTAGTAGCCAAGTAAAATCACGGGACATTGAGGCTTATTGACTATTAGAGCTGAAATAGCCCATGAAATCCTTGCAGATAAAGAAAGTGAAGAGAACCAAGTTACCAAGTCAGGCAGAAATCACAGAAGCATAGAATTTTAGAGTTACCAAGGACTATAGTGGCCTAAGCCCTTACAATACATTCAACAAATGGTTATACAACATTTGCTTGTTAAAGTACAATGAGTGGGAATGTACCATCTCTTGAGGCACCCTATTTCCCTTTTGGAAGTTCTAGGTGTTAGAAATGTTTGTTTTATTTGTTTCCTGTTATTGACCCTTAAATTGGCCTCTATGTAAATTCTACCTGAGGAAGTTAGGTGGTAAAATGAATAGAGCATTGGGTTTAGAATCGAGAAGACTTCATAAATTCAAATCCGCCTCATATGCTTACTAGCTATGTAACTCTAGGAAAGTCCCTTAACCATGTTTTCTTCAGTTCTTCATCTGTAAAATAAGCTGGAGAAGGAAATGGAAAACCTCTCTAGCATCTCTGACAAGAAAATCTTAAATGGGGTCACTAAGCATCAGACACTTCCGAGAAACAACAATTTCTACCTGGTACTCTTAGCTCTGCCCTTGGGGTCAAACAGAAGAGTCTAATTTCTTTCTGATAGCTTTTCAATAATTGAAATCAGATATCATATTACCATTGAGTTTTCTCTTGTCCAGGCTAAATATTCCACACTTCCTTCAACTGATAATCAAATGTAATTTCTCAAGGTCCTTTGTCATCCTGTTTGCCCTCCTCAATACATTTTAAAGCTTGTCAATGTCCTTATTATTGTGACACAGAGAACTGAATAAAATACTACAAATAGAGTCTGAATAACATAGATTAGAGAAGGACTTTCACTTCTTTGTTCCTGGAACCTATTAATCTTGCAACATATTCCAACATCACATGACATTTTCAGCTCCCACTTCATAATGCTGAACAAGAACCAGTTTGAACCAAATTGCAAGAGTAGATTTTTTAATTTTTAGTATTAGCATTCATATCTTGAGAATTGACAAACTATAAATTTGGGCTTGATTTAGTGTTTTAGATAGAAACATATAGAAACTTAGGAAAATGATGGAGAATGTGTTTATAATGCAGATTAAATGATTAAACTTAAAAGTATATTGGGCTTCCCTTTTTTAAGAGCCAGTCATCAAATATCTAACAGCACATCCCTGCTGCTGACTCAGATTGAGATTGAAGCAAATTAAAATTTCTAGGTCTTCATCAGATAAATTTCTAACCATCACGTCTCTCCCATCCTATATGAATAAAGTTGAATTTTTGAACCCAAGTATAAAACTTCATATTTATACTTGTTGAATTTCCTCTTTTGGATTCATCCCAATGTTCTAATCTATCAAGATCATTTGGCATCCTGGATTCTAGTTTGCTTACTATCCCTCCCAGTTTTCTCCAGTCTGAAATTTCAGTGAAGATGCCATCTATAACTTTATCCAAGAGACTGATGAAAAAAAATTTTAACGGCCAAATACAGATATTTTTGTTATTCTAGTGAAGACTTCTCACCAAGTTTACAATGCATAATTTAACAACTACTTTTTGAGTCTGATAATTCAACTAGCTCTAAATCCAAATATTATTACCATATAGTTTATTTATCTTCATCTTTTCTATAAAAATTTTAAGAGATTCTTTATCAAAAGGTATGCTAAAATTTAGATCATTTATACCTAATGATCCCAGCTACCAGTTTAGGTACCCTATCAAGTAATGAAGTAAGGTTATCTTGCTATGATTCATATTTGGTGATATCATATTGGTTTTTAGGATCACTACTTTTGTTGCTAAATAGTTACTGATGATCTCTTTTAAGACTGATGCTAGAATTCCTCTAGGAATGTAAGTCAAGGTCCCTGTCAAAACTCTAAATTTCAGACTCTGTTCTCTTTCCTTGAAAATTGGAACAATAATCTAGTATAGTGATAATTTAGAGAAAATTAGAGGTAACAGAGACTATTTAATTGAAAAAAAAAACAGTCTGATAAGTAGTGGTCATTTATTTGGCATTGTAATCTTTGGCCAAAAGAGGGCAATGTTTCCAACAATTTCTTCTACCTATGTAGGTAGGTTACTTGTACAGATATAGTGTCTGGCTTGGCATATTTCTCTTGGAATCAGTTGTCACATATGCTCTATAACCAGAGTGATGCTGCACCTTGTTCAGGTCTTACTAGTTTCAGAGGCTCTTGGTGAAGGCAGAAAGCATTAAGAATCTCCTGGGAGCACATTAGTCAGCCTGTGGATGCTATTAACCTGTGAGTTTGGCTTTTTTCATTATTTCCTCACAGAGATTCCTACTGATTTGGAAGCTCCCTGCCAAGAGGGAAATATTTCCTCTTTATTCTTAGAAATGCTCCAATCAAGATCAGACGTGTATGTAAGCTACAGAAGCATTTATGATGCTTAGAGGGAGCTTCAGTAGCATGACAGGAACAGAAAAACAGACCATTGCCTTTATGAGAATGTACACATCTCGTGAGAGTCTCCTCTTCCTCTCTTTCTGAACAGGTTCAAATAGCTACCAATAGCAACAATGTCCCCAAGCATCTGGAGGGGGGGGGAAGCCTTTAAGATAATTTGCCATGCTTTTTATATACCTTACACTGATACGAAAAAAGTCCTGTTCTCTTGTTCATCTTAGCTAAGAACAGGGAAATGAAGAATTTGGAATGAAGAAATGGAGAAATGGAAATGTAGATGAAGTAGAAAAGATGAAGAAAAGGAAAAAGTAATTGCCCAATTGGATAAGAAAAGGCAACAAACAGTTTCTTGCTCATCATATTTTGCCTTCCCAGAGATTTGACCACCTCCTTGTATGCTGGGGTCATGCTATGTTCCCTGAACAGCACCCTGAACACAAACAACCTGGACTTGTAGATATATATTTGCTTTCATGAAACCCTCTGTAATAATAAGGAAACATTTTCTAAAGGGCTTTATCCACAAAAGAGAAATAAAAGAATCTCCAAATTCCAAGATGACTCTTTATTACTGTTAAAAATTCACCAGAAATCCAACAGAAATTCATTATCTTGCACCAAGGTTATCTCTCTTGACATAGAGAGGCCAGATATATTTTAGGAACCTTTCGATTCCCTTCTAAACTTCTTCCATTCAGATCGTGTGGAAACTTTAGTATCTAAGATTCTATAAGGTAGAGAAGTCTCAAAGCATGTGCAGTGTTAATTCATAAATTGATAGAAAAAGACACAACATATCTAAGCCAACAGAAATGCAACTTTCATCTTCTCTCAAGTCCAATTGATTGCCTCCATAGTAAAACCGTTCTACTTTTCCCTATCAGATCAGATCTATCACCTTAAACTCTCACAGTGCTTACAGCTCTTCACAGTTGAACTTTGCCCTAGAAGATAAAGCTTTTCCACATTCTAGTGGACCATATCTCCAACTTGACCTGTATTAGAATGTGTCTCTGAGAATAATTTTCATAGCTCAAAAGAACACATTTCCATTACTTTTAAGCCTTCTTTTTCACACTGTCCCCTAAACCAAATCTTAAAGTCTGTGTTTGTAGAGGAGGAATGTAAACCCATGCCTTACTGGCTCAGAGGCCTACTCTATCCACTACCTAGTGCTACTTTGATTGCATGTACATTTTAAAACCAATATCTGTGATTCCATAAGTATAGGTATTCCTTTACCATTGCAAATTACAGACCCTTTAGCAGTGCCTAAGGAGATACACGAAAGAAAAACAAAAACATTTGTTCTTATTCTCAGGTCTCTTGTGACTATCAAACACAAGCCCATATCCACCTAGCCAAACCCTTCAAAACACAAGTGAAATTATCTAAAACAATCAAAATATACCTTAAGAAATTCAAAATAAGGCAGAAGGGGGTGACACACTTCTGTAGTAACTGTTTCTGGTGAGGCTGGGGCTGGGAGTTTGAGTTTGGGAGTCTTGAGTTACAATAGGGTTAAAATCATTCAAGTGTCTGACCTAAGTCCAACATTAATATGGTGAGTTCCTCAGGGTAGAGATCCACCAGGCTGTCTAAGGAGGGGAAAAGTGGCCCAGGTCAGAAAAATAAATCTTCTGTGCTAATCAGTATTTGACCATGAGTAGTCTCTGTGCTCCCAGCCTGAGCAAGGTAAAGAGATCCAATCTCAGGCAGATTATAAGAGAGAGAGAGAGAGAGAGAGAGAGAGAGAGAGAGAGAGAGAGAGAGAGGGAGGGAGAGAGAGAATTTAGATGAATAAATAAATATGAAGGAATGAATGAATGAATATTCAGGTCCTCCTGACTCCAAGTCTGGCACCCTATCCACTGTACCACCTAGCTGCCCCTAAATTCCAATAGTACTACCAATTCTAGTTCCTCAATGTATCTCCTACTCCTGGCACAACTCTAGAATATCTCTGGTTACATGCTTTTTGGATTAGTACAATAGCTTTCAAGTGCCTTGAACCTCTACTTCTTCCTCCCTCCAAACCACCTTAATGTCAAAACTACCTTAATTATACCTAGTTCTGTTATTGTCACTCCAGCTTAAAAGCACACAGTCATTTCCTTTTGCCCATCAAGTAAAATTCTCACTCCTTTTTCGTGGTGCTAGAGGGCTAACAAAAGTTGGCACCACATTGTGTTTTAAACTTTGTCTCCAAATAATATCCTCCATTTATTCTACACTCCGGGCAACCTGAACTATTTCCTACACCTGACTCTAATTTCCCTGACTTGGTACCTCTTGCCATTTATTCTCTGGTGCTCCTCCTCCCCATCCTGTTTCACCTAATGAATTCCTACCTGTCATTTAAATTCTGACTCAAATGACACCTATTCAATAAAACCTTCTGCAAGCTCCCTAGTCTGTATTATAGAAGTTTGTGCATGAGCCATATCCAATTACTCGCCTCTAAACTCTATTAGAACACGGGAAAACATCTTATCTAAACATTGTATCTTCACCACCACCACCCCCACCTAACAAGAGGAGTGGTTTTTAAATGTTTGTTGAATTAAATTGAACTTGAGATCAGATACCTAGATAACAGACACACAAACACACACCATATCTAATTCATCACAAGCCCCCTTTCTAAATATCGATACCCAAGTGAATTATTTTAACTGTATCCTTGTTCATCTGCTTCATTTTCGGATTCCAAACCGTGAATAGAAGGCTCATCATACATCCATGGGCTGTTGAAAATGAAAAAGAAAAACTGACCCTTTCATTCTCCTCAACATGCCGAGATGAAGCAAGCAAATTCATCCTTGTCTAAAGGGCAAGAATTCTGTTTCAACTAAATCACAAACCATGTACTTTCTGAATACCTTGGCTGACACTTCCAACATACACAACTGAGAGAAAAATATAATTCTTGGGTGAAAACTGAAGAAAGCTAAAGAAAACAGAATCGACTGCTAAATGTTTTTTAATTTGGTGCCACTGGGTAAGTGTTTGTTAAAAAAAAATAATAGTCGATAGGTATAAAGAGTTGCCAAGACCTAGTTACTACTTTGCCTAGAGAGATTGGAGAGACTAGCCCAAGTCATCCAGGAAACAAGTGTAACTGGGCTGAGAGAAGCCTCCTCAAAGGGAAGTCCATTCGATGCTATCAGGAGATGCTCTTGGGGACTTCCCTAGGGATTCTTTGAATGAAAATGGCTTATAAATTTAGAGGGTGTCCTGATTCAGTAAGAGGTAATCTGACTGGGATAGTCCCTCACAAAAGGCAGATTTCACACCATCCCTGTGTTCTGTTCAGTGAGAAACCCATCTTGTGCCAAAGCCTAGGCACTATCCGTTGATGATGAATGATGATAAGATGGAGAAGACTCAGTACAAAGAAACGATGAGAAAATCGACCATCACTCTGAGGATGAGATTCCATGATGTCTTCTTCCACTATCTTCCTCAAAAGGAGGAACATTCAATTTCTCAAGAAACTGAGGCTCTAATCTCTAAGAGTACCTCCCCAGTGGCCCAAAGTTTGCCAAGCGACAAGACCAGTTTACAACAGACAGGCTAGAGACCATAAAAAACAAAACAAACCAAAAACCAAAAACAAAAAAACCCCTATTCTTTGAATGACATGAACCAGAGTTAGGTAAATGAAAATTCCAAAGAAATTTATAGTCAATTTGATGGGAGAATGCAGTATAGCCACAGGCACATCATTGTCCTTCTCCCTGGCCAGAGATTGAGTCTCTTTCTACGCCAGAGAACCTTTGTATACTAGCCTGGCATCTATCTGTAGGGTAAGGTAAGTTTAAAATTTTTTTCCCAGAATGGGATGGGAAAGCAGCAAAGATCAAAGGAAGCATTAGAAAAACCTTGCAGTAATGGAACATAAACAGTTGCCAATCTGTTTCCCACAGAAGCCACACATCCTGTTCTGGGCCAACCACATCATTCATCTCCAGTGAATCTGCATCAGAACTTGTCACTTGGAACATGACTTAACCCCAAGATTCAGAGAAGACCAGGAGAGATTCGCACATAGGAAGAACTGCCAGTATGCTGCTCCCCAGCTTGCTCTGGCCTCTCACAGCCTTCATCTGCCTGGGTAAGGACTAAGACATGGCAACCAAGCCACCTCACAAGGATCCAGGGACTGGGGAGGTGAGCAACTGCTGGGGTGGGTCATAGGCTTTGGACTGGTAAGCAGTTGGAGGAGCAGGGAGAATGTTATGATCCCTTCTGCTCATTTCCAGTGCCTTAAAACTAAACTTTGTCTATCTGTGATCATCTTCCATGAGCCATATCAAAGGATGTGCCCTGTTCTTTTTTTTTCTTATGCAGGACGGAGCACTGCCCAAACAGTCATTCAGAGTCCACCAGCAGTTTCTATTCAAGAGATGGAAGCTGTGACCCTGGAGTGTGTGTATACTACCAGTGCTACAAAGTATTATTTATTCTGGTACAGACAATCTCCCAATGGGAAGCTTATTTATATCATTCGTCAATATTCTGAAGACAGGAATCAAATAGAAGATCGATATTCTGTGAATTTCCGCAAAGAAGCCAAATCCATCAGCCTCAAGATCTCATCCTCACAACTAGAAGATTCAGGGATGTATTTCTGTGTCTTCAGTTCCCACGGTGAATTAATTGGTGGAAAAAGCTATGCATAAACCCCAAACATCAACATGAGCCACTTCTCTTCACCTGCACCCCCATTAGAGCAGCTCAGAGAAGAGCCATAAGTAAACCACAGAGCAGAAGTAGATGGGAAAGATGAGGCTTTAGGTGGGCACAGTGGTGGAGTGTGAAAAGAACACTGTTGACAGCATTCTAGGAAAACCACTCCCACAATCCACTGTCTAGTCCCCTAAGGATGATTATTTAATAAAGATATTTAGTAAAATACTAAAACAAGTTAAATGCCTACTGCCTGTGGTGGCTAGGTCCAAATAGTTTGGTTTTGCAGAAGGCACATATGGATACAGCAGACTCCTCCAGATCTGTGTATTGGGTTGACTCTTGAGATTTATGGGCTTTCACTGGACTTATTCCTCTCTAGGCTTCCTTCCTCCATATCAGGAGTCAGCTAAATGTTTCATTGTATGACACATTAGATCTAGAGTCAGGAAGACCCAAGTTCAGATTTGGCCTCAGACGTGTATAAGCTGTGTGACCTTAGGCAAGTCACCTAACTTTTCCCTACCTCAATTTAGCTAGGTGTCACAGTGGCTAGAGTGCTGGGTCTGGAGCTAGGAAGCCTCATCTTTCTGAGTTCAAAACTGACTTTATACACTTAGCTGTGTGGCCTTCAGCAAGTCACTTAACCCTGTTTGCCTCAGTTTACAGTCATCTGTAAAATGAGCTGGAGAAAGAAATGGAAAACCACTCTAGCATCTCTGACAAGAAAATCTTAAATGGGGTCACTAAGCATCAGACACTTCCAAGAAACAGCAAATTCTGCCTGGTACTCTTGGTTCTGCCCTTGGGGTCAAACAGAAAAGTCTAACTTCTTTCTGATAGCTTTTCAATAATTGAAATCAGATATCATATTACCATTGAGTTTTCTCTTATCCAGGCTAAATATTCCACACTTCCTTCAACTGATAATCAAATGTAATTTCTCAAGGTCCTTTGTCATCTTGTTTGCCCTCCTCAATACATCTTAAAGCTTGTCAATGTCCTTATTATTGTGACACAGAGAACTGAATAAAATACTACAAATAGAGTCTGAATAACATAGGTTACAGAAGGACTATCACTTCTTTGTTCCTGGAACCTATTTATCTTGCAACATATTCCAACATCACATGACATTTTTAGCTTCAACCTCATAGTGCCGAACAGGAGTCAGTTTGAACCAAATTGCAAGAGTAGATTGTTAAATATTTAGTATTAGCATTCATATCTTGAGAATTGACAAGCTATAAATTTGGGCTTGATTTAGTGTTTCAGATAGACACATACAGACACTTAGGAAAATGATGGAGAATGTGTTAATGATACAGATTAAATGATGAGACTTAAAAGTATATTGGGCTTCCCTTTTTTAAGAGCCAGTTGTTAAATATCTAACAGCACATCCCTGCTGCTGACTCAGATTGAGTTTGGAGCAAATTAAAATTTCTAGGTCTTCATCAGATAAACTTCTAACCATCATGTCTCTCCCATGCTATATGAATAAAGTTGAATTTTTGAACCCAAGTTTAAAACTTTATATTTCTACTTATTGAATTTCCTCTTTTGGATTCATCCCAATGTTCTAATCTATCAAAATCATTTGGCAACCTGGATTCTAGTTTGCTAACTATCCCTCCCAGTTTTCTCCAGGCTGAAATTTCAGTGAAGATGCCATCTATAACTTTATCCAAGAGACTGATGAAAAAAATTTTAATGGCCAAATACAGACCTTTTAGTTATTCCAGTGAAGACCTCTCACCAAGTTTACAATGCATAATTTAACAACTATTTTTTGAGTCTGATAATTCAACTAGCTCTAAATCCAAATATTATTACTATATAGTTCCTTTATCTTCATCTTTTCTACAAAAATTTTAAGAGATTTTTCATCAAAAGGTGTGCTAAAATTTAGATAATCTATACCTAATGACTCCAGTTTAGGTACCCTATCAAATAGTGAAGTAAGATTATCTTGCTATGATCCATATTTGGTGATGTCATACTGGTTTTCAGGATCACTACTTTTGTTGCTAAATATTCGCTGACCATCTCTTTTAAGACTGACTCTAGAATTTCTCCAGGAATGTAAGTCAAGGTTCCTGTCAAAACTCTAATTTTCAGACTCTGTTCTCTTTCCTTGAAAATTGGAACAATAATCTAGTACTGACTAAGAAATAGTGGTGGATCAGTGAAATAGATTAGGTACACAATGCACATGAGTAAATGACCATAGATCTAGTGTTTGATAAAAGCAAAGATCCAGGCTTTTGACTATCTGACGAAAACTGCTAGTAAAACTAGACAGCAATTTTGTGGAAGTTAGGTATAGACCTTCATTTCAGACCATACACCAAGATAAGATCAAAATGGTTAAATAATTTAGACATACAGGGTGATATCATAAGCAAATTAAAGGAGCATAGAATATCTTATCCATCAAATCTATCAATAAGGGTTAGAATTTATGATGAAATGAGTTAGAGAGCATTAAAGGATGTGAAATAGATAATTTTGATTGCATTAAATAGTTTTTATACAAACAAAACCAATACATCCAAGATTAGAAGAATAGCAGAAAACTCTGTGTGTGGGAGGGCAGGGGATTACAACAAATTTCTCTGGTAAAGGTCTCATTTCTCAAATATATAGAGAACTGAGTGAAGTTTATAAGTATATTCCCAATTGGTGAATGGCCAAAGGATATGAATAGACAGTTTTCAGAAGAAGAAATTAAAGCTATCTATAGTCATATGAAAAAATGCTCTAAATCATGATTGATTAGAGAAAGGCAAATTAAAACACCTTTGAGATATCATCTCACACCTATCAGATTGGCTAAAATGATAGAAGGGGAAAATGACAAATATTAGGATACTAATACTCTTTTGGTGGAGTTGTGAACCAATCCAACCACTCTGGAGAGCAATTTGGAACCATGCCCAAAGGGCTATAAAACTCTGCATATCCTTTGACCCAGCAATGCCACTGCTAGGTCCATATCCCAAAGAAATCAAAGAAAAGGGAAAAGAACCTAAATTTACAAAAATATTTGTAGCATCTCTTCTTGTGGTGGCAAAGAATTGAACATTGAGGGGATGTCCATCAATTAGGGAAGGGCTGAACAAGTTGATGTATATGATTGTGATGGAATACTGTTGTGCTATAAGAAATGATGAGCAGGATGTTTTCAGAAAAACCTAGAAAGACTTACATGAACTGATGCAAAGTAAAGTGAGCAGAACCGGAGAACACTGTACACGATAACAGCACGATGATCAACTGTGAATGACAACTATTCCCAGCAACAGGGCAATCTAAGACAATTCCAAAGGACTTATGATGAAAAACATTATCCACCTCCAGAGAAAGAACTGATGGAACCTGAATGCAGATTGAAACATACCAAAAAAAAACCAAAACCAACCTTTATTTTTCTTGAGTTTTTTTGTCTGTTTTCTTTCACAACATGACTGATATGGAAATATGTTTTGCATGATTGCACATATATAACCTTTACTAAATAGCTTGCCTTCCCAACTAGATTGGGGGAGGGGAGGAGTAGAGAGGGAAGGAGAGAATTTGGACCTCAAAGCTGAATTTTTACATGCAATTGGGAAAATAATTTTTTTTAAAGAGAAAACTGGAATAATATTTAACCTTCTCCAGCATTTTGGTTCCTCTCTCTTTTTTCATTATCTCTCAAATATTGCTGACAGTGACTCAGCAAACACATCTACCAATTCCTGCAGCACCTGACGATATAGGTCATTTAGACCACAGAACTCACATCCATCAAGGTCAACTAGATTCTTTCCTACCACCAATAACTTAGTGATAATTTAGAGATAATTAGAGGTAACAGAGATTATTTAATTGAAAAAAGAAGTCTGATAAGTAGTGGTCATTTATTTGGCATTTTAATCTTTGGCCAAAAGAGGGCACCGTTTCCAACAATTTCTTCTACCTATGTCGGTAGGTTACTTGGACAGATTTAGTCTCTGGCTTGGCAAATTTCTCTTGGAATCAGTTGTCACATACGCTATATAACCAGAGTGATGCTGCACCTCATTCAGGTCTTACTAGTTTCAGAGGCTCTTGCTGAAGGCAGAAAGCATTAAACCTCCTGGGAGCCCATTAGTCAGCCCATGGATGCTATTAACCTTTGACTTTGGCTTTTTTCATTATTTCCTCACAGAGAGTCCTACTGGTTTGGAAGCTCCCTGCCAAGAGGGAAATATTTACTCTTTATTTTTAGAAATGCTCCAATCAAGATCAGACATGTATGTAAGCCGCAGAAGCATTTATGATACTTAGAGGGAGCCTCAGTAGCATGACCAGGACAGAAAAATAGAGCATTGCATTTGTGAGAATGTACACATCTCATGAGAGTCTCCTCTTTCTCTCCCTCTCTGAACAGGTCCAAACAGCTACTGATTGCAACAAAGTCCCCAAGAATCTGGAGGGGGGGGGAAGCCTTTAAGATAATTTCCCTAGTTTTTTATATAGCTTACACTGATACGAGAAAAGTCTTGTTCTCTTGTTCATCTTAGCTAAGAACAGGGAAATGAAGAATTTGGAATGAAGAAATGGAGAAATGAAAATGTAGATGAAGAAGAAAAAATGAAGAAATGGAAAATGCAATTGCCCAATTGAATAAGAAAAGGCAACAAACAGTTTCTTGCTCAACATATTTTGCCTTCCCAGAGATTTGACCACCTCCTTGTATGCTGGGGTCATGCTATGTTCCCTGAACAGCACCCAGAACACAAACTACATGGACTTGTAGATATATATTTCCTTTCATGGGACCCTCTGTAATAATAAGGAAACATTTTCTAAAGGGCTTTATCCACAAAAGAGAAATAAAAGAATCTCCAAATTCCAACATGACTCTTTATTACTGTTAAAAATTCACCAGAAATCCAACAGAAATTCATTATCTTGTGCCAAGGTTATCTCTCTTGACATAAAGAGGCCAGATATATTTTAGGAACCTTTTGATTCTCTTCTAAACTTCTTCCATTCAGATGACGTGGAAACTTTAGTATCTAAGATTCTATAAGGTAGACAAGTCTCAAAGCATGTGCAGTGTTAATTCATAAATTGATAGAAAAAGACACAACATACCTAAGCCAGCAGAAATGCAACTTTCATCTTCTCTCAGGTCCAATTGATTGCCTCCATAGTAAAACCGTTCTACATTTCTCCATCAGATCAGATCTATCATCTTAAACTCTCACAATCCTTACAGCTCTTCACAGTTGAACTTTGCCCTAGAAGATGAAGTTTTTCCACATTTTCAGTGGACCATATCTCCAACTTGACCAGTATTAGAATGTGTCTCTGAGAATAACTTTCATAGCTCAAAAGAATAAATCTCCATTACCTTTAAGCCTTTTTCACATTGTCCCCTAACCCAAACCTTAGAGTCTATGTTTGTAGAGGAGGAATGTAAACTCATGCCTTACTGGCTCTGAGGCCAACTCTATTCACTGCCTTGTGCTACTTTGATTGCATGTACATTTTAAAGCCAATATCTTTGATTCCATGAGTATAGGTATTCCTTCACCATTACAAATTACAGACCCTTTAGCAGTGCCTAAGGAGATACACGAAAGAAAAACAAAAACATTTGTTCCTATTCTCAGGTCTCTTATGACTATCAAACACAAGCCCATATCCACCCAGCCAAACCCTTCAAAACACAAGTGAAATTATCTAAAACAATAAAAATATACCTTAAGAAATTCAAAATAAGGCAGAAGGGGGTGACACACTTCTGTAGTAACTGTTTCTGGTGAGGCTGGGGCTGGGAGTTTGAGTTTGGGAGTCTTGAATTACAGTAGGGCTAAAATCATTCAAGTGTCTGACCTAAGTCCAACATTAATATGGTGAGTTCCTCAGGGTAGAGATCCACCAGGCTGTCTAAGGAGGGGAAAAGTGGCCCAGGTCAGAAAAATAAATCTTCTATGCTAATCAGTATTTGACCATGAGTAGTCTCTGTGCTCCCAGCCTGAGCAAGGTAAAGAGATCCAATCTCAGGCAGATTATGAGAGAGAGAGAGAGAGAGAGAGAGAGAGAGAGAGAGAGAGAGAGAGAGAGAGAGAGAGAGAGAGAGAGAGAGAGAGAGAGAATATAGATGAATAAATAAATATGAAGGAATGAATGAATGAATATTCAGGTCCTCCTGACTCCAAGTCTGGCACCCTATCCACTGTACCACCTAGCTGCCCCTAAATTCCAATAGTACTACCAATTCTAGTTCCTCAATGTATCTCCTACTCCTGGCACAACTCTAGAATATCTCTAGTTACATGCTTTTTGGATTAGTACAATAGCTTTCAAGTGCCTTGAACCTCTACTTCTTCCTCCCTCCAAACCACCTTAATGTCAAAACTACCTTAATTATACCTAGTTCTGTTATTGTCACTCCAGCTTAAAAGCACACAGTCATTTCCTTTTGCCCATCAAGTAAAATTCTCACTCCTTTTTCGTGGTGCTAGAGGGCTAACAAAAGTTGGCACCACATTGTGTTTTAAACTTTGTCTCCAAATAATATCCTCCATTTATTCTACACTCCGGGCAACCTGAACTATTTCCTACACCTGACTCTAATTTCCCTGACTTGGTACCTCTTGCCATTTATTCTCTGGTGCTCCTCCTCCCCATCCTGTTTCACCTAATGAATTCCTACCTATCCTTTAAATGACACCTATTCAATCAATAAAACCTTCTGCAAGCTCCCTAGTCTGTATTATAGAAGTTTGTGCATGAGCCATATCCAATTACTCGCCTCTAAACTCTATTAGAACACGGGAAAACATCTTATATAAACATTGTATCTCCACCCCCTCTCCCCTCTCCACCTAACAGGAGGAGTGGTTTTAAAATGTTTGTTGAATTAAATTGAACTTGAGATCAGATAACAGACACACAAACACACACCATATCTAATTCATCAAAAGCCCCCTTTCTAAATATCAAGACCCAAGTGAATTATTTTAACTGTATCCTTGTTCATCTGCTTCATCTTCTGATTCCAAACCTTGAATAGAAGGCTCGTCATACATCTATGGGCCGTTGAAAATGAAAAAGAAAAACTGACCCTTTCATTCTCCTCAACGTGCCCAGATGAAGCAAGCAAATTCATCCTTGTCTAAAGGGCAAGAATTCTGTTTCAACTAAATCGTAAACCATGTACTTTCTGAATACTTGGGTGACACTTCCAACATACACAACTGAGAGAAAAATACAATTCTTGGGTGAAAACTGAAGAAAGTTAAAGAAAACAGAATCAATTGCTAAATGTTTTTTAATTTGGTGCCACTGGGTAAGTGTTTGTTAAAATAATAATAATAATCGATAGGTATAAAGAGTTGCCAAGGCCTAGTTACTACTTTGCCTAGAGAGATTGGAGAGACTAGCCCAAGTCATCCAGGAAATGAGTGTAACTGGGCTGAGAGAAGCCTCCTCAAAGGGAAGTCCATTCAGTGCTATCAGGAGATGCTCCTGGGGACTTCCCTAGGGATGCTTTGAATGAAAATGGCTTATAAATTTAGAGGGTATCCTGATTCAGTAAGACGTAATCTGACTGGGATAGTCCCTCACAAAAGGCAAATGTCACGCCATCCCTGTGTTCTGCTCAGCGACAACCCCATCTTGTGCCAAAGCCTAGGCACTATCCGTTGATGATGAATGATGATAAGATGGAGAAGACTCAGTACAAAGAAACGATGAGAAAATCGACCATCACTCTGAGGATGAGATTCCATGATGTCTTCTTCCACTATCTTCCTCAAAAGGAGGAACATTCAATTTCTCAAGAAACAGAGGCTTTAATCTCTAAGAGTATCTCCCCAGTGGCCCAAAGTTTGCCAAGCGACAAGACCAGCTTACAACAGACAGGCTAGAGCATGTAAAAAACAAAACAAACCAAAAACAAAAAAACCCCTATTCTTTGAATGACATGAACCAGAGTTAGGTAAATGAAAATTCCAAAGAAATTTATAGTCAATTTGATGAGAGAGTGTAGCATAGCCACAGGCACATCATTGTCTTCCTTCTCCTTGGCCAGAGACTGAGTCTCTTTCTACCCCAGAGAACCTTTGTACACTAGCCTAGCATCTGTAGGGTAATGTAAGTTTAAATTTTTTTTTCCCAGAATGGGATGGGAAAGCAGCAAAGATCAAAGGAAGCATTAGAAAAAACACTGCAGTAATGGAACATAAACAGTTGCCAATCTGTTTCCCACAAAAACCACACATCCTGTTCTGGGCCAACCACATCATTCCTCTCCAGTGAATCTGCGTCAGAACTTGTCACTTGGAACACAACTTAACCCCAAGCTTCAGAGAAGACCAGGAGAGATTCGCACATAGGAAGAACTGCCAGTATGCTGCTCCCCAGCTTGCTCTGGCCTCTCACAGCCTTCATCTGCCTGGGTAAGGACTAAGACATGGCAACCAAGCCACCTCACAAGGATCCAGGGACTGGGGAGGTGAGCAACTGCTGGGGTGGGTCATAGGCTTTGGACTGGTAAGCAGTTGGAGGAACAGGGAGAATATTATGATCCCTTCTGTTCATTTCCAGTAACTTAAACCTTAGCTTGGTCTATCTGTGATCATCTTCCATGAGCCGTATCAAGGGATGTGCCCTGTTCTTTTTTTTCTTATGCAGGATGGAGCACTGCCCAAACAGTCACTCAGAATCCACCAGCAGTTTCTATTCAAGAGATGGAAGCTGTGACCCTGGAGTGTGTGTATACTACCAGTGCTACATATTATTATTTATTCTGGTACAGACAATCTCCCAATGGGAAGCTTATTTATATCATTCGTCAATTTTCTGAAGACAGGAATCAAAGAAAAGGTCGATATTCTGTGAATTTCCGCAAAGAAGCCAAATCCATCAGCCTCAAGATCTCGTCCTCACAGCTAGAAGACTCAGGGATGTATTTCTGTGCCCTCAGTTCCCACGGTGAATTAATTGGTGGAAAAAGCTATACAAAAACCCCAAAGATGAACATGAGACACTTCCCTTCACCTGCACCCCCATTAGAGCAGCTCAGAGAAGAGCCATAAGTAAACCACAGAGCAGAAGTAGATGGGAAAGATGAGGCTTTAGGTGGGCACAGTGGTGGAGTGTGAAAAGAACACTGTTGACAGCATTCTAGGAAAACCACTCCCACAGTCCCCTGTCTAGTTCCTAAGAATGATCATTTAATAAAGACATTTAGTAAAATACTAAAAGAAGTTAAATGCCTACTGCCTGTGGTGGCTAGGTCCAAATAGTTTGGTTTTGCAGAAGGCACATACGAATACAGCAGACTCCTCCAGATCTTTGTATTGGGTTGACTCTTGAGATTTATGGGCTTTCACTGGACTTGTTCCTCTCCAGGTTTCCTTTCTCCATATCAGGAGTCAGCTAAATGTTTCATTGTATGACACATTAGATCTAGAGTCAGGAAGACCCAAGTTCAGATTTGGCCTCAGACATGTATTAGCTGTATGACCTTAGGCAAGTCACTTAACCTTTGCCTGCCTCAATTTAGCTAGGTGTCACAGTGGCTAGAGTGCTGGGTCTGGAGCTAGGAAGCCTCATCTTTCTGAGTTCAAAACTGACTTTATACACTTAGCTGTGTGGCCTTCAGCAAGTCACTTAACCCTGTTTGCCTCAGTTTACAGCCATCTGTAAAATGAGCTGGAGAAGGAAATGGTAAACCACACCAGTATCTTTGCCAAGAAAACCCCAAATGGGGTCATGAAGAGACAGACACAACTGAAACAACCGAACAACAAAAAGAATCAATTGAATGTAGGGGGAAGGGATGACATGATCAGACCTGCACTTCAGGAAAATCACTTTAGCAGCTGAATGGAGAATGAATTAGGGAATGAGTTGGGGAGAAACTTGAGTCTGGGGGCCCCATTTCTGGATCCATTAGGCTCAAAGGCTGAAATATCATCTTATAGATATCCTAGCTTAGAGAGCCTAACAAAATGATAAATGTAAAGCAGAGCAATTATCTAGATGAGAGACCTCTATAAAGGTACCACTGGGGTAATCCAATATGAACTAAAGGGAAATCCCCTAAACTAAAAAAAAAAAAAAGACCTCATAGTGTAACTGAGTTATGTCTGCCATATGAGAGTGATACTATCATAAACATGTCTGTCGGTCAGCTTTTAGCCTATATGAATGGGAGTGTGAATTAATGGCATGGAAATTCTGTTTATTCTTCTGAGGTAGCCCCAGTGCCTCCACATGGATCCCTGTCAGACTTGAAGAGCCCTGGGCTTCAGAGCAAAGGAAAAATCCTTTAATATAGGAGAAAGGCTGCCCACTTGTTGTTCCCTAGGCTGCTGTGGACAAGAACCATTTACATCTGTCTTAGCAGTGATCGTCCCCCAAATGAGGAGACAATCATTCGGGGACTCAGGGGTTTCGCAGGCAGGAAGATGGATGGATGGATCAAAAGCTCAGGGCTTTTTAGAGGGAAGAAGAAAAGGCAAAAGAATGCTTATACTCAAACCATAGTTGTTTTTATTTTTTTTTCTTCAAGGGCCTAAGTTACCTTTTTCCTTTGAGTCAAAGATTAACAGTGCAAGGCATATGTCCAAAGCAGATCAAAAACATAGAGCCTATACGTAACAAAATATTCTTAGTAGAGCATTTTGCGGTAACAAAAAATTGGAAATAGAGGAGATACCCACTAACTGAAGAAAGGCTGATCAAATTATAATATATGGATGCAAAGAAATATTGCTGAGATATAGGAAATGCTGCTGTTATTGTTTTGTCCTTTGATTTCGAAGAGGACCATGAGATCAGGGAGGTGATGCCACGACATTCAAGTAAATGGGACCTAAGGGAGGGAGCGCTGTGCAAAATCACCAACAAGTTCAGGAAAGCAAGGGATTGATTAGAGATTTGATGCAAATTATTAGATTGTTATTATATTAGTTTTAAATTTTAATGATTATATTGTTTATTTTTATAAATTATTATTATTAAATCATTAGAGATTGATGCAAAGTGAAATAAACAGAACCACGACTACAACAATGTAAACAGAAAGCAAAAAAAAAATCCCTACATTGAGCATTGTATAATTATGATGATCAAGATTGAGACAAAGACTACTGGAGAAAATTCACTTTTCTGTCTTCATTATAGAAGTAGGGGAATGTGGGTCCAGGATATTGTACATATTGTAAGACAGTTTATATATTGGTGCTTTTATCCTCTTTATTATTTAATCTTTATTACAAGGGAAAGATCACTTGGTAGAAGAGTAGGAAAGGATATATTCAGAGATCAATGTGATATAAAAAAATAAATCAATATCAAAAAGTAGCATTTACAGAGTATTTTTGGCACTTTAAGTGCCATCTTGCTGCATCCTCACAGTAACCCTGTGAGGTTTGGTATCACTATCTCTATTTTACAATCTAGAAAACAAGCTCAGAGAGATTAAGTGATTCATCCAGGGTCATGCAGCTAGGAAGTATCTGAGGTAGGATTTGAACTACGGTCTTCCTGGCTCCAGTGCGCAATCCACAATGCCACCTCGCAGCCAATAAAATAAAATAATATTTTAAAAAATGAAATAAAGAATGATTATTCTAACTTGTGTTCAAGAGCCATAGCTTCCCGCCTTAATCAAAATGTTTCTTGTTGGGAATGAGTAGTTTCTGGTAATGACCCAAGAGTTCACTGACAATAATATCATAAAGACCAATTAACAATTCCTAAAAAAAAAATTGAATAGGAAAGAATAGAAGGAGAAGGGGGAGGGAATAAACATTTATTAAGCACCTACTATTTACTAGGCACAGCACTAAGTACTTTACAAATATTATCTTATTTGATCCTTATAACAATGCTGGGAGGGAGGTGCTGTTATGCTCCCTACTTTACAGATGAGAAAACTAAGACAGGCAGAGGTTAAGTGACTTTCATAAAGCCATACAACAGCTTCCCCTGGATATGAAACTCAGGTCAATGGTACTCTATTGGCTGAACCAGCTCCCTCAGAGACTGAGGAGGTTCTGGCGCTCTCCCCACAGGCCAGTCCTGAGGAGTGCAAACAAAAAGGAAAATGTTGGCATCTAAGAAGCATACAAAGAAAGCCTTAAAGGGAAGTTATCTGCTCTGACCCTATTTGATTGACTAGTTCTAAGTAGCGAGTTGAACGGTTACTTATTGTTGCCCTCTTATGGTTAAAGGCCCAAACTGCAGAGCATTGCACTCTTCCTGTTTGTAACCCATGCTATTCTAATTAGCAAAACTCTATTATTACATCAACTTTCTAGTTTTTAGGGATGCAAAGATAAAAACCAAATGTCACAGCATCTACCCTAGAAACACTCATATCCTGCTCAAAGGGTTTACAGCACGTACACAGATAAGTATAGTACATTCTTAGAATGTCATGGGGGAAGTTACTGGCAAAACTCTCAGGGAAATCTGAAGAAAGATCAGATAATCCAAGCTAGAAAGAACCTTATAGGTTATCTTCTCCAGTCCCCTCATTTTACAGATGTGGAAAATGAGGAAAATAAGCATTTTGACCAAGGTCACATTACTGCTAAGTAGCCAAGCTATGGTTTGAATCTAGGTCCTCATGATTCCCAAGTACATCATACTATTTGTAGCAATTATGTTCCAGGTTCTCTGTCCCAGAGTCTGCCAAGCTACATCCCCAATGGTACCAAAGAGGGTTTGATATGTCTCTTCCCCAAGGACATTGGCTCTATCTTCATTTCAGTGTTTATCCTCTCCTGCTAGCTACAATTAACTAGTACTCTGGTTCCATATGAACAATGAACACCAATTAGTTTTTACAAAGGGATATTTACTTTGAATATATAGTAAGAAAAAAGTACAAATATCCCATATACACCTGGGAGTCACATTCTCCTTTATGGCACCATGGTCTCTGGGGAGTATGCTAGTTCTTAATACTATTTCTACATAGCATTGGCGCCACCAGCTTCATGTGTAAATGCAGCATTGCTTTGGTGTGAGACTTCATCTCAACTTCCACAGGACTAGGTCAAATCCTTACCCAGGGCTTTGATGCTGGGTTGGCTACAAACCTAAGATGGACTCAACTCCTGGACTCCTGATTCTCGGGTGGTTCATTCTCTTGACCTTTTGAAACTCATAAGGTTGTAGCTTTCAACTTCTTTTACCTGAAATGAAAAAAACAAATACCAAGGCAAAGAGCCAAGGCCCCTTCATGGACCACATGTAGACTGGGTTAGAGGCCTCTCTCTTTATAGCATTAGCTCTTACCAAACTCTGTCAGCAAGGAAGAAATCACATGAAGATAATGAGCCAAACCAAGAGTTGAGGCATAAATCAAATAATGTCTTTTGAATGCACCCCGAGCTGATCAAAAATGCTCCTTCTCACCATGTGGTTAGCATATCAGAACTGATTAGAGAATATCTATGCATGCTACAAAATCCTTACAATGTACTTCCATAATATGTCATGACTTTCCTAAAAACAGCCTCCCAGCCTCTTCGAGGGTCATTTATGGATGATTACATCAGAAGTACTCTGAGTATATTCATTAGAATGGGGCTCAGTGGCCATCCCCACCCCCCCTTTCCCATTATACTCTTCATTATACCTTAAAGAAAACAGTTTTAGTTGGAGTCAGCAAGGAAAACTTAATAGGGAAGATAGAGCCTGACTTTGGCTTTAAAGGACGAGAATGTTTCTGAAAAGTATAGATGCCAAGAAATGGATTATAGACATAACCTACATAGATGCCCACAGGCAGTATCTGATCATTTCTTCTCAGTATCTTGCCCTTTTATCGATCCCTATATATATGATTAGTATTTCTGAACTAATCATTCCCCAAACTACTTATCCAGCCCTAACTTCTCTCCCTACTCCAAGTCTTCATCACCAACTGCCAGCTTGACATCTCCACCTGTATGTGCCATCAGAATCTCAGATTAAACATGTCCAAAACAGAATTCACCATCTCTCCCTCTATACCCTACTACCATCCCTCTTATCAGCCATATTCAAAGCTTTAGAGTCATCAGCAACCCTTCATTCCTCCTCATCTCTCTCCCACATCAAGTCAGTGGCCCCCATCACTCATATCCCTCCCCTTCCCTTCACTGACTCAGTCCCACCATTTTTAGATCCTCATCAATTTACTCCTAATTGGACTCCCTGCTTCCCATCTCTCTCCTCCCTGATCAAGTCTCCAGAAAAATGCTGAGTAGTTATTCCTAAAGTACAGTTCTAACCCTATCACTGCCCTGTTCCAGAAGCTTCAGTAACTCCCTCTTACTGTGTTCTGAATGACATAGTAATGAAGACTGCAGGGGGAGCTGAGTATAAACCCTGAGATGCACAGCAGTGATCCTGAGTCTGACCAGTCCTGGGAGAAGTGTTTTATCCTTTCTCTAAACAAACCCATTAGTATTAAAACATTACATATGTGGGAATTAGAAGTAGTAGCAGCAGAATGGGTAAAAGAATCAGGACCTATTTAGTTCCCATCCAGTACTTTTCCTCATATAGTATACTGCTTGTCCCCTGGTGGAATATGATAAATTAAATGAGATGTTCCTCTCATTTCCTGCAAAAAAATCTCTTCCATTCAACAACTAATGTCCTTTTTCACATGTAAGTGTTCCAAAAATTTCATCCTTCATTCACCAGGGCCATCATTTTATCCTCTATATCTTTTCTCTCTTCTATACCAGCTCATAAAACACCAGCAAGAAGAGACCACTGGAGTCTTTTGTTAGGTTGCCCCCATGCTCCGTGTCTTTGGATTTTTAGTAAATCCAAAGGATTTCTTAAAAGAATGAGACTCAGAACTTTATTTTCTTTATCCAAAGTGAATAGTTCTTTTATTAGTCATTCCCTTAAGACTTAAAAAGAAAAGGAGGGATTTTTTACACAAGATTTTTTTCTTTCATACTATCTTTGATGTTTTCATAGGGAATTCAGCTTCCCCTGGATATGAAACACGATTTCATGAACTGAATGTCAGGCAACTCCTAAAAGTCTCTTGTTGTTTATTGTTTATGATTTCTCATGCTGGCTGACTTTTAAAAAACAGTTTCTAAGTTAGTTCTGATCTTTGAGAAATAATTAAATCAGATGGGCAAAAAGGGCAAAAAAAACTTCCCCATAAGCCTCTGCTGCTTCTTCTATTTCTGTCATGTTCTCCTTTCCATTTACCGCCTACTCCACTCTTCCAGCAAATTCTGTCTTCCTGAATCTTATTATAATCACCTTGTATCCAATAACTTTCTACTGTCAACTAAATAAATAATGGAGGCAGTGTGGTTGAATAGAAACAACACTTCCTGATGCTGGAGTCAGAGAAACTAGATTCAAATGGCACCTCTGATCCTTATCACATGTATTATCTTGGGAAAAGTCCCTTAACCTCCCCAAGCATCTATTTTCTCCTCTGTAAAATGAAGAGGGTTGGACTAGTTGGTTTCTAAGGTCATCATGGTCCTATGATGCATGAAATCATATAATCAATTCTCTCCAACACCGAAACTTCTTCACCACTCCACATTTCTGGAAACTCTATGTGCCCTAGCTATCTTCTGAAAACCTCATCAAGTTCTCCTTCTAAAGCACCATTCATAGCCTACATCATCTATCCAGAACACCAAGCTCTTCTCCTTTCTAGCATCCCTAATTTTTCTCTGTGGGATTCTAGAATCCCACATTTTCCTCCACATTAGTCTAGACTGGCTACACATTCCTCTTCAAAATCCAACCCTTAACTCTGAAGTTTCACTTCATAGAATGTAAATTGACAAATATGAAAAAAAGCATAAGAAGAACCAATATTGGAGGGACTGTGAGAAGATGGACACATTGAGGCACTGTTAGTAGAGACGGGAAATAATTCAACTGCTCTGGGTTTCAAGGTGCGATTACGGAAGAAAGGTGATTAAACTATCACACTCTTTGACTCAACAATCTTGCTACTGAGAATAAACTCACAATGAAGTCAAAGACAAAAGCATATTATGTCATAAGAAAGAATTGGAAATAAGACAGGTACCAAATAATTTCACAAATGGCTGTGAAAGGTGGTATTTTAAATTAATTAAATGTTATATTATTGTGTAGTAACAAGCAATGAATGTAGGTTCAGAAAAATGTGGGAAAATTAATATTAACTAATGCAGAATGAAATAGATTCAAAAGAACAACATGCATGATGATTTCAACAATGTAAATGAAAGAATCCCCCCAAAGAAGTAAAACTGAATAATGGAGAATTTAATGAAGACCTAAATTTAAAAAATCACATTTCTACACCTAAGCATAAAGGTATGGAACTAGCAGGATAGAAAAAATGTTTACAATGTCTGACATGATTTCTGTTTTGGGTGTTTTCACTCAATTCTTTTTCTTTTTTTATTAAAAGAAGAGTTCAAACTAGGGGAAATTACTGTGTTATAAAAATGAAATACATCAATAAAATATTAAACAGAATAGAATAGAATAAGGGAGCTGGACTGGCTGAGCTGTTAGGTCCTTTCTAGTGCTAAAAGAAAAACAATTACCGTCCCCGTCCCCTGACTCTACAGACTTTGGTCATCAATGCTGTGAATGTTAGTGAGCTGAATGTGTTTCCCTGGGAAATCAGAGTTCAGTGAAAGCAGGGCTAATTTTTATTGAATTGACTTTTGGAAAGTGTTAATACCTTAGCAGTGGAAAATCTAATCTTTTGAATAATGATGTGTCTAAGTTACTAGATGTAGGAAAAGAAGAGGCTATAACCAATGGGAAAAATATCCCTAAAAATTGTCTTTTCCTTCCTCTTTGACAATATGAAGAGAAGGAAAGCAAGACCTGTGAGAAAAGTGAAGCTGAAATGGCAAGCCAAGACCTTGTCTTTAATTAGCTTAAGGAGCCTAAGGAAGTCAACATGATTGCTCATTCTTGAGACTGACCAGGACACTGATACATGTGTAGTGGAGTGATTTTTGAAGAGCTAGTCTTAGGGCCAGAAAGATTGCAGTTGAAGTCCTACCCCAACATGTACTGGTTGTGTGGCCCTTAGCAAGTCATTTAACCTCTCAATATTTAACACAACTTTCTAAATTGTAGAGAAGGTGTCAGTTTGCATTAGTAATAGGAGTTTCCTCATCTGGAAGTTCTTTATACAAGTGAAATTATAGATCCAGATCTTCTCTGTCCCTGTCTCTCTGTCTCTATCTCTGTTTCTCTGTCTCTCTGTTTCTCTATCTTTGTCTGTCTCTGTCTCTCTCACTCTCTGTCTCTTTCTGTTTTATGTTTATAAATGTGTGTGTACATATATATGTACATGTACACACATATGAAATGTGAGTGGACTAGAATATTCACAAAGTGTCCCTTCATGATCTGGTCAATCACATGTACTACCTCAGAACTGGGACATGTTGAAGATGACTTGACCATTCCTATGACTCAATACCACATCACCAGTCTCTGCAATTAATGCTGAAAGGCTCTTGCAACTTGGAATGATGAATTCTCTTATTAGCCATTTTCTTTATTGCTCAAAAAGAGATGATGACTCAATGGATATTTAAACAAATTAGCCAACTTTCAGGTCCTCTTCTCTTTCATCTCCATATCATGTGAATACTGTTTCCAGCCTCTCGTCGTGAGGTATGGGGAGAAGACGACTTTCCCTATCCCCTACCTGGCTACCATGTGGGTATGAGCACATGTTGCAAGCCTGAATGTAGGGTTTGGGTTAGTGTAAAAAATAATAGTATTTAAGCCAGAAGCTCCCCAGACTTAAATGTTAGTAGAAGGAGGAGGTGGTGAAGGGGTTGGATGCTAATTGGCAAAAAAAAAAATAGTGCTGCAAATGAGACTATGACAAAAAAAACTCCTTTATCATCTTTCCCCCTTATTACTGGTTAGTCATGTCTTCATGTTATTGTTCTGGTTCTTATTTGTGTCTGTAACATGGTAAACCTGAGGTATCGTAGCACTAAAGGATATGACTAACATGCTGCCACTGTTAAAAAAACACCCATCCCATACTAACTACCCAACTTTGTATTGCTTATACAAATTCCTCCATGTACATGTCTATCCTCTTGGGGTGGGGGTGGGGGAAAATCTCCAGTCATCCTGAGCTATATCTTGCCACTGGACCCAGATGGTTCTGGAGGAGAAAGTGAGGCTGGTGACATTGTGCAGCCTTCCCTCACTTACATCCAATTCACTTGCAAGTCATGGCATCAACTTCCTGATGTCATGGAGAACGAAGGACAAGCAACAACCTGTGAGTAGTCTGAGCTGCCCCACTGGGTACCCAATGGGCCAGTTCCATTTGAGCAAAATGTAGCTCCTTCCTTCCTTCCTTCCTTCCTTCCTTCCTTCCTTCCTTCCTTCCTTCCTTCCTTCCTTCTGTCCTTCCTTCCTTTCTCCCTCTGTTTCTCCTTCCTTTCCTTTTCATTCTCTTCCCTTCCCTTCCGATTAGCTAAACCAGCCTGAGCAGCCCATGAAATAGGACAAAGCATAAATCCTTTGCCTCTAGTTCCCTGGTCACCATCCCAGGCCCCAGAACTGAGTCCTTGGTAAGCCCAGGCAGGAAGGAAGAAAGGAGAAACCCCAGGGAACCTTATTAGTGATCCTGTACCATCAGCTGGTACTTGAGCTGGGCAGTTTTAGGAGATGGGAACAGAGGGCCCTGGAAATCACACTCCAGAAGGCTAAAGCAGTAAAGGGGGTGGGGAAGTCGACTTTCTCTAACTGGTCCAGAGGTTCTCATGAAGATTATGAGAATGGCAAGAAACCAAAGAGGTAGAACAGAGACCTAACAGAGTCCCTCTCTTAGCATGATCCCTATTGGTTTTCCAGCTTATGGGACCAATTTATAACACCACCAGCAATGTATTAGTGTATTTGTCTTTCCACAGCCCCTTCAATATTAATTATTTTATCACTTTTGCAATTTGCTACATGTGAGCTATTTTGATCTGCATTTTTTCTAATTGTTAGTGATTTGGAGAAATCTTTCACATGAATGTAAATAATAAACTACATTTTCTAAACAACAAAAGAAAAGGTCACAGAGCCAAATCATAGAGCAATGTGATCCCAAGGTGCCTCTTTCCTGCACCTGTATCCAGGCTCCCTTTGTGTCCCCTTCTGTCTTCTCAGTCATAGGAATGAATCTTTTTCATTTAAATGACCTTGACAACTTCCTCCTCACTCTTCCTTCTTTCCTACCAAGGACAAAGTCAGGTTTGGACACCTTTTCTTTTCCATTTCAATTAAAAGTACAGCCAGAGGCTTGCTCCTTGATGGGAAAGAGGAGGGAGGTGGGGTGGGAATAGATAAACATGCAAAGGTGAGTCATGATTGGCTGCCAACCCCTCACTTTATTTCCTATTCTGGGACAGCACAAGTAGAAGCCTTAATTGACACTCTGAGCAGGACTCTGCCCTGGGCTTCAGTACAGAACAAATCATATCACACTGAGGGAAGGATCACTAGTATGTCACTCCCCAACCTGCTTTGGGCACTCGTAGCCTTCACCTGCCTTGGTAAGAACAGTTAGCAAGTGGGGAACTGAGTGACTCTTTGGGTCCAGGGGTCTGAAGGGATGGAAAGTTGGTTGGGCATATTGAAGGGCTTTGTGCTGGTGAGAGGGGAGGAGGGATAGATATTAGCTTGCAGATGCTTTAGCATAGTGGTTGTCTACTAAAGCTTTGAATTGTGTTAGGGATTTCTGTAGCCTCATTTCTGATACCTCTCCACAGGACCTGGCATGGCACAGACAGTCACTCAAACCCCACCAGCGATATCTGTGCAGGAGGGGAAGGCTGTGACTCTCAACTGCAAGTACTCCACCAGTGACACCAGTTATTCTTTGTTCTGGTACAAGCAATCTCCTAGTGGGGAGATGATTTTCCTTATTCATCAGAATTCTTTCAATCAACAGAATACAATTGAGGGCCGATATTCAGTGAACTTTCAGAAAGCAAGCACCTCCATCAGTCTCATGATCTCTGCCTCACAGCTGGGGGACTCCTCGATGTATTTTTGTGTTCTGAGAGTCACAGTGAGAAGTCTAATGAGGAAAGTTGTACAAAAACCTCAACAAACAAAAAAAAGATCAGATACCTACATGCTGCAGAATCCAACAGATGCTCTGAAAACCCAGAGAGGAAGTGGGCTGAGAGCAAAGATGCCTGTGGATGGTACAGCTGAGGATCTGGAAAGGAAACCATTGACTTTATGCAGGGAAACACACTCTCACAGTTGACCTCAGAGAATGGACAATGATATTTGTGAACCATAATGCTCAGAAATATTCATGTCTTTGAGCCCTTCTCCCATATCAGGTAATAGATAATGAGTACACTGAATGAAGTTTTCAGAAACTTATGTCATATGTTAGTAGTGAGGGAAGGTAACTGCCTAAAGAACATCTCCCTTTCAATATCTCACAAAAACATAAAACTTAGCATGTTAATAATAAGATTTAATATGCCCTTCTCTCCACAATTTCTGTCTATGGTACCACAAATCTGCTGTTCCCTGTTTTTGTAACCCTGAAGTCATCTCTGACTCTTTCTTTCTCTCTTCTCCTTGCATAGCCAGTCAATCACCAAGTCCTGTTGATTCCATCTCTGCAATAAACTCTTATACCCAGCCTTCTCTTTTCCAATGCTACCACCTTAGGATAGGCTTTCATTCACCCACCTCTATCATTGTAATAGCCTACTCATAGACTTTAGATAGATAGATAAATAGACAGATATACACATACATACACACATACATACACACACACACATACACACATATATATACACATATATGCACACACATATATATACTTACACACATATCTGGTTATACCTTTTTCTCTCCTCCAATACTTCCATTGGCTCTGTCCTAAGTTCAGAATCCTCTGCCCTGCTTTCAAGTTACTCCACAATCTGTCACCATCCTACCTTTCCAGTTCAAATCTTTCCTCAGATATTTACTAGTTGTATGACCCTAAGAAAGTCATTTAACTACTCTCAGGCTCAGTTTCCTTTTCTGTAGAATAGGAATAATGATAGTATCAACATCACAGGATTGTTGTAAAGATCAAATGAGATACCATGTAAATTCTTTGTAAACCCTAAAGCGCTATATAAATCTTAGCTATTATTATTATCATTATGACTATCATAACTATTGTCTCAAATTATCCCCCCACCCCTCCCACCAAACTCTATGTACCATCTTCCCAGTTGCTTGGGCTCACAACCTGGGTATCATCCTCAACTTCTCACTCTCTCACACACCCCATATTGAATCAGTTGCCAAGTACTGTCATTTCTAACTTCATAATATCTCTCATCTGTAAAACGAACTGGAGAAGGAAATGGCAAACTACTCTAGTATCTAGTACCATAGGTCTTGGAACATTATATTTCTAAGTGCAAAAGAGCTGGGGTTGTGTCAAAGAATAACTTACCCAACAAATTTGAGTATAATCCTGAATTTTTTAAAAATAGACATTTGATGAACTGAAAGACTTTTGGATATTTGTATCTAAATGACCAGAACTCAATGGAAAATTCAATATAAAAAATCCAGACGAAATATAAGGAAAACATTAAAGACTAATTATAAGGCACTCATTGAGGTCAAACTGTTTACATACACATATGCATACACACACACACACACACACACACACACACAATGTATTCTTAAAACTGTCATCATTACTAAGAAATGTTGGGGCTGAATTTTGTATGATGGGGGTGATTCCAAAAAACAAAATTAGGTAGGAAAAGGTAAAAGGGAGCAATTATATTATAAAAATCAGGCATGAAAGAAAGAACTAATGCAGGGGAACCAGGTGGAGGTAGAGGGTTGGTAATGTTGGAACCATACACTCATCTAGGTTGAAGAGGAAGCAATGGATGCATCTGGAGTTGAAGAAGTCTTCTGAACATGTAGAGGTGAGAAAACTGGGGGACAGGGATAGGGAGAGACTTTTAGAGGGTTGTGTGGATTGGGATTTGGGAGGGTGGGGGGAGCGAATGGTGAGCACTTTTGGATTTGGGTATGTGGATTGAGTTTGGGGGCTTGGGGATGGGATAGGGGGACTTTTGGAGAGTGGGTGAAGTGGGGAGGTTGGAGGGTGGGGGGAGAAGAGAAGATAACAGGGATAGCGTAAAAAGAGGTTGAGAAAGAAAATAGTGAGTAAAATTAAGATAGAGGGAAATTCACAAATAGTAATTACAATTTCAAATGTGAATGGGATGTTTATAGTGGTTCTCTTTGTGGTGAACAAATGGTATATGGTTGTCATGTAATGCTACTGTGCTATAAGAAATGATGAGCTCAATGGTCTTAGAAGGGCAGGAAAAGATTTGCACGAAATGATGAAGAACAAAGTGAGCAGAACCAGGAGAACACTGTATACAGTGACAGCCAAATCGTTTTGAGAATGACTTTGAGTGACTAAGTCATTCTGACTACTACAAATACACAAGTTAAAAATAAAGGACATATGAAGAAAGACGCAACCTGTATCCAGAGAAAGAACTGATAAATAGAAGTATATATAGAATAATTTTACATATATATGCCTATTTGTGTCTAATAGTAGCCATCTCTAGAAGTGGGAGGGGGGAGAGGAGAAAAAAAAAGAAATTTGCGTGATAATTTTGTTGTATATTTGAAGGAAATAGCAAGTTGGAAATGGCAAATTGCATTTTCATATGCAATCATCTTTTTTTTTAAATTGCACTGTTTCAGAAATGTTTGTTTTGTTTTGTGAATTGAATATAAAATAATTTTTTTTTAAAAAGAAAGAAAATGTAGGACAAACAACAACAAACAACTCTGTAATCCAAGGCTATTCCTTGAACTAGATGTTCCCTCTCTGGACCCTGCCTATTTTTACTTGCTGTCCTTCATGCCTTCCATACTGACCTCCTCATCATCATCTAGCTCAGGAGTGGGGAACCTACAGCCTTGAAGTTTGGATTCAGTGAAAGGGCCACACTTGAGGACCTAGAGGGCCACATGGGGCCCTTGAGGCCACAGATTCTCCACTGCTGACTAGCTTCTTTTGTTTCCTTCAAGTCTCAATTAAAGTCCCACCTTCTTCAAGAAGCTTTTCCTGATCCTATTTAATGCCAGTTCCTTTAATCACCTCTGATTTGTTCTGTCTGTATCTTTTTTTGCCCATAGTTTATTGTGTATTGTCTCCTCCATTAGATTAAGAGGTCCTTGAGGGCAGGGACCGTCTTTTGTCTTTCTTCATATTTCCAGCACTTAGTCCAATAATTGGCACATAGTAGGCACTTAATAATTATTTGTTGACTGCCTCTCTTACTGATTTCAGGCACATTAGACTACTTTCCCCTGAAACACACATCACACTGTAATTACCTGTGCCCGGAATACCCTCTTTTCCCATCTTCATGAGTTGTATTCCTACCCCCCCCCCCAAAAAATCCAATAACACCTGGTCTGTGAAGTCATACCTGATGCCAATGCCCCATCATGGGTAAATTGGGAACATAAAACCTCCTCTTCCATTGTTTAAGAATTTGGACACATTTTTTTTTGGAGGGGGAAAGCAAAGCAATTGGGTTTAAGTGACTTGCCCAAGGTCACACAGCTAACATTGTTCTTTTTAAAAAATTATTACATTTTGATCTCTGAACTGTCTCCCTCCTTACCCCACAATAGAGAAGGCCACCATTTGATGTGGATTTATAGATATATGTAAAACCATGCAATGAGTGCTTCTATTTATAAGTTCTTTCTCTCAAGGTAGATAGTATCTTCCTTCAGAGGTCCTTAATTGAGAATTTATGGCACTCAGAAAAATTTGGTTGTTCACAATTAATCTTTAAACAATATTGCTGTTACTATATAAAAAAGTTCTCTTGGTTCTGCTCACTTCACTTTCCATTATTTCATGCAAGTCTTTTCATGTTTTTCTAAAATCAACCAGCTCATCATTTCTTACAGCACAGTTGTATTCCATCACAATCATATACCACAACTTGTTCAGCCATTCCCCAACTGATGGGCATCCCCTCAATTTTCAATTCTTTGCCGCAGCTGCTATAAATATTTCGGAACATGAAGGTTCTTTTCCTTTTTCCCTGATCACCTTGGGAAGCAGACCTGATAGTGGTGTTGCTGGATCAAAGGACATACACAGTTTTATAACTCTTTGAGCATAATTCCACATTACTCCCCAAAATGATTGGATCAGTTCACAGCTCCACTAACAGTATATTAATATCCCGAATTTCCCACTTCCCTTCCAACATTTGTTAATTTCCCTTTCTATCATTTTAGCCAGTCTAATAGGTATGAGACAATATCTCAAAGTTGTTTTAATTTGCGTTTCTCTAATCAATAATGATTTAGAGCATTTTTTCATATGACCATATACAGTTTTGATTTCTTTATCGAAAAACTGCCTGTTCATATCCTTTGACTGTTTATCCATTGGATAATGATGCATGTTGTTCTGAAGGTTATTTTATATTGCTTTTGTAAGAGCTAATTACAAGGTTGTATGCTTTATTAATGTTATATCGATGACTCATATTGAGCTTGCTGTCCACTAAGATGCACAGATCTTTCTTGGCCTTGGTCTTAAATATTGATTAATTCAACTGGAAACCTGAACCTTTGACTCTGTGAGAGTTGCTATACATTTTTTTGAGTTCCTTTCCAACAAATAGGTGACATAAAGCATTATCCTCAGCTCTATGCAAATGGTTTGTTCCTTTTTGTTTTGGAAGGGGCAAAGATCATTAAAGCTGGAAAAGACATAGTGATGATCTAATCTAGCATTTCATATTAAAGAGGAGGAAAGTGAGACTAAGAGAGGTGAAATGAATCATAATATCATAGGATCCAGAGCTGACAGGGGCCTTAGATACTATTCAGCAGAACCTCTCAATTGTATGGATGAGAAACTGGAGCCTAAAGATGGTAAGTGAGTAAACTCAAGGCCCCACATGTAGCTGTTAGCAGAGCTGGGATTCAGACTCAGGTCACTGAATTCCAAAACTCATGTTCTTTCTATTTCTCTAAAACCATAATACTAGGAAACAGATGAAGACAGCTATGTGACACTATGGCTAGAACTCTGAGCCTAGAATCAGGAAGACTTGAGTTCAAATCCAGATTCAAACATTTACTAGCTGTGTGACCCTCGCAAGTCACTTAAATTGCTATTTGCCTCAGTTTCCTCAACTGTAAAGTGGGGATAATAATAGTACCTCCCTCCCAGAGTTATTGTGAAGGTCAAGTAGGATAACAAAAAATTTAATAGCATTAGCACAATGCCTTGCACACAGTAGCTGCTTAATAGATGCTTATTTTCTTCCTTCCTAAAAACCCAGGCTTTCGGACTCCTAGTCTAGGAATTTAGACATAATCTAATCTAACTACCTCAAGAAACTGAGTGATTTGCCTGAAGTCAGATGGTCTATCCTGCTTTAATTTTCTCTTCTCTGATTAGTCAAAAATATTCTCCAAAGAAAAATTTCTAACCTTTTAGAACAACGCATGATATACTGGAAAGTAATAACACCTCTTAGCTATCTCTTGGGAAATGCACATGAGATTTCATTGTTATAAGGATCTCTAAGATAAGGAAGCTCCCTGTACCTTTACCTTAGAAATACATTTTCTAAGGGCATTGAGAGATTGTGAATTGCCTAGTCACAAAACTAGTACATGTCAGAGACAAGTTTTGAACCCAGGTTTTCTTGGCTTTGAGGACAGTGTTGCCCACTATGCAACACAACCTCTCAGCTATCTCTCATCTATACTAAATGACCTGGAGTGACCTTTCATTACTTCAGTCACTCCATACGTGGTTATTTTTTACCTCCTTTTCAAATTTCTATTATGAAAACCAGCCGAAGCCTGGGGTGTGCGGAAGTTAGCTAGAACGAACTCTGGAGAGCTGATTGTTAAATTTTCAGCATAAACATTTACATTTCAAAAATGGGAAATGGGGGGGGCAGAGCCAAGATGGTGGCTGGAAAGGAGGGACTTGCATGAGCTCCCCACCAGGTCCCTCCAAAAACCTATAAAAAATGGCTCTGAACAAATTCTAGAACTGCAGAACCCACAAAATAGCAGAGGGAAGCAGGGATCCAGCCCAATACAGCCTGGATGGTTGCTGGATGAGGTCTGTTGTGCACGGAGTGGAGGGGAGCAGAGCTCAGCATGGGCGGCGGCAGGACCAACCAAACAGAGAGCCGGGCGGAATAGGCCCTAGCGCCCTGAATCAGTGAGCTGTGGTAGTTACCAGACTTCTCAACCCACAAACACCAAAGACAACAGCGAAGGTTAGCGGGTAAAGCTATGGGGGACAGAGTTTGCGGTTCGGGCACTGCCCCAGGGACAGTGGGGACGGTGCAGTTACAGAACTACAGCTGCAGTTACTTCCGGCCCCAGGCCCACCTGGTGGGAGGAATTAAGTGACTGGATTAGAGCAGGAGTGCAGAGCCTGCTTAAAATTTGCATCAGATCCAGGTTGGTGGTTCTTGGGGAAGGAGGAGTGCTGGGGTGGCAGAGCTGGCTGTATAGAAAGAGCTCTGAAATCAACAGCGCATCCCCTCAAGCTTGGAACAAAGTACTCTTTGCTCTACAAGCCATCATACCCCAACGAAAAACTCAAGGGTCAAGTAAGTTGGCTGGGAACATGGCCAGGCAGCGATAAGGCACTCAGATTCAGTCTCAGACTTTGGAATCTTTCTTTGGTGACAAAGAAGACCAAAACATACAACCAGAAGAAGTCAACAAAGTCAAAGAGTCTACAACAAAAGCCTCCAAGAAAAGCATGAACTGTTCTCAGTCCATGGAAGAGCTGAAAAAGGAGTTGGAAAAGCAAGTTAGAGAAGTAGAGGAAAAATTGGGATGAGAAATGAGAATGATTCAAGAAAGCCATGAAAATCAAGTCAATGACTTGCTAAAGGAGACCCCCAAAAAATACTGAAAAAAATATTGAAGGAAACAACACTTTAAATAATAGACTAACTCAAACGGCAAAAGAGCTCCAAAAAGCCAATGAGGAGAAGAATGTCTTGAAAGGCAGAATTACCCAAATGGAAAAGCAGGTCCAAAAGACCACTGAAGAAAACACTAGCTTAAAAATTAGATTGCAGCAAGTGGAAACTAGTGACTTTATGAGAAATCAAGACATTATAAAACAGAACCAAAGGAATGAAAAAGTGGAAGACAATGTGAAATATCTCATTGGAAAAACCACTGACCTGGAAAATAGATCCAGGAGAGATAATTTAAAAATTATTGGACTACCTGAAAGCCATGATCAAAAAAAGAGCCTAGATATCATTTTTCAAGAAATTATCAAGGAGAATTGTCTTGATATTCTAGAGCCAGTGGGTAAAATAGAAATTGAAAGAATCCACCGATCGCCTCCTCAAAAAGATCCCCAAAAGAAAACTCCTAGGAGCATTGTCACCAAATTCCAGAGCTCCCTGGTCAAGGAGAAAATACTCCAAGCAGCCAAAAGGAAACAATTTGAGTATTGTGGAAAAATAATCAGGATAACACAGGATCTAGCAGCGTCCACTTTAAGGGATCAAAGGGCTTGGAATACGATATTCCGGAGGTCAGTGGAGCTAGAATTAAAACCAAGAATCACCGACCCAGCAAAGCTGAGTATCATGCTCCAAGGCAAAATATGGATTTTCAATAAAACAGATGACTTTCAAGCTTTCTCAGTGAAAAGACCAGAGCTCAATAGAAAACTTGACTTTCAAACACAAGAATCAAGAGAAGCATGAAAAGGTAAACAAGAAAGAGAAATCATAACGAACTTACTAAAGTTGAACTGTTTTGTTTACATTCCTACATGGAAAGATGATGTGTATGATTAATGAGACCTCAATATCATAGTAGCTGAAAGGAATATGCATATATATATATATATGTGTGTGTGTGTGTGTGTGTATGCATGTATATATACATATGTGTGTGTCTATGTATGTATATATGTAGTTGTATATATATACACACACACATATATATATACATATACATATATATACATATATACATATATATATATATATATATAGACAGAGGGCACAGGGTGACTTGAATATGAAGGGAGGATATCTAAAAAATATTCAAATTAAGGGATAAGAGAGGAATATATTGAGAGAGGGAGAAAAGGAGAGATAGAATGGGGTAAATTATCTCGCATAAAAGTGGCAAGAAAAAGCGGTTCTCTAGGAAGGGAAGAGGGGGTAGGTTATGAGGAATGAGTAAATCTTGCTCTCATCAGATTTTACTTGAGAAGGGAATACCATACACATTCAATTGGCTATCTTACCCCACAGGAAAGAAGGAGGAAGAAGTTAAAAAAGGGGGGACAATAGTAGGGAGGGTAGACAGGGGGAGGAGGTAATCAAAAACAAACACTTTCAAAAAGGGACAGGGTCAAGGGAGAAAATTCAATAAAGGGGGATAGGTTAGGAAGGAGCAAAACATAGTTAGTCTTTCACAACATGAGTATTGTGGAAGGGTTTTACATAATGATATGCATGTGGCCTATGTTGAATTGCTTGCCTTCTTAGGGAGGGTGGGTGGGGAGGGAAGAGAGGAGAGAATTTGGAACTCAAAGTTTTAAAAACAGACGTTCAAAAACAACAACAAAAAAAAAAGTTTTTGCATGCAAGTAGGAAATAAGATACACAGGCAACAGGGTGTAGAAATTTATCTTGCCCTACAAGAGAAGAAGGGAAAGGGGGATGGGAGGGGAGCAGGGTGACAGATGAGTGGGCTGACTGGGGAACAGGGCAACCAGAATATACGTCATCTTGGAGTGGGTGGGAGGGTAGAAATGGGGAGAAAATTTGTAATTCAAACTCTTGTGAAAATCAATGCTGAAAACTAAATATATTAAATAAATTAAATTTAAAAAAGAGGAATAAATAAACAAACAAATAAATAAATAAGTAATGGGAAATGCTACAAATCAGGATTTGATTTATTGTTTTGTTAATTGTATATGCATGAAAGTGATGGAGAAATGTTAATAATGCAGATTAAACATAAAAGTATATTACACATTTTTTTTGAGAAATCCAGTTGTTGGGGCAGCTAGGTGGCACAGTAAGTAGAGCACCAGCCCTGGAGTCAGGAGGACCTGAGTTCAAATCCAGTCTCAGACACTTGACACACTTACTAGCTGTGTGACCTTGGGCAAGTCACTTAACCCCAATTGCCCTGTCTTCCCTCCTCAAAAAAATGAAAGAAAAAGGGAAAACCAGGTGTCAAAATATTTTTCAGCACACCAGTAGCTGCAGCACTGTGATATAAGTCTACTACTGTACAATATCTTGAAAAGATGATTACATTAGACTATATAGGTATGTGCATATATGTAATATATACACCTATAACATATCATATTATTTATATATGTATACATGTGTGTATAATATATACATATAAATGTTATATGTTATAGTCCCTGTAATAATTCTCAGTTATCATACTAGCTTTCTTTTTTTACTAACCTTGCTACCTCATATTCAAATTGTCACTGCAAGTCTTTTTCTGTTGTATTTTCCCACAGACTCCCCAAGATTTTCCAGATTTTTGAAATGTTTGGTTAATTTTTATCCTTGTGTCCTATTTTATGCTTGTTTCTAGTAAATGTCATTCTTGTTTTGTGGGACATTTCCCATATTTTTCAGGGTTATTTGAAAGTTTATTTTTGTCTTCTACAATGTTAGGAATTCCGCACTATTTAGTATCATCTACAACTTAGACCTAGGGTAGCTAGATGCCTCAGTGGATAGAGTGCCAAGCCTGGAGTCAGAAAGACTCATCTTCTTGTGTTCAAATCTGTCCTCAGTCATTTACTAGCTGTGTGACCCTGGGTAAGTCATTTAGCCCTGTTTGCCTCAGTTTCCTCATCTGTAAAGTGAGCTGGAGAAAGAACTGGCAAACCACTCTAGTGTCTTTGCTAAGAAATCCCCATATGGCGTCAGTAAGAGTCAGACATGACTGAAAATGATTGACCAACAATAACAAAATAATTTTTACCTGCCTAGGTTCTTTCAACCAAATCTTCAATACTGGCATTTATTAGAATAGACTTTTAAAGAAAGAAAGGGCAGGAATATGAGCAAACAGTAAAAGAAATTCAACTGTAGAATTAAAAACATGATTAAAGTCTTGATGTCCCAAAGGGACTGGAAGTTATCTGGCTAAGTTGAACTTCTTGGTTGAGAAGGCAGAGCTGGGTTTCCAATTACTATAGACCCTTTTCTCTGGACTGGAACTTAGTATATGGGTTTCAAAAGGCACTGAACAATCTGAGAGGGAAGTGGCTCATTCCTTGATGCTGGCCAGACCCTTTTCAAAATTCTGGCATTCCAGGTAACTAAGTCATTTGAGGTACCTCCAGGTAGGCCTAAGAAAAATGTCTGCCCTACAATTTAGCTGTAGAGTTTCTGTTATAGAAGACAGCTGACTCTCTAGTTAACTCATTGTGTCACAAGATGGAGCTATTGCTCCTGTAAACCTGAACCTCTTCTTTTGAGAAGGATGTTTTGGGCCTTGAGGTTGTAGCAGGGAAGAAAGACAATTTTATACTCATCTCCACCTCTCCCCTCCTGACACTGACTTGTATCAGCTCCAGAGGATACAGGGCAGTTAGGTGGTGCAGTGGATAGAGTGTCAGGGCTGCAGTCAAGAAAATTCATTTTCATGAGTTCAAATCTGGCCTCAAACAAAGTAGCTGTGTGACCCTGGCCTAGTCACTTACCCCTGTTTGCCTCGTCTCTAAAAATGAGCTGAAGAAGGAAATGGCAAACCTCTCCAATATCTTTGCCAAGAAAACCCCAAATGGGGGTCTCAAAGAGTCAGATGTGACTGAAAAACAGCCAGAAACTATATATGGCCCCCTGTGTATGAAAGTCCTTGGGGGCCTCTTTTCACAATATAAAAGGGCTATTAACTCTGCACACATATGGGAAGGAGGCTGTTGTTCATTTTTCCTTCCCTTCCTCAGTCAAATTTCACTGCCATTTGAGATAGCTTGGAGCCAGGACTGACTTGAGTTCAAATCCTGCCCCAGACACTTATAAGCTATGTGTTTCTTTTCAAGTCACTTCACCTCTCTCAGCCTCAGCTTCCCCATCAACAAAATGGGGATAATCACAGCAGCAACCTCACAAGTTTGTTATGAGGATTGAACGAAATAATGTAAATAAAAACCTTTTGCAAAGTTTCAAGTTTTATATAAATTATAGTTATTATTATCTGGTATGCAATTCCCAGAACAAGCAGGGCTTCTTACATATAGGCATAGTGGTATGGAATGGCATTAATTATTTTAAGGGGGAGGAAAGTGAGTGGAAAGGAAATATCTGAGAAGTGTTAGCTCTTCAGAAGGAACCAACATCTGGTGTCTAAAAATAGCCCCTTTCCCAGCCATGTCAGCACCTTCTTTCTCTCCTTAGTTGAATATTCTCCCCTTTATAGACTCCCAGGAAGTAGCCTTTGGCTCCTCTGCCAAATAAGCAATTCATTCACTCTTCTATGTCTTGCCCTTTCACTATCTGTCTCACAGCTCTTATCCTTTTTGCAACTCTGTGTTTTACCCATATCCAACATATATCCTGGGACAGAGTTATGGGTCAGTGAGAATCAAATAGAATGTTTTCCTTTTTCAATGGAAAGAGGAGGCAGTGTAGTGTAGTATGACTATGGCTAAATCTATGGGCCTCAGTTTCCACATCCGTAAGATCCAGGGGTGAGGCTAGATGACTGCTAAGGGCTCTTCTGGCTTTAAACCCGTGATCTCATGAAGAAAGATGTAAAATAAAACATGACGTAAGAAATATGAGCGCTTTGCAATAGTTTTTTATATTCTAGGAGAAAGTATCACCTTGAAGTGAAATTACTCACTTTCTAGAAATACAGATAATATACTGAAGCCTCCATAGAACCATATGCTATATTTTAATAGTTTAAAATGGCTGAAGTTCCTAATTATTCCAAGTACTTAAATTTTCTACAAAGAAAAATTCTACAGGAGACCCCTTTCTCTTTTTCTAAATTCTGCCAATAAGATATCAGGACCAGAAAAAGAGAGGCATTGAGTAACGTCTGAGTCAGACAAGGGTAAAAGCCCGAGCTATCTGGCAGGTGTTCTCAAAGAAAGATGAAAGAAAAGTGAAAGATAAAGTTTCTGACAGTTCTGAGAGCTGAGATGTAGGGGGCAGAGCTTCCAGACATAGAACTGAGAAGGCAGAGTCTCTCAGCTGCGGGTTCTGAGTGTGTCTGATAGAGCCAACTGGCTCCCCAAAAGAAGACACCTTCAGGTCGAAGGCAAGACGCGTTTGTGCCTGAGTGTCCTTAGCAGCTGGGAAAGAATCATGAAGAAGTTGGGAATTTCCCTGATAATCCTATGGATACAGTTTTTCTGTGAGTTGAGAATGTTTATGAGAGGAGGGAGATGGTGGGGAATTTGTTTCACAGCTGAATTCGACCATAGGGGATTAAGGTCTTTGCCTTCTTCACAAGACTTTGTTGGGGATATTGTCGCTGCTTTGGAAAGAGTCACAGTGATTCTTCAGTGATCATCACTTACCTCTGTTCTCTTTCTGGCCAGGGGCATGGGGGCAGATAAAGATGGATCAGAGTCCTCCAGTCCTGAGAATCGAGGAGGGAGCCAGCGCCACACTGGAATGCAACTGGTCAAGTTCGGTGACTAGTTTGCAGTGGTTCAAACAGAAACCTGGGGAAGGCCTTGTCTCCCTGTTTTACATTGCTTCAGGGACGAAGCAGATAGGAAGACTCAGCTCCAAGATGAACTCGGGGGAGCGCCACAACTCACTGCACATCGTTGACTCCCAGAGGGGAGACTCAGCCACCTATCTCTGCGCAGTGCAGGCACAGTGCTCCCTGAGCACCTGCAGGCTGTGCACAAACCCTGTGGCTCGGGCTCCAATCACACTCCCTGCCAGGGGACACATAATTCAGTTCAGTCCAACAAACTGAGCGCCTACTATGCACAAGGTTGTGTGGCACCAAGGGAGCAATTCATAGATATCTTTCCTCATAAACACTAGTAGCTATTACATTATATAGCTATTATATTATATAGCTATTATATTCCTAGTAGCCATTACATAGGAAAAGCTGATATTTACATGGCATTTTAAGATTTACAAAGGTCTTATCTGAGGGGCAGCCGGTATCAGTACTATTTATCAGTCCCATTTCACAGATGAGAAAACTGAAAGTTTGAGAATTGAATGATGTGCCTAGAATCACCCATCTACTAAGCAGAAGAGTCAGGATTTGAAACCTGATTTTCTAAATCCGATTTTTAGTTCTCTTCCCATTTTAGCAGGTTGTTTCTCCTATCAGAGTTCCACTTAGGTATATTGTGATTTGGAACTAGGTTCTGTTTGTTGTAGTAGAAACATTTCCCGGTTCCCCTCTACTTTCCTGGTGATCTATTTCACAGATGCAAGAAACTTCAACATGTAAAGTATGGAGGGGAAATAAACCCTAAGTGATTGGTTACCTATTAACTGCATGCACACAGAAATCACTCTTTACAGAATTGTCCAGGGTCTGCAAGGTCAAAATTTTCTTTTTTTTAAATTTTTTTTTATTTTACCAGAACACAAATACAGAATAGATAAAAGAAACAAAAATATATAAACTTAAATATTGAAACTTAAATACAAAGTAGGAAAGAAAAAAAGCATGTCATGTGCATAGCAGAACATAAGAGAGGATTCAAAATATGTAACAATAAATTTTCATTTCAAGGAAGCCTATATGATAAATAATACACCTTGTGTTGAGAATTGTCCATCTTTTCTTTGCTTCCTTGTGTTTTCTTTTGTTCTCTGCTGTGCACTTTTTAACTTTGTTTTTCCTTTCCCCCCAAACCGCCCAGAAGGCCACAATATAGTGTAGATATGTTTCTCAATATATACATACACTTATACATATATTTATGTGTATATATACATAAACTTTCCCAAAATTGTTTTCTTATGAATACTAAAACACTTTAATTTCTAATACAATAAATACCAATACATGTAGCCCACATAAACAAAAGCTCTTTGGGGTATCCTCAAACATTTTTAACAGTATCAAGGGATCCTGAGAACAAAAAGAATAGAGCAGAGAATTAAAAGTTAGACGAGAAATTCGGGCCACAGACAAATAGTACCTGTGTTGTTCATTGTTAGCACTGTGCCTCCAGCGCATAGCACAGTATCTGGGACATGTTAGGCATTTAATAAAGGCTTGTTGATTTATGTTGTTTGTTTTGGGAGAGATGGAAGGAGAGGCTGCAGGAGGTGTTTATCATTTGCTGTTATGCATTCCCTGAATCATGGGACCCCTTATCCTAATTCCTAATGAGCTTAATTGTATAGATGGTAGTCGCTGGTATAGAAAACTGAGTTCCTGGGCTCAGAAAATATAAAGATAAAATACTTCACAGCCATAAGATCATGCTCTTCATTATATGTGGTGAATAATACATTCACAAGGTCAGCCATAGAGAGAGCCAGACTCTCTCTAAGTCTTTCTTTTTTCCTTTCTTTACTTTTTGAACCAATTGAAAGCAATTTGAATTCAAATATAGCAAAACATAGATTCAGGAGTAGAGGCAATAAGTAATATACCTTGTCTCTTCTTTAATGTTACCTTAAAATTGCTGGGAAACAAGTATAACACATGCTCTGGAGCTACTACCCCACTCCCTCCCTCACTAAAGAGCAGGTCCTCAGGGCATGACTACTTACATGTGCCCTCAGAATTCAGGAGTATCCCTGAGTGCTTGAGGGTTATCTTTCCACTATTACACCTAATGAGCCTTCATCAGTGTACTTCCAACCATGATTATCAATTGAAATCAATTAGTCATCCTGACTTAACTTGTATTTAGAAAAGGGTATTTGTTAAAATGGCATAATAAAAATACTTGGTATAAAATGTCTCTCCAACAGTCTCCAACGCACTCTCCCGTAAGTCGAGTCCAAGGGAACGTGGACTCAAGAACGTGTAGCAAGATCTTCCCCTTAGGTATAAGGTAGATTTTCTATTGAGCTTTCTATAGAGCCTTGATTCTACTTTCCTCAGCTCATCCAGTCTGTTTTGGCCTCCTAATACAGACAGTTCCCAGCCAATGCAGAGATTCTCCTAGGATAGATAGGAAGATAGAAAATCCAAAATCCTCTAGTCCTCAGAAGATCATAAGATCTTCCTAGGTCAAAATGGAAGGGGTGAGAAGACTGAGTCCAAGACAAAAGCCAGAGCTCAGCTCTTTTCCTCCTTACCACCTCCAAGTAGATTCAGCTAGAATGTTTTCTCCTCTCCATTGGCAGGCACTCAAATCTCTCCAGCCTGAATTGGCTCAGTATTTTATGAAGGTCCCACAAGGTATGACCGAATTTGCTTAGAAGATGTGAGTAGACTTACTGTTATATTTAGGAAATCATTCAGGCCTTTTTCGTACTAGTTTCCATGAGTAAGGGTGAAGTATCACCAATCCATATCAGAAATAGGACTCTCCCCATAATTTCTCCTCTCCACCAATGAGAAGAGTATTATGCAAATGTAAGGCTTGAGCCCTGGGCTACATGAATGATAGGGAGAGCAGCAGAGACTGAAGATAAGACTCTCAGCTCTAAAACAGTCTCTCCAATGCTACTTCAAAGGTGGGAGAGAAGCACAATGGAGACACTCATTCCTACTTAATGAAGTCATACAGAAAAGAGCAGTAATTAAGGGGGCGTTTAGTGAAGCTATTATGCCTACCTGGAATGGCCTCCTTCCTACTTTTCTTCTGCCCATGCAAATAGGCAAAGCTTGCCTATTTTTTAAGCCACAGTTCATTCCCACCACCAAGCAATACAGTTGTTAGAGCTCTCAGCCTGGAGTGAGGAAAATCTGATTTCAAATCTTGCCCCAAATATTTGGTAGCTATGTGACCCTGGATGAGTCACTTAACCTCCATAGTTTGCTTATCTATAAATTGGGGGTAATAACAGCACTTACCTCCCAGGATTGTTATGAGTATCAAATGAGATTTAGCATCTAGTTATAAAGCATATGTAGTATAAAATATAATGCACTTAGCCCAGTCTCTGGCACCTAGTAAGCTCTATATGTGTTAGCTACTATTATTATTATTAAATTCCCTGACTATTTCAACTCCCTTATCTTACCCTATTTCTGGGCTCCTATAGAACTTAGAGTTTGTACTATTCAATTTTTCTAAATGACAGCTATAGTACAGAAAGTCAACCTTTAGAAACAAGAGGTAGCAATGTACTATACAAGGCTAACCACCACCCTTGCCCCAACTGTCACTTGCCCTTAGACTTCAATGGAGGTAGCCCAAGACTGTACCCAAGAACCTTGGAAATAACAGTGCGCCCCACCCCAGGAGCCCTGCTCTAGCAACATCACTAAGAAGTAAAATCACTGCAGAGAAGGGATCCACTTTCTTCACCAACACCAGATGCCAATTAATTGCCACTAAAGGCAGGGAAGCCCAAGGGCCCTGGCGGTGACAACACCCCTGTGGAGATGTGACCTAGCAATGGCTTCTGATGGTGCTGTAGCCCCGTTTCCTTAGCAGCCACCTATATTTACAATATGGAGGTAAAACATTCATTTTCACCAAAGAATTTGACATGCTCAAACATTTTAACATCAAACTCCTCATGATTTTATCAGCAGCAATGACATTAATAAAGATGAATCATCTGCTTTGCTGCTCTACCCTAAGGACCATGGAATCTTCTCATCTGACTTACAGCTGATCCTTCTCATATGTTGTGTTTATTCCATTAGAATGTGGACTCCTTGAGTGCAGCCACTGTCTTGCTTTTCTATTTATGTTCCCAGCACTTTGCATATAGTAAGCACTTAATAAATATTTTATTAATATTCTTTAAAAAATCAGGCATTATGATTTCTTTAATGCAGGAAAATCTTAGCTGGGAAACTTTCTTTGCTAATATAAATTGTTATTGTTCTTTGTTTCTCATAGAGGACCATGACACCAAGAAGATGATATCATGACTTGCAAGTGAATTAGATTTAAGTGAGGCAGGTCTGTGCAAAGTCACCAGCCTCACCTTCTCCTCCAGAGCCATCTGGTTTCAATGGCAAGATATAGATCAGGATGACTGGAAATGGCCCTGGATGTAATGGGAGACATTGGCCTTTTTAAGCTAATGACTTTCCCAGGTCTCAGTTTGTCTGAGGCAACACCTATTCAGTGATTAAGTCTAGGTAAGAAATAAGATCAGAAATTAACTGTTCTGGAAGTTACAGGTTTAAATACTGTGCTTGAGACACTGAAAAGCGATGTGACTTGATCAGGGTCATACAATCAGGTCTTGAACCATGGGTCTTCCTGACTCAGGACAGTTCTGTGTCCGTAAAACCATACTGCTGCTCAATGTAGCATTCTTTATAGTGGCTAGTATTGTACGCTATTGTGTGTGTGTGTGTGTGTGTGTGTGTGTGTGTGTGTGCGCGCGTGTGTGTGTGTGTGTATCCTCTCTCCAAGTAGACTATGTGCCCTGTAAGGACAGGAGCCATAACTTACATTTCTCTAGTATTTCCCATATCATCTCTCACAATGGTTGGTCCTCAGTAATAATACATAGCATTTATATAAGTGCTTTAAGGCTTTCAAAGTACTTTATAAGCATTACCAAATTTTATTTTCACAATTTTGTGAGGTAGGTATTATTTTTATCCTCATTTTACAGATGAGGAATCTGAATAAATGACTTGCCCAGGGTCACACAAATCTCAGGGTTACCTCAATGATACATGAGGAGTTGGGAGAAGGCTAGGTAAAGCCTATAGCTTTCAGACACGATCTGATGTTTGCCTGGAAGGGAGATGGGTGCTACTTTTATGTTGACTGAGCTTATAAACTAATTAAGATCATAGTATCATAGATTTAAAGCTGAAAAGAAACTTAGAGACCATTCTGTATTACCCCCTCACTTTAAAGATGAAGAAACTAAATGACTTGCCCACATTCTCACAGGTAGTAAGCACCAGAGGCAGGATTTTAACCCAAGGGCAAGTAAGTGAATGCATGCAGAGCCAAGCCAAAAGAGAAAGGGAGTTGAAAGAAGAGGGATTGGCAGCAATTGGAGTGGGAATAAAAATGAAAGTGCACAACGAAAAGTAGTAGTATTACGGGATTGAGTTGGGACCTCCAACTACTGACATTAACTGTTTCTCTTTGGACCAGCAACCCTAAGGGTCTTCCCCTCCCAGCTTGATTTTTTTCTTTTTTTTCTATTTAAAGGGTCCATCCCTTGACTCACTTCTTCAAGAGGCCTATTCGCGGAATGGGTGTTGCCTCACTCAAAGTGAGTACAGGAAAAGGCCTTAGCCTAAAAAGGCCAGGGTTTCCCATTGCATCCTGGGCCATCTCCAGTTGTCCTGGTGAATATCAGGCCACTGGACCCAGATGGCTCTGGAGGAGAAAATGAGGCTGGTGACCTTGCACAGCCCTCCCTCACTCAAATAAAAGTCAACTGCAAGTCATGTCATCATTTCCCTGATGTCATGGTCCTTTTCAAAAATGAAGGACAAACACAACAAGGGTCTCCAACACTTAGCCTAGTCACAGAAGTATGTGAGTGGCTGACAACTCACTCTCCCTAACGCAGCTGCCATGGGAGATTTGAATTGAACACCAGAACTGGATTATTTTGATCCCGGGGTCTAGCTTGCCTGCCAACAAAGATAAGTTGGGGGGGGAGCCGTTTGGGAAGAATCTTGTGGCCTAGGAGAAGATATCCCTTCTGAAGGCTTTGATTAGATAGGTAGATAGATATAGATATAGATGTAGATATAGACATAGATGTAGATGTAGATATAGATAGATATGGATATTTACTATTATTAATTTCTCATATTAGAATTAAAAGGCTATATTTGGTTATACCTTTATAAATGATCTTAAATGAAATGCATATGGGACAATATGAGGTAAGGAGTTTCCTAAAGTAGAATGGGGGCTGAACCTTAAATATTAAGTGATAAATCTATACCAATCCCCTACAAAAAAGATTCTGGGATATGTGTGAGGGACAAAGACAAAGGGTTCAGTAATAACAGTGACCACCAAACCTGAGAGATGCCCCAGAAGCTATGACTGATACCCTAGCATGACGCCTCAAGGTCAGGTGGCAGAGGTGGGTGAGAGCTTATTTACTTAATTACTTACTGGCATCTATCTTGGTTTATCATACTAAATGGGATCAGGATGGGTGTGTGTGTGTGTGTGTGTGTGTGTGTGTGTGTGAGTGATATGTTTTAACATTACTCTTAGCCAGGAAAGAATGAGGATTTTCGTCCCAGTCCAATCACTAGTCTTTGTTCCCCCAAGGCTTAAGAAACAATCTCTTCATTCCTGGAATCCCTAAGTCTACTGTCAGATATCAATTCATTCTAATCCATCCCACCAATCTCTCCATTTTTCTCTTGTGGGGTCCAAAATAAGAGATGTCCTTGAGAGATTTCACTGAAAATTCAATAAGGCATTTAAATTTATCTAAAGCGCACATTGCTTTAAATATGCCTTGTTCTGGCAGACATAGGAATCCATTTAGAAATAATTCCACAGGAATTATTTTAGACATATCTCATCCAAAATAGGATGATAAAGGTAGAGCTATTGACAAGGGAATTACATGAAAAGTCCACAACTGTAAGCTTTTCTATTGTGTTTAAATGGAACAATATCTGGAAAAGCAGCAAGTGGTTTGAGGTTCCTATTGCAAGGCAGAAGATTTCTTTCTCCTTCAAGTTTAGTAGAATATTACCTTCTGGTTGGGTTCAAAAGAGATTACTAGCACTATTTATTATTACTGAGGATCAACCATTGTGAGAGATGATATGGTAAATACCAGACAAATGTAAGCTATGGCCCCATCTTCATAGGGCACACAGTCCACTTGGAGAAAGAAGTACATACAATAGTGTATAATACTAGGCACTATGAAGAACACTACATTGAGAAGCTGTATGGTTTTATGGATACAGTCAGCTTCTGGGGACTCTCTAAGGTTTGGTGGTCACTGTTAGGACTGATCCCTTTGTCAAGGATCACATATGTCACATTGTGTCCCAGAATCCTTTTTGTGGTCTAGGAGATTGGACTTATCACTTAGCATTTAAGGCTCAGCCCCCATCCTGCTTTAAGGAATCCTTCACCTCTTACTCTCCCATATGCATTTCATTTAAGATAATTTACAAAGATATAACTGAATATAGCCTTTTAATTCTAATATAAGAAATTAACAATAATAATAAATATACATATCTATCTATCTATATCAAGATTACCTACTGCACCATGCAGATTAATCAAGGTGATTATAATTTCTTTCTACCCCAATCCTAAAAAAATAGCCATATCTTCAATTATACTCTTTGCTTCTATTAACCCAGGTAGTTTTCATCTTATTTAGTATTTGAACGAGCTCTCAACTGCAGCCACCTAACCACTTTTCCCAATTCTAGTTTAAAGTTTGTCTTTCTATTTCAATGTTGTCATGAAATAGTCCATCTATGATTTTTTGAATGTGCTTGACTATTGTATTTTTGATCTATATCTTTTATTACTCAGATGTAGCTGAGAGAGAGGGGCCCAAAGTGATAAGGCACACAGGAGAGAAGAGTAAATTTCAAACATATATACATATACAAGAGAGAGATTCCCTTTGGTTGAGAGCTCAAGATAAACAAAACGAAATTATTATTTTTATTAATTCATATTTGTATACCTTCGCAAAGTAGAGAAAGAACTAAGGTATCTGGACTCTTAGCTACACGCACAATGAATGAGCCTTTCTGGTCAAGAGAGGCTTGCTATTGAGCTGGAGTTACACTTGGTGAGGTAGTTGCCATAGGCATCTCATCTTTTTGTTGTTTTCCTGTGGCTGGTTTGAAAATTGACCTAGTGGGGGTTCTCCAAGATGGAGTAAGAAGCCGTGTTCACCAGCCAAGCATCTTTTTAACTGTCACTCACTGCTACACAAAAAAATGTAAGATGTAAGCCCTGCTCTCAAAGAGGTAAAGCTCAGGTTAGAGCAACAGTGTAGATATTTCCCTTCTTATTATAGTGAAAAGTGCTTGTCACTTTAATTATAGTGCAAATGAACTTAAGCTTTTGATGTTATTAGCTGAAACAAATACCATATTTACCTTTTAAAGTGATTCATTTTCTTTCCTTATTGAATATTTTGAATTTAAACACTACAGCAGAAAAGAGTACTGATTTTGGAATCCAAAGATTTTATTTTTGAGTTTGAGTCATAGCACTGCTACTTACTGTCAGCTAGAGCAAGTAATAGCTTCTGTGGGCCTCAGTTTCCTAATTTCTAACACAAAGGGCAGGTAGGTGGGGCAGTGGATAGAGTGCAGGGTCTGGTGTCAGGAAAACTCATCTTCATGAGTTCAAATCTGATCTCAGATGCTTACTAGCTGTATGATCCTGGGCAAGTCACTTAACTCTGTTTGCCTCAGTTTCCTCATCTGTAAAATGAGCTGGAGAAGGAAACAGCAAACCACTCCAGTAACTCTGCCAAGAAAACTCCAGATGGGGTCATGAAGAGTCAGAACTGAAAACAACTGAACAACAAACAACAAAACAAAGTGGATGATCTGTTACCTTCCTTTTAGTTCTATAGTAAATCCCATGATCCTCCGAATTCTCTAACACCACAAAACCATGGCATCATAGAATGTTAGAACTGAAAGATCCCATGGAGTCCAACCTTTTCATTTGACAGATGAGGCTCTCTATGAGAGCGTGGACAATATTTTACCCAGAACCCCTAGTTACTCACACATAGTAAGTATCCACTAAATGTTGAAGATCGCCATATAAGAAATGTTTTTTGAATGAAATTTAAATGTACATTGTATGGTGCTGGGCACATATTAAGTGTGCAGTAAATATTTGATTAACTCATTGAAGAGATGAGCATGCGATAAAATAGTCATGGACAGCTATAGCTTCATGGAAAAGTCAGGATTTGAACAGGAACTTGAAGAATGGATAGAATTTGAATAGGTAGAGAGAAGTGGGAAGGATTTTTGATACCTTAAAAACTCTCTTTTTCTGATGATTTAAAACATTTTAATTTACATGCAACTTTTCAGTAATAAGTTTCTCCTATTTAAAAAAATATCTGTTGGTATTAAAACAAATTTACCTTACATTCCAGTGAACATTTCCTCAGTGATTCACCATATGACCTCAGGAGGGCAGTACTTCCACTCATAAAATCATCTACCAGGAAAACCCTTGGTGAGTGGGAGAACTGAATGTGTGAGTTTATGAGGTGACAAACTCTGATTGGCTGGGCAGGAAGCCTGAGAATTCAGTTTTCTCTTGAAGAAAAAAAATTAAGGCAGACAAACTGCTGTAGTAGCAGACTGAAGCATTCAGTATGTACAAACAGGAATCACAGATCTAGAACTGAAAGGGAACATAGAGGTCTTCTTCTCTAACCCCCACATTTTACAGATTTGGAAACTGAGGCCCATGGCAGTTAACTGACATACCCAAGGTCACAGTAGTAAGAATTATAGAACCAGAATTTCAACTCGGGTACTATGACTCCAAATTCGGTGTATCAAGTTAAGCTTTCTTGACTTACTTGACCATATTGGAAGAATGAAGAAAGTTCTGAGATCCACACCAGCGATTCTGTGGCTTTGGCTGATCTGTGAGTCATGTGGAAAGAAAGAGAAGGGCCCATGTGGTTGCTATTCTTGTTTTGCTCGTGTGCTTTTTGTTTTTGTTTTTGTTCTTCCTACAAAGAACAGAAATTCATCTAGGAGATATTCTCCACAATAGGAATGAAAGTAGGGGAGAGGAGTAGCTTAGCCTGGTTCACGTGGGGTTCCCTATGGGGAGGTTAGATTAAGGATAAAATGCAACATCTTACATGTAATATTATCTTTCTGAACAGGGGTGAGTGTCAAAGGGAACATGGACCAGAGACCTCCATCCTTGACCATCCAAGAAGGAAAGAGCTGCATTCTCCATTGTAATTATTCAAGCCAAAGTTCCTACAGAGTATACTGGTACAGACAGGAGGTGGGGGAAAGCCCGAAGTTTATGTTTTCATTATATTCCAATGGAGCTGTGAAGAAGGAGGAAAGGTTCACAGCCACATTCAACACCAACACCCGCCACAGCTCTCTGAGTATCAGGGACTCCCAGCCAGAGGACTCAGGCACATACCTCTGTGCGGCAAGCACAGTGTCTCTCAGTCACCTGCAGTCTGTGCACAAACCAAGCAGCTAGGGTTCCAGCTGTGCTCCCAGGCACTCTTACATCTCTGTGACCTTTTTCTGAAAAGTGAAATTTGCCGCGAAAGTTTTGTAAATAGGCCTTTGCTATTGGTATTCTGTTATAAGGAAGGTAGAGTCAGTAGTTCAGGTATAGTGATGATGATACTTCGTCTGGGACCATTAGGTCTAATGATCTCCAGTATCTTCTAGTCATGGGATTTAGCGTTAGATGGGATCTTAGAAATTGTCTAATAATAGGCTCATAGAATCATAGATTTTAGGCTTGAAGGGGCCTTAAAGGCCGTTTAATCTAACAACCTCATTTCATAGGTGATGAAATTGAGACCAAGAGAGGTTAAGTGACTTGTCCCACAGTGCAACCATGGCTTATGTCAACTCATAATAAATTTAAAGCCGAAAGCGATCTTAGAGGCCATCGAGTCCATCCTCTTCGTATTGCAGATAAGGATATTGAAGCCTTAAAAGAGGAAGTGACTTGCCAAGGTCACATAAGTGGTAAGGGACAAAAACTGGGATTTGAACACAGGTCCTCTGACTTCAAATCCAGTGCTCTTTTTATTGTAGCACACTGACAGGATTTAAACTTGGGTCTTCTGATTCCAAATCTCTTGCTGTCCACTAGACCAAGGGTGTCAAACTCAAATAAAAACAGGGGCCGCTAAACCATACGTAAGGGTCCCTATAGGCTGGTATTGACTTAGAAAACCACATATTAACATTATGTTTGGTTGTATTTTTATTTTTCTTGTTAAAAATTCTCATTTGTGTTTTAATCTGGTGCAGTCACATTCAGGAGTGCTTCAGGCTGGGTGTTCTATACTTCTGAACTAGACAGTAATGCTTTACATGTAAATTCACCGGTCTATGGAGAATGACCTGACATCTAGAAAAAGCATGACCAGTGGTCCTGTGAGATTTAAAACCATTCATTATGCATTGTTTTCTATCTCTATCAGATGGTGCACTAATTCCTGTTTTTCTCCCGTGGCAATATATGGGGAAGTTGTTGTTGGCATCGTTTTGGGCATGTATGATCCCATTTAAGGTTTTCTTGCCAAAGATACCAGAGTGGTTTGCCATTTCCTTCTCCAGCTCATTTTACAGATGAGGAAACTGAGGCAAACAGGGTTAAGGGATTTGCCCATGGTCACACAGCTAGTAAGTGTCTGAGGCAGGATTTTAGTTCAAGAAGATGAGTCTTCCTGACTTCAGGCCCAGCTTTCTATGCAGTATACCACCTAGCTGCTCCAGTGGGGAAATTAGATGTTTTTAAACATTAAGAAAGGTGGTTTTTAATTGCTCTGATTCGCAGTGCAAAGTACTGGGAAGAAATTCCGTGGGAAGAAATTCTGTTACTTTAGGTGACATACAGGTAATTACTCCAAGAAATATATTGTCAACAACACTCTATCTGGCTAGTTCTTATGCTAATAGAATCATCTTTTTTTTCTTTCTTATCTCACATTTGTATAGTGTTTCACAGCTCACAGAAACCCTGAAAGGGACCTTAGCAATCATCTAGGCGGTACAGTAGATGGAGTGCTGCATTTGAAATCAGAAAGACCTTGAGTTTAAATCTCACTTCAGAAACTTATGTTGTGTCACTCTAGGCAAGTCAATTAATACTTTTCAGACTCAGTTTTCTCATCTATAAAATGAAAATAATAACAGTCCCTCCCTCACAGGTTGTTGCAAGAAATCCGACATAACATAGATATAATACTTTGCAAAATTTAGAGTGCTATGTAAATGCTGGCTATTATTATTTTCTTGTGGCACAGTGCATAGAAGATTGACTCGAGAATCAAAGGCCATCAGTTCAAGTGCCAGTTCTGTTTGCTCCCAGTGTGATCTTGGCTAAGTTATTTAAGCTCTCTAGTCCTTGATTTCTCCATCTGTAAGATGGGGGGATTACACTACATGGTCTCTGTGATCCCTTCTAAATCTAGATCTACACATGACCCTATGACTTAGTACAACTCTCATGGATTTTTTTTTTTTTACAGCTGAGCCAGAGAGAAGTGACTCACCTAAGGTCACACAATGAATAAATAGCAAACCTAAACCTTAAATCCAAGTCTTTCGACTGTTAGCCTCATATTCTTTTCTCGCTAATACATAATTATTTTGTCAGGAAAAGAAGTTGTCTAGGCTTTATTTTACCCTTGGTCTGAAAGGTTTGGACAGTTCCTTTTTTTTTCGTGACAGCTCTTTTTTTATGCTTCATTTAAAATCGCAGCCAGAGGCTTGTTCCTTGATGGGAAGGGATGAGGGAGGGAAAAATATCATATAAATATGCAGAAGTATGACATGATCCGCTGCCAACCCGTCACTTTATCTTCTTTTCTTGGGCAGGAGAGCCAACCACAGGGCCCAATTCACGACGAACAGGGCCCTGTCGGACATGCTGAGCAGAGCTGTGCCTCTGGGTTCGTGACAGTACAGGAGACATTTCACCCAGCAGAAGAGCAATCAAAATGTTGTTTATCAGCCTGGTATAAATTGTCATAGCCCTCTATCCACCTCAGTAGCAGCACCCCTAATGTGGGACCGAGTCACCTCTTCTGACCCAGAGAGCTAAAGAGATACACAACTGGCTGGGTGTGCCAAGGTCTTTGGGCTGGTCGGAGAGTAAATACCTGATAGTCATTGCCTGTGTCCAAATACTGTGAGCCACCTTAGGGGACCAGTCATGTCTTCCCTTAGAATTTTCAGGACCTCAAATGGGTGACTATAATGCAGACCCATGTAACAAAATATCCAAGTAAGAGGGAGAGGCATTGACCCTATAAGCAATCATTTCATCAGTGTGATTATAATTATTTGTTTTGCTACAAAGTCTTCCAAGAGAAACATTTCTCTTATTTATCTAAGTAACCAGAAGAATATAAATTAGCATCAATATTCTGTGACCTTCCAGAAATCAGTGTTTCCATTGGTCTCACCATCTTGGCCAGCTGGTTCCAACTTATATACCCAGACTTATTTCACATTACTTCTCATCATGCATTTACATGACACCCAGACTAACCTGCTTAACACTGTCCTCCATTGTTGTCCTCCATTCACAATGGTCCACCTTCCACCTTCATGTCTTTGTGCAGGTGGTCTGCCATCCCCTAGAACAGGCTCCCTCTTCACCTCTGTCTCTTAGAATTTCTGTCTCTCTTCAAGGTTTAGCTCATGTCACCCCCTATACTAGCCCTAACCCTGATCCCCTCTCCCCCAAGTTATTAGTGTTCTCTTCTTTGAAATTATTTTGTGCAGCGGGGATTGGATGGGAGCACTTTCCGTTTAGCTGGGCCTTAGTTCTGACTCCTCATGGCAGTGCTCTGGCCCCAAACTAAGAGACATGTAAAGACAATTTAAGAGTTTCTGATCCGATATTATCAACTGGTCTCTCCTGTTCCCCATATGCCTGTGATTCATGGGTGACTTCCACTGAGGTAAAGCCCTTTTCCCTTCTTGTACTTTCCTGAGCTCCCATTCCTATGCACTTTAGCCCTACCCTTCCACAGTCTGTATTCTCCTCTGATTTCTGGAACTGCTACAGCATTTTAACAGACACTGTCATTCTGGACTTCACGCTATTGCATAGTCCTTCTCTCATTCACCTCCAAAGCACCGTAACAGGAGGAAGAAGAATATCCTTTGCCTCTCATTGTTTCTCCAGATGTTCCCTTTGCCATTATCACTCAGTAGCTTCTCCAGCTGTTGCCACACCTCATTACCATCATACAAGTCATTGGTCGTCCTTTTTCAAAAAGTTCAGGATCTAGTTCATAATCTTCCTCTCAGCATCATCTCCTACCCTCATACTTTGGGACTTCAAAGTGTAAAGTGATGTCCCCCTGAACACTTTGGCCTCACCATCAATTTCCTGAACTCCAATAACTTACAAATCTTTTCTCCATCTCATCTATCCATAGGTATAGTCAGACTCTCAATCTCATCATCCCCCATAGCTGTGCTCGCTCCTTGATCCAGAATGCTGAAATCCTATCTTACACTAACTTCCTCTACTTCTATCTCTACCTCTGCTTTATTCTTCCTAAAGGTATTGTTCATTCCCACTGAGACTTCCAATCTTTCTACTTCTCCCTCTTCTCACAGTCCATCATTCTAGCTCTAGTTTCATTTTCCTCTCTCTAGTCTTGAATCTATTGTTAATAAACTTTAAATTATCTTATACCTTTGAATTTCTTTTCTGTTCTACTTTGTATGCAAAAATATTCATTTGGGGATGAGTGTTAATTAAGTTCTGAACAAAAAATAAAATTTTTGAAAGTGGAAAAATAAGGAATTTCCCCTTCCCCCTTATTCTGTCTTTAACTATACTATGCTAACCCCCAACTGCAGGTTAACCCCACCATCTACCATAACAACTTACTCTATGCTACTGAAGAAAGTCATGTAACCATACCAAACCTATTCACTACAGATGTATGTTTTCTAATCTCAACCTTTCCCTCCCCGTTGTACAATCCTTGCATTCTTCCATGATTAAATCTCTCATGGCAGCTATTCCAAATGCTCCTCTTTTCTCATCAAGTTTCATAAATCATCCTTCTCCCCTACTCCATTGTCTTCATCCTCAGAAGTCTTTCTCTAAAACACAGGGACCTTCCCAGAGGTCAGAGAGGAACTTACAACTGAAGATAAATAAATTAGAGATGAGAATGGAGGTACAAAGAAGGAATATGGCCCCATCAGCACACAAAGACATTTCAATAATGTAGCATGGACTCCTTTCTTCACTCCCCCCCTTTCCAAAAATTCCGAAACCATTTAATAAATGCTTCTTGGATTTAGAGGGTTGTCTTGGGATCCTCAGGTTTTCAATCCTGGAGTTGATCCCCCATCCAGTATATAATTCTTCACAGATCAAGCCAGTTTGGCACATAAAATCTTCAATAAAAAGGAATTTACCAAAGCAGAGTAGCAAGATTCATTAAAAACATTAAATTAAATAGCCATACCCCTCATGACATGTTTCTTAGTGATGGTCTCAACTCACTCTTAAATACTTTTTCTTAACAGCACAATGGAAACAGTACACATCAAGTCAACTCAGGGTGTCAACATAGGAACTGAGAACACTATGGAATGTTTCCCCTTGATACGATCTATCAAGAGATCACTGGAGCTCCAAACATAGCCGTCATTTTTCTTCTAGTTATTCCCAGATTTCCTCTCTGTCTTTTCCAACTCTCAGCTCCTCTTTCAAGGGACTTACCCCAATGTCTCTCAAAATTCAGTCTTCTAGGAACTGTAGTCTAGAAAGAAAAATTCTGATTTATTACCATAAAATGTCAAGTAGAGACCCTGGGAAGATAGCAGAGTAGGAAATAATCTAGGGGACTGACCTCTGCCTCCCATTACCACAAATAAACAAGTAAAGAGACCAAAAATGCAATAAAAATCATTAGATTCAGGAAGAAGAAAATTGAAATAATATACCATGTGATTCTTTTTTATAGAAAAATGTTTCCAAGAACAACTGAACAGACTGACCCTACTGTCTCCTCACAGATCAGGTTCTGTGTTAGTTTGTTCTGTGGCTGGATGTGTAAGAATGTGCATAGGCTTAATGGGGCAATCTCTTATTAGCTGGAAGTCTAAGCTAAGGATCTCTGGTGTTGCTCAACACAAAAGTAAAAAAGTTAAGAAGAAAGATACAATACTAGCTGGTCATTTGGGGGAACTATGTCAGGAGTTAGAATGGAAAAGACCCTGAAGGCCCTATTAGTAATCCTGTGCCTTCACTTAGTCAGTGAATCCAACAATGGAAGAGGAAGGTAGGAAATGGGTTTCTGGCAGGAGGAAACATGGAAATCCCAAAGACATAGGAGGGTGAGGCAGAGAGATAGAGTCTCCCTCTGGATCATCTGGGAATTCTCTCAGTGAATACCATTCTTAATTGTAGTTCCGCACAGATAGGGTGACCAGTATCCACTGGTTCAGACAGAATTCTTGGGGAAGAATCCCTTCTTTATTTACATTGAATTTAGGGATGAAGCAGAAAGGAAGATTGGAAGCCATGATCAATCTCAGAGAAAGTCACAGCTGCCTGTACATCTCATCTGCACAGAGAAAAGACTTGAGCACCTCCCTCTGGAGCTGCAATGACTCCCACCTGCAGGCTGTGCACAAACCCTGAACCTGGGCCCCCAGCCTTGCTCCCTAAGAGCAGAACCTAGGATAAAAAACCTTACTCGGGCTCCTCTGTTTTAAATGTCTAGCCAATTTTATCTCACTTCAAGCCCATGAAATTGTGTACTAATAGTGTAAATAGTAAATTGCAATAAACATTTCATCTAAATTTAAAGTACGCAGCACTTACTAATTCACTGGAATCTTTTTTTTTTCAGACAGATTCTCTTGATATCTCTCAGCTGTGGACATTTTTCTCTGGCTGTATCCCATGCCTGGAATACTCACCCTCCTCATCTCCACCCATTGGTATCCCTGGCTTCCTTTAAGTCCCAACTAAAATCCCACCTTCTATAGCATAACATACTTGACACCTCCAAGATGTCTGGAGGAGTAGCTTTTTTATGCGCTTCTCCCCAGTTCTGTACTGGCACACAGTGACTAATTATAGTTTGGCATCCTCTCTATCCCAGCACTTGGGTTATATGCTTCATGTTCATGTCACCACTTCCTCTAATTCTAGAGACTCAGAGGAGTGTTTTACTCCCCCTTCAACTCTCTTTCAGGCCACCAGCAGGGCCTCTGGGCCTGGAGCAACTGGGTAGATCCCTAAATTGCCTGAGGCTTCTTGAATTATCTAGGGCTGGGGTTCATAATCTTGGGTCCATGAACTTTTTAAAAAATATTTTGATAAATAAATTTCAATATAACCGGTTTCCTTTGTAATTCTATGTATTTTTATTTTATATCCATCTATTTTGATTTTTAAAAAATTATTCTGCGTAGCGGTTCATAGTTTCACCATAGTTTCACCAAGGGAATTCATGTAAGAAAAAAAAGGGTTAAGAACCCCTGATCTAGAACTAGTGAAAGGAAGAAAAAGGAGCATGCTCTTCAGAGTTGTGGTCACTGCTACAGTAATTATTTGTTTAGTGATTTTAAAAAAATAGCAAGTAATTATTTTGTAACTTTAGATTCTAGGTAGGAAAATGCTGTTATGTGTTGGAGTCAAGTCAACTGTACTCTTACCACAACCTTGGCATCAGCCCTAGGAGCAGAGTTGGAGCCACCCAACATTACTAAAGATGAATAACTACAGTTGACTGGCATTACTCCTAGGGGCCCTGCCAAGTAACAAGAGGGCTTAGAGGCGCTAGGACATGCATTATGAAGCACTTTAGTTTCTTGTAGATGTATTGGAGTGGAAAATTGTCCAAGCAGACCCCCACAAGACTATCCAGATGTGTTCCTTTGGTATCAGCCCACGTAGCAGTCTGTCATTTGTAGAGAGGTACCTTAACCCTCCTTAAAACTCACTGTAAGGTTGAGCAGGGTGGGACTTTTTTTTTTTTTACTGTTTTCTCTTTTGGAGCACTTATGTAATCAAGTGCCTTTGATGAGTCTGGCCTTTGTTTCTTTGATTAAATCAGGAGTTTTTGATGACCTGTTTACCTCAAAGGAAAGCCTAGTTTACATGGGTTTGAGTTGCATGGTTGCTATGCCCTTTGACCCTGAACAGGGTATATAAACTCTATATAAAGAGGTTAGCGTTTTGTTTGGAGCTCTCACTCACTGGAAGAGTGTTGGTGTGGGGACTCTGGGTAGCTGCTGGAGCCCCCTGGCTTTGAAGAAAACCCAGGTGTTGGTGCTTCTTTTCTTGGTAACTTTGTATTTGATTTCTTGATCAGACATAGCCTATCTGTTGAATTGTGTTATTTGATCTGTTGACATTTTCTGTTTGTAATTTCTATTTGTATTTGCTCTGAAGTTCAGGGTGCTGGCTTTCCCCCAGAACTAAGTGAATGATATATGTATGCTTGATTAAAGTGAGATTGTTAACCCCTTAAAGTTACTTTCCTTAGGAAAGCAGATCAAAGAACCTGTGCTGGCAGCTCTTGTTGCTGGTCTTGTTGGGTCTTACACCCCTACAGCAGCTGCTAGCCACATTGTTGTTACACTCAACTGACAGAATTCCTAGAACAGGTCCATGAGTGGATGAGGGTGAGTGATGCATGGTCAGAATGCCAAGGTGGAAAAGTCGATGGCCTGGATCTGGAAAGCACATTATTGTTGAAGGCTACATCAGCATCAGCCTAAAGTTTGTGAGAGCATGAAGTAGGAGTTATGAGAATGAATTTATTGAATTATTTTTCCAAGAGACTGACAGCATCAAAGACTGACTTTCAAAAGCACATAGATCTATGTGATCACAACCTGCACATATCTTATGATTAGTTGTGTTTCACTAGGTTACCCCTGACCCAGACAGGCCAGATCACTCCCAGGGGGCTGCAAACTTCTTTTATACAATATTTCCTATTAAAATGAACCCCCCAAAAAGAAAAAAAATTCATCTCCCTTGCATCAAATCTGGGAACTCCAGAAAAGAGATAGGGAAGGTATTTGGGAGATCAGAATCTTACTTTTTAAAGGAAAAGTTGTATGTTTGGAATTAGCTATAAATACCCACTTTCCACATAAGCAAGATTGTCTGGCCAATTGCTACAGAAGACAATGGAGTAACTAACATACAGGGGTAAAGCAAGAAAATTACTGGTGTGCAGTGGCCTAATATTAAACGTTAAATGGACATGCCACACAAAGTGATGTTGGAATACAAGTATGTTAGGAAAAGCTCTGACCTTAGAATAAGATGTCACTTCAAAACCTAGCTCTGCTAATGTAAAACATTTGTAACCTTGGACAAGTCACTTTATCTCTGGACTTCATTTTTCTCACATGTAAAATGAAGAGTAAATGATCACTAAGACCCCCTTCCAGCTTTAAATCTTATACATGTCTATGAACTCAATTTAAATTTTTGGAGTATTCATTAAAATACTTCTTTTTTTCCTTTCCTCCTTATCACTTTGTTAAATGATTCTTCTTCCACAGAACCCTGGATGATAGGCTAGAGGCCTAAGAATTTGAGCTCTCCAAAAATCTTTCCCATCACTAGTTGCCTTTGAGCAATATGACTGGATAACTATTTATACACTATATCTTAAGGGTCCTCATTCTTACCACAAGGTGCTCCAACCAACTTCCTGTCACTCTACCCTATGCCTACAAAGCATCACTTATTTATTTTTATTTTTATCTTCAGTTTCAGATTCTCTCCCTCCCTCCACCTCCTCCCCCACGCATTGAGAAGGCAAGAAATATGACACACATTATACATGTGAAATTATACAAAACACTTCCACATTAGTTATGTTGAAGAAAAAAGGCAAGAAAAATAGAGAGAGAAAAATTCAATCTATATACTTAAGTCTATCAATTCCTTCTCTGTAGGTGGATAGCATTTTCATGAGTTCTTCAGAATTGTCATGGATCATCATATTGATCAGAGTACCTAAGTCTTTCACAATTGATTACTGTTACAATATTGCTTTTATTTTATACAGTGCTCTCCTGGATCTGCTTGCTTCATTTTGTATCATTTCATATAAGTCTTCCAAGGTTTTCCTAAAACTATCCCCTACATATTTCTTACAACACAATAGTATGCCATCACATTCATGTACCACAACCTATCCATCTCTTCTCCAATTGATGGGCATCCTCTCAGTTTCCAATACTTTGCTACCACAAAAGATTTGCAACAAATATTTTTGCACATATGTGTGGGTCCTTTTCTTTTTTTTTTTTGAGTGGGGGGGAGCTACAGACTTCAATATTGATACTAGGTATTGATGGGTCAAAGGGTATGCACAGTTTTATAGCCCTTTGGGCATAGTTCCAAATTGTTCTCAAGAATGGTTGGATTAGTTCACAACCTCACCAACAGTGTATTAGTGTATTTATTCTCCTACATATATTCCAGCATTTGCCATTTTCTTTTTCTGTAATCTTAGCCAATCTCAAGGGTGTGAGGTGGTACCTCAGAGTCACTTTGATTTTCATTTCACTAACTATTAGTGTCTTGAGAGCATTTTTTATATGACTATTGATGGATTTAATTTCTTCCAAAAACTTCCTATTCGTATCCTTTGAGCATTTATCAATTGGGGAATGGCTGTTATTCTTACAAATGCATATCAATTCCTTATGTATTTAAGAAATGACACCTTTATCAAAGAAACTTGCTGTAAAAATTTTCACCCAGTTTCCTGCTTTCCTTCTAATTTTTGACTGCAGTGGTTTTGTTTATACAAATTTAGCATTACATAATAAAAATTATCTATTTTTCCTCCCATGACCCACTCAGTCTTTTGTTCGGTTATAAATTCTTCTCCTATCCAATAATTTGAGAGGTGAGTTTTTCCATGCCCCCTTAATTTGCATAAGATATCCTATATGTCTAAATCATGCACGTATTTTGACATTATCTTGGTATACTATATGAGAGCTTGATCTGTACCTAGTTTCTGCCAAACTTCTTTTCAGTTTTTCCAGAAGTTTTTGTCAAATCATGAGTTCTTGTCCCAGTAGCTGAGATCTTTGAGTCTGTTAAATACCAGATTACTGTGTTCATTTGCTTTGGTATATTGCATACCTAATCTATTCCATTAATCAACCACTTTATTTCCTATCCAGCACCATTTTTTAAAAATGATTAACACTTTATAATATAGTTTGAGATCTGGTACTGCTAGGCTGCCTTCCTTCACATTTTTTACATTGATTCCCTTGATATTCTTGACTTTTGTTACTCCAACTTAATTTTGTTATTATTTCATTTTTCTACCTCTATAATTCTTTAATATTTCGAATGGCATGGCACTGAATAAGTAAATTAATTTAAGTATTATCATTTTTATTACATTGGTTCAACATACCCATAAGCAATTAATGTTTCTCCAGTTATTTAGATCTGTCTTTATTTGTGTGAATAATGCTTTGTAATTGTATTCATATAGTTCCTGGTAGTTTCTTGGCATGCAGATTTACACTTTTTACTTTCTACAGCTATTTTAAGTAGAATTTATCTTTCTCGTCTTGCTGGGTTTTGAAGGCAATATATAGAAATGCTGATGATTTGCATGGGTTTGTTTTATATCCTGCAAATTTGCTAAATGTGTTAATTGTTTTGACTAATTTTTTGTTGACTCTCTAAGGTTCTCTAAGTATACCATCACATCAGCTGGAGAAAGCAATAGTTTTGTTTCCTTATTGCCTACACTTATTCTTTCCATTTTTTTTTCTTGTCTTATTGCTATAGCTAGCATTTCTAGGACTATATTTAATGATAATGGTAATAATGGACATCTTTGCTTCACCTTTGATCTTACTGGAAAAGCTTCTGTTTTATGCCTATTACAAATAATGCTTGCTCTTGGTTTTAGATTGATATTACCTATCATTTTAAGGAAAACTTCATTTATCCCTATGCTTTCTTATATTTTTAATAGGAATGAGTGTTATATTTTACCAAAAACTTTTTCTGCAACAATTGACATAATCACATGACTGTTGTTTTGCTTTTGATGTTATCAGTTTCTAATATTGATCCAACCCTGCCTCCCCTGGTATAAATCCAACCTGTTCATAGTATATGATCTTTACGATATATTGTAGTAATCTTCTTGCTAGCATTTTATTTAAATTTTTGTATCAATATTCATTAGGAAAATTAGCCTATAGTATTCTTTCTCTGTTTTTGTTCTCCCTGGCTGGGGTACAAAACCAGAGTTATGTCTTCTGTTAATGTTGAAAATTTATATTTTTGGAAATATTCATCCATTTAATTTAGATTGTCAGCTTTATTAGGATAAAGTCAGGGAAAATAACTCCTAATAATTGTTTCAATTTCATTTCCATTGGTGATGCATTCACCACCATTCTTTTTTTCATATTGGTAATTTGGTTCTCTTCTTTTTTTAAAAAAAAAATCAAATTATCTAATGGTTCACCTATTTTTTTTCATGAAAGTAGCTCTGGTTTTATTTATTAATGGTTTTCAATTTTCAATTTTATTAATCTTTCTTTTGGTTTTTAGGACTTCTATTTCATGTTTGATAATTTTTAATTTGTTGTTTTTTCTGTTTTTTTTTTAGTTTCATGTCCAATTTATTGATCTGTTCTTTCTTGCTTTTATTTATATAAACTTTTAGAGATATAAATTTCCCCTTAAGTATTACTTTGGCTTCATCCAACAAATTTTGGTATATTGTCTTATTGTTGCCATTCTCTTTAATGAAACTATTGATTATTTCTATGTTTTAGTCTTTGTCCCACTCATTCTTTAGAATTAGATTATTTAGTTTCCAATTAATTTTTAATCTATGCTCCAAAGGCCCTTTATTAAATGTAATTTTATTGCATTATGTTCTGAAAAGGGTTCATTTACTACTTCTTTTGTTTGTGAGGTTTTATTCCCTAATATATGGTCATTTTTGTGAGGGTGTCATGTACAGCTGAAAATAGGTATACTCTCCAGGGATCTACCATATTTAACTTTTTAAAAATTCCATTTATCTACTTAATTCCTTACTTTTTTTATTTTAGGTTAGATTTATCTAAATCTGAGAAGAGTAAATTAAGTTCCCTCACTAGTATAGTTTTACTGTTTGCCTTAATCAACCTTCCCTCTTAACATCCCATCCCCTTTCTATTAGCCCAATTCCCTCCTACTTCCCTGTTTGGGTAAAATGAATTTCTACTTCTAGCTCTGTGTGTGTGTGTGTGTGTATGTGTGTGTGTGTGTGTGTGTGTGAGAGAGAGAGAGAGAGAGAGAGAGAGAGAGAGAGTGAGAGAGAGAGAGAGAGAGAGAGAGAGAGAGAGAGTATATTCTTCCCTCCTTGAACCCATTTAGATAAGAGTGAATTTCAAATGTTGCCCATTCCCTCCACCTCATTTCTCCATCACTGTAAAAATTCCTTTTGTAGTACCTCTTTTATGTGAGAGAATTTCCCCCATTCTTCCTCTCTATTCATTCTTCTCTTTATCACCTTTCCATTCTTCTTTTGATATTAACTGAGGCCTAGAGAGATTAAATGTCTTGCCTAATGTGACAAATGTTATCCATGTCTTAGATCTGAAGGCTCTGGGCTTATATAAATGATATTCAACCTTAAGAACTTCTCACAAATCAATCTCTTTTCATTGGGATCCAACCCAGGATCTATCCTGCAAACATCAGAATTTGAGTTATTTTGTTCTCCCCTGCAACCCCAGCCCATTCTGGGCTCCTTCTGGATAAATCAGAATAAAGATCATGTTTAGATATCTCCATATAATGGCCCTTGGCTACCATGCACACATCATAACTACTTGTACATTGAAAACAAAAAAAGCTGTTGTTTTTTAACATGGCAGGGAGAAGAAACAGAAAAGTTTTTAACTTAATAGTCAAAACAAATTTTTTTTTTGCTTTCTCTGTTGTGCCTTTTTCTTCTTCAAAAACTCTCCAGACTTATAGTTCCAATCCAGGCTTGAGACATCCCCTCTCCATAAAAAAGGAAGAAAATCATTGTTCTCCCTAGAATCCATCTTCTTTTCTAGAAAACTGGAACAGTTCACATAAATCAACATACTAGTAAAGTGCAAGGTCCAGCATTTCTACTCCACATTGTAATTCTGTCTTTTGTTCCTCCTTACTTATGGCCCCTACTTGGTCCTTGATCTCTGCTTGGTCCAGGAATTCAGTGCTATTCATGATCTCCTCTTCTCTCCAGGACACTTGGACCAGGAATGTGGTGTTACTCAAAGACTCCTTTATGTTTATAAGGCTGGTCCCTGAATTCCTCCATTATTCAGTAGCTCCTTGCTCAACTATAACTGCCTCCATGCAGATCTGAGGCCACATAGTGGCCTGAAAGGGCTTGGCAGATACCAGGCTTCTTTTACAGGGGACAGTGTTTACGTGTCTTCTAAGGTGTCTTAGTTCTGGTTTTCCCTCTCTGTATCTGTGTCTGCTATCCTTTATAAAAGCCAAGTCCAACAACAGGTGTCAGATGTATGAATATCCATGTTTCAATTAATCATCCTCACTTTTGGTATTAATTGAGATATTTCTTCCATTTTGAATGTTAAAGAAGACATTTTTAATGTTAGACGTGTTCATCAGTGAATAGCAATGAGGAGCCAGGACAATGCCTGCATGCATACCACCTACAAAAAGGAAGGAAGGAAAAAGCAAAATGATAAACAATAGTTCTAACATACCACTTAGAGCCATAGATGTAAGTAGACAGGAAAGAAAGAATTCTTTCCATATATATATATACACACACAATTACTCCTCCATTAGAATATAAAAGAGATTGTTTATATTTGTACACCCAGAATACAGCACAACTGACACATACTAGGTGCTTAATAAATACTTGTTGATCGATTAACTTCTCTTAGTAAGAGGCATTATTGTTACCAATAACAATAGTGATAGCTCATATTAATATAGAATCTATTTTTAAAGCACTGCATGTATATATATATATGTATGTGTATATATATATATATATATATATATATATATATATATATATATATATAAAACCTCACTTTTATGTATTCATTGAGGGATGCCAAGTTCCTACTTGATAGATACTAATAGTATCTGGCACTAATAGTACTAGTACCTAGTACCTAGATTCTAATAGTATGTCTAATAGTATGTCAAAGGCCTTCTATTTGGTACACAAGACACTCTGTCCAAACAGGATTCCAGTGGAAAGATTGGGTTATGTTGTACTTTTAAAAGTCATAATTTTGGTCACTATTGATGATAAGCCTTCCTTAAAGAATGCCAACACTCATACACGTGCATGCGTATCTAACCATTTATGGGTAGGCATGCCCATCAGGCTATGGGAAAACAAATGATCAGTCTTAGAAAACAAAGTACATCTGGGACATCAGACCCTTTGTCAGCCTCAGAAACATAGCATTTCATTTTATGTCTCAATCCAACAAGCATTTTAAAAGAAGATATATGTAAAGGGCCATATTAGGTACTGAGACTAAGACAAGAAGAAAATAGTCCCTGCCCTCAAGGAATTTACATTCTACTCTTAATTATAACTCTTTTTCAAGTTTCAAAGGAACTTTAGAGAGCCTCTAAACCAATTCTCTCTTTTTATAGTTGTAGAAAGTGAGAGTAAAGAGATTAAATGACCTTCCCAAGGTCATACAGCTGGTTAGGGAAAAAGCCAGAAGAGAATCCAGTTCTTTTGACTCCATGTGTAGTATTCTTTCTCTTACATGATACTGCCTTGTTACTTATTATGTTATGAAAAACCTCTTATATCACCCATCACAGAAGGAAGTACGGAGATTTAGACAGGAGAAAAGAATAGAAGAGCCTGGGGTGATGTGATGGCTCTCAAGTATTTGAAGGGCTATCATGTGAAAAAGGAATTAGCTTGGTTCTGTTTGTCCTGAGAGAGCAGAACCAGGAGCAAAGGATAGAAGTTACAGGGAAGTAAATTTGGATTTGATGTTGGGAAAAAAGTTCTTAATAATTAGAGCTACCCAAAAGTGGAATGGTTTGCCTCCAGAGGTAGTAGCTTCAGTATAATTGGTGGGCTTTGAGCATAGACTGGATGACCAGCTGCTGAGGATTACTGGGGATTCTTTTCAAGTATAGGTTGGATAAGAAGGCCATAAAGGTTCCTTACAACTCTAAACTTCTGTGATCCTGTGAACATTGCCCAGAAAATATCTATGCAGGAGTCATATCATCACATAATTAGGTCCTTAACTTCTAATAACCTTCCTTACCCTGAGAACCTTACAATGTAGACCCTGTACTCTGCCAATTGACAGTGTCTACCCAGGGAAGAGTTCAATATAATATAACATTAATGGAGAACAAAAATGGGGGAGACACTAGTCAGAAAAAGACATAGAGAGGAGGGATGAGGGGAAAAAATAAAATAGACTAGGAACTAGATGCAAAATAGGAATGACCCTTTTTCTGCCCTGGGGCTCCATGATTGGAGTCTCAATTAAAAACATAAGAAGCATTGGACCTTTTGCTGGTTTTTATCTTGTTTTTGTTTTTTTAAAGATCCATTTCTAGGAGCCTGCCTATGGCACTGAAACCTTTTTTTTAGCTTTCCCCTCAAGCCTCCCTTTCTCTCCTTTACCATTCAATGAAACTTTGACATGAAAAGAAAACCTGCCCAGCTGGAAGTAGTCTTTCCCTCACGAGATTTCCTGGCACTTGGCACTTCACTAATATACTTCTCACACACTAATTTGCATCATATATAATCATAAAACCCTATTTGAAGACAGTGTTACCCCTTAGTTATGTCCTATCAGGATTAAATGACCCAAGTTATACTCTCATTATTTTAGTCACTCTTCTCTGAACCATCTCTTTTTTTCCAGCATTCTTTTTTTAATTGCATAATTAAAAAGGTCCAACTATTGTAGAATATCATGAAAAAATTATTTCTTAATTCTCATGTAGCTCTCGCAAGTCCTAGTTTCCTATAAATGTTTTCTTTTCACAACAATATGAATAAAAGAAAACAAGAGTGAGAAAGGAGGAGAGGGGAAGGAAGGAAGGAAGGAAGAAAGGAAGGAAGGAAGGAAAGTAGGAAGGAAGGAAGGAAGGAAGAGAGGAAGGGAGTGAGGGAGTGAGGGAAACATAGGAAGAAAAAAAGCATTTGTGGGCCTACTAATATACAAGAACTGGGCGTACAAACGCAAAAGCAAAGACAGTGCCCCCTCTCAAGAAGTTTGCATTCTAACGTGCTAAGCAACACACAGAGGAGAAGTAATGGCTAGGAAGGGTTTTGTTCCAAACGTTATGGAGACAATGATTCCAAGTATTAAATAACTTTTCTCTTTTTCACAGCAGAACTACCTCACTGCTTCAAATTCAATTTATGGCAAACTCTGAGCCCTACTCCTTACCCTAAATCAAGTGTTTTTCTGCTGCCAGTAGTTTCCAATCTTTCCCAAGATGTATTGGCCAATGTCGTATTGTTTGGATGTTTGTTTGTGCCATCATAGGTTTGTCCCTAACCCTTTCCTCTATTGATTTTTTTTCTGGCTTTGAGGAAGCATTTCCCCTAGTTTCAAGGTCAACTGAAAATTTATTTTTGAAAGAGTGCTCCAAATGACTAATAATAAGAGAAATGAAAATCAAAACAGACCTATGGTTTTTTAATTACTTCCACCCTCTAAATTGGGAAGGACAAAAATGGTAACATGCAGTGTTAGAGCAGTTGTGGAATGATCAGCATGTTAATACATTTTTGGCAGAGCTGAGAAATAGTGCAACCATTTTCGAAAGCAATTTGGAATTATGTGAACAAAATGACTAAGATGTCAATACACCTTTGAGACTCCATTGCTAAGCTTATATTCCAAGGAAGCCATCAATAAGAAGAAAGTCCCCATATACACCAGAATATTTAAAGCAGCACTTCCTTTGACAGCAAAGAATTGGAAGCAAAGTAGATACTCATTAACTGAGGAATGGCTAAGCAAATTGTGGTCTATGAATGTAATGGAATATTACTGTGCTGAATAAAAAGATATACGTAATAAATACAGAGAAGCATGAAAGATCTGTACGAACTGATACAGAGTGAAGTAAGCTGAACAAAGACTATAATATACATGATAACTACAAAAATGTAAATGGAAAGAACAACCACACACCAAAAAATCAAAAGTGAATGTAACAAAGATCTAGCAAGTCTCAAATGCAAAAATATGAGAGGACGGCTCCAACATAGCCCTTTGTGGGTGTGGGAAGCTCACAAATGCTATGCATCACATGTATTTTCAGACTCTTTCAATGTACTGATCAGTTTTTTCCTCTTTAAATAAAATACTATTTGTTATATATCTCTCAGGGGGAGGGAAGAAGAAGGATATTGGAGATTTACTATAATTTAGTGAAAACAGAAGATATCCATAAAAACTTACTTGTCTTACTCTGTCAGTAACCAACCGTTATTCAGAATAATATACAAATTTCATTTGCATGGGTTCTTTTTATCAATTCTTTAGAAGCATAATTGAATCTGATGGGCCCTAGGGATTGATTGATAGAGATAGGGGGATCAGGGGATGTGAAAAAAAGAATTTAACTGTTGCATCAGAAGTATGAAGGAAACTTTGAAATCTCAGAATGACCAGACCCTTTCAGCATAAATTGAGTATCTTGGCTGAGCGGACCAAGCAAAAGTACCTCATTATTCTGTTTCTAGGCTTGTGCTCCTTTTACCTCTACTGAACTGTACTAAAGGGTATAAGATGGAAGGAGCCCATCCCCTGACATTGCTCAGACTCTCATTCTTCATATAACAGACGAACCAAAGTATCAGAGCTGTCTCTCGGCATGTCTAAGAAAACAGCCTTCCTATGATTTAACTAAACAAAGATTTGGGCTGTTGGCTATGGGAGATGAGAGATGTCACTTTACTTTTTATATTTTTGTCACTAGATGGGGCTGATGCACTTGCAAATCTGAGTCTTTCCCTATAAGAAGGAGAGCAAGTTGGACTTGGGGTTGTGAGGGAGAGCATTCAATGAGAGAGACTGCCATTGACCTTCTGTCCTCAGAAGAACCTTCTATCCCTTTTACTCATAGCATAACAGTCTGCTACTTCTTCCATAAATGGCAGAACCAGGAAGATAACAGCAAGGGGCTTGATACATTTTTCCTTCTCAACTGCTCAAAACTGTGACTAGGGATTCATACACAAAGGGTACATTCATTTGTGGAGAGGGGAGGAGCAGAGAGGAGGGGTGTTGAGACACACAGTCCACCTTGGGGGAGTTGCACTATAAGAAGCTGTATCACATCCTTAAAGAGTCTGTACCTCTTTATAGTGCAACTGCCCCAGGATGAACTGTCTGCTATGGACTAACTCATGATACAACCAACAGTCTCTGATATCCCAACCCCTGGAAAGATATGAGTGTGTGTAGATATATTAACGTATATTTGTGTGCTTAGCACATATTTGTATCCCTAATGCTTAACACAGTGCCTAGCACAAAGTAAGCCCTTAATAAATGCTTTATCTATCTGTCTATAAGGGGAAGAAAGAAATCTATTGTTGGGAACATAGGCCCCATGAGAAGTGAACCATAAGAAAAAGTATGGGTACATTGATACTATATAGTTGAACAACAATCATTTTGCAATATCTTGATGGAGAATTCCCAGCTACTTGTTGCCCTAACATTAGAAAGTCCCCATCCACTATTGAAGGAGAAATAGAACATTACGAATTGTTCAAAGACACTATAAAATGGATGGTCTTTTCCACTATTATAAACTGTTTGTTGTCCTTGGATAAGAGACCCTGAAGTTGTATCTAAAAACTTTTTTCATAATTATAAAATTATTTGGTCAATTTCCTTTGTCTCCTGCCCTTAAACAGGAAATGTTTTCTTATTCCAATAAATTCTTCCAGTTGCATTCCAAATACTCTCCATTGCCCAGAAAATATCTATGTTAGGAATCATATCATTGCATAATTAGATCCTTAGTTTCTAATAACTTCAGTCTGAATACAATAAGACCTTGTGCCCTGTCAACTGACAGTGTCTCCCCAAGGAAGATTTCAGTATAATATGATTCTAAACCCCCTCTTTCTCCAATACTACCTCTCCTATGAAATGTTTTATTTATCTATCCTAAGATGTCACAAAATGCTGCTAACTGGTTTGTACTCCAAGATGGCCTGAAAGGCTGAAAAAACAAACCAAACCAAAACAAAAACAAATCTATATCCTAGGAAACTGAAGCTGCTATTCAGTGAGAGCAGTATTCCTTGGCAGGCTAATAAATTTCTTTACTTTAAGTTTGTCCTTTCGTCTTTGACTCACAATCGCAGGACCCCTATTAACAAGTACCCCTTTCCCAAGAGATCCCATTGCTTTCAAAGTATTTCCCCAAATAGATATGGGGAATTCAAGCAGGGGGAACAATAGGAGCAGGAAACATATCTTATCTCAAGCCCTATATATAATATATATTATATACTATATACTATATATATATATTATACTATATATAATATATAATATATCAGCATCTTATGCCAAAGTGTAGGTTACAGTTCTGCCACTGCCTCTGAGTGAAACCCTATTGTCACCTCGGGAATGTTGATCCAAGAATAAGCAGGGGGAAAGGGAGAGAGCAGGGGACAATGGCATTTTTAGTGGTTTGGGAGAGACAGCTAATTACTTTATGTGTTAGGTGAGATAGCCATGGAGGTCCCTTTCAACTCATACTAAAGTTCATTCTAATTCTTCTAAACAAAGAATGCAGCATCATTTTTGATGGCTAAGACAGGTGCTCAGTAGGAGAATTTTATTACTTGCATTTAGTAAAGACCTTAGAAACAATCTAGTCCAGCCCCTTTATTTTACAGATGAAAGAAAGAGAACGATTCTATAGGGTCATTCTTTCTGCCTCTAACACCAGGCACCAATAATTCTGACATTAAAGGTGTTAGAAATACAGCCTCGAGACCTACCACAGAGCATTGGGGCATCAGGAACTATACTTCTCGTCCAAGCTCTACCAGTGACTTTCCTATGACCAAGTGGCATCAATTCTCTACTCTGCCCCATTTTTTTTCCTCCCTGAAGGGGGATAGGCATTACTGCCCTTATGCTTTCATGACTGCACAGGTACATGGATTTTGCGTAGAATTCTCGGATTTGAGGCATGAGACTCAGGAACTTCATGGAGAGCTAGAAAAGTTTCAAATTATACTTGAGGGTAGAAGATCCCACTGTGGAAGTCACTGGCTGGATAAGGGTTCTTTTTCAGGCAATATACTCTCAAGGGTTAAACATTAGCAGTGTTCTAAAGGGAAACACCCAGGATTCTTTGCTTTGAGGCTGGGTGTGCCTTTGGTGTGGTCACCACTCCCCTACTCAGAGATACCACAGAACCTAGAGAGGGAGCCACAGCTGAGTAGCTGCCACACTACTGGCTGGTTCTGGGCCTAAGGACTTCTCAGCTCCACCCGTGGGCTTGAGTTGAAATGTGGGACAATTTACCATTACTTTAATTCCTCTGTCTCCTCCCTCAGTCAAAGATTAGGAGAAGACACTGAAATTGGGGCCCTAGGACCCATCTCCCCCTTGGAAAATGAGGCTGGTGATAGGAGTGATTGTGCTTCTCACCTTTGGTAAGTGTTCTGGGGGCCCCATTTGGATTCAGGGAGTTGGGGCCACATGGCAAAGCGAGGGATGTGTGCCGCCTCCACCTCCCCCCATCCCATTACTGTTCAAACAAGAAGACTTAGGAAAAGGAGTTAAAATCTTCTCTGCCCTTTTCTCTTGGTATCCCCTGCCTCTGGGTAGGGCTGGGTTAGATAGCACTGTAGGATAGCAGCTAGAGTTTGGGGGTTTGTAGTCAGACGGTTGGGTTCTAATCCTGCCCTGCTAGTCGTAATATAATATTCCTCGTATTACAGGGCTGTTCTGAGTTTCACGTGACCTATTATACATATAAAATGCATTGCAAATCTTAAAACACTAAATAAATGTCAGTTATAAAATAATAGCAATACAAATAGTTATCATTATTCACACTAATTTCACAGAAGACTTCTGAACGCTTTGGGAGGAGGAGGGGGACGCTGGTTGTTTGTTTTTGCCTTTCTTTGTGCCCCCCCCCCCAAATTAACACATAATCTTTCAGTTAATGTTTATTGGTTTGTTGACAATTGAAATCCATTCAGCCTAATACCCATACACTTTAGAGCCCCTGCCCATGCTTATAGGGGCTTTAAATTCCCCTTAGAATGAAGGCTATTAGGATTCCTCTGCCTCTCTGTGACACTAATGGAGAAACACCAGAAATACAGAGAGGAGCAAGGTGAGGTCCAATGTCTTCTACTTTTTGATCCTTTATTTTCCCCCAGTACTAGGAGCTAACCCATTCTCTTCTTCACTTTTCCCTTTCAGGCACTAGATGTAACTCTCAAGTCACCCAGCCCATCTCACAAGAAGTAACAGAAGGACAAGAAGTGAATTTGCCCTGTAGTCATCAAGACATTGGCACTAATATGAATATATTCTGGTACCGACAGTTCCCCAATCAGGGGCCACAGTTCCTCATTCAAACCTATAAAACCAATGTGACCGATCAAATGGTCTCTTTGACCCTCTCTTCAGACAGGAAGTCCAGCACCCTAAGCCTTCCTCCAGTGGCTTTGAGAGACACTGCTGTGTATTACTGTATCCTGCAGAGAGCACAATGTGAAAGATGAGGGCTGCACCTGTACAATATTTTCCTCAATGGGGTGGGGTCCACAGCATGGTGAGACATAACATGAGTAGAATACAAGTCCCACAGGAGGCAGACTATCTCAGGGTTGTTTCATCTCCTTGTGCCCTAAGTCAGGGTGGGACAGAAGCTTGTGAGTAAGATCCAAAAGGTCTGGAACCTGCCTGCCTAGAGATGGCAGAATATAGTAAGTGGCTAGTATTATGTCACCTAGACCCTCTAAATAATCTTTGTCTCGGTTGCCCCTGCCCTTATCTAGGCTTAGCTGCCTCTTACATTGGGTAATGAAATGTTTCCAGAGCATCTCCAAAACAGAAGTTTTCTCAACCTGGACTCCTAATACCATTTATCCAGAATTATTTTTTGCTGCTGCCACCTGATGGAGGGCAGCTAGTGGATAGGCACAGTGGATAGAGTTCTGGGGCCAGAGTCAGGAAGACTCATCTTCCTGAGTTCAAATCTTGCCTCAGACACTTACTAGTTGTGTGACCCGGGGCAAGTCACTTAACCCTGTTTGCCTCTATTTCCTCATCTGTAAAAATGAGCTGGAAAAGGAAATGGCAAACCCACTCCAGTATCTTTGCCAAGAAAACCCCAAATGGGGCAACAAAGAGTCAGCAGTGACTAATAATGACTTACCAACAAGAGAGCCACATGATAGATCAAAGAAGGAAGATTTAAGAGGGATTGTTTTTTCAGATATCTGAGATTTATGGTCATTCCCCAAATGCCCTTCACCACTGTTCCTATTACCCATCTATACACACTATTCAGAGTGCACAGCCATATTTAATACAATGAATAGGAATCTTGGAATAGAAATTTTACTCAGATAAGATAGGTTAAAGGTACAAAATCGAATGTGACTAAATTAATTTACCATTTGAGAACTTTCTTTAATTCCTGGTCAAGTTAATTGTATCTCAGAACAACAAAACAATAATAATAATGAAAAACATGCCTTTTATAGACTAAATAATATATCTCACATATATTTGTATTTTTCAAATACATGTATATGCTATTGTGATTAATAAAACACAAATTCATTTGAAGATATTACTGAATTCAGAGTTTGTTTGCTTGACTCCAGAGTAACAGTTCCCATACTTTTACATCAGAAAGCTCTAATGTCAAAGATTTTTGCAGGTTATATGATAGTTCTTGTAATATTAATATTCATTGATGGAGAAAATACATGAAGACAAAAAGCTACTCTGAATTCAGTAAAGTCTTTAAATGACATTAATGTTTTCTCCCTCCCTTCTGCCACTCTACATTCATTCTGGGTTCACTTGAAGTCTCACCTCCTTCTTAAAGCCTTCTCTAGGTATACCAGCCTTCAGTGATGACTCCCTGGATGTGAAAGAAAAAAAATAGACCTAGGAGTTCTAGCAGACAGCGTACTCAAGGTAAAAGCACAAAGCAACGTGGCAGCCAACAGAACTCAAGTGGCTTCAAGCCTTATTATTAAAAGTTAAGTTTTTAGAGCAAGGACAATATGGTTGAAATGGAAAGAGCTCTGGATTTGGACCCATGCATCCTGGATTGCCTGACTCCAGCTCTGCTTCTTATTCATTACTATATGAGAATGGACAAGTCATTTAATCTGTCTGGGCTTGGTTTTTCTTCTCCCTAAAAAGAAGAGGTAACACTAGATGATTTTTAAAATCCCTTGCAGCTATATTTCCTCTGCTCCTTTGACAATCCTTCTGTTCTCAATCCCAGTCAAATTACATTTCAAGTATTGCTTTCAGTTCACAGAGCCCATTGACAAGCTAGAAATACACACACACACACACACACACACACACACACACATATATATATATATATATATATATGAAGAAGTGTAACTATAGGAGTGGGGTACCTGCAAACTATTTCATTATAGTGATTGGTTGAAGGAAGCAGAAGTTATTATCCTGGAAGGAAAAAAAAAGCTGGAGTTTGAGGGAGAGAAGACATGATAGTTGTCTCCCAATATTTAAAGTGCTACCATGTGGAGGGATTTAACATGTTCTGTTTGGTCCTGGAAGACAGAACTAAGATCACCGCTTGAGGGAAGAATGGAAGTTACAAGGAGAAGGATTTGGTGTCATTCTAAAGACAAACTTCCTAACAATTAAAGCTATCCAAAAGTTGAATTGGATATATCATGGAGATAATGAATGTCCAATATTTGGAGGTATTTTTGAACAGAGGCTAGATAATCACTTATCAGGGATGCTGAAGGCATAACTGATGATTTCATGGATAAACAATCTAAATGTAAAAGAGCATAAGTATAGTTATATGGAAAAAAATAGAAGCAAGTAGAAAGTTATATTCTTCACAGTTACGGATTGGGGAAAAAATTGTAACCAGACCCAAAAAAGTTCACAGAAGCATTATTTGTGATAACAACAATTTGAAGACAAAGTTTGTTTCTGATAATTGGATGCATCAAGATATATGAATATAATCAAGTATCATTATGGTATTATAAAGAATAATGAATATGAACATCTTAGAGAAACACCAGAAGACTTGTATGAAGAGAATCTAAAGAACAATGTACAGTAACTACAATACAGTAAAGTGAAGAGGAAACCAAACAATGTTATTTTTAGTAGCATTCTATCAAAATTAAAGAATAGAGTTTTCCTTTCTATTAATTGCCAATAAATTGTTTTCAGGAAACATACTTTATGTGTGAGGGAGATGAGAATAGCAAGGTGGTCATATATATTTACTGTCATGTCTATTGTTTCAAAACAAAATGTATGAATACTCTAAAAAATAATAATTTATTTTGATAAGAGTTGGATGAGATGCCCTCTGATGCCCCATCCATTTCAAAAAAAATCCATTGTCTGATTTTATGAATTCTTATAATACTTATTTACTGTATCACATACATATATGTATCACACAACCCATATATGCCTTTTGTAGTTATATTTTTATGGAGGTTCTATATCCGCAGAGTAACAATTTCTAGGATTCTTAGGAACCAAAACTTTGAAGACTTTTCCTGGTAATATGTAATATATGGAAAGGCAGAAGGAGATATAGTACCAGACTTGAAGCCAGAAAGACCCAAGTTCAAATCCTGCCTCTGACACTCTGGTTCTGTGACCCTGGGCAAATCATTTAACTCTTAAGTGCACTAAGCTAGAGGTGCCAAACACAAAAGTGTGGTGGGAACTAGATTAAAATGTAACTGGGAAATATTTTTTAAAAAAATACAGAACATAGATAATGCTAAGGTATTTTTAGGACAATAGCCAGCCACAGGAATCCTTAATGCAATTTAGTGGCCCCTGCTTCTATGGGAGCTTGACAACTACTGATCTAAGGAACTCTCTAAGACTAGAAGTTGCCACTCTGCATTGATAGGGAGGGTTTACTTCCTTGGGAGATCTATAACAATGAAATCACAGGCCCAGTTCTGTATGTGTATATACGTATTATAAATATACAGGTGGCTAAATCCTATAGTATTATGCTTGAAAAATATATTACAAAGTTTTAAATGGATGAACAAGTTTGTTGATCTGTGATTTTTTTGTTTTGACATTTAAATGCATACCTTAGTTTAAAATATAAAAATAAGTCACTACTATATGTCTATTTTTTGTTTTACTAGATAATACAGATTTATAAAGTTTCAAAGAAAAAACGTATTAATAATAATAATAACAATAGGTAACATTTATATGGTGCTTACTATGTGCTAAGTGCTTTATAATTGTCACATTTGATCTTCATAACAATAGTGATAGTGATTGTCCCCATTTTACAGTTGAGGAGAGTGTGGCAAACACAGGTTAAGTTACTCACCCAAAGACACAGAGCTAGTAAGTCTCTGAGACCAAATTTGAACCCAGGTCTTCTCAACTTCAGGCAGCTCGGTAGCACAGTGGATAGAGTGCCAAGTCTGGAATCAGGAAGACTCATCTTCCTGAGTTTAAATCTGTCCTCAGACACGTAACAGCTGTGTGACCCTGGGTAAGTCACTTAACCCTGTTTGCTTCAGTTTTCTTATCTGTAAAATGAGCTGGAGAAGGAAATGGCAAACCCCTCCACTTTCTCTGTAGAGAATACCCCCAATGAGGTCACTAAGAGTCAGACATAACCGAAAAAAATGACTGAATGACAACAACTTCCTGCCTCTAGACCCAGAACTCTAACCACTTCACAATACAAAACTTTTGTCTATTGTAAATTGAATAGAACTATAGGAAAAGAAAATAGAAGAATCAAACAATAACATGAGGTTGTAAAAAGAAAAACTGTTTTCATAAAATACAAAAATAATATAATTGTCAAGTCAAACTATAACAACTATAAAACCGAAAATGTAATTTGAGAAAGTCTGAGAACAATTTAATAAAATAGAAAATCAGCTGTTCCAACTAAGGTGAGAATTATAGTCTCACATATTAACTGTAACAAAACTGTGTGCTGTCTTGGAAGGTAGAACTTTGCAGGAGTTGGGCAGAGTGCAGGGAGAGCCAAAGCATCAGTTAATGATGAGCCTGGGGCCTGGGGGCTGTGAAAGTTGCTTCAGGTTGAGGTTTGATAGTGGCTAGGGAGAGCAGAGAGGTCATTACCACTGAGGGCACTTACTAGCTGTAACATATCATTTGCCTTTAGGCCCTACATGGGGTCAGACTATGGATGTTATGTCTAAGTTTTCAAACATACCCTTGGGGTGATGAAGTGGAATCTCAGAACAGCAATGTAGCTGAAGTAAATGCATCCAAAGTTGTCTGAAAAGCTTTCACCTTACAGACTCAACTATTAATAAAACCAGCATTTAGATGTTTTTGTTTTTGTCTGAACCCTGGAAAGACACAAGGGGATGGCAATCAATAAGCATTTATTACATGCCTACTATTTCCTAAGCAATTAATCAATAAGCATTTATTATATGCCTACTATTTCCTAAGCAATTAATCAATAAACATTTATTACATGCCTATTAATTCCTAAGCAATCAACCAAAAAATGAGCAGTTATCATATGCCCACTATTTCCTAAGCGCTGTCCTAGGTGTGGGGAATACAAAGACAAAAATTAAACAGTTCTTGCCCAGCAGGAGCCTCTACCATATTGGAGAATATGATGTGTATACATACAAGCATTAGAGAAGCATTGTGGCGTAATGGATAGAGTCCTGGGGTTGGATTTAGGAAAAGCTGGGTCCATATCTATCTACATGTATACAAGTCATTTAACCTCTCTGAACCTCAGTTTGCTCATCTATAAAATGGGAGGTGGATTAAATGGCCTCTAAGGTCCCTTCCAACTCTAGATTTGTGATCTTATATGAGCTTATAAATACATACAATATAAATGCAAAGTAATTGATAGAGTGGGAGTGGAAGAAATAGTAGCTAGTGGGTGGTTGCTACAGAAAGACCTCATGTAGGAGGTAGCATTTGCACTGATCTTTAGGGGAAATTAGGTGTTCTAAGAGGTATCATGAAGAAGGAATGGAGTCTGGGGCTGGAAGACAATCTATGTATAGGGACAAACAGGGGAGATGGAATTGCCCTGTGTGAGGACAAAGAATTCACTGAGTTTGAATTGTAGTGTGGACAAAGAGGAGTAATATATAGCAAGACTGAAAAAGTAGCTTGGAGTCAGGTTACGAAGGACTTGAAGTGCCAAACAGAGGAGTTCACATTTGATCCTAAGACTAATATGGTAATAAAAATTGCCATGAGAAACTATCCGGGAAAGGGACATACAAGCACACACTCCCAGTTGCTTCCATTTGGCATAGTACAGTGGGGAAAAACACAGAGACACAATTGGGCCAGTGAGACATGGCCTAGAGGAACTCAGAAATCATAGCAGTGTCCTTTCTATGTCCAAGGCTCACCAGGATCTTATTCATGGTCTGTGAACACTCTAGGCCATCGAAAGTCGCACAAGTAAGCTGACCAGTCTAATTAAATCTACCAGTACTAGTAACCACCCGTTTTCCTTCTTAATTTCAACATTGCCTTCCACTCAGACAAGGGCAGTCCAAGGCTGTCCATTAGAGAAACTCTGTTGCTATCTATCCCATTAGTGCTGAAACAACCTTGTCACAAACACTTGCCAATTCTCTGATAACTGCTATGCCAACTGTGAGGGCCTGGGCTATAAAACTGTAATGGAAGTGCGATAGGTATAGAGAGAGGAGCACTAGCATATAAATGACTTATGAGAACCATGTAGCAAGGATTCAGTGAAATGATGCTAAATCATCTTGCTAAGTGCTCAACTTCCTCTAACAATAGTGATCCTTTGCACAAGTTAATCTTGGTAGATCCTACTAGTTATATTGCATCTCCCTAATCCCTTGAACAGCAGAGAGACTCAACTTATTACAGTTAAGATCTGGTAGAAGTAAATTTTGATGATATTTACTATAGATAGTACATTCCACATTTGTTCTTATATGTCTCTGTGTATTTACAGAACTGTTTGTATACCTATAACCTGCGTATAACCAAGCAAATTTCATGTTACAGATCACTGGAGGGCGTTATGTTTTTGTTGGCAAGGTTGATATTCAGATATGTACAACATAGTAATCATAAGAACAAGAAGAGGTTGAGTAGTGACCTATAACTTCCTAGGCAATATGAGGTAAAGTGATTTTTCTGGACAGAATCAAAACCTAAAATACAAGGACTTTCTATACCTCTTCCCTTGAATATAGTCCTTAAAAAATCCCTCGAAGAAGAGGAAAACTAACTTCAGCATACAGGAGGCACAAAGGAAATAGCATTACACTCTGCCTAACTTTCCTCTACTTTCAAATTCCTCAACAAGAAACTCTACTCTATTTTAGTCACTTGCCCTTTCTCGCCACCTCTATTCCATTTCTGCATCTTGAGGTACATAAGATAAGGGACAACAGGAAAAGTTAGCAGTTGATTAATGAAGGGTGACATATAACAATGTACTGGATGAAGATGAAGTCATGTACATGAGTTCAGCTACGCTAAGGAGAGATAATAATGTACCGCAAGTCCAGAAGTTTACTTCAAGTTCAAAGTCTACGTCATTGGAGACAAGAGGTAGAAAACAGATGGTGGGTTACTTGTAAGGAAGCCAGGATCATAATCTAAGAATTGAAATCCAATGGGAGAGAATAGTGAATGAGAAGATTTCAGAGAAGGATACTGGAGACACTCTCCATAGTGCAACAGATTATATGCATATCCACATGAGTAACACAGTGGAGTGACCACCATTGATCTAAGGACAAAGGCTAGCCCTTTTCTGCCTTAGTCATATTGATTTTGTTGAGTTTGGACAAAAATGAGTTGATATGTATGAGCTGGTAGCCAGGTATAGGGCAAAGAGTGCCAGTTCTGAAGTCAAATGACCTAGGATTAAAATTTACTTATAATACTCACTGTCTTATAACCTTGGGTGAGTCATGTTCCTGGGGCTCAGAGTATTCATCTGTAAGGTGAGGAGGTCTAACTACCTGACCTCTAAGTTTCTTTGCAGCTCTAAATCTAGGATCCTATAACACTATGAAGTTTCACCAGGTGCTGCTACCTGATTATAACAGAATGGCTAGAATAAAACACATATTCCAATTTTCCTTAGGGAAACTGTTCAATCATGAACTCTCCTATGACATCTCACTTACCCCCAACTGTAATACAAGAAAGCTATTGGCCTACCAATAGTAATCACTATGGTCTATTAATCATACATCTCCTACATGTCCTTTGTCCAGTATTTTCCTCAGATTGATCAGAAAGAAGTAATATGTTCAACATTTTACCCAGTGTAAATGTGTGGCTATCATACTCATTCCTAATGTATTGTGATTCTTTAACTTTAGTTCCACATGGGAAAAATATTCATCCCTGGCCTATTTCTGTTACAGGGTCAGGCAATGTGGATTACTGGAAAGAACATTGGTTTTAGATCAAAGGGCCTAAGTTTTAATCCCATCTCTGACACTTATTAGCTCTGTGACCCTAGAAAAGTGATTTTATAGATAAAGCAATTGAGGGCCAGAGAAGTTAAGTGACTTGTGGAAAGGTCACTGAGCTCGTGTTAGATCTAGGATGAGAACCCAAATCTCTTCTGATCCCAAATTCGGTTCTTTTTCCACCACACTATTCTGCCTTTTATTAATTTATTTATGAAGATCAGGAAATGTTTATTTTTAGATTAATCTTCATACTCATAAGAAAAATTAAACAATAATGAATATAGTAAAAGAAAATCTTATTTCGGGTATTATATTAGAATTGTTATTGTATGGAAATATACTTTTCCTTATAATTTTATAAAATTTGATAATTTTATAAGACAAGTATACCTAACTTGAATGATGCTTAAACATGCCAGTATGTTTTTTTCTACTCACTAATGATAAAGATGCTCAAAATTCAATTTAAATAAGCATTAATTATATCTTTATCACTAGAAAGTGTCCAAAGTGCCCCTGGCCAAACAGTTAGTAAGTATCAGAGGCATGACTTGGACCTAGGTCTTCCTGACTCTAAAACTAGCTATCTACTCTGCCACCTCTGATGCTCTAGATAAATTGGCATTATGAAAAATAAAATAAAGAATAAAATGTAAATAAAGTGGTATATAAATTAAGATGCAAAACAAAAGTGGTACTACATTCAAAGAAAAGAAAGCACATGCTTTTTGTTTGGAGAATTATAAGCCAGGTGTCTCCCCCACTGAGATGCCACCTCTAATAAGGTCAAAATTTGCAAGGCTCCTCCACTCCTAGAGACCACAATCTGAATTGCACAGTAATCATTCAGAGTTACTTGTCATTGCTGTTTGTCCTTTGTTTTTGAAGAGGATCAATGATATCATGGGGTGATGTCTTGACTCATTACTGAATTGAATTTAAGCGAGGCAGAGTTGCACAGTCGTCAGCCTCATTCTCTCTTCCAGTCATTAAAGTCCAGTGGCAAGACAAATGTCAAGACAACTGGCAATGGCCCAGGATGGGGGGAATAACCATGTTTTCTTCTATGTCTGACCAAGATCTAAGCACTCCACAGTGCCTGCGTTAGCTGTCTTCGTGGCTTTTGGAACAAATTGTTCTCATTCACCCATTCCACTGGGGGAAGTCTTCACATACTTGGGGTAGACACCCCCTAATTCACTGATGGGTTTGAGATGCATAAGTTACTCTCAACCTGGTTTATCCCTTCTACCAAGATGGTTTACCAGAATGTGGCTGCTGCACATGCTACAACTTCTTGGAGCCATAGGTAAGAGTTTAGTACTAGGTAGACACTGAAGGTAGATGAGCAGCCCTGAAAAGGGCTCAGCAGGCCCTCACACCAGAGGTGGAGTCATCCTTGAACACCTCATAATCCAGTTTCTGATCAGAGCTACTACCCTAAGCTTCGGTACTGGAAATTTCAAGGTGGACATCCAAATGATCTGATGTTTTTTCTAAATTTCCTGAGGTTTCAATGTCAAGTTCCAGGATATGGTAGCAATCCTGGAACAGATGATCAGCTTGGGTCACAGAAACCAGAGGCTGCTGAGTTTGATTTCTAGATAGACCAAGTCTATCTCAGGAATGATATTCAGTAAACTGGACTCCTGAGTTAAGTCTCAGAGACTTCCAGACAACCCCTCAACAATTACCTTCTTCAACATCTTTCTAGTTTCTTCATATATTACCACTCATGACTGGGTCACTCTCAGAAGTGAGTCAACAATAGAGTGATATCAGGAATATCAGTACCGTATCATGATCAGCAAAAAAAACCTAAGTCATATGACTTAGGTTAGCAGCAAAGATGAAGTAAGGCATAACAACTTCAAGTAAGACCAATGAGGATCAAGGGTCAGTACCATATAAATCTGTCCAGTATTGAGCAAATACAACTAACAAAGCCTTTGGCCAGTGATTTTGGTCCAGATTAGACCATGCCTGCACAACCTGTGGCCTGCAGCCACTTACAGCCTGCCATCCAATTGCAGCATGCCAAAGGATTTCCTTCACGTACAAACGATGTTTTCCTCTACATTTCTACAGGTGGCCTGAAATCTTTTGGCTTGCCACAAGTGGCCTAAGGGCTGCAAGCGGCCCACAGGCTGCAGGTTGTATAGAACTGGATTAGACAAAAGTCAATAAGTGGTTAATTTGGCAATGGAATCCACACACAAAAAGACTTGAGAATTAAGAAGTCAACAAGAACAAATACAGAGAGTAAAGATAAAGGAAGACTTTATAACTGAGGAAATTTGCTGATCCAAAACTAGCTTCTTTAACCTCCTTGCATCCTGGTAGGAGCCAGTCCCTGATGCAGATCAGCTTGATTCCTACAGATGAAGATAATTGAGAATAGCTGGGCAGGTAGAAAGTTCAGAGGAAAGTAAGAGAACATTTTATGAAGTGTAAAGGGGAAATATGAGAACTGTTATTCACTGCTGATGATTTATATGGGAGCAAATAAGACTGCCAAAAGAAACCTAGAAAGTATCATTAGGGATTGATTATGAAGTCTTACAAAGGAAACAGAATATGGGGGTACAAATGGTGTTTTGTTGCCTGCTGCATAGCACAAGTAAATATCTCAAAAGAGAAAACTGGATATGGGATGTGAACCTGTTAGATAAGAAGAGGGTGCCAAATAATGGGACCAGGGGTTTTCTCCCTAGAAAATGGCATAAAATACAGAAATGAAGTCCTATTGGCCAAGGACAGGGGACATCTATTGAAGGTCATAAAGAATATGCTTGCTTGGAAACTAAATGATATGATTAAGATTGCTTTAAACTAAAAAATAATGCAAAGAGATGCAAGTTTCCAGATATTGACACAAAATCACATATCCTAAAAAGCAAAAGGTATGACATGGGAAGTAGAATAGCAGCAGAAAAGATATTTAGTAATCTACAGTAGACAATAACAGTTAAATGGTGCAGAAATTACTATAGGAGTCTTCACACCAATGCACAAAGCATGAGTAGTATGCAACAGGAACTCAAGATTTTAATACTGGCTAAGAAATATGACCTCATGAGAGTCATTGGGACTCGATTGACCTATAGGAACAAGGTAATAGAGTAGGAAGGAGGAAATGCTGTTCATTACAATCTAAAAGACTCAAAACTGACTTAGTCTCCAGCCTATAACAGAGTCATTAGAATTTTCACTTGGTGCTGGCAGTCAGTGGAAGAGACATCGCCTAGAAATTGGCCCCCAAGTATTTGTGGATGGAGTATGATCAAAGCTGTATGTAGATAATGGAGAGTGGAGGGAGAATTAGTGTTATTTGTGTGAATTAATTAATAAAGAATTCAGGTGAAAATCCAACAGTATTGAGAGTATATTTAGGTGAGGGTTCAACAGTACTGTAGGTGTATTCAGTTGCAGCTCCTATATAATTTTAATTTCTTCTATAATGACTTTTGATTTACTGTAGTGAGCAAGGGGAAAGTGGAAGATTAAAGCAGGCTATAGAGACAAGAGTCCCTAAAACTTATTTGTCAAGATAACACAATTGAGTTTATCCTGATTCCTAATAGATTCCCTACAGAATAATTCCATTTGTCAGAGAAGAGATGACAGATTCAATCACTGTCATATGTAGTATAACTGAATAAGTATAACTGAATGAGCCCCCATTGGATTTGAGCATGGAAAAAGACTACTCCTGAGAGGGGTAGTGAAGGCATAGACAAAAGAACAAACATTAGAATATATGAGGTAATTGGTAATGCATGACAAAGTAAGAGTATGCCATGCTCCAGAGGAAGAAATTAGATAGAAGGAAAAGTGGGGATATGTACATCAATAAAATACTTTGTGTTTTTTGTACACAAAAATACAGTATAATTGGTGTATGTAGAACAATAAAATCCTCTGTAAAAATCCATGAACTTAAGTAGTGGAGAGAGAATCCGGGCAAAGATCAGAGAGAGAAACGATGGTGAAACAGCAGTGAGAATATACTACAAGCTGCTAGGCTAGCTAGAGGGACGGAATGACAAATTCATAGCCCAGATCACAATGCGGGTGTGGAAGCAAGATAGGACTATGACAGGGGACTTCAGCAATCTGGTTATCTTCTGACAGAATAGAACAACTGATACATTTTTCACTTGACATGTGGATAATTTCATCATCTGGGATGTGGAAGAAACATTGAAGTATGCTGCTTCCACACACTCTTAGACTTCATATAAGGAGAATGACAAGCATAGTCAGACATGTACTCCAAATTTTGGAATAGTCCAGAATTTAAAATAGCCCAGAATAGTGGGAGAAATTATTCTTTTTCTCCTATATTAATAGCCAATTATTGAATTAGGACTAAGGTTTTCTTCCTTCCTTTCTTCAGAAATCAGCCCCTATAGGTTATTCAGGCAGCCTTTGAAGGGCCAGCCTCATGAGGAGATGAAATCTTAGGCAAAACTGACCCAACTGGAAAACTTAGATCTGATCAAAAGGTAAAGAAATTTTAGTTCAGATGAATTGATGGATACTGGCCCCATTTGTTTTACTCAGACAGGTCTGGGAAAAAAATCAATTTTCCCTTTCGTCCAAATTAGCCTAGAAGAAGTGATACAGGTATAGATAAGTCTCTTTGACCAAGACTGAATGATCAGCCACACCCCCCCCCCACACACACTCTCATTAGAATAAGTCCACTCCTCATTATGATATTCATTCTCTCATTGCTTGGTAGCCAATCAGAGTTGATTGCCACCCTCAGAAACATCAGAGGAAGAAATTAGAAGGAAAAGTGGGGATACATACATCAATAAAATACTTTGTGTATTTTGTGTAATGACTCTGCTGTAGACTGGAGACTGAGTCAATTTTGAGCTCTTTTTAGACTTTAATGAACAGCATTTCCTCCTTCCTACTCTATCATCGGGTTCCTATTGGTCAATCAAATCACACTGACTCTTCCCAGAGCATATAAGCATTGAGTGGGTTCCATGAAAGGTCTTTGGCATTTGAGAGTGCCACAGACCCTTTTTATTAATTATATGCTAGCATGATTAATAAAATAGTTACTCAGAAACTATGCCTCTCAAACTTCTTACATGTCACAGTAGGGATGGTTAAGATTTCATAAAAATAATGTAGCATTTATATAATGCTTTATAGTTTAGAAAGAACTACACACACATATGTTAGCTCATTTGATCCTTACAATACTCCTGTGATAGATATTATTTTTTCCATTTTACAGATGAGATCAGAGAAGTTAAGTGACCTGTCCACAGACACTTGGCTAAGCAACGACTTAAACCTGTTTCTACTGATTCTCAATCCAATCTACTTTAGACTGTACAATTCTGCCCCTCATCTCAGAACTTGAAATTCTCAAAGGAATTACAATACAGAGGGATGAGATGCTTTCAAGAAAAAGAATTCTGGGAAAGAGTCATAATTTATTCTGAAGAAGAAGAGGTTAATACCTCTTCAGAATAGGAGCTCATTAACCAGGATTTTAAAAGGATAAACATAAGAAATAGAAACAAGGGCAGGTAACTGATTACAAATATAAATGTATTATATAAATATAAATAAATTATAAATATAGAAGTGTAGCAAGGTCCTGTAAGAATAGGGTTAAGAAGACTAAGACCCAATATGAACTAAGGCTTTGCAAGAAAGAGGATAGGGAATAGATCCATGATTTTATTCATATAAGGGGCTCCCAAGTGAGAAAACTCCCTCTACCAGTGAATGTTAGCATCCTCTCTGCATTTAGTGTCAGAGTTACCAATGTACTAGAAAGTTGAGTGACTTGTCCATTGTCACACAGCCCATCTGAATCAGGATTTGAACCTAGGTCTTGGTTGTTCCAAGGCTGGCTTTCTATCCACTACACCATACTTCTCTTTTCTCAGTAAATGCTAAAAACAATTTTAAAAATCTCAGAGATTTTTAAATTTGTTGGGGTTAAGAGGAATATGGGAAAAAAAATAAGTCTCCATGCTCAAGGTGGATAAAGACTTAAGGAAGCATGAGGAACAGGAAAAATTCCAAAATTTCCCGAGTCTGTCAGCAAGGGGGACCCACCCACCCACCCACCACTGTCCAGTAGAAAATTACAAGATTTAAACATACACATTTAAGCAAAGAAGAAAGGTAATAGAAAAGATCAGATGATGTAAGTTTAGGGAGACAGACAAAGGCATTAAGTGCCAACTCTACTCCAATCCAGGACAATCCCTTCAACACCTCACTCCTGGGAGTCAGATCCCCCATTTTTTAATTGTATCCTGTCTGGCTCTTTATACTCTCTGTTTGAGGTCAGTACTACAACTTGCAGCTTGTTATCTCCATGTAAGGGTCACTGGAGAACAGTGGGTTTTATAGACTAAAGAGCTCGATCTCTTCCAAAAAATCATTATGTAGTTCTGCTGTTATGATAGATTCCACACCCTCCAGGGAAAAATGAATACATATAAAATACCCAAACAATACCCAACTGATGGACCATTTCTTTACACCTACCACTTTAGGCTTTGAAAGCCTCTTATAACTTTCCCCTGTTTATTTGTTTTCCTAGAGTTGCTAGTAATAAGATCCCTTGGAAACCTAAAAAAGAATTATGTGCTTTTTGGACAGGGAACAAGAAAGGAGAAGTAGAAACTTTTCTATAGAGATCCTGGGGACATAAGTGGAAAAAACAGTGGTGACAGAGGATTAAGAAAGAGGGCAGGCAAAGCCCTGAAGTTCCCCAAGAGAAGAAATAGGGGCCTGGAGAGCTGGCCTGGTACAGAAAATTATCTTGGATTTTCAAATAGGCACAAAGAAGGACCCACATGCCATCATGAGATTTTGTGAGCAAATTGGAGGATGAGGATGAACAGTGAAATAAGAATCTCCCTAGAAACCAAGGTCTCCTGATACCAGCAATACCTCAACCTTTCCCCCATGGTTAGAATCCCAACCTTGCCAGTCCTTTCATTGTCTTCTTCTAAGCCTGCTTTATCTCCCCAATAACCCTAAGCTCTAAATGGAAACCCTAGTCTTTGTGAAGACACAAAGATCCTGACACTCTAAGGCTCTCAAAGTTTTGGCCTCAGATCCCCTTTAAAATCTTAAGAGTTATTGAGGACCCCCAAAGGCTTTTGTTATATTGGTTTTATCTATCAATATTTGCCATATTAGATATGAAAACATCTCAATATTTCTATAAAATAGTTTTAAATTCAAAGACCCAAGAAAGAAAGGGTCTTAGGGGTGCCCAGGGATCTACAGACCACATTTTGAGAGCCACTGCTTTAGTCTAAAGAATTTCAAGGGAGTAATATTGTATTTGCCAACAAAAAAAGGAAAGGAAAACTTACTTTGGAGTATTCCAAAGCAATATGATACAATGTCCTTAAGGTACTAGAACATAAAATAGTCTAACAAGCTAAGCAGCTAGGTGGCAGAGTATACTAGGAGTTAGGAAGACTTAAGTTCAAATCCCTCCTCAGATTCTTTCTAGCTATGTGACTTTGGGCAAGTCAGATAATCTATTTCAGCCTCAGTTTCTTCATCTGTAAAATAGGGATAATATATGAAAAAGATCAAAAGATACAGCGTAAAGTAAAGTGGTCTGCAAACCTTAAAGCACTATACAAATTCTAGCTATCATCTAGACAAGGTAAGTGAACAGATGCAGAAGAACAATTTATAAACTTAGAAAACATTGTAAACGTAAACAATTTTCAAAGACTTCGAACTATGATTAATGCAATAACCAACTGTGATTCTAAAAGGAGCTATAGAGAAATGAAGGACTCAGGGTGCAGAATGAAATCATGTGGGGAAACATATACATCACATGCTCTCTCTCTCTCTCTCTCTCTCTCTCTCTCACACACACACACACACACACACACACACACATACACACACATACACCGCATAAATTTTTTCGTTGAGTATTCAAAGGTTTTATTTTTCTTTCTTTTCCAGGGGTGGGAGGTGGGAGGAAGAGAAAATAAATGCTGGTTAATTGAAAAAAATGTTTAATTCTAAAAGAAAAAAATGAGGCCAGGGGCAGGTACAGAATAGGATGGGTCTCAAGGAAATATTGGCTTCCATTTCAGTTATATACCCACAGGAGGGCACTGTTTCCCAACAAGACATACTAACCCAACCAGTGTTTCTGTGTTAATCTGCCCAGGCTTATACCTCAAGGACCAATCATTGACCATATTCTCTACTGTTGCCTCAGCTGTTGTGATTTTAGGAGGACAGAATATTAGAAGCAAACACTTAGAGATTTTGTCCAACTCATTTTACAAATGAGGAAACTGATACCTAGAGATAAAATTTGCCCAGGGTCTCATACGTGCTAAAGGACAGAACTAAGACCCAAATCCTTTGACCTGACATCCAATGTCTTCCATCATGTCATGCCACCCCATTAAGCAAAGACATTTAACAATTATCTTATACTTAGATTGGGATGACTTTTTATTTTGATTTCCCTCAGTGAATTCAATTTTGTTCATTCTAGTACAAGCAAAATCCCTGATTTTAAGGAAGAATGGGTGGAGCCTGAGTGACTCTGACATATCCAGGCATGGCATTCTCTCAGACAAGAGCTCTGCTGAGGCCAAACTGTATTTTTGAGATAGGTACATTTATTTCTCTCCTGATGTATCCCAATCTAGGATCAAAGATCATTCCATAATTGGTTTGGATAAAGGCCTAATAAAAATAATAAATAGTTTTTAGTTGAATAGAGAAGAAATTAAGCCCCCTTATGCCTATGAAAACTCTTAATTGCCAGGGGCAGACTTGGTTCTGTACTGCTTACAAAGAAAAAGAGTTAAGTTAAAAACAACTCTGTTTCCTCATGATTATCACTCCCTCTCCTCCTCTCCCCACCCCCCCCCCCCACCCAATAATCTTCATTATCTTACCATTTTGTAGGAAGCATGGCTTAGTGGAAAGTATATGAATCTGGAATCAAAGGACCTGGCTCAAAAACTCAGTTGACTTCAAACCTTCTCTGACCCTGGACAAGTTACTTAAACTTCCTTTGGCCTCTGTTTTCTCATCCATAAAAAGAGGAGGTTGGATATGATGACCTCCAAGGTACTTTCCAGCTTTAAATCTGTTATTCTCACTTCTGGAATCTTATCCTACACAGATAGGGAATAAAAGGTGGATTTTCAAGCCCTGAGGAACACTGAAGTGATCTGGAGTCTGTTCAGCCGTGACAGGGGAATTCCACTCTCCCTCCCAAACAGAATTTAACTATGTTGTTATCTCCAAGGTGAAAGATAACCCTACTCTCTGCCCGCCCATTCTGCTGCCCCAAATTTCTAAGAGTAGGACTATGGTTGGAATTACTGTAATTGGAAAACAAGGAGGAAGAAAGTCTAAGAAAAAATGCTAAGTCATGATCTCTGAAAATGTTTCTGCTCTTCAACATGCTTTCATTCCTCCCAGAAGACTGGAAATGCCACCTAGTCTCCACCTTGTGCTTCTAATGAATGAAATTCCACTCTGTAAGGTGATGCTGTAGAAAGAGGGCTGGATTCGGAATCAGAGGACCTGGGTACAAATCTCAAGCTCTTCATGTTACTAACTGTGTGACTTTGGCTAAGACATTTCACTTTTCTGAGCGTCACTTTTCCTATCTGTAAAATGAGAGTGGTTGGTAGCAAAGATCTCTTCCAACCATAAAGCTCTAACACCATGATCCATTACTTTGCCTCAAAATTGAATTCCACCAACATCAGTCACATCCTTCTGAAATGGAGAGCTGGTTAGCAGAAATGACTCCTTTCATCTTTTGGGAACACCAAGAAGTGACATATAAAGGGAGGAATGTTTACATGGTACCTAGAAAATCACAATAAATAAATGACACAGTTTGAGTAACCATACTCAGAATTTGATTCAAATTTGCAGCCTCCCAACCATTCCATTCATTTGAGTAGAGCCCTTAAATAGCCAAGCTGGGATGCGAACCTAAAGACCTCTGATTACAAACCTAGCATTCTTTCTATTGTAAGTGGGAAGCCCTTGGATTAGATCACAAGGCAGAATATACTGACGATATGAAGGGGACTGAGCAGAGTTTGAAGATAAGTCTTAGACCAGGGCCAGGTATGAGATGTCTCTTTTTGGTATATGTTAGCGGGGCAAGGGGTGGAACATACACTCATGTATTTTATACACACACACACACACACACATATATATATGTGTGTGTGTATGTATGTATATATATATATATACACACAGAGACACAGATGTATTTATACATATAACTGTATATATGTACATATATCTATATATACATCCAAATATAGGCATGCATATTTCTCTATATACATATGCATATGTATTTATATACAGATATGTGTACTATATAGATATATTATGCATATACATGCATATGTGTGTATATGTGTTGTTTTATACATAAATATGTACTTTTTCCTGGCTTACAGCTTTGAAAGAAGACACAAGAGGTTTCAGGATATGTAGGCAGGCCTACAAGCATACTCACATAAACATATGTGTGTATATGCACACATATCAAGATATACATGTGAGTATATATAATCTATATGTGTATATTATATCTTGATATACGTATATATGTACACACATTTATGCGTGTATATTCACATACACATTTGTGGGTAGATATTTATATATGAAACATAGGTGCCAAGGTCAGGCAAGCACTAGATTGGAAGTAAGGGATCATGGGAATGAAATCTGGCTTCATTACCTGCTATCAACCTAACAGTGGGCAAAGCAGCCCTCCCTCTTCTTGTATTTTGGTTCCTTCATCTGTCAAATGTGGGAGATGGACTAGATAATCCCTAAAGCCTTTCCAGCTCTAAAATCTATGATAAGCTGAGTTCTGACTTTAACTATATGGAGAGGAGCTTATAAGTCACAGAACTGGGTGACTTGGAGCTGCTCTCTCTGAGTGTGTCTGACACCTCAGAGGCCCCTTGAACTTCAAACAGCAGCTAGAAGCATTCACAGCACATCCAGAGGCTTCAAGGTCAGAAGACATCACAGAGCGAGAGTCCTTAGGTAGAGAGAGAAGAGGCAGAGTCGACATCACTGTTCTTCTTCGAAAACGAAGGATGAACAACCAAAACAGAGAGACTGGAATCATGAAGAGGCCACTGGGAGCTTCCTTCTGGTTCATCTGGATCCAGATTTGTTGTGAGTGGGGGATGTCTTTCAAGGGGAAATTAAGTGGTTTCAGTTAGAAAAGCAATGGGGAGAGAGCTCAGAAAGGTGCCCAGGGTCCAGGTTTTCTATTCTTTAAAATGGGAGGAAGAGCTGCAGTGATTCTCCACTGACCTGTGTCCATGCTCTTTCTGACCAGGGGTGAGAGGGCAGGTGAAGGTGGACCAGAGTCCTCAAGTCCTGAGCCTCCAGGAGGGAAAGAGCTTCATGCTGAAGTGCAATTTCTCATCTGCTATGACCTCCTTACAGTGGTTCAAACAGAAACCCAAAGAAGGCCTCATCTTCCTATTTTTCTTGACTGGAGAGACACAGAAGAAAGGAAATTTAAGAGCCATGCTCAATGTGAAGGAACGGCAGAGTTCCCTGTATATCACAGACTCCCAGCCCGGAGACTCAGGCACTTACCTCTGTTCTATTCAGGCACAGTGCTCCCCAGGGATCTGCTGTGTGTACATAAAACCTGCACCTGGGGAACAGGCCACACTCCCCAGCAGAAGTGCCATAGGGGGCATAGATCAAGACTCCACAAAATTTATACAATCTCATAAGTTTCCTAGTTCAGATTGATGGTAATGTATCCAATCTGGGACCCTGTGATTGTACATCCGCCTCTGACTTCTATCTTCTCCCTAGACTCCTTAACCCATTTTAAAACTGAAACGCAGAAGCAAGTCTGCTATAGTGGGCACCTGAAAACCAGCGGTACCACCCAAGTAAGCTATTAAATCAGGCTCAGGGAGAGGGATCAGCAATGGAGAGAGAATAATTGGAGCTTTAATTTCTTTTGTAAGCCTGAATGTGTAACCCTGCATTTACATAAGATGGTGGAGAGAATAATGACTCAACTGGTACCTGCATGAGGGACAGAGTTATCAGGAGCTTGAGAGAAAAGAGACTTTCTCCTGGCTTCCATCTTTGAGAGAAGACATATGAGGGTCCAGGGTCTCTTTGGAACAAGAGAGAAAAGACTTTGGGAATTAGTAGATATGTCCTTAGCCTACTAAATAAAGTTGAAATCTCTTATCTTACACAAGGCTCTCTATATTACTATCCCAGCCTTGTCTTCTACTGTTTCCCTACAGAAATCATTGGCTCCAACCAACTGATCTTTTAGCTACTTCTTAAATACAACTCTCATTTTTTTTTTTACTTCCCGGCCTTTGCTCTTGATGTTTCTTCCAATTGCAGGGTCTTCCTTCAACCCCCACCATCTCCATATCATTGCAATATCAGTCCTTCAAGACTAATTCAAATGTCAACTGTCCAGTGAAACCTTTGATCATCCCCACCCAATTTAATCTCTCCCTCTTTTGAATTCCAATAATATGGGATCCAATGAGATAACATATGTACAGAGTTTTGCAAACCTTAAAGCTCTATATACATGCTAATTATAGTGGAGTGAGTCCCAAACTCCTTGGAACACCAATGAGGAGAGTCTTATGCAAATGAGCTTTGAGCCTCTGGTTACAACAGTATGCTGTTTCTACCCGAGGAAGAAGTTTGGGAAATAGGTTTCTGTATTTGGCAGTCAACAAGCTACATTATCAGTTGTGCCTCTGAGTCCAAGAAAAAGAGAAAAGCATGAGGGGAAAATATCACTTTAGCAATTGGAGATCTGGCCTCAAGATGGCAATGTTTCCATTTCCCTTCACAGCCCACATGTGGGGGTGGGTGGGTAGTGAGAGCTGTTTATGAGTAGCAGAAAGGTATCAAGTATTTCCTATGTTTTCTAGAGCAAAAGCAGCATAACCGAAGCCTCAGAGCCCTCAATCAGGACATTGGGCATAAAACCAAATCTTACTATTGAAACTATCTTATTATACCCAAACTAAATTTACTGATCCCACACAGAAGGAAGAATGGTGATGCTCCTAAGATTCTCATTGGCGCTTCTGTGGATTCAACTCGCCTGTGAGTTGAGTAGATGCAAGAAATTGGCTGGAGGGACATAGCCTTCAAAACTGAGGGGCAGAAGCAATGCCCAATTTGTTTTATCTGGGAGTCACTTGCAGAAGACCAGAAAGAAAATATAGCTAAGAAAATTGATACCTGATGACCAGTCTCTTCCTGTCTTTCTGAACAGGGGTGAGTGGCCAGAAGAAGGTGGAGCAGATTCCTCAGGCCCTGAGCTTGCAGGAGGGAGAGAATGTCACCATCAAGTGCAATTACTCATTTACCGAAAACAGCCTACAGTGGTTCAGGCAGGATCCTCAGGAAGGTATTGTCTCCTTATTTGTACTGACTATAGGGATGAAGAAGAAAGGGAGATTGGAAGTCTCAATCACATCCAAAGATCGGCAAAGCTTCTGACACATCACCAACTCCAAGCCTGAAGACTCAGGCACCTATCTGTGTGCTGTGGAGGCACAGTGGGCCTCAGGCACCTTCAGGCTGTGCATAAAGCCTGCAGCTGGGGTCTTAGCCATACACTCTACTGTGGGGTAACACATCAAGATGTTTATGATACTATATCTTTCATAGGATATCTTGTATATATTTGCATATTGTATATATTGTATATATTTATAGTCTAACCTCATTTTTAGAAACCCCTTTGGAAATTAGACTATGGTTTCCAGTCCCACCCTACAATTTCAGTTACTTTCCATGCTGCAGGGAGAAAGGGAAGAGTAAAGATTTCTGAAAGACAGGGAAAGGGGAAAATCCCATGACTGACTCACTCAATTCAGGCCATGTGAAAGGCTGGAAACTTGTTGGGTAAAGGGAGAGAGATTTAAAATGTCCAGGATACCGGTGGCCCAAACAGTGCCCTGGCTCTGAGGTCAGGCAGGCCAGGTTCAGTCCTGGGGGGCCCTGAACCCAAGAACAGAATTAGGCTTTTTTATTTATTCTTCACTCTCTCTAGTCCATTATTCCCCAATCCTGGGGAAAATATCTTGCATAAACTTAAGTAGGCTCATGTCTAGGATTTCACCTAGGAGAGATTAACAAATGCTCCTTCTAGAAAAATTACTCATTGTAAAAAGTAGTAGATATCAAGGATAGGGCAGCTACATTTTTTCCTCCACCACAAAAAGAAATACAAAAGGATTAATAAGTATATGTAATCAAATACATAAAAAATGAAACAGTACCTCATAACCTCTGTAATACTCTCCCAGAAGGTAAAGACTTACCAGGGACTTGTGGAACTGCTGAACAAATTCAGTTTTCACCTTGCTCTTCAGCAGCCAAACAGCAACTGCCTCAAGGATCATGTCTTCTGACCAGCCAGGATCAACTTTCTGGTCATAATCATCTGTTCTGAGAAAGATGTAGCTGTAAAAAGCATTTCTCATTGGACGACTAGCACCTGGACCTCACAATAACCCTGGATCTCAACCTCATGAGGTATAGTTAAGACTAAGAATCATCTACTTCAGGTTGCTGTCCAATCATCTGTGTTCACGGAAAGAAATATAAAGCAGAAAAGGCAACAATAGACCTGAGATCTAGTCACAGGGAAGTTCATGAACTTGCTTCATGGATGTGTAACTGCATAGCTACATCTGGGGAGTGGAGGAAAACACCATTCCCCTTGCTGGAAGTATGTCAAAAGACAAGTAGAGAGAAGGGGGAAGATTTTGTCCATTTAAAGACTACTGAGTGGGTGGCTTTTCCCCGTTCACTTGTCAATCCTATTTGGATTCTCTCCTACTCCTCTTCTCCATCCTCAGATCCCACCAGGAATGTTGGTCACACATGTCCTTTAACAAGGGACCCAAGCACATATGTCCCCAAAGGTAGCCTGCTGCATACCCAAATCCATTTCTTCTTGGTAAATCTGTTCACATAAATTAAGTTTGTCTCCCACAAATTAGCTGCCATTGTAATGTAAGAGAAGAATAAGATTCAACAAAACCTTACCTTTGTCTTTCATTTAATCCCAGATCCAGAAATTATTGGCTCAGAAAGAGATCCAAACTTAGAATTTTTAAATCAACAATATCATTTGATAAAACAAGTTATGACAGATGGGGGTAACCCAAATATTATTTATAAGTATGCATTTTAACTTTAAAAATTTTCTCCCTGTATTCTAAAACTATTTTTAAAAAGCCGCCAGTCAGACTATACTCATTCTAAACAGAGAGTATGACTCTTTACTGTCTTCCCAGGAAGAGAAAAATGGACATCTCTATTGCCATTAGGAGGAAACAGATATGAGGGTTTTATGCTTCCCAGGTGTTTCTGGCAAAAAAAAAAAAGTTTTTGCCTACAGGCTAATCTTTTGATGACAAGCCTTTTGGAAATTAACTAAACCAGTCCTTGAACTATGACTCTCAGTCTCTATCTAGGCCCCAAATAAAAGCGTTTCCATCTTACTAGGACCTGCCAACATTTGGGCTTCATTGACATAACCTTTAATAAACCAGGATAACCTGCATGCCATGATGAGCCATTAGAGTAAAATGTTAGTGGAATGTAGCTATACATATTTAGTTAAAAGTGAGAATTAGTGCTAATCTCTTGTGGCTTGTAGCTCAGGCTGTGATTCTCTACCACCATCTGGTAAGTTTCAGAGAACTTTCTAAAAAGAGAAACTTAACCTCTCCCAAGTGGTAGAATTGCAAATCAACCATCACAGCGATGACAATTTGTGACATTCTCAGCAACGCATTGCTAATATCAACTCTCTGTTCTTCCCATTCAGTTAATATTTGCAAAGTCCAACAAATTTTTGCTCCTTAAAGTCATGGAATGTACGACTTGGAGGTCGTCTAGTTCATTTCTTTACCTGACAACTTTTTTTGAGATTTTCTAGTCCATCCCCTTACCTAATACATAAATCCCTTCTGTAATATCCCTGACAAGTGATTTTCCAACTTCTGCTTGAATGCCTTTAGGAAGATGGATCTCACTACATAACCAAGCAACCTTTTCAACTGTCAGACACCTCTGATTTGTAGGAACTTCTGCCTTATGTTGAGTAGAAGTTCCCTTTCCCTGAACTTCCACCCACTAGTCTGTCTTTGGCTATGCTCTAGATCCTGGAGAATATCAAAGGATATTTTCCCTCCTTTCTCAATAAATTCAATGCTTTTCACCTCCTTTTGCACCCTAATTCCTAGCTTCCTACATATTGGTGTTCTCTCAAACACCCTAACCCTCCATTTCCTCAATCTACTCAACTCTCTTGGTATATGCCTCCATTCCCCATCACCAACACACGGGGATGTTGATACATTGATCTTGCCATTACCCTGAAGTCTTCTATTTCCATCATCAATAATTCTAAAGTTCCTTTGTTCTATCATAATCTCCCATCATTCTATCTCTCCCTGTATCTTTCTCCTCCTAAACCTACCCCTCATCTTCCCATGAACTCAAATTTCTCCGCCCCTCATTGCTTTCCTAGGCTATCACCCCATCCCTGGCTATAATCTCCTTTCATAATTTCCATTCCTTAATAAACCAATTCAATTCTATGCTACCCTGAGCTTTCAAATCCCTTACACTCTTGTCCAATCCCACTCATGCCTTGACAAACACCCACCTTGGATTACTCACATTGTCTGCTTCTTGCACTCCTGCTAAATGGAACTGGGGGAAGCCATACAGTTTTGGTGTGGGTCCACTACAGCTTTACATTCTGTAATTTCAACTAGGCCCTCACTTCAGCAAGAGAATCCTTATACTCCTCCTTAACTGGTTTACTATCTCATTTACCATAGCAGTTATTCCAAAAGGAATATATCCCTTCTCAAGCTACTCACAACATTTTCCCTTTTCCTTCTGCCATCCCATTTCTTAACTTCTCAACTGAAAACATCACCTCATACTGAACTGAAAAAATAGAGGCCACCTGCTAGGAGTGCTCTCTTCTCTGCTTTTCCTCATCTAACAACCACCTGACATAATCTTCTGCTATCTCCCCCTTTACTCGTCAGTCAAATCAAGTCAACAAGCATTTATTAAGCTCTTATTATGTGCCAGGTACTATGCTAAACACTGGGGATACAGAGAAAGGCAAAAACAGTACCTGCACTCAAGGTGCTTACCATCCAGTGGAGGAAACATGTTTGTACATAGTTGCAAAGAATAATTGGAGATAATCAACAGAGGGAAGGTACCACTAGCATTAAGGAATATCAGGAAAGGATTCCTGTAGAAGGTAAGATTTTTATATGGGACTTGAAGTCGGGAGGCAGAGAGGAGAGAGAGAATTCCAGGCATGGAGGATAGCCAGTAAAAATGTACTGTTAGGAGATGGAGGGTCTTGTTCAAGGAATAGCAAGAAGGGCAGTGTCATTGGATGTGGATAAGAGTGATGTGTAAAAATACTGAAATTCTTCTCTTCTATTATATTATCTTTTCCTTGATCAGGCCAACCTCTCTACATGTATCTATCACCTCTTCTCTGTAGAAGATTATATTGACTTTCATCCCTTCTCTCTTTCTAGTATTCAACATCTTTCTAGCTACCAGTTCCCACCTTATTCCCTACAAGCACACCCAACTCTCCTCTATCTTTAAAAAATACTTCACTACTTCCTACTATTCCTACTAGCTTCCATGCTATATTCCACCCCATCTCAGCCAAAACAATTGAAAAGACAAGCATAATGACAAGAACACCAATTACTTCTTCCCATCACTCATTTGCAAATTCATTATCATCACTGGTTCCTTACTCACCTCACACGTCCAACTAGTTGCCAAATTTGGGCCATGATAGCTCTTCCATATGGACTCTTCTTTGTACTCATATCTATCTCCCTAGTTTGGGCCCTCAAAATCTCTCACCTGTATTTTTGAAAAAGATATCCAGGCCACAAGCATAACACTATTCCAGTTCATTCTCCACACAGCTAACGAAGTGATTTTCCTAAATACATTCTGATCACATCACCAACCCTCTCCTCAAAAAAAACACAAACTCAATTTACTCTATATTATCTCTAAGATCAAATATAAACTCCTCTTTTTGGCACCTAAAATTCTTCACAGTTTGGCCCTTTTCTACCTTTCCAGTCTCCTTGACACATTAATCTATGCTGCAATGCAGCCATATTGGCCTACTCACTGTTCTTGACACATAATACTCCATCTCTCACTTCTATGCCTTTTTATTGGTCATCGCTCTCCCCACCCTTACCTATGTCTTTTAGAGGGTCTGGCTCCTTTCAAGACTCAGCTCAATCGCTAACTTCTGCAGGAGGCTTTTCTTACTCCACTCCCCAATACCCTATCTACTGGTGGCTCCACAGCCAAGGATATGTTTTGTCTGCTTTGCATTTGTCTTGTATATATTTATGCAGTGTAACCATGGAATGGGCTCGATTCTCTTTCTTTTCTCTTGGCTCTTATCCCAATCTTCACTTGTGCTGGTAGGTCAGAGGGTCTCACATGAGATTGGCCACATTGCTACAACTTACTCTCAGGTTTCTAGGGGTAACTTTGGTGTGGGGAAGCTATACTTCTATAACTCAGAATGTAGCTCCCGAGTCCCCTCTGATATTCTTATTTTAACAATCAGCAAAAAAAAGCAGTTTCTGATTCAATCTATAAAACCCAGTGTGATCAATGGAGTAGCCTCTCTATTCATCTTTATAAATGCAATAGAAGATCCTTCCCCTGCCCTGGTTCACCCTGGGACACACTATAATGTATTATTGTGCTTCGCAGGGCATACAGTGTACCAGCATCTCCTTGAATTTGGTTGGGGCAGAAGCCTAGAAAGACATAGAACAAGAAGATTACAGGTTACACTGGATCAATCGGTCAAAACCCGTTTATTAAGTGCCTACTATGTGCTGGGCAAAGTGTTAGGCATTGGATATATAGAGACAAAAAATTAAACAGTCCCTGCCCTAATGAGCTTACCTTGTATGGAGGAGGGAAGGCCAATATGTATATGCAAAAATTAAATACAAAATATATACAACTTAAATACTAAATAACTTGGGAGAGAAACACTGGGAACTGGAAGATCAGTAAAGTCTTCTTCCAGTACTTGTGCTATTACCCTGCACTCTCAGTTAGTGTTGAAGAATAGCTATCTCCATAAAGATATGAGAACAGCTCCCTGAATATTAAAAATGTCCCCAATTCCTGGAAGCATGTCTACCCGAGGAAAGGAAGGAGAAAGGAAGTGACTTATATGACATCACCCAGTATTCACCCATTCTTCTGTTATCTCCCCCTACAACTATCTAAACCTGCTTGTCTCTCATGTTATGACATTAAAATATTGACAATGCACAAGTAGTCCCTGAAGCCCCAAAGCTCATTATTTTTATTTGTAAATTGATTCATCTCAAGTAATAATAAGCCTGAATATATTTGAAGTATAACTGCATTAACTATAACATGACAGTTTTTATTAGGTAAGTCTGTGATACATAGACTATTATTACAGAATTTCACAGAATCCAGGAGTTGAAAGGGACCTCAGAGACCATCTTGTCTATTACCCTTAAGCAATTATCTCTTCTCCAACAACCGTGACTAGTGGCCGTCCAACCTTTACTTGAAGACCTTCAGTGAGGGGAAATCTATTACATTTCCATTCAGCCTCTTCCCAAAGTAGAAAATGTTCCTTACACCAAATGCAAATCTGCCTCTCTGCAACTTCTAACCACTGCTCCTAGCTTACCAAAGGGGTACCAGTTAACACTAACCAAATATAAAAGACTGATTTTTGAAATCAGATCAAATTAAGGTATAATTATAACAAAATAAGGCATAAGATATAAACCTAGGTTGCTGCATTAACACAAAGTCTGTAAATTCTTCATTTTATCTGTTTCTATGTTGTTCCAAATGTTTCAGATGTGTTAAACATCCTTATGCTTTCATGTCACTTTCTAATAGTGAACCCCTAGCAATGTCATGGTCTTACTCATTCTGACACCCAGAATCCTGTTCTTTTGAGTTTGGGGCTTTCACTAAATCACCACATGCTTCCTTTTCCTGAGAGAGAAAACCTTGTTCTGCTGCTGAGATGCTCCAATTCATGCACTTTCCTTCCTCTTTGAAAGCGTTGCTATGTGTATTAATCTGTATTCCCTTGGGGATTTTTATTTCATATTTGTCTTCATTTTATTCAAATCAATATGCTTTGTTTCAGATGCTGATTTTTATATAGTCACTCAAAATTAATTTTTGAATAGTGGACATTTTTACCATATGCCAGAATATGTTTTTAAATGACACTTGATTATTAACAATAAAAATTAAGCCCCTATTTAACAATTTGTTATTCTATACACTCATATTTTATTATATTAGAGAGGGGTCCTGGTGATTCTCTTTTCTATTCTTAATCTGTCCCTGGTGAGACAAAGAAACTAAATGAGCTAAAAATCAGATGAAGCAATGGGGATTATTGTTCATAATACTACTAAAAGTTCAGTGGAAGAAGTCAGAATTATTTACTAAAATCTAACTATTAGTGGATTACTGGTATATTTCCCTCAATTACCCACAAAAATAAAGAATAACTTCTTATAGCAAGGTTTATAGATTCATAATATGGAGAAGGAGGAATAAAGAGCAGAGAGCTTGTTCGAATCCCATTTCCATACTTATTTCATGTGTGAACTTGGGCCATTCACTTTACCTGTACGGGCAGAGCCCTAATTAAGGTGGCAAAACTGTGATTTTGCCCAAGGATGTAAAAATTTATACCTTCTCTAATGCTCCCTAAGTTGTTTTCCAGGGTCTTTCCACAATGATGCTGGTGTCACAGGGTCTCTATTTCCTCACCATGGGCTCAATATTAGGACCTCTCCCTACTGTAGTCAATTTAAAGTCATGTATAATACAGCTTGCCCCCAACACCACATTATGCTACTTACTAGACCTGAGTGCTAAAATTGTTAGTTATAGCTCTTGCTCTATAGGTCTCTTGGCTTTCATTTCCTCATCTGTAAAATGGTGTATCTGAAGTAAATGATAGCTAAGGCCCTTTCTAGTTCTGGCTAACTTGGAGGAAAAATTCCTTCTAAGTGCTAATATGAATTCATATGGAGAACCTGAGGTACCTTATCACATGTGGGTCCCTAGAAAGCTACCCTAGTTTCAAGGCACTCTATGAGTCAACACCAAAGTTTCACCACTATGTTTCCCTTTACAAGCCAGAGGATATATTAATTCAAAGCAATACAAAATCAATTCAACAACCTAACAAATAAAGTGATAATTAAAGATTCCCCTTCTCTACCCATGAACAAAATGGTTTCATTCTTGCACAGATTACCAAATCACCAGTGACAAGAATATATATGCAGAGGACATTTATGAAAAGAAACATTTATGTCTAGGGCACAAGAATGTGTGGAAAATTTTATCGCTTTTTCCACTGAGCTGCTAATATACTCTGGTAATGTCATTGTACTGATTTCTACAGGATATGACTTGGTGTATCCCATCCACTGGACATCTTACCTAGTCTTTGGGTTTCCCAAGATGTTTTCTGTTATTATCTTCTGGGCATCAATTATCTAACCACTTCAGGATCTGTTGTCTATTTCCCTCTCACCTTTTAGTCTTTCCTTCTCATCTCTCAAGTCAACTCATTTACCAAACCCCGTTAATTCTAATTTCCTAATATCCCTCTCAACCATCCTTTTCCTCCCTATTTCCTCAGCCACTATCCTAGGATAGGCCCTAATTACCTCCTGCTTAAGTTATTGCAATAGTCTCCTCACAAGCTTTCCTATTTTTACTTGTCTTCCTCATCAAATCTTTATACTAATCCTTTATACTGCTATCAAACTTCTTTTTTATTCATAGATCTTGTCGTGTCACACTTAGAGACACACACAAAACTCTTCAGTGACTCCCATTTTGCCTCTTGAATAAAATTCAGTCTCCTTTCTTTTGCATTAAAGAGTCTTCACAAAATATCACCATCTTGCCTTTTATATTATATGGCTCCCATCCACAAAGTCAACACTAGAGCTAAAGAAGAATGCTTGCCATTCCCTTCACATTACCTTCTCTTTCCTGAATCTGTACCTTTGACTGCATTGTTTCCCATGACTAGAGTGTGCTCCTTTTTCCAATACAGTGTCACCTAATTAATTCCTATATGTCCTTTAAATTCCAGTTTATTTGCTGACTCTTCAACAAATGATCCCAGAGATCATGAAAATTGTCGATATACTTGTGTCTGCATCTCTCTTACATATTTGTCATCCATTATTTTGTATTATAATGTTTCACACATTTAATAATATCCTCTTATTAGACTTTTTCTAAATCCTATGAGGAAAAAAATCAGTGTTACAACTTTGAATCTCCCCTAGTATCTGACATATGCTCTTCATATAGAGAAGGTCTTTTAAAAATGTTCATTGAATTAAATTGAACTTTAGACCAGCTGTCAAATACATGCATGCATACATATACACATATATCACATATGTGCCATTTTCAAATAGAGTTCCAAGTACTGAGATCCAAATTAGTGATGCTTAACACATATAAGGCTATCTGTCTCTTTTCTTTGATTGAAGACTATTCACATACATATGTGTTGTTGAAGATGAGAAACTAACCTTCTCATTCTCCCAAACTGCCTTCAGCTGAAGCAAAGTCTTTGCCATCAAAAAGAAAGGAGTTCTATCTCTTGACTAAATCACAAACCACTTACTTTCAGAATATTCTGACATATTTTCAACCTATGTAATTTAGAGAAAATCAAATTTCTTAGAGGAAAATTGGAGAAAATGAGAGAGAAATGGATCATCTATTCGACATTTCAAAATCTGGCACCAGTGTGTAAGTGTTTATAGTTTTTTTTAAAAAGTCAAAGATGTTACATGTAACTCTGGGTCAAAAGGTACATCTTAAAAGAGACGTCTACCCAGGAGCTACCAAACTCAGACAAGATTCCAAGGGACATCATTAGGAATCCTTTGGATGAGTTTAGAGGATTTTCTGATTCAGTAAAAGGAATTTCTATTGGGATGGCAACCCTCTGAGGACAGGTGTCATGTCTTCCATTTGTTCCATATGATGAGGGGCTTCTTCATGTGTGGAAACCTGGGAAACATCCATGATGAATATGATAATGGCAAAGGAGACTCAGCAAAGAGACAAGGGGGAGAATATCTTTCCACTCAGAAGCAGGTTCTGATGAGGTTCCCCTCATGTCCTTCATTGGCCTCCTCAAAAGGGGACATGTAATGACTCTAGAGAGCCCTCAAGACTTCCAGGAGCCAAGATGGTGGAGTAAAGAGTAAATTGCCATAGTTCTCTCATATTCACCTCCAAGCAACCACAAAATAGGGCCCCAAAACAAATCCTAGAATGTTTAATTCCAATACTATTTAAACTATTTGGAAAAATAGGTGAAAGAGTCCTACCAAACTCCTTTTATGAAACAAATATGGTGCTGATACCTAAACCAGAAAGTCTAAAACAGAGAAAATTATAGACCATTTTCCCTAATAAATATCTATGCAAATATTTTGAACAAAATACTAGCAAAGCAATTACAGCAATACACTATGATCAGGGAAATTTATACCAGAAATGCAAGGTTGGTTCAGCATTAGGAAAACTATCAATATAATTGACCATATCAATAACAAAACCAACAGAAATCATATGACTATATTAATAGATGCTGAAAAAGCTTTTGACAAAGTACAGCACCCATTCGTATTAAAAACAACAGAGAACATAGGAATAAAGGGAACACTCCTTAAAATGCTAAGTATCTATCTAGAGCCATCAGCAAGCATTATCTGTAATGGGGATAGATAAGTTAGAAGCCTTCCCAATAAGATCAGGAGCAAAGTAAGGATACCCATTATCACTACTATTATTCAACATAGTGCTAAACATATTAGCTATGGCAATGAGAGAAGAAAAAGAAATTGAAGGAATGCAAATAGGCAATGAAACAACCATATATAGAGAACTGAGTCAAATACATACAAATACAAGCCATTTCCCAATTGATAAATGGTCAAAGGATACGAGCAGGCAGTATTCAGATGAAGAAATCAAAGCTATCTATAAGCATAGGATGAAGTGCTCTAAATCACTTTTGATTAGAGAAATGCCAATTAACACAGCTCTGAGGTACCACCTCACACCTACCAGATTGGCTAATATGACAAAAAAGGAAAATAATAAAGGATGTGGGAAAATTGGGACACTAATGCACTGTTGGTGGAGTTGTGAACTGATCCAACTATTCTGGAGAACAATTTGAAACTAGGCTTAAATGGCAACTAAATTGCGCATACCTTTTCATCCAGCAATACCATTACCAATGCTGTATCCCAAAGAGATCATAAGAAAGGGAACAGGATAGCCTTTTCGTGGTGGCAAAATATTGGAAATTGAGGGGATGCCCATCAATTGGAGGATGGCTAAGCAAGCTGTAGTATATGAATGTAATGGAATACTATTTTGCAATAATAAATGATGACCAGGCAGATTTCAGAAAAACCTGGAAAGACTTGTACAAACTGATGCAAAGTGAAATGAGCAGAACCAGGAAAACATTGTACACAGTATCAGCAACATCATGTGATGATCAACTAGGAATGACTCAACTCTTCTCAGCAACACAATGATCCAAGACAGGTGCAAAGGACTCATGAAGGAAAATGCTGTCCATATCCAGATAAAGAACTGTTGGACTCTGAACGCAGATCAAAACATATTTTTTTCACTTACTTTATTCTTTTTTATTCTTTTTGATCTGTTTCTTCTTTCACAACTATGGCTAATATAGAAATATATTTTGCATGATAGCACATGATTAACCTATATCAAATGGTCTACCATTTTCAGGGTAGTTGAGGGGAGGGAGGGAAAAAATTGGAAATCAAAATCTTGTAAAAATGAGTGCTAAAAATTGTCTTGACATGTAATTGGGAGAAAAATAAAATATTATTCTAAAAAAAGAAGACAAGCCTTAAATCCTTCAGTCTATTTTCACTGCACTTTGTCAAATATCAAAACAACTTACAATGGACAGACAGAAGCCTTCAGAAACCTGTCTCTTTAAGGATATGAATTAGCTAAGTGAAAATTTAAGGGAAATAAATCACCAATTTGGTGAGAAAAGGTGGCAATGCCCCAGGCACATTAATGCCTCCCTCACCCCTGCCCAGAAATTCAGTCTTTTTTTGTCCCAGGGGACATTTGAACACTGGTCTATGGTCTATTGGATAATGTGAGTTTTTCATCCTTTTCAAAATGGGCAGGGGAAACAGCAAGAACAGAGAAAATATTAGAAAACCTTTCGGGAGTGAGATATGATCAGCTGCCAACCTATTTCACACAAAAACTGCACATCCCGTTCTGAGCCAGCCACATCAGTTGTGCCCAGTGAGTCTGTACCAGGATTTGTCACACACATGGAACACGGCTGAGGCCCAAGCTTTGGAACAGATCAGGACACATTTCCCATGGGAGAAGCGCTGCCAGCATGTTGCTCAAAAGCCTGCTGTAGATGGTCACAACTTCCGTCTGTCTGGGTAGGAACAGCCTCAGACAGGGGAACCGAACTACCCTTAGGGATCTAGGCATAAAGAAATGAACAATTGCCTGGGTAGATCCAACGCTTGAGGTTAGTAAGTGGTTAGAAGGACATAGACCAGATTGTGATTCCTTTTGCTCATTTGCTATGTCACAAACCCAAACCAGGAATATTCCTGACAGTGTCCCATGAGTCACATTAGAGAAAGAATCCTGTTATCTTTCTTTTACACAGAATGGAACATGGCCCAAATAGTCACTAAGAGACAACCAGCAGCACCTGTTCAAGAGGGGGAAGTTGTGACCCTGCATCCTGTGAATGAGACTAAAGCTACATATTATGATTTGTTCTGGTACAAATTCTCCCAGTGGGAGGCAATTTACCTTATTTTTCAGAATTCTTTATCCTGAAGCAAAAGCTACTTTATCCAGTAGCAAAGGAAGGGATCCCTATTCTGTGAATTTCTGAAAATCAATCAAATCCATCGGCTTCACTATCTCATACTTATAGCAAAGTCTCAGGGATGTTTTTCTGTGGTCTCATTTAATAAAATCTTAAAACAAACTAAATGCCTGTGGCCTGTGGCAGTGAAGCCCAAATGATTTCATTTGTGGTAAGTACTTAGAAACAAGCCAGACTCTTTCATCTGTTTGTATTGGATTAGTTCTTCAAATCTATGGAACATCACTGAAGTCTTTCATTTCTAGTCTTCTGTTGAATTGTATATAGCAATTATCACAATTAAAAGCAAATATCAAGCTCCAGTTGTCCACAAAAGGACAGTGTTTTTGTTTTTGTTTTTATCACCCACAATGGCGATCTATAGTGTCTTTGTAGTGACTGTTCCCTAATCACACCTTCTCTTCCCTCCTAGCAGTGAGGACACAGGACCAACATGCACTGACCAGGATTTGTGTCCCTATCAGAGACTGTGGTCTTGTTGCCATCCTGGGAGTAAAATATCCTTCAAAGATATAAGGATTTTCCTTGGGCCATAAATTTCTATGTTCAATAGTAGAAATAGTTATGTCCCTAGTTTCTTCTAGAGGAAGAGATAGAGACTCATTGAATTAGATAAAAATTGAAAACTTGCTGAGAAGGGCCCCCACTCTGGCAGAACTGTGTAATACCTGTTACTTCTCCATTTTCTTCTGGTACTTCCAACTGTTCTAATTGAGAACTTCAATTTTTTTGCAACGGTACACCAACAGAAGACCAAAAGAAGAAGAGCAAAGACTATTCAAAGACAAATAACAAATGGTGATTTTTCTCCCTTGATAAATCATCACTGGTCTGAACATTCATTCCTTCTGGATCTCCTTTTATAGATAACCATCTCTATCAGGCATATACAACATATGGCCCATGGGCCACTTGTGGTCAGCCAAAGCATTTCAGGCAGCCCATGAAAAATGTAGAGGATGTAAAGGAAAGTAAAAATGTAACAAGTGCTTTTTCCATGCTCCACTTACCCTACCTTCCACTAGTCACTATTGGGCCCATCCTATAACTTGCCAGGTGGGTTGCCACTGTGCACTCTCTTCTGTTTGTCATGTGACCTTCTGCAACCAACCATCATCAGTCTGTCTCTAGTCTCAGAAGAGTGATTTCATGATAAATAAAAAATCTTAAGTAATAAGTGTAATTAATTGGTATTAATTGAAATGTTCATTTTTTGTATGGTTAATTTGCAGTTTAATCATTAATTATGCCTTTACTTGGAAAATGAGCCGCTAAAAACCTATCTGCAGCCTGAAGAAGTTTAGCCTATTTTAATTTTGGCCTCTGCTTACTGCCACATTGCACAGGTCTGATCTATATCATGCCCCTTAACTATGGATAGCCTCACCACCAAGGCTCTGTTTTGAGCGCTCTTTTGATACAGAAATGTCTGAGAAACAGAGAAAGATTCAGAAGGTGTTGTCAAGAATACAGTGTTCAAAGACTTTGTAACTCAGTCAATATCATAACAAAGTCCTCAGGCAGCTTAAAAAATAGCCTAATGCACAAGACTTTCCTCAAGGACACCACAACATAGAGAAATGCAAATCTAGGCATGAAGGGAAAGCCACTCAAGTAACCAGATAACAATGGTCTGCTAGAATTTGGTCTCATCAGCCCCTCTCTCCTGTCAACATACTCAGGTCTATAACTGCAATATAAGGATCCATCTGAGGAACATTAATCCAGAGACTTGGACTCTCTTGGTTTTATATACTGCCCACATGCATCTTAAAAACTGGAAAAAATCAGATGTCTGGAAGCCCTGGTTTCCTTCGATACTCAGCTCACCTACTGCAGGATACCTTTGGTAATCCATCCAGATGCTAAAAATCCTTCCCATCTAAAGCTTTCTCTTTGCTTTGTATGCCTCTGGCATATACATATATGTGTGTATCAGTCCATGTTTACTCTTCCAATCCCTAGTCACACTGGCAGATTGGGTCCATAGAGAGTGACTAAATATTTTTCCTCAGGTTTCTAGGGATAACCTTGAGGGACTGGGATTTTTCTAGCATTGTTGATTATGAGCCCCCATATGATATGCTCCTCATGGATTATTAAATAGAGTTAATTAGCTTTTAGAAATAGTTATTTATATCAATAGTAATAACATTAGTTCAAAATGATTGGACAAATTTTAGTAGTAATAATAATTTGGACAAAACTAAAATTCTAGGATGAGTTCTCCCACAACTATATAAAGAGTTCATGGGAAAATGGGTTCAATATTAGAAAGCACATGTGACAAATGGAACTCTCTGTAAGTAAATTCCTTGTTGAGTTACCCGTACGCATCCTATTTTGGATCTTAGAGAGTTGCGTCAGGCACTGAGAGGTTAAATGACTAGCCCTGAGTCCCAAAGGAAGGATGCTTAAGAAGCAGTATTTAAGTCTAGGTTTTCTAGTATATGGTTCACACTGAACCCAGGGAGATCGTGCACTAGACCCATTCTCTTTCTACTACGGGGTCCATTTACTCTAGACCAGGCATGTGGTCTAGAATGAGTTCAGTTCTGAGGGAGCCTGGACTTTAATTAGGGGAGTTATGCTCCCTTTTCTCACATTCTTTGGCTCATTAAACACTAACTCAGAGGCCATAAGGGGAAAATTATTTATGTCTTAGGTTTGTTCTCATGTCTAGGCTCTCCCCAAAGAGGTGAAGCAGAAAGACGCTGAGTGTAGAATATAGTAATGGGGCAGATATTTATTTCTTACACACAAAATAAATGTTAACCACAAAATACTCACAAGGCCACATTAACAAAACTTAAAACAGAATTCAGTAACTTAATGTATAATTAACAGTTATACTCTCCCAGTTTTGGTGAATATACATAAACCTCAACAAAGCATTAAACAATTTTGGAGATTGACAAATAAGCACTATTACACTTCAACTCAATTTTGCATGGTCCAAACAACTTCTGGCAAAATAAGGCAGGCTTGTATTTATCCTCTTGCTTGTCATCATCTTCTCCAAGAGTTCTTGAGGGTTGGTGGGGATTTTTCCTTTTGCTAACAATAGGATCTAATTGAAAATATCTAGGAGCTCTAGACCTCTCTAATTTACAAGGTTAGCTCTAATCCTACATGTTCATCCCAGGGTAGATACTCATTCATCCAAAGTTGAGAAAGACCAGACACAAAGCAGATGACTGAAACCCAAGCTCAGAGTGACTGGACTGAGATGTAGGGTTTTTTTTTCTATCATGTATTCATTGACAAGTCAACTGGGGTGAGGGATAAGGCAAGTAACTCCTTCCCTATTGTTCACTGGAAGCAATTCATAATAGTGCCAATATGATCCACAGCCAGAGAGCACTGATGGTTACTTCCTTTTAAATAGCCAATGAGTCATCAGGTCTCCCCATTCAATAGCAAAAAGGGGGGATTGTCTCATTATCTCAAAGCACCAAACCTCATCAGTGCTGAGTCACAAACACATATGGGCCAGATGAAGGGATAGCTTCACTTATACCTAGTGAGGGCCCAAGTTATGCTATCCTTTATCACTTTAATAAAAGTACAGTTCATAGAGCTGTGCTTCTATAGAAAGAAGCTCTGCTTCTAATAAAAGCGCCTTTATAGAGGTGATTCAATGTGACAGAGTAAGGGATAAATAGGAATGAACAAGCGAAAGGAGAAGGGGAGAGGAAGACATGAGTCAAGTGGTACAGTGGAACCATACTAACTTTGGTATCAAGAGGTTCACATCCCACATCTACCACTACACAATCTTGGACAAGACACTTCATCTTTCTGGGCCTCTCCATTCTCTCGTCTCTAAAATGAGACAGCTTGACTTTGCAAGACTGCATGACTTTGAAGGTCCTGTCCAGTTTTAAATCTATGAATCTATTGTTCTATTAATTAATTGGTGAAGGAAAAAAAAAACTCCGAGACAAAGGCAAGACCTGGAACCACTAATGCAGAGGAAGAGCGAAGGGCTAATTGCCAACCAGGTGTCCTGAGAACCTAACCAAGAAAAATGTTTGGTTTACCTGAGATAGTGCCCTCCGGTGTTACAATATGGTCATTACACTTTGATGACAGCATCCTTCCACCATCTCTGGCAGTTCTCTCTCAGAATCCTAGCATGATAATTTGTCACAGAAAAAAAAAATAATTTCTTATGCCATACTATAGAAAATTCTTAGAAATATTAAGATTGGAATCATTTTTCTGTAGAAAGGATATGAACCAAATGCAGGGGTAAGAAAGGATAGAAATGAACTGAGTTTTTTCCCCTTTGAACAAAATTGAAGATAATCATGTTCATACAAATAGAACAAACTCTTCCAAAGACCATATTTTCTGAGTCAGTGTAAAAGTAGTGTAAATCAATGGAGTCCATGAACTATTGCTTTTAACATCTTGATAACTATTTCAGTATAACTGGTTTCCTTTACAATTCTATATATTTTATTTTATACATTTAGAAAGATTATTCTAAAAGGGGGTGCCTAGGCTTCATCAGACTGCCAAAGGGGTCCATGACACACAAAAAAGGTTAAGAACCCCTAGTGTAAAAGAAGATGGAATTTCTGAGCTACTCCTCATTTCTTATTTATTTCATGTCAGATCATGAAATAAGCTTCCTGCTGACTCAGGAAGCTTTGAACCAGAAACACAGTAAGTTTCTTTCCAAAAATAATTTCAATTCCCTTTCAGAAAAAGACTTATGCCAGAGAAGAGAAAGAGAATATCCCTTTCCTGTCCTTGGGACATATATCACTTACTATGAACTAAAATGCACAGAGTCAATCAGGACCAGGGGTTCCCATGGGCTTCCTCTTGTATGTGAAGCCAAACAGTTAGAAAGTAAGAATGCAGTCATCTCCAGGACAGAAACTATCTCTTCATAATGCCCTACATCTTGGTCTAGTGCTTAGGACATATTCTTGAGAACCTCAGTAACTATTCACCAACAGAACCAGATGGTTTTCTTGGTTTTTGTTCAGTAATGTCCAACTCTTTGTGACCCCACTTGGGGTTTTCTTGGCAAAGATACTGGACTGGTTTGCCATTTTTTTTTCTCCAGTTCATCTTCCAGATGAGGAACTGAGGCAAACAGGGTTAATTGACTTTCCCAGGGCCACACAGCTAGTAAGTATCATAGGCCAGAATTAAACTCAGGAAGATGAGTCTTGCTGACTTCAGGACCAGCACTTTATCCACTGTGCCATCTAGCTGGGTAGAAAGAACTACGAATAATTGGCTACAGTTTTCAGAAAGGTGGATTTCAGCATGCAATAAAGAAAGGCTTTTAAAAATATAATTTAAGTTATCCAAAGTTATGATGGACTGCCTCAGGAGGGAGCGAATTTTGCATTCCTGAAATTGTTCAAGGAGAGACTAGATGACTACAAAATATTATAAAGAAGATCCATGTTTAGGTAGGGATTCAATTACATGATCCTTTCAATTTTGAGGTCCTAGGTTCCTATTAATGTGCTGTCAGATATTCAGGTCTTCTTCTAGAGGAGTACTTCTTTATTGACTCAGAAATTACTATGTATGGCATGGAGTTTGAAGGTAGAAGATAAGGTGCCACCATTGCTAAAAAAAAATACGTTCAATTCAGGGCCCTGGTTGTGTATCTGTCAGTGCGGAGTACCAACTTTGTATGGTGTATGAGATGACAGACCACTGTGTGATTGGCTAGGAAGGCAAAGTGGGAAATTCCTGTGTTTTTTGGAGCAGGAAAAGAACTCAAAAAATTCTAAGCTGTGAAAGTTTCCTTTGACTGGGACACAGGCTCCAGATCTGAGTGTTAGATGAGTCTGCTGAGAAGGATGATGAAGCTTCTGGGAGCCTCACTTCTGTGTCTGCAGATAAGCTGTGAGTTAGGGTAGTGGAGGCAGGGAGGATTAGACATGGCAACAAGGAGGGTCAGGGGACATTTCCCACAAGGCTATGGTAGAGAAACAAGGTTCAGTCTGGTTCTTGTGGGATTTCTTGAGTATGTAATTCCCAGAATTAGGGATGGGAACTAGAACTAGAACTGGGACAAAGAGTGGGATTCTCATCAATTTCATTTATGTAGAGAGATCCCAGAGAAGACTCCCTCTACTGATCCTCCTCTGTCCCTTCTCTACAATTTAGCTCCTAGAATTAAAAGGGAAATTTGGGAGATATTGACTTAATGATTAGTCTCTATTGTCTTTCTGTCCAAGGTATAGCTCTTCTAATTCATGAAAACTTCCCTTGGTTTAGAAGCATCAAGACACCCTGAGGAAGAGAAAGGAGGAAACTTGTGTGTGGAGAGTCAAACCACCATCACCACTTTTCCTGAGGACTGAATGGAAACAACCCAGAGCCCTAAACCCCAAAGCCTTCAAAATATCTTTGCCACCCAGACTATCTGTCCTGCTTCCACTCCAGTTCCCAAAACCATGAGTCATGGAAGCCATTTCTGTCAAGAAGGGGCCAATCATACCCACCAACTGCTGACCACCTGCCATCTATGGGGCAGGTAAGCCAGCCTAGCTGAAACAGCAAGGAACTATGGGAGACAGCAGACAGTACGTACCAAGCAAGTCAAATCACTACTACTATGTCTACCACCACCTCCCCTTGGACCCTGATAGAAATAGGCCAGGAACCCAAATCCAAGAGCCTTAGTAATAACAGTGCCTGCTAGGCCCCAGGTTCTTCTTACAACCAAAGACCTATAGCCATCACTGAGATGAAAAATCATTGTGGAAAAAGGGCCACCTTTGTCATCACCCCTTATACCAGCTGTTGATTATATTCTATCAACAAGCAGGTCAATCTAAGAGTACTGGAATGGTAGCACCTCCCCCACTCCCAACCCTAGACTGCCAGTCCTGCTTCCACCCTAGCCCTCGAGGTCATCACCCAGGAAAGCAATCCCTCTTGAGGAGTAGCCTGGCAACTGCCTCTGCAGATGCTGCAGTCACAACTACTGAAAACGTAGGAAAGCAAGTTCTGGCCACCAAAGTACTTGGCATTTTCACATTATTCAGCCTCAGAAACTTATATGAATTTACCAGTGGATATAACATTAAATTGGATTTGTCACCATCTTCTCTGATGCTACACCCTAAAGACTAGGGGGCCCATCCTTCTCACTTGCAGCTAAAACTTCCTCCTATATGATCAGTCTCCACATTAGAATATGACTTTCTTAACAGCAGGGATTGTCCTAACTTTTGTTTTTATCTGTAGCATCTAGCACAATGATTTATACATAGCGAGCATGTAATTATTTTTTTTCAATATTTCTTCATTCAGTTCTTTTTCTCCCAAGTTGGTCTTGCCTTAATCCTGTCTGGAGTCAATGCTAGACCAAGATTTCAGGTTTCTTTTTTTTTAATTTTATTTATTTTATTTTGAACTCATGAAAGAAACAAGCATTTCCCTAACATAGAAGAATTTTTAAAAAGATGATTGCACATGAAACGGCAAATGTTACATATAACCTGCTATTCCTTTTAGATATATAATAAAGTTATCAAGTTACTTTGTTTTCTTTTTTTTCTTCCGCACCCCTGCCCTAGAAATGGCTACCATTAGATACAAATATGTATGTGTGTGTATATGTGTGTGTGTGTGTGTATGTGTGTGTGTGTGTGTGTAAAATCATTCTATACATATTTCTACTTATCAGTTCTTTCTCTGGATGCAGATAGCATCTTCCTTCCTTTATAGTTAATTTGGGTATTTCTAATAGTCAAAATGACTTTGTTTCTCAAAGTTGTTTTTAAAATAAGGTTGCTGTCACTATATACAATATTGTCTTGGTTCTGCTCATTTCACTCTTCATTACCGTGTAACTCTATCTATGTCTTTCTAAGATCATTGCTCATCATTTCTTACAGCAGAGCAGTATTCTATCATGTTCATATACCTCAACTTGCTCAGCCAGATTTAGGTTGTCTAGTCCTCATTCTTTAACTTGCTTTCTAGTCTTATCTGAGTGTAGGGTCCCAAGACTCAGGCAAGTACTTCTATTAGTCCCCAAAGTCACTTTTTAAATCATCCTTCTCTTGCATATTTCCATAGTCTGAGATGCTTAGATATCCTACCCTTTGTAGTTTACAACCAGTTATAGACTAAGTTTTAACTATTTAACTTAATAAATTTTTAAATGAGTTTACAAAAAAGAAGGCACTATTTGCTCGATCATGGATAGGTCCACAATGTGAGTTACAGGGAAATAAAATTAATTGAAAGTCTATCAGGGCAAGGGACACAAATTCTTCATTCCTGGGCTTATCTAGGGCTTCTATAACATGTGAAGCCCTTTTGCCGGACTGCAAAGACCTGGAAGACAGAGAAGAGTATTTTGTGTGATCTTTACCTGAGTCTAATCACCAATGTTTGGTAGAAGACCTTAACACACATGCAATGATCACAAATGTGATATAGTGAAAAGAACACAGAACTTGCCGTCCAAGGACCTAGGCTCAGTTTACAATTCTACTCCTTACTACATGTGTGATTTTTGAGCAAGTTACTTAAACTCTCTATGCCCAGAAAATTAGAATTTTGGATATGATGACATCAGAAGTGCTTTCTATCTCTAAGCACTAAGAATAGTGATGAAAGGACCACAGTATCCAGGAAATCACTTCTGGGAAAAAAATAAAATAAATTCCTCGACAATAGAAATTCTCTTTATGGCCTGAGGGGGGCAGCACTGTCACTGCCAGAAATGCTTCCCATGGGGGACTTAAAGTGTGTCTATGAATGGGACTGTGTGAAGTATGTAAGATAACAATCCGGCTTCCAATTGGCTCTGCAACCAGACTGAGAATTCTTTCTATTTCCCCAGGGGCAGAAAAAGTAGAAACATTTAAAAGTGAGAAAGAAAGACTTCCTTGGACTTGAAAGAACCCATATCCCAGACCTCAGAATAAAGTGTTTCCAGACCCTGGAAGGAAGAAGAATGGAAAAGCTCCCAGGAACCTCATTACTGATACTGTGTCTTCAGCTGGGCTGTGAGTTGAGGGATTTAGGGGAATGGGAAGAGGGGAATTTTTTCACAGCATTAATAAGGAGAAACTGAGCTTATTCTGATATACATAGGAATTACTATTTATATTACGAAAAGAAAAGGAAAATGTGGGACATACTGACTTGATGACCAGTGAGCCTCCTGAGTCTAACACTGCCTTTTTGCACAGGGGTGAGCTGCCTCCAGAAGGTGGAACAGAGTCCTCAGTCCTTGAGAGTCCAGGAGGGAGAGAACATCACTATCAACTGTACTTTCACAGAAACTCCCCAAGGCCTCCAGTGGTTCAGGCAGGATGCTGGGAAAGGCCTCACCTTACTATTTTACCTGGCTTCGGGTACCAAGGAGGAAGGCAGATTCAGATCCACGATCAACTCCAAGGAAAGTTACAGTTCCCTTTGCATCACAACCTCCCAGCCTGGAGACTCAGCCACCTACCATTGTAGTGCGAGAGCACAGTGATCCCCAGGCACCTGCAGGCTGTGCACAAACTGCATCTGGGGCTCCAGCCACACCCCCTGCCATGGGGCCCCATGAAGGCATACTAGGACCCTTTATGTAAAGTTGACTTTCCTGATTATTAAATCTTCCTTGTACATGTGACCTTTTTCTGGTTCCTTTCATTACTAGTGCCAGTGCTCTGAGATTACCTTCAATGTCAAGTTCCAGCTTCTATGTATGTAGTTATTTGCATGTTGTTTCTCCATTAAAGCATCATCTCTTTGAGGACAGGGACTGTTTTGCCTATTGTTTGTATCTCCAGCCCTCAGCACAGTGCCAGGCATTTGGTAAGTGATTCATAAATGTTTATTAACTATTGACTGACTTCAGATTTAGATTAACCGCAGTTTTACTCCAATCCTAACTTGGAAATCTGCAATTGAATTTAGCTCTTATTTTCAGGCCTTCATCTTGTTCCTAGGCCTACTCCAAATTGGAACACTGAACCAAGATAGCCTGAGAGAGCATCTGGAAGCCTAGAGACCATTGTATTTAACCCAAACTGAGAAGGATGCTGTGCTACACAGCTCTTCGTGTTAACCATGAAGATATTCTTCAGTCCCGGGACAGCTCCCTGCATCCATTTTCAACATGTCCCTCCATGACTTTGTTTTTTCTTACTATGAACACTCCTCTAATCCAGATGTCCTTCAACATGCAGAAGCAGATACAGATTCTAGTTTCTCTCCTCAGATCGTAGATCTGTAGCTGGAAGGGACCTCAAGAAACATCTTATTTCCCTTTTTTAGAGATGAGAAAACTGAGGCCCAGGGAAGAAGATCACACAGGTGGCAAGATTGGAGGCAAGAGTTGAATCTAAGTGAATTGTACCATCTTGCCTCTTACCTAGCTGCCTCACAAATTAACCATTCCTTAAGATTTTAAAAATGTTTCTTAATGCAAGTAACTGGAAAGAAAAATAAATGTTTTAAATAGTGAACAAAAATAAAAATACAGAGATGCAAGCAATCTCAAACAGGGAAATATATAGTGTCTTGATGGGCAGCTAGGTGGTGCATTGGATAGAGTGCCATGGCTGGAGTCAGGAAGTTTCCTCTTCCTGAGTTCAAATTTGACTTCAGGCATTTACTAGCTATGTGACCCTGGGCAAATCACTTGACCCTGATTGACTCAGTTTCTCATCTGTAAAATGAGTTGGAGAAGGAAATGGCAAACCACTCCAGTATCTTTGCCAAGAAAACCCCAAATGGGATCAAAAGAATTTGAAACAACTGAACAACATCAAAGTCTGGAACTTTTTTAGTTTCTCATATTCAAAGACATTTTCTTTGAATTCTCATTTCTAGAGTCAGCCTGAGTTTAATCCTATTTTAACATTATTATTATTAAATAGATACTGCTCTAAAATATCTGTCTTCTATACCAAGTGAGACTCATATTTTCAAAATTTTTTTCAGCCCTCTTTGAGACTTGGTTTCCTAGTCTTATCTTCATGTGCGGGGCCCGGGGCCCTCTAACTTGAAATAGGCCCTTCCCTATTTGGTCTCCAAAGTCATCTCTATTGCCCCACTTCTGGGTATTTAGATGGCTCTAGATACTTGGAATTGTTATATTTTGCAGGTTAGAGGTAGTGATAAAGTGGCTTTCTTTCCCTGAGAAAATTAAACTCCCTTTAAGAAAATATATGTGTATATATAGATAGATAGATAGATAGATAGATAGATAGATAGATATAGATATAGATATATATATAGATATAGATATAGATATAGATATATAGATATGTAGATATGTAGTTGCAGCCATGCTCCCAATGGTGAAACGGAAGTGATCTCTTACCTTACAATTTTTACTTCATTAGAGTATGCGTCTTACACTAAAATGTTCTTAGTGTCTACTGGGGACAGGATCACAGATTTATCTTTATTTCCTTTAAGAGTCCCCTCACACACATATGAAATGAAATTGACTACCTCATGCACCTTGAGGGAAGGGGCATTCCTTCTTAATGTTCTCCATACAGAATTAGAATTCCATACATGCTATACAATTTCAAATATTCTATGACCAAAGAAATTGATGAAAGTATCTCTCTGTATGAATCAGAATTGATATCAATCAATAACCCAGGGTTTGATAAACCCCAAAACATAAATTGCCTATGAAAGAACTGTCTATTTGATAAGAAATGCTAAAAAAATTTAAAAACTAGAAAAAATCTGACATAAATTAGTGCTAGAAAAATATCTTATGTCTTGTTCCGCAATAAATTCAAAATGAATACTTGACCCAAATTTTAAAAAATAATACTGTAAAACAGTTAGAAGAAAAGTAGATGATATATCCTTTTATAATTACAGGTAAAGAATGAAGTCTTTTTAATCTTTTTCAATCAATAGGAATGTATTTTTGTAGATGTAATTATAATAGATGAAATACGTAATTTTGATATACTAAATTGAAAAGCTTTTGGATAAACAAAATTGATGTACATAGGGTAAAAAGGGAAATGAGAAAAATATTTTTTGCTGAGTATCTTCAATAAGGATTTGATATCTGAGATACATAGACAACTGACAAAAAGTTGTGAGACCAAAAACCATTCCCCAACAGATAAGCGGTCAAAGAATATGAATAATAACTCCCCAAAAGAATTAGACTACTATAAACCATGTTGAAGAATGCTCCAAATCACTCATTGTAAAAGAAATGCAAAATAAAACTACCCTAGGGTTTCACTTCACACTAAGAAGATTGGCAAAAATGACAAAAGAGAGGAATAATCAGTGTTGAAAGGGTTATGGAGAGAGAAGTACATTAATGTATGATTTTATGGAGCTGTAAATTGGTACATACATTATGGAAAGAAATTTGGAATTATGCAAATCAAGTGGTTAAAACGTCCATACCCTTTGACCCAGAGCTTCCACTGCTAGGCATATACCTCAATGAGGAAGAAAAAGGTTCCAATATAAGCCAAAATATTAATAGCAACACTTTTTTATGTAGCAAAGAACTGGAAACAAAATAGATTACCAGTGACTGGGGAACAACTAAATGAATTATGGTACATGAACATGATACACTACTACTGCATTATAAGAAATGATGAATGTGATGAATACAGAGAAGCATGGAAGGATAAACATGAACGTGGTGATGAGTGAAGTAAGCAGAGCCAGAAAAACAATGGATGCAATGACTGCAATGATACAAATGGATATAACAACCGCAAAAAAAAATCAAAATTGATCCTTGTAAAAGTACAGGGTATCCCAAAAAACTTAGTAACTTTGGGGACATCTTGTACCAAGAATAAACTTGGCCCCAAATAAGAGATATAAGAAGGCACCTTCCTCAGGTCCTTTGCAAAGTTTGTTGTACATGGGTGTGGAATACTATACAGAGTGTTCCTAAAGTCTGGACACATCGGCAAAAATGCATAGTATCAAGAAATGAAATGAATGAAATTTTCAACAACATTTTATTTAATTGGAATATTAACGAATAACATCTTCAATATTATTTCCATCATTTGTGAGGCAAAGATTGATGCGCTTTGCAAGATTTTCATGAACTTCGATTCAATAACTCCACATTGCCATAAATTTTAGCACATTCACTTTTTATGCGTTCAATCAAGTGCATTGCACCTGTGACTTTCATTGAATACACCCCAGAAAAAGAAGTCAAAGGGGCTAAGGTCTGTTAATATTCCAAATATTTCAAAATATGCATTTTTGTCTGTGTCCAGACTTTAGGGACACCCTGTATATAATATTTTTCAATGAATTAAGTGGTTTTACTGACTATTTTTCTTCTTCCTCTTTTCTTTCCTGTAAAAGAAAAAAAAATTATAAGAGATGGCTCTCTGGGAGGAGGAAAGGAGAGATAAACATGGAGAAATCCAGGTGATATAAAAAAGTCAATAAACATATTTTTTAAAAAAGAAAAGAAAACCTCTCTAGGTTGCCAAAATCTTGAGGAATATTGATTTATTTTGCTGAACATTATATATTTATTACAAGAAAGGGCTTTCACTCAGAAGGTCAGATATTGGGATCAGATAAATACTCCGAAAAATCACCAGCAAAACTTTTTGGTCATGCCCTGCTGAAAACAAACAAACCAACAAAAAAGGCAGAGGGAGCACAAATAGAACAACTTTGTCACTTTGTTGATGACATATTAGAAATACTACTTAAAAATAAACCATGTCTAACAGTTTACAGTTTCTAATACAGTCCTCTCATTCTTTTTTTTTTTTTGGTATAGCTAAATGTTTGTGTTTGTTGATTATCAAATTTTCACTAAAAATATTTTTTAGAAGGGCCCCAGCAATATTCTATACAGCCCAAGGAGGGCAGTGCTACCTTTGACAGAAATATCTCTCATGAAGGGCCCTGGCATTGTATATGTGAATGCCAATATATAGTATGTGAGGTGGCAGGTCACATTAACTGACTAGTTAGCCAAGCCGCGCATCCTACATTACCTGGATGAAAACTAGCATTTAGAAATGAGAAATCCACTTTTGATTACTTAACCCAGGGCCAAAGACTGATAGGGGAAAGGATACAAAATACCCTGGGAGCCATATTATTTATTTTGCATGGTCACCTCAGTTGTAAGTTAAAGAATTTCTGGAGATGGGGACAGGGAGACTTCGATGACATGCTCCCACAAGGCTAAGGGAGAAAGGAGATCAGTTGGGATGACATGGGATTTGTTCCATGTATTAGTTCCCAAAATTTAAAAGAAAATTGGAGAGATGCTATCTTAATGACCAATCTCCAACATTGTCTTTCTGCACAGTGGTGAGGGCCAGCAGGAGGTGGAGCAGAGTCTTCAGCCCCTGAGGGTCCAGGAGGAAGAAAGAACTACCATCAACTACAATTATTCAAACATTGATTCCACACATCCGCAGTGGTTCAGGCAGGATCCTGGGAAAGGCCTCATCACCCTATTTTATTTTTCCTCAGAGGAAAAGCAGAAAGGAAGATTAAGATCCACAATTAACAGGAAAGAACGTCACAGTTCCCTGCACATCACAGCCACCCAGCCTGAAGACTGAAGCACCTACCTCTGTGGTGTGGAGCCACAGTGATCCCCAGGTACCTGCAGGCTGTGCACAAACCCAGTCACACTCCCCAGTAAAGGGGCTTATGATAACAGCTCAAGACCATTTCCACAGACTCTCCTTATCTAGTCACACTGGGGTTGTTTTTAGTCCAGCCTCCACTGGCAAATGTGAATTGAGACACCTTGCCTTTCCACTTCCTGAAGAGTTTAAAAAGGCTTACAGGCTGTTGGAGCGCTTGCTGCAAATATGTTCACCTGTTTAGAGAAGGCCGTAGTGATTTTCCATCGATCATTACCTTTTTGGGTTCTCTTTAAACTGGTGATGAGAGGGCAGAAGAAGATGCAACAAGGTCCTAAACCTTCTGGAGGGAGAGAGGTTCTCTCTGAAGTACAGGTATTCATGCCTGTGAATAATTTACAATGACTCAAATAGAATTTTGGAGAAAGTCCAATTTCCTTATTTTACATGACTTTAGAGATGAAACAGAAAGAAAAGTTCACATCCATGATCAATAAGAAAGAACAGCATAGCTCGGTACACATTACCACTTGCTTGTAATAAACCACCGAGGTCTGTACAGTGGAAGCAAGGTGGTATAAAACCAATATTTGCCAGATCCCTACACATGCATACACACACACATACACATACATACACAGAGGGGTCAGACTAAGTTTACTCTAAAAGGTGACAAGTCCCCAGGACATTCTTGTCTGGGCAGAGAGGGTAGAGTGCCCCAAGGTCAAGCTGTCCCTCTAACAAGGTTTCCTGGTAGTCTGTGGTCATTAAAGTGACTTCCTTGTCACATGAAGGCACAAAAAGGCCCTCACACACATAAAGTTAGGGCCCTTTACATTTGGCAGATATCCCAAGACCTCCTGAGTTACTATCCTCTGCTTTGCTGACCAGTCACATTCTGAAATGAAGATGAAATGGCTCTACCAGAGCTAAGTGCCCGAAAGTCCTTGTTGGACATCATTCATGCACTACAAATAGGCAAACCTCCTTTAAAAACAAAAAACTCTTGAATGACCTCTGACTGTCTCATTTTGTTCCAAAATCAAACTTGAACTTATCCTGAGTCAGGTCCTTCCCTAGCGCAAGATAATCCCCAAGCATCATCAGCCTGTAAGTAAACCTTGCAGATAAGTTGAACCTTATCCATATGGACATCAGCATCATATAACCAGCCTCCCTTTTGTCTGGTTCAATAGGCATTTCTATCCCTTTTCCACTTTCAACTATGGGATTGAATGATAATAAACTAGCTTTCACCCTTTCTCGGACTCCAAGCTTTGGTTTAAGGCTTTATCACAGAATCAGGGAAGCCTGAAGAAGCATCTGGGAGAGATCACATGCCTTAACAACTCAATGTAGACTTTCCAAAAGTGGGCAATGTTGAGAATCCTCCTGTCAGTGTAAACACTTAAATACCTGGGACCGCTCCCTGTGCTCTCTTTGTCATGGACACTCAAGGATGGAGAGCATCCTTCTACCTTCTATGAGGTAGCTCACCCATGTGTAGAGATTAATCTGATATAGGACATTGATGATCAACTTAGTATGTCTCAAATTTTCCTTTTCTTTCCGCAAACCAGCCAGTGAATTTAATGGTAGCCAGAATGAGGCCTGTCTCCCATGTAGAAGCTCTGGGGGCTTGACTTTCCTTCTCTTCTTGATATTCCTTTCAAGGATCTTTTATTCTGTCCTTGTTTACTCTAATACAGTTTCCCCTCTGTAGAAGAGAATACAGCTCTTCATTTTCTCCCCCCCCACCCCCACCCCAGGGCTATCTTTGAAATAAACCTTTAAATAGACTTTCTGAAGTTTTGTTTTTTTTTTTAAATAAGTAAAGGGAAATACAAAATGTGTTTAAATAATGAAGAAGAAAGTAACAGTTAATAAAACAACCCTTCAAAACTTATATGAAAAGATAACTTTGGCTTTCAATGAAAATGTGAGTAGACCAGGATCTTGTCTTAGACTTTCTTCTGTTTACTGATAAATTCTCTTAGTCCTTATCCCCAGAGTCAGTGTATACTCAGTGCTTTTTATGATAGACCAAGCTATTGATGATAGACCAAGCTTTCAAACCATTAGTTCAAAGCAGATTCACATTTAATTCAAGATTACATACAATAACATGCTCCTGTAGTATTGATGTGATCAAAGATCTTCCCCACCCATTCAATAGGCCTCAGGTGGGACTAGGTGGGAAAGCTTGATTATATCTTTGTTTTTAAGTAGGCCTAAAGCCTCTAATTACCAAGTACTGAGCCCATTTGGGTATGAAGCCCTCAGGGCCCTAATGGGATTTGCTAAGACCCAGAGCCGATGGTATGTGCACTGAGTTCTAGTCAATCATGAATTCAGCCAATCAGAGACCTGAGTTCTAGCCAGATTCTGGCTAGGACTGTATATAAGGAGAGGCCCAGAATCATGAGAGAACCAGAACTGAAGAGGGACAGAACTGAAGAGAAGCAGAACTGAAGGAAGGCAAAATTGAGAAGCAGACATCAAAAAGACATTGAGGCAGCAGACATCAAGAGGACGCTGAAGAGCAGACATTGAGAGAGCCAGCATTGACAGAGCTTCAGAAGAGAGTGCTGAGAGGCAAGTTAGGATTCTTGAGTGATTGTTTACAGGAAGTCCCTAGCAGGGGGAAGGTTACAGGATGACTTGGTTCCTCACTATAATCCTGCGTTATAATTTCCTTGTTGCTACATTGAGGTGGTCTTACTGGTTTTGGAATATAATTACTGCTATATCGAGTTGGAGTAGCTGGTTTTGGGATTGGATCCTCTGGTAACTAAATAAATGTTATACTTCCTCTGCCTTCTACCTAGAGAGTTTTTCATACTTTGAGATTCCGAACCATTCAAGCATGTTCATGGTCGTCCTCGAGGTCATGAATATTGCCTTACTAATACAGCTCCTAATTTAATATATAATTATTAAATCACATGCATCTCATATAATATACTTCCTCATTCTTTTTCAGGTATGGAATCCCTAAGGAAGGTTCTTACTTAATCTGGCCCCAAAGTCATTACATTCACCCACTTGGCATAATATAGTGGATAGAGAACTGGAGTTAGGTAGAGTTAAGAGATCTGAGTTCAAATCCTATCTCAGATACTTATTAGCTATGTGACCTTGGGGAAATGACATTACCTCCTTGGGCCTCAGTTTCCTCATCTCTAAAATGAGGAGGTTACATTTCTGTTTAAAAATTGAGAAAGCATAGGGATAAATAGAATTCTCTTCATGATAAAAAATAATACCTATCTAAATCCAAGAGTAAATATTATATAAAATAGAGAAAAGTTAGAGTCCTTTCCAATAAGATTAGGAGTAAAGCAAAAGTACCCATTATCATCACTATGACTTAACATAGTCATAGAGATGCTATCTGTAGGAATAAGACAAGAAATTGAAATCAAAGGGAAAAGTATGGGTAAAAAAGAAACAATTTTTACGATTATGTAATGATTTACTTAGAAAATCCTATAGTCAACTAAAAATAAATATTTCAGGGAAGTTGCAGGACATAAAATAAATCCACATAAACCATCAGCATTTCTGTATATTAACAATAAAACCCAGCAGTAGAGCTAGAAAGAGAAATTCCATTCAAAATTACTACAAAAAGTATAAATGTTCAGGAATCTATTTACCGAGACACACCTCATAACTATATTAATATCACTAATGCCATTTGAAGAAATATACAGACCTAAATTGTTGGAGAAATATTAATTACTCATGAATAGATTGAGCCAAAATAATTAAAATTAAAATACCACCCCGATTAATTTACTTATTCAGTGTCATACTAATAAAATTTTCAAAGGATTCTTTTATTGAGCTAGGAAAAATAATAATGAAATTCATGTGAAGGAACAAAAGGTCAAGAATCTCAAGGGAAATAATCTCAAGGGGAAAAAAGTGGTAAAGAAGAGGATCTCTCAGTACAAAACCTCAAACTATCCTGCAAAGCAGTAATCATTAAGAATTATTTGGTATTAGTTAAAAAATAGAAAGGACCATTAATGGAACAGATTACATATACAACATAGAGAGGCGAATGAATGCAGCAGTATGGTGTTTTGTAAAGCTAAGGACCCCCATCACCAGGGAAAGACTTCACTAGCTGACAAAAACTGCTGGAAAAAAAATGGACAGAAGTTTTGCAAACATCAGGCATAGATTCACACATGATACAAATTAAACTCCAAATGGATTTGAGACAGGCATAAAAGATGCCAGTATAAGTAAAGAAAAGAAGAAAAAAAATAAGTAAAGAGAAGAAGAAATTACCTTTCAGATCTACGGATAAGAGAAGAGTTTATGAGTTAATAAAGGATAGAGAGGATGATTCAAGATAGAATGGACAATTTTGATGATATGAAATGTAAAAGTTTTTGTACTTTATAAATCTAATTTTAAGTACATTAGAAAGGAAATGGGTAACTGGGGAAAATCTTTGTAGCAAGTTTCTCTGATAAAAGCCTCATATCCAAGATATATAAGGAATTGATTCAAATGTATAAAACCAAGAGCCATTCCCCAATAGAGAAATGGTCGAAGAATATGAACAGGTAGTTTGCAGGAGAAGACACCCACACCTTCAATAAACACATGAAAAAAAATTTCACTAGTAGGCTTATACCCCAAAGAAATTTGAAAAAGAATAAAAGGACTCATAAATATGAAAATGTTCACAGCAATTCTTTTCACAGTAGTTAAAAGCTAGAAACTAAGGGGTACCCATCTTTTAGAGTGTGGCTAATCACATTTTGGCATATAAATCTGATGTTATATTACTGTGCCATAAGAAATCATGAAATAGACCGTTTCAGAGAACACTGGGAAGACCTGTATATACTGGTTCAGAGAGAAATGAGAAGAACTACAGTTGTTGGTTGAAAGCACACCTGGGACTCAAATAACACTCTTCTGTGGGTGATGACCTAGAGCTATGGGATTTAAAAGAGAAATCAGATATTGGGAAAGGAGTAAAGGTAGAAGATACTGAAAATAGTAATGATGGTTGCACTTAAGGGAGCTCATACTCATACCCCTCATGCCATTTGCCTACAAAGAAACTCATGTCCAGATAACATTGCCTCCCTGTGGAGAAATTCAACTGACATTTGTCAAATATTCAAGAGGAAGAGATAGATAAATACACAAAGCTGTTCTTAGCTAAGAGGAAACATAGTGTAGTGAATAAAGCAGTGTATTTGGAGTCAGGAAAACCTGGTTTCAAATCCCATCTCAAACAATTATTAACTGGGTAACCCTGGGAAAGTCATCATATGTCAATTTAGTCTTATGTATGCAAGGTGTGGGTGTGGGTATTGTCCATGTAGGTTATGTATATGTCCACATGGGTCTTCTCCTTGATGTCATTCTCTCTTTCCAGGGACAGCTCCATCAAAACTCCTAAAACCTCTCTCAAAGACCAAAATCTCAGTAGAGAACCTGGATCCCAAGCTCAAGAATTTAACTGGATGCCCAGATCCTGTCAAGAAGAATGGAGAAGCTTTGGGGAGCCATGTTAGTAATCCTATGGCATCAGATCAGATGTGAGTTACGAAACTTCTGGAAATGGGAACAGGAAACATTTCTCATAGGACCACGGGGGAGAGACAGGACTCAGTCTGGTTCCCATGGAATTTCCTGGTTGCTTTATGGAAAGAAAAGGAAAATTTGGAAATACTGACTAGAAGAATAATCTTTTGTGTATGACATTGTCTTTCTACACAGGGGTGAGCTGTGTCCAGAAGGTGGAGCAGAGTCCTCAGTCCTTGAGGGTCCAGGAGGGAGACAATATCACTATCAACTGTAGTTATACCGAATATTCTTCCTATGGCTTACAATGGTTCATACAAGATTCCAGAGAAGGTCTGGTATCCTTGTTTACACTGACTACAGGAAGGAAGGAAAAAGGAAGACTAAGAGTATCTCTTGACACCCAGGAGAAGAGTAGCTTCTTCCGCATCATCAACTCCAAGGTTGAAGACTCAGGAACCTACCTTTGTGCAGCAAGTGCACAGTGTTCCCCCAGGCCCTAAAGGCTGTACATAAACCCTGCACCTGGGGATCAAGATATAATTCCTGTAGAGGGATCTTATGATGGCTTTCTCAAGAGTATATCTATAGAGTCATGTTTCCTGACTTACATTAACCATCATTTTTATTCCAATTCTAGTCTGGGAATCCAATATTTGGGTCTTGCTTTCAGTCTTTCAATACACCCCCAAACCCTACGCCAAGGTGTAGCAGTGGGGCAGCCTGAGACTTATCATTGAGGAAGATGTATATTCTACTGGTCTTCACACCGATCAGGAAAACACACCAGTGCAGGGATAGTTCCCTGCATTCTTACTATCATTTAGGCCAACACATTCTCCTCATTCTCCTCATTTACTGCTAACACTCCTCCTGTCCAAAGCCCCATTAACCTGCAGAAGATATAAGTTTTCAATTTCCTGCCTAGAATCCAAATTATCTTATGTTCATAAATTTAGAGACAGAAGATATCTCAGAAACCATCCAGTGGCTGCCCATTGCTTGGAGTATGGCTTAACAAGTTGTGATATATGAATGAAACAAAATATTATTGTGTTTTAAGGGCCCTGGAGTCAGGAGGATCTGAGTTCAAATGTGGCCTCAGACCTTGACAGTGACTAGCTTTGTGACCCTGGGCAAGTCACTTAACCCAGTTGCATCCAAAAAAGAAACAAATGCAATTACTAAATATATATATATATATATATGTGTATATATATATACATATATATATGTATATATACATATACCTATATTGATAGATTTAAAACCATATATCTAATTTGTATTTCTGTCTTGTGAGTTTGGGAGAATTCCAACCACTTTTTTTATTTTAAAGATAGGAAAATGGATGTAATTATATTTTCCAGGACATGGAGAATTCTAAACTAGACAAAGCTTTAAAATCATAAGAAATAAAAGTAGATTATTTTGTTTACAACAAATTGAAAAAATACTTCATAATTAGTAGAGCTTCAATCTCTCTCTGCCTATTGGTTTCTTCCCTTCTGTCTGTAATAATAACTACTATTCACATAGAATGTTGAGGTTTTCAAAGGGCTTCACAAATATCTCATTTCACCTTCACAATAACCCCTAGAAGGTAGGTGCCATTATGATTCTCATTTTATAGATGAGGAAACTGGGACAGAGAGAGGTTAAGTGACTTGCCCAGGGTTACATAACTAGGAAGTATCCGAGGCAGGATTTGAACTGAGATCTTGTGTTCTGTTTCCAGCACTACCTAGCTGCCCAAATCTCCCCCACCAAAAAAAATGTTCCCCAAGTCTCTCTTTTCCCCCTGCCAAAAAAGAGTTTCCAATGATCTCTTAATAGCCCAAGCAAATGATTTGTTTTCAGTTTTCATCCTTCTTGGTATTTCTTCAGCATTTGATATTGTTGACCATCCTGTCCTACTGAATACCTTCTCCTCTTTAGGTTTTCCTGACACTATTTTGACTTGGTTCTTCTCATGTCTTCTGACCATTGTTTCTGAGATTCTTTTGCTGGGTTATCATACATTCAGCCCTTTAAAGCTCTATAGAGCGCACTTCTATTCCCTCTTTATACATTCCTTTAATAACAACCTTATCATCTCCTATGGATTTCAATAGTATCCTCTGCATTCCTATATATCACTAACAAAGCCCAACAGAAAGTGATAGGAACAAAACTTCCATTTAAAGTTACTGTAGACACTACAAAATATTTGGGAGCCTATCTGCCAAGACAAACCCAGGGACTATATGAACATAATTACGAAACACTTTTCACATGAATAAAGGCAGATCTAAATAAATGGAAAAACATCAGTTGCTCATGGTTAGGCCAAACTAATATAATACAAATGACAATTTTACCTAAATTAATTTACTTATTCAATGCTATACTACTAAAAATTATTTTACAGAGCTGGATAAAATAACAAAATTCATCTGGAAGAATAAAAGGTCCAGGATATAAAGGGAATTAATGAAAAGAAATGCTAGGGGAGATATTAAACTGTATTATAAAGCAGCAGTCATCAAAACTACTTGGTACTGGCTAAGAAAGAGAGTGGTGGAGCAGTGGAATAGGTTAGGTACACAAGACACAATAGTCAAAGACTATAGCAATCTACTTTTTGATAAACCCAAAGAATCCAGCTTCTGGGTTAAGAATTCACCATTTCACAAAAACTGCTGGGAAAATTGGAAAATAGTATGGCAGAAACTGGGCATAGACAGTATACAAAAATAAAGTCAAAATGGGTTCATCATTTAGCAACAAAGGCTGATATGATAAGCAATTTGGGAGAGCAAGGAATAGTTTACCTGTCAGATTTATGGGAAAGGGAAAAATTCATGACCCAACAAGACAGAGAGAGCATTACAAAATGCAAAATGGATAATTTTGACTCTGTTAAACTGAAAAGGTTTTGTATAAACAAAGCCAATGCAACAAAGATTAGGAGGGAAGCAGAAAATTGGGAAAAAATCTTTATAACCAGTGTCTCTGATAAAGGCCTCCTATCTAAAGTATACAGGGAACTGAACTAAATTCATAGGAATACAAGTCATTCCCCAATTGAGAAATGGTCAAAGGATATGAACAGGCAGTTTTTAGAGGAAGAAATTAAAGATATCTATAGTCATATGAAAAAAATGCTCTTAGTTTTCTTGCGATTTCAGCTCAAGTGCTACCTCTATGTATGACCTTTGCTGATCCACCCAGATAATGTCGATACCCATGCATGTAAGTGTGCACACACACATACACACATGCATATACCCATACACACACTGACTTCCTCAAAAGAACGTAAGCTCCTTGAGGAGTGGGATTATGTTTTTCTTGGCTTTGTATATCTAGTCCCTAGCACAAAGCCTGGCACATAGTCACTTAATAAGTATTTAATTAATTGATTGTTAATTTAATGCATATAGGATAAAAACTGAGCTGTCAATTGGGGAGAAAATCTTCGCATCAAATATATCAGATAAAGTTCTCATATCCAAGATATATAGGGAATTAACATTAACACCAACAGAACACCAAGAGCTATTTCCCAGTAGGAAAGTTATCAAAAGATAGAAATAAAAAATCCTCTAAAAATTACAAATCACTAATATTAAGAGAGATACAGAATGAGAAAAATAATGTACACGATGCCTGCAACAAGACAAGTGGAAAGATGAATAAAATGAAACTGAACCCAGTGAAATTACAATGACTGAGCTTATCCCCAAAAAAGAGATCAGAAAATGCACCTCCTTCCTTCCATTAGGGTGGACTAAGGGTGCGGAATGTTATACATACTGTTAGACTGGATCAATATATTGGCTGAGTTTACTGAACTATTGTATTTTCTTTACGTCATTGTTACAAGAGAAGTCTCATTGAGGAGGAGAGAAGGGAGTGAACAAGCATTTATTAAGCACCCACTATGTGCCAGGCACTTCACTAAGCCTTTCAAAGTATTAGCTCATTAGATCTTCACAACAACCCCAAGATTAATGTTTTTTTTAATCCCCATTTCATGATTAAGGAAATTGAAGCAGAGATCAAGTGACTTGCAGAGGGTCACACACACACACACACACACACACACACACATATTAAAGATGTGTAGGTATCACAATGGATGAAACTGTGGGTCGGGACTCAGGAAGACTAGAATTTAAATTTGAATCTGCCCTCAGACACTTAATAACTGTGTGACCTTGAACATCATTTAAACTGTGTTTGCTTCACTTTCCTCAACTGTGAAATGGAGACTGTAATAGCACCTACCTCCCAGGATTGTTGTGAGGGTCAAATGAGATATTTTTAAAGCACTTAGCAAATGCCTGGTATATAGTAGATGCTACATAAATGCTCTCACTATTACTATCATCACCATCATCATCATCACCATCATGGATCTGAGGCCAGATTAGAACTCAAATCTTCCTGACACGGAAGAGAAAATGGTTAGGCTGATTATTTTTGCTTTTTGAAATTCAAAAACTATTCATCTGCATTTCCATTCTCATATACAGATGACAGTTCAATAAAGTAAACCACAGTGGGTAGCACTATGTTACCTAGTTGCCTCTCTAGCTGGGCACAGATATATAGATAGATAGATAGATAGATAGATAGATAGATAGATAGATAGATAGACATACATACATAAATATATACATATATACACACATAGAGAGAGAAATGAATATGATGTAAAATCAAAAAGTGTCAGTGAATCTCCTTTTTTCTTGATGAGCAGGGGAAGTAGAGGAAACACTAGAAAACCTGGTAGAAGGGGGATATGATCAGCCTCCAGCCTGTCCCACACAGAAACTGCATACCCTGTTCTAGGGCAACAACATCGCATGTGCCCAGTGAGTCTATGCCAGGACTTGTCAAACACATATAATGTGGCTGAGTCCTGAGCTTTAGAACAGAACAAGGACATTTCACACAGGGAAAAGCTTCCAGAATTCTGCTCTCCAGTCTGCTGACAAGAATCACAAACTCCATCTGCCTGTATTGGGACAGTATCAGAACTGGGAACTGAGCTACTGCTTGGAGGCTCCAGAGACTAAGGAGATGAACAGCAGCTTGTGTGTATTAGAGGCTTTGGGACTATTAAGAGGATAGGAAACCAATTCCTTCTGCTCATTTTCTGTATCCTAAACCTAAACCTAGGCTACTGCTGACAATATCCCCCATGAGCCACATCAGGGGATGAGTTCTGTTCTTTTTCTCTTACACAGGATGGAGCTTGGCTCAAATAATCACTCGGAGCCAACCAGCTGGATCTGTCCAGGTGGGGGAAACTATGACCCTGGACTGTGTGTATGACACCAGTACCATAGTATTTTTTTGTTCTGGTGCAAACAGCTTCCCAGTGGGGAGATGGTTTACTTATTGAACTGTCATCTGATTATGAGAGTGGAAATGCAGATGAATATATTTTGAATTTCCAAAAAGAAGCCAACAGAATCAACCTAACCATCTTCTCTTTTGAGCCAAAAGAGACAGGGATCTCTTTCTGTGATATCTTGGAAACCCACAGTAAATAAGCTTATAGAAATATCGATATAAAAAACCAAAAGCACATGAGACACTGCTCCCCCTCTCATTTCAACAACTCAGTGGATACTGACAGTTACACCCCAGAAAGGAAGTAGGGAAGTAAATGGAAAAGAGAAGTGGTGCAATGGGGGAGTCTAAAAAGGATACTGTTGACAGAATTCTAAGAAACACCCTCCCACAGTTGTCTCTAACATGAAGATTATCATGTGACAGATAAAGATGATATTTAGTAAAATCTTCAAAACAAACCAAATGCCTATGGCCTATAGGTATTGGGTCCAAATGTTTTGTTTTGCTGAAGGTACAAGGAAACAAAACAGATTCTTCTAATTATTTGTATTGGAGCAACTTGAGATTTATACAGGAGCACTGTAGTCATTCTTCTTTAGCCTCCTATTAACCACATAGATAAAATTCAATAGGGAGTAATATATAGTTTTATGCTTGAAGTGGTCAGATGCAGTTTGTCTGAAAAAGATCCAGGGTTCTTAGTAGACTGCAAGCCCAATATGAGTCAGCTGAATGTTATAGCAAAAAAAAATGTAGTCTTGAGCTTCTTTAAAAAGAACATAGCTTCCAGGAGTAGGAAAGATAATTCTACCATACCCTGGCCAGACTACCACTGGATTATTCTTTTAAGTGGATTTAAACTCTGGCTAATTTAAGAAGGACATTGATAACCTGGAGAGTATCCTAAGGATGGCAATCAGGATAGCGAAGGTCCTTGAGATCTGGGCAGATGAGAACTGGGGATGTTTAGTGTAGAGAAGAGAGGACTCAGGGAGAAAAGCACATATCTTCAGATCTTTGAAGGGCTGTGTGAAAGAGAAATGATGCTTGCTGTATTGGGTCCCAGAGGGCAGATCCAAGAACAATTGGCAGAAGTTGCAAAGAGGACATTAAGCTAGATGTCAGGAAACTTTTGCCCAAAGGTAGATTGGGTTGCATTGGAAGGTGGTGGGATCTTCGTCGTTGAAGGTCTTCCTATGGAGGTCCTCAAGCAGACGTGCAGTTTAGACTGAATAGCCGTTAATATCCTCTTAACTTGAAAATTCTGTGATTTGTGACCATCACCTGTATGGTCAAGAGGATAGAATGAGTTTCATAACCAGGTAAGCACCCACATTTTTTAACAGATCCTATTGCTTTGTTTTGGCTTTTTTGTGTTTTTCTTTCAGCTATAGATTTTCCCCATTCCAATCTACATTGCACATTCTTGACCAGTTAATTTTCCTGACGGTACATTCCTAGTCTTAACTAGGAATTCTGTACCTGTGGTAAAAGGGTAAAAGTACCCTCATTTGAGAATGGGAAGAAGACACAGGCATTGGTTTGGTCAAAATTACACTTAGACCAACATCTTATACAATATATCAAAATAAGCTCATAACGGATACAAAAATTGAATGTTAATGGTCTTATCATAAAACATTTAGAAGGGAATCAATCAGGTACCATTCACAGTCGTAGCTAGGGAAAGAATTCTAAAAACCAAACAAGGAAGAATACAAAATAGATAATTTAAGTTCAATAAAATTGAACTTATTGCACAAATAATGTTGATAAATCCAAAAGAAAAAAGAAAATCAGTCAGCTAGAAAAAAATCTTTACATCAATCAAGGTCTGAAATTGAAGGTTCTTAGGAAACTAATACAAATGTATAAGTGCAAAACTCGTCCCTCTTAATTGCCAAGTCTGATTGTCTATTTTCAGTCCTTATTCTTAATCCATCTGCTCACTCAACGCTATTGACAACACTCTCCTTCTGCATATCCTCACCTTTTTGAATTTTTATAACAGTTTTCTCCTGGTTCTTCTACCTCTCCAACTACTCCTCTGTCTTTTTTGCTGGCTTATTAAACATATCACTCTTCTCTCCTAAACACAAGTGGTCTCTAAGCTTCTATTAGTCATTCAGTCCATAAATATTGATGAAGTATCTACTATGTTCTAGGCACTGTGCTAAGCTCTGGAGATGTAAAAGGAGGCAAAAGACAGCCCCTGTGCCCAGGGAGTTCATATCTAATGGGGGAGACAAGAAGCGTTCAAATATGTACAAACAAGCTCCATACAGGAGATATATATATATATGAAAAAATTAACAGAAGGAAGGCACTAGAATTAAGAGAGGTTGGGAAAGGATTCCTGCAGAATAAGAGATTTTAGCTAGAACTCAAAAGAAATCAGAGAAGGCAGTAAGCACAGGGGAGAAGGGAAAACATTCCAGGCATGGAGGACAGTGATGGACAGAGAAAATGGCTGGAGTAGAGAAATGTAGTATCTTTTTTTCCGGGAACAGCAAAGAGGCCAATGTCACTGGATTGAAGAGTATGTGGTAGAGAGTAAGGTATAACAAGACTGTAAAAGTTGGAGGGCTAGGTTAGGAAGGGCTTTAAATGCCAAACAGGGCTTTGAATGCCACACAGAGCATTTTGTGTTTTGTCCTGGAGGTGATGGGGAACCATTGGAGTTTATTGAATAGGGGTTGTCACAATCAGACCTGTGTGCTTTAAGGAAATCACTTTGGTACTTGTATGGAAGATGTGTTGGAGTAAAGACTTGAGGTTGGCAGACCCACCTGAATGAGGTGATAAGGGTCTGCACCAGAGTGGTGACAGTGTCAGAGGAGAGAAGAGGGCATACTCAAGAAATACTGCAAAGGTGAAATTGACAAATCTGGGCAACAGTTGGATATGGGGGATGAGAGAGAGTGAAGAGTCCAGGATGACTTCTAGGTCGCAAGCACGAGGGACTGGGAGGATGGTATTGCCTTCCACACAAACAGGAAATATAGGAAGTGGGGTGGGTTTAGAAGGAACAATATGAGTTCTGTTTTGGACATACTGAGTTAAGATTGAGTTTGGACATACGAGTTTAAGATGTCTACTGGACATACAGTTCAAGATGCCTGAAAAAGCAGTTGGAGATGCAAGACTGGAGGTCAGAAGAGAGGCTGGGGCAGGATAGGTAGATTTCCTGTGTCCTGTGCTTTCTCTCTTCTCTCAGTAACTTCATCAGTTCCAATGGGTTTAATTATCTCTATGTCAATGACACAAGTATTTATATTTCCAGTCCTAATTTCTCTCCTGAGCTTTAGTCACTCATCACCAATTGCCTACGTCACACTTTGAACTAGATCCCAGAGACATCTCAAACTTTACATGCTAAAAAATGAATTCATAATCTCATCCCAAAATCTCTTTCTTCTTCCACACTTCTCTATTTCTATCAAAGGTACTACCATCCTTCCAGCCTCCCAGGTTTGTGATCTCAGAATTACCCTGGATTCCTCATTCTACCCCAGCCCTGCAACTCTAATTAGTTGCCAAATTTTGCAGTTTTCACCTCCACAATATCTTGCATCTGACCCCTTCTCTCTTCTCCCACAGATACCACCTTCATTCAGACCCTCATTTCACCTCACCAAAATTATTATAACGGCCTCCTTACTGACCTCCCTGCCTCAATTCTCTCTGGCCCATATACTTCCAAAATGGTTTTCCTTAAGTGCAGATTGGACTAAATCATTCAATAAACCTTACCAGCTCCTGTGCCTTTGGAATAAAATTAAAATTTGAATGTTGAGGTTTTGAAGCTCTTCATAGGGTTGACCTCAGCCTTGCTTTCCAGACTCACTAGGCATTACTCTCCCTCCTGTACTCTGTGATCCAGTGAAACTGCCTTTCTCTCTGTTCCTTACATATATTTTATCTCCCATCTTCATGTCTTTGCATTGATTATCCTCCATTCAAGGAATGCACTTCTTCCTTGCCGATGCCTCAGAATCCATCTCTTCTACCAAAAGAATCCCTTTCTTCCTTCAAGATCTAACTTGGGCACCCCTTTCTACATGAAGCCTTTCTTTTTTTTTTTATGTTTTTAAATGCAATTTATTTATTTAACATATTTGGTTTTCAGCATTGACTTTCACAACATTTTGAATTACAAATTTTCTCCCCATTTCTACCCTCCCCCCCACTCCAAGATGGCTTATATTCTGGTTGCCCTGTTCCCCAGTCAGCCCTCCCCTCTATCACCCCCCTCCCCTCTCATCCCCTTTTCCCTTCCTTTCTTGTAGGGCAAGATAAATTTCTACGCCCCATTGCCTGTGTATCTTATTTTTTAGTTGCATACAAAAACTTTTTTTGTTTTTGAACATCTGATTTTAAAACTTTGAGTTCCAAATTCTCTTCCCTCTTCCCTTCCCACCCACCCTCCCTAAGAAGTTGAGCAATTCAACCTAGGCCACACATGTATTATTATGTATAACCCTTCCACAATACTCATGTTGTGAAAGGCTAACTATATTTTGCTCCTTCCCAACCCATCCCGCTTTATTGAATTTTCTCCCTTGACCCTGTCCCCTTTCCAAAGTGTTTGTTTTGATTACCTCCACCCCCATCTGCCCTCCCCTCCATCATCCCCCCGCCTTTTATTTTTTTTTATCTTCCTCCCTCTTCTTTCCTGTGGGGTAAGATACCCAACTGAGTATGTATGGTATTCCCCCTCAGGCCAAATCTGATGAGAGCAAGGTTCACTCATTCCCCCCTCACCTGCCCTCTCCCCTCCTCCCATAGAACTGCTTCCTCTTGCCACCTTTATGCGAGATAATCCACCCCATTCTATCTCTCCCTATCTCCCTCTCTCAGTATGTTACTCTCTCATCCCTTAATTTCATTTTATTTCTTTTAGATATTTTCCCTTCATCTTCAACTCACCCTGTGTCTGCTCTCTCTCTTTTACATATATATATATATATATATATATATATATATATAAACACATATATATACACATACATACACATACATACATATACACATAGATACATACATACATACACATTCACTTATATATTTATATATAAACATATATATATATATATACATATGCATATTCCCTTCGACTACCCTAATACTGAGGTCTAATGAATCATACTCATCATCTTTCCATGTAGGAATGTAAACAAAACAGTTCAACTTTAGTAAGTCCCTTGCAATTTCCGTTTCTTGATTACCTTTTCATGCTTCTCTTGATTCTTGTGTTTGAAAGTCAAATTTTCTATTCAGTTCTGGTCTTTTCACTGAGAAAGCTTGAAAGTCCTCTATTTTATTGAAACTCCATATTTTGCTTTGGAACATGATACTCAGTTTTGCTGGGTAGGTGATTCTAGGTTTTAATCCTAGCTCCATTGACCTCCGGAATATCGCATTCCAAGCCCTTCGATCTCTTAATGTAGAAGCTGCCAGATCTTGGGTTATTCTGATTGGGTTTCCATAATACTCAAATTGTTTCTTTCTGGCTGCTTGCAGTATTTTCTCCTTGATCTGGGAGCTCTGGAATTTGGCAACAATATTCCTAGGAGATTTCTTTTTGGGATCTATTTGAGGAGGCGATCGATGTATTCTTTCAATTTCTATTTTGCCCTGTGGCTCTAGAATATCAGGGCAGTTCTCCTTGATAATTTCCTGAAAGATGGTATCTAGGCTCTTTTTTTGATCATGGCTTTCAGGTAGTCCAATAATTTTTAAATTATCTCTCCTGGATCTATTTTCCAGGTCAGTGGTTTTTCCAAGGAGATATTTCACATTGTCTTCCATTTTTTCATTCCTCTGGTTCTGTTTTATAACATCCTGGTTTCTCATAAAGTCACTAGCTTCCACTTGCTCCAATCTAATTTTTAAAGTAGTATTTTCTTCATTGGTCTTTTGGACCTCCTTTTCCATTTGGCTAATTCTGCCTTTCAAGGCATTCTTCTCCTCATTGGCTTTTTGGAGCTCTTTTGCCATTTGAGTTAGTCTGTTTTTTAAGGTGTTGTTTTCTTCAGTGTATTTTTCAGTATTTTTTTGGGTCTCCTTTAGCAAGTCACTGACCTGTTTTTCATGGTTTTCTCGCATCCTTCTCATTTCTCTTCCCAATTTCTCCTCTACTTCTCTAACTTGCTTTTCCAAATCCTTTTTGAGTTCTTCTATGGCCTGGGGCCAGTTCATGTTTTTCTTGGAGGCTTTGGTTGTAGGCTCTATGACTTTGTTGTCTTCTTTAGGCTGTATGTTTTGGTCTTCTTTGTCACCAAAGAAAGAATCCAAAGTCTGAGACTGAATCTGGGCGCATTTTTGCTGCCTGGCCATATTCCCAACCAACTAACTTGACCCTTGAGTTTTTCAGTGGGGTATGACTGCTTGTAGACTAACGAGTTCTATGTTCTACGTTTGGGGGGGAGGTGCCAGCTCTGTCCGAGCCGCACTCCTCCTTCCCCAAGAACCCCCAGTCCAGGCTGGACTTAGATCTTCAGCAGGCTGTTGCACTCCTGCTCTGATCCGCCACTTAATTCCTCCCACCAGGTGGGCCTGGAGCCGGAAGCAGCAGCAGCCGTAGCTGCTCCACCTCCGCTGCCCCCGGGGCTGGAAGCCGAACCGCGAACTCCTTCCACTCCCGCAGCTTTTCCCACTAACCTTCTCCGCAGTCTTTGGTGTTTGTGGGTCGAGGGGGTCTGGTAACTGCCGCAGCTCACATATTCAGGGCGCTAGGGCCCCCTCCGCCCGGCTTCTGGTCTGGATCGTCCACGCCGCTCAGGCTGGGCTCTGCTCCACTCCGTTCCCAACTCCCAGCTCCGTGTGGAATAGACCTCACCCAGAGACGATCCAGGCTGTCCTGGGCTGGAGCCCTGCTTCCCTCTGCTGTTCTGTGGGTTCTGCCGTTCTAGAATTGGTTCAGAGCCATTTTTTATAGGTTTTTGGAGGGACTCAGGTATGGAGCTCACTCTAGTCCGTGCTTACCAGCCGCCATCTTGGCTCCGCCCCTACATGAAGCCTTTCTTGGTCACCACAAATCCATAGTGTCATCCCTCCCAAGCCACCTTGCATTTAACTACTTTAGATTTATTTGTATTTGTTCTCTTCATATTTATTCTGCACATACTTACTGTGTACTTGTTGTCCTCTCCATTAGAATGCAAGCACCATACGAGTAGGGATTATTTCATTTCTTCCATATGTATCCCCAGCACCTAGCTGTGCCTGGCACATGGCAGGTGTTTAATAAATGTTTGTTTGATTGATTCCTGAATGGATGTGTTCAAGTGATATGAACAAATAATTCTCAAAAGAATTGCAAATTATTTAGAAAAAGCTATATGAAAAATCACTCCAAATCACTAATAATACATGAAATGCAAATAAAAACAACTCTGGAGTTTTATTCCCCTCTCAGAAAACTAGCAAAAATGACAACATACATTAATAGTCATTGTTGGAGGAGTTGCAGAAAGACAAGCACACTAATATATTGTTCATGGAGCTGTGAATCTGTTCAGTCATTTGAGAAAGCAATTTGGAATTATGCTAAAAAAAGTGACTAAAATTTCCATAACATTATAATAATAGCTAAGGTTTAAATAGCATTTATTAAATGCAAGGCACTATGCTAAGTACTTTACAATTATTATTTCATTTGATCCTCACAACAACCATGGGAGACAGATGCTTTTATTATCCCCATTTTACAGATGGGGAAATTGAGGCAAAAAGAGGCGAAGTGACTTGCCCAAGGTTACACAGCTGGAAAGTGTCTGAGGCCAAATTTGAACTCAGGTCTTATTCCCAAGCCCAGCCCTCCATCCACTATATTATATGTAGCAGCCCCCATTTACCCAGGGATTACTAGGCATATACCCCACGGAGATCAATGATTAAAAAGAAAGATCTCATACGCAGCAAAATATTAATAGCAGCACTATTATACTAAATGTACAGATACATACATACATGTGTATATATGCAAATGTATGTGTATTCAGGGTGTGCTGAAACCATCTCAAACAGGCTCTAGAGAGTCAATTGTTAAATTTTCAGTGTGAGTATTTATACTTTGGCAAATGCTGCAAATCAGGGCTTGACTTATTGTTTTGTTAATTGTCTTAGATTTAAGAAAATGATAGGGAAAACATCAATACAAATTAAACTTTAAAATGTGCTTTGCTTTTTTGTGGGGAGCTGATTGTCAAACATTTCCTAGCAAACCCCTGCGTGTGTGTGTACATAGTGCATATGTGTGTATATACTCATGTTTATACACACGTATATGTACATATACAAGTATATATTTATACAAATGTATATATTGTGTTGTGTACATATGTATGTATATATACACATAAAAATATAGATACCAATGATATGCACATATATAATATGTATACATACATATATTCTGTCTCTAAGGTTTTGAGAAGAGTTGCAAATATATAATCAAGGTATTAGGGTGTGAATATATATCAATTTTTTAAAACAACATCTAGTGTAATACTGGAAACCCCTGAGAAACCCCTAGCTACTGACAAGCACCCCCAGAAAGAATGGTCTCAGATCTCTCCGGCATTTAGCAGAAATCCCTGGGGCCCTGTGACTCCTCCAAAGAATGTCAATAGATAGGACCATCCCACTGAAGGATAACCTGGCAGACCCTTTCTGTCTAGCAGATATCCCTGGGGCTCCGTGACTCCACCAAGGAATGTCAATGAGATTATCCCACTTTAGGATAACCTGACTGAATCTTTTGATCAGCCAGGACCTTTGTTCCTGTTCCCCCACCCTGTGACCTGGCCTGTAGGTTCCAGGAGATAATTAACCACTGTACCCCCACATATCCTATATAAGTCAAGCCATCACCCCAAAATGGGGCCATTGATTTGTGGTTGCAGTACCCCGATGGCCACCGGCTAATAAATTCTCCATTTAAAACTTATACTCTGTGGCGTGTCTCACTCACTTCTGGTACAACACTAGGACCTTGCCTTGGGATGCTGGAGATGTAGGTTTGTTTTGAATTGAGATTATTCATATACAATGATCCCAGGAGTGTTTGGCAGGTGGATTAAGAAGATTCCCTCCCTCTTAAAGAGGTGAGAAAAGCTCATAGGCTGTTTGGGTGGTTTTTGCGAATATGTTCACGTTTTTGGAGATGACCACATGATGCCCCACTGACCATCACCTGTATCTTTTCTTTTTGAGCAATGAATGAGAGGAGTAGTGAAGGTGAAGCCAAATCTCTAGGTCCTATGCTTTCTACAGGGTGAAGGCTCTGTTGGGAAATACATATATTCATCGCCAGTGAATAATTTATAGTGCCAAACAGAATGTTGGGGAAGGTCTGGTTTCCATATTTTACCAGACTTCAGAGATGAAGAAGAAAGCTAGGACCCATGATCAATATGAGAGAACATCATAGCCTTGTATACATGAGAATCTGTCTATTAAATGTCTTAGTCACTCACCTTCAACCTGTGTGCAAACTCTGCAGCTGGGCCTTCAGTCTCACTCTTTGTCCATGGGGACACCAACCTCATCTCCCCAGTCTCTCTTTGTTCTGGTCCATATGGTAGTATTTCTATCCCTGTTCCCACTCAAAATTATGGGATTGGGTATTTGGGCATAGTTTTTGCCCTTCTCTAGATGCCAAGTTGTGGATCAAGGCAGAACTAGAGAAGCCTCAGGAAGCACCTGGGAGAGACCACACTGCTTAATGACTACATCAGATATTCTGAAAGTGGACAGGTTTGAGAAGGATGATATCCCATTGGAGACCATTTATCAGTGTTAAATCCCCTGAAGACAATTCTTGGCCTAGAGACATTAGACGTGCTTGCTCTTTGTTATTCACTGTAATGACCCTTTATTCTGACCTTGGTTACTCTCATTTTATTATTCTACAGAAGAGAATGCAAGCTTCCAATTCCTCTCCTACCTGACTTTCTTTGAAATGAATACTTTTGTAGGTTTTCTAAGGGTTTTGACTGCCTCTCAGATTGATTCTTTTGTGAAGGCAAACTAGGCCATCTTTTGTCTTTATCCTTACCTAGCCTTTAATTACTGAATGGGTGTTGCCTCACACAAACTGAGACCTGGGAAAGACCATAGCTTTAAAAGGCCTGGGTCCCCCACTGCATCCAGAGCCATCACCAGTTGTTATGACTTATGTCTCGCCACTGGACTCCTGGTAACTCTGGAGAAGACAGTGAGGCTGATGACTTTGCACAGCTCTGCCTCACTTAAATTCAATTCATTCTCAAATCAAGATATCACCCTCCTGATGTCATCGGTCCTCTTAGAGAACCAAGGAACAAGAACAAATTTCTACTAAATAAATTATATTTTAAATACAATGTTTATAAAATATATTTAAATAACAAAGAGAAAAGTAACACATCAAATCAACAAACACATATTAAGCACCTATTAAGTACTGGGCTAAGCTCTGGGAATATAAAGTAAAAAGAAATAGATGATTCCCTCAGAGAATTCAGTCTAGTGGAGGAGACAACATGCCACCATTATGTACCAAAAAGATTTATAAAGAAAAAACTGGAGGTAATCCCAGAGGGAAGGCAATAGCATTAAATAGGACCGGGAAAGGATTTTACAGAATGTTAGATATTACCTAATACTTGAAGGAAGCCAGGGAACACAGGAGGCAGAGATGAGGAGGGGGGAAATTCCAAGCATGAGGAACAACCAGTGAAAATGCAGACTCAGGAGACAGGAAAGGAAACTAATATCAATGGATCTCAGAGCATGTGAAGGGACATGAGATCTAAGACTGGAAAGCTAAGAAGGAACTAGGTTATGAAGGACATTTGTTTGATGCTGAAGATAATAGGGAGACACAGAAATAAACTGGGTGAGGTGGTGGTATAGTTAGACCTGTACTTTAGGTTATTAATATATCCTGTTGTCTTATGAGAGACAATATGCTACAATGAATAGAAAGCCAGCTTCAGAGTCAGGAAGGCGTAGAGACCTGGGTTCAAGTCTTTTTTCCCTTAACCTGTACTAGCTGGATGACTCTGGGCAAGCCACAATCTCTCAGTGTAGTCAGGGAGTTTCCACACTGGTAGTCCTTATTCCCATAAAATCCCAAGTCTGACAAGGAAAAAAATAACCCTTTGATTAAAGCATATTTAATAAATATCTTGTGGGAAGCAAAGCAACAAGGTGCTGCTTGAATGAATGATAGAATTGAGCTGATATCCCATGAGAATTTAATTAGTGGAAATATTAGTGGAAATATAAAAGGCAATATAAAGGAGGAAGCTGGAATCACCTACACCTCAGCAGGAAGAGCTGAGAAGAATGGCACTCAGCTGTCCTGAGATCACTTCAATAGCCAACCTATTATCAAGTCTTCTTGATTCTGTCTTCAAAACATCTCATATACGACCCCTTCTATCTACTCACAGACTCGGCACACTAGTGCAGACCCTCATTGATTCATACCTGGGCTATCTTGATTAGCTTCTGGTTGGTCTCCGTAAGTTGTCTTTCTCTGCTCCAATCCATCCTCAATCTCCCAATTCTATGCCTTTTGGCTGACTAGATTCCTCTTGACTAGAATGGTCTCCCTCCTCTCTGGAATGGTCTCCACCTACTGGATTGTTGACTTCCTCCAAGACTAAGCTCAATTCCCACCTTTTGCAGGATTCATTTCCCTGTGTTCCTCCCATTCTGTCTTCCACATTCCTCACTGCTAGTATCTTCTCTCTGGATTTCCCATCTACTCTATACTTATTTTGTACATTCGTAGCTGTTTGCGTATTGTCTCTTCCATTAAAACGGGAACTCCTTTAGGGAGACCCCATGTTTTTGCCTTCCTTTGTGTCTCCAGAGCTTAGCACAGTGCACCTGGCATGATGCCAACCCAATTAAATTACAAAAAAAAACCTATTTTACTGAATTAGAAAAAACAATAACAAAATTCATTTGGAAGAACAAAAATCAAGAATATCAAAGGAATTAACCCCCCAAAATGTAAAGTTTAGCAGTACGTGGTAAGAACTTAATGTGTGTTGACAGTTGATGAGGTAGTTTACTTTGGTTGATAAAATGCCCTCTGGTGTTAGTCATTGATCATTACACCCTGAAGACACCCCGCCTTGAGGTCCACTGATGGAAGTAACCTCCTGGAATTCTATAATTGTAATTTACCATAGGAAAAATTTTGTCTTCTCTCTTAAAGCAAGCAGTTCCTACCAAGAATAAGAAGACTTCATATAAAAGATAGAATAGGGACAAGAAGGTTGGATGGGGAAGAAAAGAGATAGAGTTGAGTTTGGGGAAAGAGATTTCAAAAGAGTGACCATGTTCATAGGGATTAAACAAACTACAATAGCAGTTTCTAATTCTGAATAAAAGGAAGTGAGAAATCTGTGCTTCACTTTATTTAGTATCAGATAAAGCATATATAGTGGATCAGGAAGCTCACAACCATGTGTAAAGGGAGTTTCTTTCTGAAAACAATTTTCTGTTGCCTACAGGAAAAAAGATTTATAGAGTACTGTCCCCAGTGAAGAAAAGGTTATAATGTCCCTGGCCCTGGGAAACACATTCTCTTTTACTATGTACTAAAATGCACAGAATCTATTAGAGCCAGGGACACAAGTCATCCACCCCAGGTTCCCACAGGCCTCCTTTCACATATGAAGCCAAGTTTTTAGAATATTAGACTGAAATCTTATGTAAGGAAAAGCCATCTAGATCTACTCCCCAAAAGAAATTACATTAAACCCTTCTGTATAGAAACATTAACCTCCAACCACTACCTACTCCACTTTCCCTCCAGGATCTTTGGTTATAGAGGGCAAGAATCTTCACCTCACACACTTGAGTTCAGCAACGAACAAAGGGGTTAGAAAATCCACTCCTCATCTCAGGATCATGGGGTGGGGAGTAGGGCGGGGGAAGAAGCAGAGAAGACAAGAGTTTACTTTGACAACTCATTGACCTAATGGGATTCACAATAGCTGGTAGTTTAGATAACTCTGGATTTTTCCTCCTTACCAGCTCCCAGTCGTCATCTCTGCTCCAAACTCTAAGAAACATCTCCAGCTGCAATGGCTTCAGGCTGCCTCATTCTCAAGTTCTCAAGATACACCGATTCCCACACCTCTTTATTGGGACCATCACCCCTAACCATTTCTCTCTCTCTCTCTCTCTCTCTCTCTCTCTCTCTCTCTCTCTCTCTCTCTCTCTCCCCGCCCCCGCTCCCCCAAATCTTTGTCCAGAAGAAAGAAGGTGGAAAACAAAAAAAAGAGGATGCTTCCATTTAGAGTCCTTTTCTCATCTTGCATGATTTCTACATCTAGGTGGCGCCGTGTGGATTGAGTGTGGGATTAGAGTCAGGAAAACAGAAATTCAGATACTGCTTCAGTCATTTATTACCTGAATGATCCTGAGCAAGTCACTTTAACCTGTATTTTTCAGCTTCCCCACCCTGAAATGGGGATAATAACACCTACCCCACAGGGTTGTTGTGAGGTTGAAATGAGTTGATTTCCATGAAGTTCTTTGCAAATCTTAAAGATCTATACAAATGCTAATTATGATGATGACAAAGATGTTGATAGTGATAATGATGATGATGCCCTGTTATAAATGAGGTTCACTGAGGCTCCAGGTGTGGGAAGAGGGGTAACCTCCTTCCAGTGTTAGAATCATCCAAAAACACTCTCCAGTCTCTCTATAAATAATCCACAAGGGCCCAAGTGGAGTCAATAATTCAAAGACATAAAAAGACAAAAATGTTCCCTTCTGGCTACAGCAAAAATGCAAGCATTTGGAGGGCAGAGACAAATCTGTATGGCTTTCAGCACATCTAAAGGATCTCAATAAACATACAGTGTTATAAATGTGATGTGGTAGAGAGAGCACAGAATTCGCTGTCAAAGGGTTCTAGGCTCAACTTTCAGCTCCACTGCTTTCTACATGTGTGGTATTTAGCATGTCATCAAACTTCTCAGTTTCCTCATTTGTAAAATAAGTTGTTTGGACAGGATCTTCAAGACCCCTTCTAAGTCTAAATACTGAGAACAATGATGAAAGAATGTCTCCTTTCTCGAAGAATTCAGGAGTCTCTTCTGGGAGAACATTCCCTCTTTGTCCCAAAAATTCTGTCTGTGGCCTGAAGTTGGGGACAGGAGGGAAGGGGAGCAAGGAGAAAGAAGGAGGGAGACAGAGGAGCTCTGTCACACCAGAAATGGCTTCAGTCAAGAAGGTGTTCATCTGTGAATGGGACTGAGTACAATGTATGAGATAACAGGCAGGGCTCTGATTGGCTGAACAGTCAGCCTGAGAATCCCCTCCCTTCTCTGGGGCAGAAGAATAAGAAACATTTAGCTTTGAGAGATCTTCCTTCGACTACATAGAAAGCCCAGATCCCAGGCCCCAGTACCAAGAGCTCCCAGGCCCTGGAAGGAAAGAAGGATGGAAAAGCTCCCAGGAACCTCATTACTGATATTCTGTCTTCAGCTGCACTGTGAGTTGAGATATTTGGGGAATGAGATGAGGGTACTTTCCCCAGAGGTCCACTGGGGAAAGATAGGGGTCATTCTGGTTTATGTAGGAATTACTGTTTGTGTTATGAAAAGAAAAGGAAAATGTGGGACATACTGACTTAATGACCAGTCAGCATCCTGAGTCTGACATTGCCTTTCTGCACAGGGGTGAGCTGCCTCCAGAAGGTGGAACAGAGTCCTCAGTCCTTGAGAGTCCAGGAGGGAGAGAGCGCCACTATCAACTGCAGTTTCACAGAAAATTCTCAAGGGCTCCAGTGGTTCAGGCAGGATTCTGGGAAAGGCCTCACCTTACTATTTTACCTGGCTTCAAGGATGAAGGAGGAAGGCAGATTCAGATCCATGTTCAACTCAAAGGAACGCCACAGTTCTCTGCACATCACTGCCTCTCAACTTGGAGATTCAGCCACCTACCATTGTGGTGTGAGGGCACAGTGATTTCCAGACACCTGCATCCTGTGCACAAACTGCATCTGGCGATCCAGTCACACTGCCTGCTGAGGAGGTCCACAAAGTCACACCAAAAGCCTTTGTGCACTGTCATCTTTCCTGATTTGCATTAACCAGCATGTTTATTCCAACTCCAGCTTGGGGCTCAGCCCTGGATATTTGCTTCCTGCTTTTAGGCCTTAAGCACACCCAAGTCTAATTCCAGGTTGTAGAACAGAACCAGGGCAGCCTGAAAGAGGTTATACTTTAACTTCTCAGTCTAGGCTCCAAGCAGACCCATCATTAAGGAGGGTGTGTGTGCCTTGCTGGCCTTTATACATCAACCTTTAAGAAACAGTTCAGTACTGGGACAGCTCCCTGAATCCTTTTTTTCACAACTGCCCACATGGCTTGGCTTTCTCATTCCTCTTTGTATTTACTGCTAACCCTCCTAATATAGGGTTCTTGTAATCTGAAGATGATGGTATAGGTTTTGAGCTTTCCTCCGAAGACCATAGGTACATAGATCTGAATCTGGAAAGGAATTCAGAGGTCATCTAAATCAACCCTTCATTTTAGAAATGAGAGCATTGAGGTGGGGGGGAGCTTAAATAATTTGTTCAAGGTCTCATGGGTCAGTGGCAGAATTTGAACCCAGGTCCACAAACTCCAGAATCAGTTCTGTTTCCTGCTTCTTGTAGTCACTTCTGAAATTCCTTAGGTTTTCTAAGGATTATAAGATCATAGACCTAAAATTAGAAGAAGGCATCTAATTCAACCCCCTCATTTTTGTTCCTGTTGTTGTTCAGTCATTTCAGTCAGGTCTGATTCTCCATAACCCCATTTGGGGTTTTCCTGGAAAAGATACTGGAGTGATTTGCCATTTCCTTCTCCAACTCATTTTACAAGATGAAGAAACTGAGGCAAACAAAATGAGGTGATTTGTCCAGTGTCACAAATGTCTGAGGCTGTATTTGAGTTCATGAACATGAGTCTAACTGATTCTAAGGCCAGTGCTCCATCTACTAGTTTCCCCAATTTTACTGAGGAGTAATATGGGAAAAAATCTTTGTGTTGAATGTATCTAATATTTGAGATGTATAAGGCAATAGAAATTTATTAAAAAACAAGAAGTTATTCCTTTGATAAATAATAGTCAAAATATGAACAAATTTCTCAAAAGGATTGCAAACTATAAACAACCATATATGAAAGAGTACTCTCAGAAGTTTCATCTCGCATCCAGCCGTTTTGTAAAGATGACAACAGGAATAGTCAGTGTTGGAAACTATGTGGAAGGGGATGGGCATACTAATGCATTCTTGGGGGAAATGTAAATTGGAACAACCATCCTGCAAAGCAATCTGGAATCATTCAAATAAAGTGACCAAAATGCCCATACCCTTTGACCCAGAAATTCTACTGGGAAGGGAATAAACATTCATATAGCACCAGGCATTGGACTAAATGCTTATTTGATCTTCCCATCAACACTGGGAACTTTTATTGTTATCCCCATTTTACAATTGGGAAAACTGAGGTAATTAGAGGTTAAATAACTTGCCCAGGGTAACACAACTAGTAAATATCTGAAGCCAGATTTAAACTCAGATCTTCATGATTCTAAGCCCAGCACCCTATCCACTGTGCCATCAGCTGCCAAGGTATCCACCCTAAGGAGAGCAATGACATAAAGAAAGGCCACGTATATGCAGTAATATTTAAGACAGCTCTTTTTGTGGTAGCAAAAAGCTGTGGTAGCTCTTTTTGTTTGAAAACAAAATAGATTCCCATTTACTGGAGAATGGCTAAATAAATTATGGTACATAAATGTAATGAAATATTACTGTTCTGTAAGAAGTAATAAACATAATGAATATTGAGAAGTACCAAAAGAATTGTATGGGTTAATGCAAAACAAAATAGGCAGAACCAAGCAAACAATATGTGCAATGTCTGCAGCAATGCAAACAGAAGGAATAGCAAGAATAAAATAGTCAGAAATTAATTTGGTGGAATTATAACAGCTAAGCTTGACCCTGGAGAAGAGATACAAGAAGGCATCTCCCTCTACTGCCTTGAAGAAGCAGAGAAACATGAATATAGGGTATTGCATTTAATGTCAGACATTTTTTAAAAAAACTTTTTTTGTTTTACAGAACTTTTTTCTTTCTTTTTTCATACTTTATTATAAAGGATAGCTCTTTGGAAGGGGTTTGAGAAGAGAAATACAATACCACAAGAAACATAGGGGACATAAAAACAAAATATATCAATAAAGCTTTTTTTTTGCTTTATACTTAACTTTCTTTTTTATTAAATTTATTTATTTTTTTTAATTTATTTATTTGACATATTTAGTTTTCAGCATTGATTTTCACAATAGTTTGAATTACAAATTTTCTCCCCATTTCTGCCCTCCCCCCCCACTCCAAGATGGCGTATATTCTGGTTGCCCTGTTCCCCAGTCAGCCCACATCATTCAGTTCCACAAGCTTTTAAGCTTTAAATTTTCTCATCCTCCCTCCCCACCCAAAGATGGTGTGCAAAGTGATATAGGCCCTACATATATGTTCATATTAAACATATTTTCACATTAGTCATGTTGCAAAGAATCATAACCAATGGAAAGAAACACGAGAAAGAAAAACAGAACAGAGCAAAATAAAAAAGAGAGAGCAAATAGTATGCTTCGATCTGGATTCAGATTCCGTAATTCTTTCTCTGGATGTAGATGGCATTTTCCATCATGAGCCTTTTGGAGTTGTAATAAAACTTATTTTAGATAGAAGGTTTCTGCAATTTTTCTACCAATAGAAGAAATTCCATGAGTTCCCTTCAGTGGAAGGGTACATGGATCCCATTACCTTGCAAAGTAAACTGAAAGCCTCCCAGGGAATATTAATGTCACTCTTACAAGCTCATTCATCCTTGTGAGATTTCAGATTCCTTTAGGATTCATCTCACAAATAAATTGAAGATCTTATGGTAGAATGGAATCTCCTTGAGGGCAAGGACATGCTTTCTCTATGTTCTCTCCTCAGGTCTGAAAATCCCACATTTGCTATGCGATCTCAAATATTCAGTGCTAGAAATAATCCTGACTGCAAGGATTTCTCTGTTGCCAAGGCACTCAGCACCCTGCCACGGTGAAAATTTCCTTGCATGATTTTGTATGACCTAAAGGGGGCAGCACAACCATGAGTAACAATGCCTCCTGCGGGGGCCCGGGCTATGGGTACGGTGGGGACGGACACCAGCGCCGGAGAAGGTGTGACATCGGCTTCTGATTGGCTGGGCAACTTACTTCCTGAAGCAGAGCAAGAAACATTTAGAACTGAGGAGGATTCTTTAGATTAGAGTCCAGATCCACGTTGCAAATGCCAGAAGCGAATTATTGCTGACTCTGGAAAAGGAAAGATGGAAAAGTCCCTGGGTGCCACATTCCTAATCTTGTATCTTCACCTTGGCTGTGAGTTAGGGACTTTCTGAGGATGGGAGCAGGGTGACCCAGATGACATGCCCCCACCAGGCTATGTCACGAAGATAGGGGCTTAGCCTGGTTCACGGGAGATTTCTTGTGTTAATTCATTCCTAGAATTAAAAGGGAAATTGATTGATGCTGCCTTAATGCCCAGTCTCTAGTGTCTGACATTGTCTTTCTGCACAGGGGTGAGCTGCCAGCAGAAGGTAGAGCAGAGTCCTCAGAACCTGAGGATCCAGGAGGGAGAGAGCACCACAATCAACTGCAGCTACTCAGACAGTGCTTCCACAAGCCTGCAGTGGTTCAGGCAGGATCCCGGAAAGGGCCTCATCCTCCTATTTTACATTACCTCCGGGGAAAAGCAGAAAGGAAGATTAAGATCCACAATTAACAGGAAAGAACGTCACAGCTCACTGATCATCTCTGACGCTCAGCCTGGAGACTCAGGCACCTACCTCTGCGCTGCGGAGCCACAGTGATCGCCAAGCACCTGCAGCCTGTGCACAAACCCTGCATCTGGGGCTCCAGCCACATTCCCCAGCAAAGGGGCCTATGATGACACCTCGAGACCGTTCCCACAGACTCATCTTGGCTGGTTCACACTGAGGTCCTTTCTATTGTAACTCAGAACTTGTATCTATCTCTCTGTAGAAAAAAACCTGAAGTCTTCCTCTTGGTAGTCACAATCGTCAATCCTTTATCCTTCTTCGGTCCCTCTGAATCAGCTCTCCTGCCAATAAAGATATAGATTTCTTTCTCTCTCCCCTCCACTTCCCTGATGTCTTTCAAATCTGCCCTTCCATAATTTTCTAAGAGTATTTTGAATAATCAGAGGGAATGATGAAGAAAACAAAATAATTAGTAAAAGTAGTACTTTACAAAGATAAATCTTCCAAACTTATTGGGATACATCATTCCAGACTCAATAGCTAGGTCTTAAAGCCTTGACTTCTGATTTCCTTTCCTGATAGTAACTAAGTCAAACTCTGTCTTCTGTTCTCTCTCTCCCTATCAATATACTCCCACATTCCCCACAGCAGATGAACTGAGCTCCTACTTTCTTGAGGAGGTTGAAGACACCATATGGGCTGCCCCAGCTCCCCAATTACATTCCTCTTAGCATCATCACCCTGACCCCTAAATACAAGCAAAAAATAAAAATAGTCCCTGTACTCAAGAACCTTACATTCTAATGAGGGAAGGCGGCACATAAAAAGGGAGTTGAAATGCTAAAATCTTAAATTCTATTATATTTATCTCTGCATATTGTCAGTTAGGGGGCAAGGGACAGCTTAATGCTGCAATGGATAAAGTGCTGGGTCTGGAGTCAGGAAGACATGAATTCAAATACAGCCTCAGACACTTACTTAGTAGTTGTGTGACTCTGGGCAAGTTACTTAACTTCTGTTTGCCTCAGTTTCCTCATCTGTGACATGGGGATAATAATAATAGCACCTATCTTGTGGAGTTTTGTGAAGATCCAATGAGATCATATTTATAAAGCTCTTAGCACGATGTCTAGCACGCAGTAGCTGCTGGATAAATGTCAACTTTTATCATTATTTTTGTTATTGCATATTGCTTTTTCCCTCATAGAAAGTAAGATAGCTGAGAACCAAGACTATGTTATTGGCTATCTTTTTAGCCCCAGCATTTTACCTGGCACATAGTTGTAATTTAATAAGTGGCTATTAAATTAAATGAAAATTAGTGGTCCTTAACTTGGGCTTCCCAGACCCCAAGAGGTCAATGGACAGATCTTTTTGGTGGATAAATTTCTAAAATATTTTGATTACCATTGTTCAACAAAATTTATTTACTTTGTAATTGAATGTATTTTATTTAATGTACTTAAAAACATTATTCTGAGAAGTCCATAGGCTTCACCCAACTGCCCTAGGGGTCCATAACACACATAAAAAATACAAAGAAACAGAAATGTTAAGAAACCTCCTTAAAGGTCTACACCAGAGGTGGGGAACCTGAGGCCTTCAAGGTCAAATGTGGCCCTCTAGGTCCTCAAGTGCGACCCTTTGACTGAATCCAAATTTCATATAACAAATCCCCTTAATAAAAAGATTTGTTCTATAAAACTTGGACTCGGTCAAAACACTAAATTAAATACATCCTCATAATAGGTGTGATTCTCCTCCCTTTCAGAGATACCACAGTCTCCTAGCTCTCTTCCTGCCTCTCTGACCCTTCCTGAGTCTCTTTCCACTTAAACAAATTCAATAAACAAGTATTTATTAAACACCTACTATATGTGAGAACACAGTGGTGGGCACTGGGAATACAAAGCCTAAACATAACAGAATTCTAATGGGGGAGCAGGGGAAGGGGCACTAACCCAGACTCAAACGGATATAACATAAGTAATTTGAGGAAGAAGAGGGCCTTACTAATAGGGAATGGAGGGGGTGAAGGAATGGTTCGTAAAGGCAATGGCATTAAATCTGAAAGAAGATAAGGATCCTGAGAAATAGAAATGAATAGGGGTACTAGTACACTCTAGGCATAGCAAACAGCCTATTCAAATGCAGAAAGGCAGAAAATGGATTGTCTAGTTTGGGAGTTCAATGCAATAAACAGCTGGTAGTTCATTTCCACTGGAATGCAAAGTTCACAGGATCATGGGATCATAGGTTTAGAGCAAGAAGGAACCTTAAAGGTCATCTCATTCAACCCTTTCAGTATATAGGCAATAAAACTGAAGCCCAGAGATTCCATAACTTGGCCAAAGTCAGGGTCACATAGGTTGCAAAGCCAATATTCAAAACCTGGTATGAAATAAGTCTGGAAAAGAGAGCCAGAGACATATTGTATAGTGCTTATATGCTTGACTGAAGAGTATGCATTTTTTTTACTATAGGCAATGTGGAGCTATCAACTGTTTTGAGCAGGAGAGTGCTGTGGTTAGACCAGTACCTTAGGAAGATTATTTTGGCATCTGTACAGAGGATAGATTAAATAAGGGAAAGACTACAAGCAAAGAGAGCATTTAGGGGGTTATTACAATAGTTTAGGTAAGAGTTAATAAGAGCCTAACTAGGATTATGGGTAGAGAAAAGAGAATAAAAATGAAAGATGCTGTGGAAGTAGAGTTAACAAAACCTGGCAACTGATCAGATATGATGGCTGAAAGAGATAACACCAAAGTTTTGAATTTCTATCTGATAATAGGATTGCTGCCTGAAGATCTACACCAGAGGTAGGGGACCTGAGTCTTCAAGGCTGAATGTGGCCCTCTAGGACCTCAAGTGCAGCCCTTTGTCTAAATCCAAACTTCACAGAACAAATCCCCTTAATAAAAAGATTTGTTCTATAAAACTTGGACTTAATCAAAAGGCCACACCCAAGGACCTAGAAGGCCACATGTGGCCTCAAAACCACAGGTTCCCCACCCTATTCTACACTTTCTCTACATTCTCAGTCGTAGTGATCTTTGTTCCCATTGCTTCATCTATATAGAGGGCTCTAAGTCTACATCTCTTTTGAAATGCAGACCCACATCTTTAAGTGGATGTTGCCTTAAATTCAATAAGTCTAAAATCAAGTTTGCGATGCCCCCTCAACCTATATCTTTTTTGACGTTGTCAGTTATTTTGGTGATACAAAAATCAGTGTCCATCATGGACTTATTTTTGGAGTTTCCCACTATCCCAACCTTTTATATCCCAATCGGTTCCTAAAGTCTGCCATTTCTAAGTCCATTACATCCCCCCCAACCATTCCATCTTCTCTGTTCCTATCACCATTACCCTAGCACAGGACCTCAATACCATTCTGCTGAGCTAGTGTGATAGATTCTTTGTATGTATTCCTGACTCTGCTCCCCTAGCCCTCCAATCTACTCTTCATACCACAGTCAGGATAATGTCACACCAGTGACAAAAAAAAAGGAATCTGAATCACAGATCTAATTATGTCATTTCTCCCCTCCAGCCTCTTAGGTGGTTCCTACTGCCCTTTGAGGAAAGTAAAAATCATTCTTCCTGGGATTCAAGATCTCCCACAATGTGGTACAGGATTTTCTTCAAGATCTAGCTCAAATCCTCCCTTCTACATGATGTCCTTCCTGGACTTCTCTGCTACCAATCCCTTCTCTCCAAAATTCATTCCATTTATATGGCATATGCCATGGATACAGATAGTTATTTTTATATTGTCTCCCCATTAGAATGGGGCTCCTTGATTGCAGGGAGGGTTGGGGCAAAATGGTTTTTCTTTATATCTCCAGCACTTAGCATTATGCCTGGCACATAGCAAATGTTGATTGACTAAATGGCTCCTTTCCATGCATTCTGTAATTCAGCCAACCTGAATGACTGTTTGGGAAACAGCACCTGCAGTACCTAACTCACGGTATTGTGAGGATTAGATTGAATGGTGTAAACCATTTTGTAAACCTTAAAGCACTCTATAAATGTTTACTACCATCATCACTGCTATTCTTCTATACTCTAAAAAAAGAAACACTTGGCTCACCTCTATTTCTTTGTTCTTCGTGTCCTAAAACACTCTCCCTACCCCTGGCTGCCTGTTGATTTCCTACCTATCCTTTAAATACTTATATTTCATTACAATGGCAATAAAAGTGGTCATTTTTTCTACTTCCAAAATATCGATAAATCTCTTCTACCAAATATTTTCTTTATCGTCACAGCAATTCTTTTCAGGCCCGAGGGAAGCATTGCTGCCATGATTTTTAAAAAATGCCTCTCTCTGAGGATTTTGTCTGTGTGTCTGCAAAAGGGACAAGGTAGAAAGTCTGAGGTGACAGAACAAGCTGTGATTGGTTGAGCAATCAGTCTGAACATGTGTTTGAAGAGAAGAAAAAGAACTACATACAATTAGAAGTGAAAAGGCTCCTTTGACTAGAGAACCCAGGTCCATATCCAAGATCCCAGAACTGAGTTTTCCTAGTCTCTGGCAAGTGAAAGGAAGGAGAAGCCCCTGGGAGCCTCATTAGTGATGCTGTGTCTTCAAGCTGGCTGTCAGTTAAGGGAATAGTGGAGATGGCAACAGGGAGACCCAGGAAACATATTCCACACAACCGAGGAGGAGAGATACAGCGTGGTCTTGCTCACATGGGATTTAACAGGCGTGTTATAGAATTAAGAGAAAATTATGGGTGCTGCTGATTTGATGCTGTGTCTGATACTGTCTTTTTGCCAAGGGATGAGCTGCCAACAGGAGAAGGAGCAGAGTCACCTGACCCTAAAGGTCCAGGAGGGAGAGAAATTGCTTTCAATTGAAGTTAACTCAGACAGTGCTTCCCAAGGGCTTCAGTGGTTCAAGCAGGATCTTGGGAGAGGCCTCACATCCCTATATTTCATGACATCTGAGGAGCAAGGGAGAGGAAGGTTAAGATCCACAATCATCAGGGAGGAGAGTCTCAGCACCCGGTACATCACAGCCTCCCAGCCTGTGGCACCTACTTCTGTGGTTTAGAGGCACCTACTTCTGTGGTTTAGAGGCACCTACTTCTGTGGTTTAGAGGCACCTACCTATGTGCTGTGGTGGCACTGGGATTCCCAGATACCCACAGATTATGCATAAACCCTCCAGGAACTCTGGCTACACTCCCTGCCAAGGGGCACTTGATGGTACATGGAAAGCATTGATGTAGGTTCATCTCTACAGGTTCACAACAAGAATACTTGTATTCCAGCTCCAGTTTGAAACTGGATTTTAGCTTTCATTTCCTTTTTTAAAATGAATTTCCACTGCTGTTTTTGGTTTCTACATCACCTAAATTTGCTCCTATACCCATTCTCTGTCCCACTCTCACAGAGCTATCCCACATAACAATTTTCTTAAAGAGGAAGAGGAGAAAACAAGTCAGCAAAACTGGCCAACATATCCAAAAAAACCGACGATACATGCGAGGTTCCATTTCCATGGCCTCCCACTGCCAACTCCTCTAGAAGAGTGGGACGGACGTCTTTCCTTATCTCCTCTCAAGGTCAGGCTTATTCTTTGTAATCTTGCAACATTCATTCTCATTTATTTTATGATTGTTATTCTTTTCATCTACATTTCTATCGTCATTGTATATGATGGGTTTTTGGCTCTGACTACTTTGCTTTACGTCAGTTCATGTAAGTCTTTCCATGTTTCTCTGTATTCACGATATTTGTCATTTCTTGCGGCATAGTAAATGCATTTTTGTACCACAGTTTGCTTAGCCATTCTCCAACTGATGGGCATCCACTTTGCTTCCACTTTTTTGCTGTCATAAAAAGTGCTGATTTATGTAAATATTTCAGTGTCTATGGAGGTCTTCCCCTTATCAATGACCCTTTGGGGTGTATGCATCTGAGTCATGTATTTGAATCTCTGAATCAAAGAGTATGGATATTCTAGTCACTTTGTTCGCTTAATTCCAAATTACTCTCCAAAATGGCTGCACTAATTCACAGCTCCGCTAGAATGCATTATTGTGCCTATTTGTCCACAACTCCTCCAACAATAGCTATTCCCATTTCATCATCTTTACCAATTTGCTGAGTGTGAGGTGAAGTGAGGTGTTTGGTTCTCAATTTTAGCCAGCAGATAGTACCCCTACCCCTCCTCCATATCTATAGCACAGAGCTAGGTCAAGCTAAAGTGGTACATGGTGGCCTAGTAGAGAGACTTCATCTCTTGACAACTGAATCCAGAACACAGAAGGAGCCCAGCATTTAAGAGGTTGTTGTGCTACGGGAATCCTATTAATTTTTAGCTCCTTGAGAAGTATTTCAGTCTTAATGTTTTTCTTTCTCTGCTAAATTTCTTTCATTAATAAAGTCTTTGTTCAGTAATAGGTTAAAGGATTTCTATTTGATGTGCTATCATATCATATATAATATATATTATATGGTATTATACATATGATATTTAATATCATCTTATATGTGCATATAAATTATATTACACACAATATGCATGACACATGTATTGTGTAAATGTGTACTTATACACGTATATACATTATTGTACCTATATATGCACTGCTTATATACATGTACTGTGTATGTGTATATACGTGTATTCATACGTGCATGTATGTGTATATGCATGTATAGGTGCATATGCCTACATATTGCATACATATGTGTCTATATGTGTGTGTTTCTTTTCCAGATTGTAGAATATTTCATAAAAATGCAGTGTGATATACCAAAGGAGAAAAAATTAAAAGGAATATTTAAATATGAAAAACTGAGGAAAAGGAGAGGGAGGAAGGAGAATGTCCAAGGAGGAAAGGGAATCAGTTTTGATGAGGTGGAGGGGGTATAGGGCTTTCCCAGCCTTCATGAAAATTTGACTTGTTGATGTCCTTCCCTGCTGAACCTGCTTGTCCTTTCTTATATTCTTATATTCACTCAGATCTAAATCAAAGGATGCAGATTTTGAACTTCTAATCTTGTGGAGACTGAAATAAGCCTTTCTTTCATTAGAAAATCGGAACCATTCACTTTTTTCTTCTGTCTCCATGCTATAGAATAGTTCATAAAGAAGCAGATTAATGTAGTAGATGGAGTGCTGAATTTGTAACGAGGAAGATTTGAGTTCAAATCCTCCCTCACTTAGTAGCTATGAGACCCTGAGGAAATCACTTAATCTCTCTGGGCCTGAGATTCCTCATATGTAAAACGATGTAGATGGACTTGATGTAAGGTCCCTTCTAGCCATAAATCTATGATTCCAAGATTTTATGAAGACCATTCTCAGGTAGAGCCTTGGCTTGAATGGATCATGAATGGCATTGGAAGACTTGGTACAAGTAAAGACACTGAGCCATGGCTGGAGACTCCCATGGAGACTGACCTGGGGGTTGAACCAAGATGGCATAGTAAAGGGAGCATTCTAGTGGAGGCCTCCCAACATTCCCCTCTAAACAACTTTAAAATAGTGCATCAAATTCTAAAGTGGCATAACTAACAAAAGAGGAGGGTGAGACATTTTTCCAGGCCAGTATGACCTAAGAGGAGATCTGTAGCATTGGGGCAGGTACTGGCCAAGAGCACAACATGGTGATGACACCAGCTGTAGGCCTTGGATGCTGTAGCAAGTGCAGCAGCAAAAGCACCTATACCAAAAGCACTCAGCACCCAGAGATGGTAAGGGGATTGAATACCTGGTAAGAAAAAGATTATAGGAGACCCCTATGCTAGCACAGGGCACAGAAGCAGGTGCCATTTGGCAATTCCATTGCCCATTACCCAGTTTTGGGTCCCAGTTGTAGAGCAGAGAGTAGTGTGATAGCAAAGGAGCAAAGGGCCTACCCGGGTAAAGACAAGGGTGAAAAACGAGAAAACAGTGAGCACACCTCTCCCCAGATCACACTAGCCTCAAAGAACCAAAAACTTACAAAACTCCATAACTAGCTATGAAAACAGCTGTGCAAAAAAGTCTGAAGATTGGGACAGTAACTATGCCCCCTCCCAGAGGTAAACAATGTCCAACTATAATATAAAGTCCAAAGTAAAGAAATAAGCTGGGAAAATGAGCAACCTACTCCACCCCCACCAAAAAAAGAATCTGATCATAAAAAACAACTAAGACACAAACTCAAAAGAAGAGAACAATGTGAAAAACATCTACAAGCAAAGCTTCAAAGAAAAATGTAGATTGGAAACAAACCCAAAAAGAATTCCCAGAAGAACTTTTTTAAAAAAGAAAAAAAATTATTTAAAAATCAGAGAGATAGAGGAACAGTTGGGAAAAGAAATATGAGTGATGTGAAACTGACCTGTTACTCTGTTTCCATTAAACACCTACCACGCTGACGTAACTCTGTCAGGCCCAAAAAGTCATTTAACTTCCTTAGGCATCACTTTCTTTGATTATAAAATGAAGAGGTCGCGTTAAATAGCCTCTGAGGTCCCTAGAACTATAATGCTATTATTAATTGCTTTGAGGACTCCACTAAAACCCTGCAACACTCTTGCTGAGAAGGTACAAAAATCTGACAAATTCATCTTAGCTAGGACCGACAACAAAAGCTTCCAGTCATTGAATCACAGATTTCCAATGTTGGAAGAGACTTCAGTGGCCATCTAAATAAAGCCCATACCTGAAATTAATTCTGACACAACATACCCATGCAAATGAACATCTAACCTTTGCCTGAAGACTGCAATAATGGGAAATACATTTCTTCCTCTGAGACTCTTCAGTGTCCTTCTAGCTGACAGTGAGAAGATGCCTTCAAATCTGGATAGTTTTAGTTGTTCCTGCAGCCTTGGCTTCATCAAGATTTTTTTTCCTTGCAGTGTTTTCCTGCCATCTCTAGGTACTAGAGAAAATCTAAAATAGTGGAGCTAAGCTCTAGTTTCCCACCACCAATTATTGATCTACAGGATTTGGGACCAGGATCAAGAAAGGGTTATTAGAGATGGTGCCCTCAGGTACAAATGTCTCCTTCCAGGTCAGGAGCTGAAATTGTTTTTCATTTCTTTGTTTATTTATTGTGACCCCAAAAGAATATAAACTCTTTAAAGACAGAATTTCTTTCATTGATGTACAATTGTGTCCACGGCACATAGCACGATGTCTGGCACAAAGTCTCTCACACCGTGTGACAGGGCAAAGGACTAAATGTTACATTTAGTTTTAGTAAGAGTTCTTACCACAAGCAACAGGGAAACGTGACCTGATTTTTTTAACATTCATCATTTTTATTTTCAGTTCCAAATTCTCTCTCTCCTTCCAACACCTCCATAACAAGGAGAAACAACATAATATCTATTATACATGAGAAGTCATGCAAAACATATTTCCATATTATCCATGAAACATTTTTTAAAAACAAAGGAAACATTTTTAAAATGTAGAAGAAGTTTTTTAATGTATTTTAGGCAAAAAGGAAGCTAACTCTAGATATCCAAGTAGAGATCTAAATAACGCTAAACTTCAATGAAAAAGTGAGTGAATCTAGGCTAGGAGTGGAGAACGTATGGCCCTGAGGCCACCTGTGGCCCTTTAGGTCCTCAAGTGTGACCCTTTGACTGAGTCCAAGTTTTACCTAACAAATCCAAGGGGACTTGTTCTGTGAAGTTTGGATTCAGTCAAAGGGCTCCACTTGAGGACCTAGAGGGCCACAGGTGGCTTCAAGGCCACAAGTTCCCCTCTCCTGATGTAGGCGTTTAACCTAGGGCCTGGCACATAGTAAGCTCTTAACAAATGTTTGTTTCCTTCCTTCCTTCCATGAACACTATTAGCCACATCTGTTCATAGATTCTTTCTTTAAATGCTTGGATCCAGAAATATCTCAGCTCCAATCATGTCTGGGATGGATGCTAGATCAAGATGCCAGTTCCCTTGTCTAAGCCAGATTCAGGCTGGCAAAGGCACTGGCTTTCTAACCCTTCCTTTAGGAGCAGTTCATTAGTCTCACTTCTGTATGTGAAGCCTCCTGACTCAAGTAGACATTTACCTATCTGGGTCCCAAAAACCAACTGACAACCCTTTCCTGTATGTTCCCATGGCTGAAACCCATAAAAGTTCTCTCTTTGTAGGTTAGAAGCAGCTGTACAGGGAGTTTCTTTCCGTAAAGTTACCTTCAACTCATATAAATTGATGCTGAATAAGGGGAGCAGAACCAGGAAAACATTGTATACAGTTATAGCCTGTATTAGGAGGGCAGAGTTTATAATCTCAAATAGGATCATAAACATGTCTGAAAGGTTCGGAACCGCCGGATATAAGAAACTCTCAAAGTAGAAGGCAGAAGAATCAAAACATATATTTAGGCTCCACAGTAACCAACCCATGAACCAGCAACCCCATTTTGATATATTGATCAAAAGCTTCCAGGCCCAATAAGTACGCCTTGAAAGAGTAACCAGGAGGCTACAGAGAAGCATGATTGCGTAAAGCAAAATCATGCTTCCTCCTCTATGGTAAAAAGATTACCCACTGGCCTGAAGTCTTTGTTCAGCTTCCTCCCGTAGGTCAGCTCTGCTACTGGCAGCTCCTGCTTCAGCGTGGCTGTGGCTGTGGCTGCGGCTGTAGCAGCCTCTGGCTCCAACGGGAGCTGCTTTTAACCATCCAGCTTCTGCGGGGGTGTAAGGTACGCCGGGGAAAGCACAGGTTCTTTCAATCTGCTTAAGCAAGGTGAAGGGGTTGACCGGGAAAGCACAGGTTCTTTCCATCAGCTTAAGCAAGGGAAGCAAGGTGAAGGGGCCAACAAGCTTACTCCAGTCCAACATACAAACAGCATTCAGTTCAGGGGAAAAAGCCAAACTAGTCAAGGCCACTTGTTGACTAAGTGCTAAGGAGCCCATTTTTGGTTGCCAATACACAGCCACATTGAGCAATGACTAACTTTGATAGACTTGACTCTTCTCAATGCAAGGTTCTAAGACAACTCCAAAAGGCACATGATGAAAAATGCTGTCCACATACAGAGAAAGAATGCTTTCTCTGTTTTTTGTTTCATTTTGCTTTGTTTCTTCTTTCTCATGGTTCATTCCATTGGTTATAATTCTTCTTTGCAACATGACTAATATGAAAATACATTCAACGTGAATGTATGTATGTATATTTAATGTGAATGTAGAGCCTATATCAGATTGCATGAAGTCTTGAGGAGGGGCAGGGGAGGGAGGGAGAGAAAATTTGGATCTCAAAAGCTTGTGGAACTGAATGTTATAAAATAAAAATAAATAAATAAATAATCAATTTTTAAAAAATAAAGATAAAAATAACAAAAAAACAAAATTGCCTTCAGAAAAATAGTTACATTTAGGGAAAAAAATATTTCTAAGATCCTGTTCCAGAAAAGGTCATCCTTTCTAGATCCTGGGGATGTTATTCTTCTGCATGAAAAACTGAAATGTGTCTACAATCTATTGAGGTGAAGATCCTAGAACTAGAGCTGGAAAGAGCTCCAGAGGTCATTTAGCCTAATGCCTTCATATTGCAAACAAAAAACCAAAGTTTAGTGGGTTATATGACACCCAAGGACAAAAAGGTAATGGGACTGGAGTTGGCCCTAGGCTTTTTGACACAGAGTGTGTGGCTGCCTACATTCCTCAGTTCTCTGAAGAATTCTTTAGCATATTCAGTCAAATCAACTGCGCCATGTTAGGACTAGAGCACAATCATGCCTCTTGTTACTCCTGCACTTGTGTCTACAATACAATGAACACTCGATAAATATTCAGTAATAAATTTAATAACTATTCAGTAATAAATATAATAACTATTCAGTAATAACAAATTCAATAATAAATACTCAGTAATAATTGCTATGGAAGCTCTAGAGAGCATCTCCATTCTTCCTCCTGCTACCGCCAGTAAACATCCAACTGCGTTCTGACATCTGAGATGCAGTGCAGGCTCCCTAATCACAGAAGCTTTTGTTCATTCGAAATGTCATAGGTTCTTTGGCTCTTTGTTCTTTGTTCACACATCCAATCACCAATCTACTGCCCTCATTCGGGTCTTCGTTGCTACTTACCAGGTGATTATAATAGACGTCTAAGCAGCCCTCAGCCTTCAGCCTTTCCTTTCTGCATCTACCTGGGTAGTCTTCATAATGCACCACTTTGTTCTTATTATGCCTCTATTCAAATGCCTTCAATGATTCCCATTGTCTACTGGGGAGCCCCGGAAGGCCTTTGAATAGAGGCATAACAGGATCAAAGTTGCATTTAGAGCCTTCGATAAACAGGCTCCAACCAACCTATACAGTGTCATGTCATTCTCTTCTTCTGGCATTCATATTCCTGACAATTGAGACTCCTCTCCAACTCCCATTCTCATCCTGCAAGCACCCACGCCATTACTTTGTTCCCATCATCCCCTATGCTTACAATAAGCTGTCCCACCTACGTTCTCTGTTGATATACCTCCCTTCCTTCAAGGCCATAAATTCAGATGCCACCTCCTCCATGAAGCCTTCCTGATTCTGCCTGACACAACTGAATCATTTCTGCAAACATTACGATATTCCTTATTTCCCTTTACCCCTTTCAAATTTTACCTGTTATCAGTGATCAACAAGCATTATAGAGTGATTCCTAAGTACCAAGCATTTTGTGAGGTCCTGGAGATGCAAATCTAAGGTGCTTGCATTCTCAATCTGTTAATAGATAAGTAATTCTAGAATCTGAATGTGATTTGATTATAATTCATATACAACTTCCCCCAATTACATTAGACTGTAAGTACCTGAAGGACAGGTATCTATATCTACATCCCCAGTACCAAGCATAATACCTTGGTCATTATTAGTGCTGGCTTAATTTATCAAAAGAACAGTGAATCTTTTTGTTTACAAGGTCTGTACTCATTCTCCCAGTAATTATATGGAGGGCCTGAGGAGGGCAGCATGATCATTGTCAAAAATGGTATGTGATAATAGCTCTATATCCTTGAATGGGACTGTGTGAAGGCTGTGAGATGACATCTAGGTTGTGGTTGGCTAGGCAGCCAAGCTCAGAAACCCCAGATTCCCTAGGTCAAAGAATCTATGATTAGGGAGCCCACATCCCGGAACACGATTGGGTGCTCACTGTCTGCAGCAAGAGGAAGATTGGAGATCCCTTGGAGAGCTTCCTTAGTGACACTGTGTCTTCATCTGGGCTGTGGGTTAAGGGACTTCTGGAATTGAGAAAAAAGACAGAAGATTATTCACAGGTCTGAGGAAGAGAGATACGGGGTTTCCTGGCAATTACCTGGAAGTAAAAGCAAAATTGTAAGGAGATGCTGATTTCCTCAGTCCCTGAAAGTCTTAGAGGGAGAGACCCCCACTATCAACTTCCATTACAAAGAGGTAGCTTTCTAAGACTTGCAGGATCCTGGGGGAGGCCTCTCTATTTCACTTGAGAATAAATCTCCCTATTGTACTTGGCTTCAAAGGGGAAAAAGAAAGGAAGATTCTGATCCACAATTATCAGGAAGGGCCACCGCAGGGCCCTGAACATCATTGGCCTTGGCCATCTCGTTCTGGGGTATGCAGGCACAATGCTCCCAAGGCACTAGCAAAATACACACAAACCCCACAATTTCCACATATAGAGCCCTCTGACTGAGGAAAACATTACCCTTATGGCTCAGAGGCAGCTAAGTGGTACAGTGATAGAATGCAGTGTCTGAAATCAAGAAGACCTTGGTTCAAATTATACCTCAAACACTTACTTGGTGTGTGACCCTGGGAAAGTCACTCAACCGCCTCTGTTTGCCTCAGTTTCCTCAACTGTGAAATGGAGATAATAGCAACACTCACCTCACGGACTTTTTGTGAGGATCAAATGAGATATTTGTAAAGAATTTAGCACACCCGGAACACATTAGGCGCTAAATAAATGTTTATTTATTTGGAAGGCACCTTGCGGCCTGGGAATTCCACCTTTTGCCATTTAGAGCCAGCAGCAAATTGAGTTTCTTTCCAGAAACTATTTCAGTTGTGTTAAAAATAATAATAATAGGAATCATGATTGTGAAAGTTGTGGAAGACTAGAGAATTAATCTCTTTTTTGACAATGGAGGTCCCATCTTTTGACGTGGATTAAAATGTGCCCAGAGTCCCTTAGGACAGTGACCAAATTTTCACCACTGATTTTCCCCAAGATTCATTTCACATTCCAGCTAAACTGACATCATCATGCTAGCCACAAAGGATTGTGAGGGTGACGGCATGCCTCTGGAACACTCTATGCATGCTCTGAAAACCTCCTTTAACATTCAGTGATAGAGCCATTTTGATCTTACCTTGACTCTTACCAACACATACAATCACTTGCAGAATGTTCTATTCACAATTAGACCTTTTTTTAACCTAGACTATTGTAATAGATGTCTAAATGTTGTCCTTCTTCCCCACCACCACCATCTAACTTCAACACGTGTGGAATCTTCCTAATGCACCACTAGGATGATGTTACCTTATCCAAATATCTTCAGTGATTGCAAATTGTCTATTGAAAAAAGTTTAAACTCCTGACCCTGGGATTAATGTTGCTCCACAAAAGAGGTTTAAGCAATTGGTATAACCTTATGGCACTTTATTCCTCTGAATACGTTCATGGGTCTGACCAACTAGAACATTCTACCCTCTTGGTGGAAGGCTTCCATCAGAATCCTTTTGCTTATGTTATTCCCCATGTATTCAATATTGCTGTTGTTCAGTCGTTTCCAGTTGTGCCTGACTCTTCATGATTCCATTTGGGGTTTCCTTGGTAAAGACACTACAGAGATTTGTTGATTCCACCTCATTTTACAGATAAGGAAACTAAGGTAAAATGGGTTAAGTGACTTGTCCAGGGTCACATAGCTAGTAAGTACGTGAGGCTGGATTTGAATTCAGGTCTTCCTGACTCCAGGCCTGGCACTCTATCTACTGCACCACCGGGCTGCCCCACCTCAATTTCTACCCATCTCTATCTAATCATGTCCTTTCCTAGCTTCAAGATGCGACTCCTCCATGATACATGCCTTGACTCTCCCAACCCAAATGAATATTATCTCCAAATTTGTTTTATCAATACTTACAGCTTTCCTTTGTCCCCATCACATTCTACACTCCCTTCTGTACCTCCCACTGTCCTCACATTGCCCTTTGCTTGTGGAGATAGGGTGATTCATCTTTCGTTTGAGTCTGGAACACTGCTTCGCACATGGCAGATGCTTACAAAAGGTTTATTTTTTTCCTTTGGGGTAAAGACAAAAATAAAATGTAACAATATATTCAACAATTGCTCTAGAATTCCTAATGAGAAACATTTTCTAAATGCCCAGTAAAATGCTATCGATGGCCTACAGGAGACAGCATTGCCACTTTCAGAGCAGCTGAATTTCCTCCTGAGCAGCTGTGAAAGGGACTGCTTACTGTGTGTGAGGAGATAGACCAGGTTGTGATTGGTTGAGCAGTGAGGCAGAAAATCTCTTCCCTGATTTCACAGAGGAAAAAAAAACTAGATACATTTAGAATTGACAAAGTCTCCTTTGACTAAAGAACCCATTTCCCAGAACCCAGAACTAACTGTTCACTGACCCTGGCATTGGAAGATGGAAACATGCCATAGAGCCTCACTAGTGATCCTGTATCTTCACCTGGCCTGTGAGTTGAGGGGTTTCTGTAGATGGGAACATGAAAGGCCAGAAGCCATTTTATCAAAGGATTTAGAGGCAGTCAGGGAACGATCAAATGGGGCTTCCTGACTGTGTTGTGGAAGTGACAGATATGAAATGATGGGAAATGCGGACTTGGTGATTTATATCTGACATTGTTTTTCTGCCCAGGGGTGAGCTGCCTACAGAAGGTGGAGCAGAGTCCTCAGTCCCTGAAGATCCAGGAGGGAGAGAGCACCACAATCAACTGCAGCTACACAGAAGCTACTAACCAAGGGCTGCAATGGTTCAGGCAGAATCCTGGGGAAGGCCTCACCTCCCTCTTTTACATAACTTCAGAGAAGCAGAATGGCAGGTTAAGAGCCATGATCAGCAGGAAGGAGCAACGCAGCTCCCTGCACATCACTGGTGCCCAGCCTGAAGACTCAGCCACCTACCTCTGTGCTGTGGGGGCACAGTGATCCCCGGGCACCTGCAGACTGTGCATAAACCCTAGAGCTGACACAGACCCTTCCAGAGAGCACACTGTGACACCCTGAAAGCAAACCCACTGCTTATTTTCCTGGTTCTCATTTAAACTCTATCATTAGATTCTAGGATCTTTCACTTGTCTAATGCCATCTGCCAGTGACCTTTTAGAGGTCACCCCTCATTCAGTCTAGTCTCACAGAATGTTAGGCTTCAGCACTAAGGAGAGTGTTATAGCATGGCATTAGCAAAGGGAAATGTGAGGACAGTGGGAGGTACAGAAGTGAGTGTAGAATGTGATGGGGACAAAGGAAAGCTGTAAGTATTGGTAAAAGAAATTTGGAGAGGGAGAGATAATGTTCAGTTGGGTTGGGAAAGTCAAGACGTATCATGGAAGAGTTGCAACTTGAAGCAAGGAAAGGACATGATTAGATAGAGATGGGTAGAAATTGAGGTGGGCAGCCATGCTAACTTCATAGAGACATTTCTATGTTCTGGAAAACAGCCCCATTCCCCACTGTCTTTCCAAAGTCAAATTTTTCTCCTGATTCCATGGGTTGCAGGTGGCCCCCAGATTCTATATCAATCCATATGTGTCCCAAATTACTAAAAAAAAAAAACAGGAAATATCTCTCATGTCTGTTCTCTGAGCCCCTATCCCATACTTAAAACTTGCCTTTCTCATTCATAATCCTTCAATTATAGGATCTGACAGTTAATTGATTTTGTTAATGATCTTTTGATTTATTAAAGCAATTAGGTAAATAAAATAGCATTGGAACCATTAGGCAACAATGTAGTGCTTGAAGACCTATCTTTTCTGTCTCTGAAATGATCAACCTTTCCTTAATTCTAATAAGAATAATAGAAGATGGAGTGTGGCCTAAGCATTATCTTCATCATAGCTAGAATTTTTGAAGTGTTTTAAATTTTTGAAGTGTTTTTCACATGTCATCTCATTTGATCCCCACAATAATTCTAAGAAGCTATAATTATTGCCATTTTACATATAGGGAAGCTGAGGCTGGGAGATGTTAAGTGATTCACATAGTAAGCATCTCCAATAGCTCTTGAACCCAGGTCTTTCTGATTCCAAGGCTATTCTCAGAGTCCAGAAGACTTGGGTGAAAGGCTTTCCTCTGACAAATATCACCTATGTGAACGTTAGCAGTTCTTTTAACCTTTCAGATCATGCAAACAACACTCCACAATTAAAAATTATAGATATTTACCAATCTTCATTAGTTCAAGGCTTTCTCCATGTTCTTCATACTAATAATATTAAAGGACTGAATAACAAGAACTAAACAAAACAGAACAAAAGAAATACTTAGAGGAAAACATGAAATCACTTAAATAACAAAAACTAAAATTAGCAGAAATTTTTTGTGCTTCAGAGAATAGAAACCCCTTCACTTCAGTGAAAATATGATTAGAACCAGGCTTTGAACTTCCTCAGCTGCCTCTATTCTTAGAAATTCTGTTTGTTGTTGTCCCAAAGTCATTTCCAATTATTCTCTACCCATTTCCAAAAGCTATCTGGGATGAATGCTAGACCAAATTGCCAGCTTCCTTGCCCAATAGAGATTCCACTTGGAAACGCTACTGGTACTCGTAGTCTCCTTCCAGTGCCAGCACCCTGATTTTATCTCTGGGTATGGAACACACAATTAAGGAAGACATTTCCCTTATGGCCCTTGGTATTGCTAATCACCTTGACCTGCATCGGTTCCAGGATGCTAAATTTTTTTTTAATTTTTTTATTTTTATTTTTAGTTTACATCACACGGTTCTACATAATTTTGAGTTCCAGATTTTCTCCCTTCCCTCCCCCCTCCCTCCCCAAGACGGCAGGGAATCTCATATAACTACCACGTACAACTTCTCATTGAATTAATTTATACACTAGTCAAGTTGTGGAGAAGAATTATGACCAATGGAATGAATCATGAGAAAGAAGAAACAGAACCAAAAAAAAAACCCCAAAAACAAATACAAAAGAGAAGAAAAAAAGGGGAAAAAAAGGCGAGCATGAAGTGTTCCTCAATCTGCATTCAAACTTCATAGTTCTTTCTCTAGACATAGATAGCATTCTCCATCATGAGTCCTTTGGAGTTGTCTTTGTACCTTGTGTTGCTGTGAAGAGCGAAGTCTGTCAGGGTTGGTCCTCACGGAATCCATATATCTGTGGTTGTGTATAATGTTCTCCTGGCTCTGCTCCACTCACTCAGCATTATGTCATGTAGGTTTTTCCAGGTTGTTATGAAGTCCATCTCATCCCCATTTCTTATGGCACAATGGTATTCCATTATCTTCATATACCACAGCTTGTTCAGCCATTCCCCAATTGATGGGCATCCCTTTGATTTCCAATTCTTGGCTACCACAAAAAGAGCCACTATAAATATTTTTGTACATATGGGTCCTTTTCCCGCTTGTGTGATTTCTTTGGGATACAACCCTAGAAGTGGTATTGTTGGGTCAAAGGGTATGAACATTTTTATGGCCGTTCGGGCGTAGTTCCAAATTACTCTCTAAAATGGCTGGATCATCCCACAACTCCACCAGCAATGTAACAGTGTTCCAATTTTCCCACATCCTCTCCAGCATTTATCATTCTCCTGTTTTGTTATTTTAGCCAATCTGACAGGAGAGATGTGGTATCTAAGAGTTGTTTTGATTTGCATTTCTCTAATCAGCAGCGATCCAGAGCATTTTTCCATATGCCTGTAGATAGCTTTAATTTCTTCCTCTGAAAACTGCCTGTTCATATCCTTTGACCATTTCGCAGTTGGGGAATCACTTGTATTCCTATATATTTGGCTCAGTTCCCTGTATATTTTAGAAATGAGGCCTTTATCAGAGATACTAGTTGCAAAGATTTTCTCCCAATTTTCTGCTTCCCTCCTAATTTTTGTTGCATTGGCTTTTTTGTACAAAAACATTTCAATTTAACATAATCAAAATTATCCATTTTGCATTTTGTAATGCTCTCTATCTCTTGTTGGGTCATGAATTCTTTTCTTTTCCATAAATCTGATAAGTAAACTATTCCTTGCTCTCCCAAATTACTTAGAGTATCAACATTTACTCCTAAATCATGAACCCATTTTGACTTTATTTTGGTATATGGTGTAAGATATTGGTCTATGCCCAGTTTCTGCCCTACCATTTTCCAATTTTCCAAACAGTTTTTGTAAAATAGTGAATTATTAGCCCAGAAGCTGGCCTCTTTGGGTTTATCAAAGAGTAGATTGCTATAGTTGTTGGCTTCTCCATCTTGTATTCCTGTCCTATTTCACTGATCCACACCTCTGTTTCTTAGCCAGTACCAGGTAGTTTTGATGACTGCTGCTCTGTGGTACAGTTTTATATCTGGTATGGCTAAGCCACCTTCGCTAGCATTTCTTTTCATTAATACCCTAGATATTCTAGACCTCTTGTTTTTCCAGATGAATTTTGTTATTATTTTGTCCAGCTCAGTAAAATGATTTTTGGTAGTTCAATTGGTATGGCACTGAATAGATAGATTAATTTAGGTAAAGTTGTCATTTTTATTATATTAGCTTGGCCTAACCATGAGCAACTGATATTTTTCCATTTATTTAGATCTGACTTTATTCGAGTGAAAAGTGTTTCATAGTTATGTTCATATAGGCCCTGGGTTTGTCTTGGCAAATAGATTCCCAAATATTTGATAGTGTCTACAGTAACTTTGAATTGAATTTCTCTTTCTATCTCTTGCTATTGGGCTTTGTCAGTAATGTATAGGAATGCTGAGGATTTATATGGGTTTATTTTATATCCTGCAACTTTGCTAAAGTTGTTTATTATTTCAAGTAGTTTTTTACTTCCTTCTCTAGGATTTTCTAAGTAAATCATCATATCATCTGCAAAAAGTGATAATTTAGTTTCTTGTTTGCCTATTCTAATTCCTTTAATTTCTTTTTCTTCTCTTATTGCTACAGCTAAAGTTTCTAGTACCAAATTGAATAGTAGGGGTGATAATGGACATCCTTGTTTCACCCCTGATCTTATTGGGAATGCATCTGGCTTATCCCCATTACAAATAATGCTGGTTGATGGTTTTAGGTAGAGCTATTTACAATTTTAAGGAAGGTTCCATTTATTCCTGTGCTTTCTAGTGTTTTTAATAGGAATGGGTGTTGTATTTTGTCAAAGGCTTTTTCTGCATCTATTGAGATGATCATATGGTTTCTGCTAGTTTTGTTGTTGATGTGGTCAATTATGCTAATAGTTTTCCTAATATTGAACCAGCCTTGCATTCCTGGAATAAATCCTACCTGGTCATAGTGTATTATTCTCATGATAAGTTGCTGCAATCTTTTTTTTTAATTTTTTTTTATTTTATAAATTTCTTTATTTATTTTTAGTTTACCACACACGGTTCTACATAGTTTTGAGTTCCAGTTTTTCTCCTCTCCCTGCCCCCTCCCTCCCCAAGATGGCATGGAGTCTCATATAACTGTCATGTATGACTTTGCATTGAATTAATTTATGCACTAGTCAAGTCATGGAGAAGAATTTTGATCAATGGAATGAATCATGAGAAAGAAGAAACAGAACCAAAAAAAAAAACCCAAAAACAAAAACAAAAGAGAAGCAGAAAAGGCGAGCATGTAGTGTGCTTCAGTCTGTATTCAAATTTCACAGTTCTTTGTCTGGATGAAGATAATGCTCCATCGTGAGTCCCCTGGAGTTGTCCTTGCCCCTTAGGTTGCTGAGAAAAGCGCAGTATGTCAGGGTTGTCCTCACGGAATCCACATATCTGTGGCTGTGCACAACGTTCTCCTGGCTCTGCTCCGCTCACTCAGCATTATGTCGTGTAGGTTTTTCCAGGTTGTTATGAAGTCTGCATCATCCCCATTTCTTATGGCACAATAGTATTCCATCACCTTCATATACCACAGCTTGTTCAGCCATTCCCCAATTGATGGGCATCCCTTTGATTTCCAATTCTTGGCTACCACAAAGAGAGCTGCTATAAATATTCTTGTACATATGGGTCCTTTTCCCGCTTGCGTGATTTCTTTGGGATACAACCCTAGAAGTGGTATTGCTGGGTCAAAGGGTATGAACATTTCTATAGCCCTTTGGGCATAGTTCCACACCGCCCTCCAAAATGGCTGGATCAGCTCACAACTCCACCAGCAATGCAACAATGTTCCAATTTCCCCACATCCTTTCCAGCATTTATCATTCTCCTGATTTGTTATTTTAGCCAATCTGACAGGAGAGATGTGGTATCTAAGAGTTGTTTTGATTTGCATTTCTCTAATCAGCAGCGATCCAGAGCATTTTTCCATATGCCTGTAGATAGCTTTAATTTCTTCCTCTGAAAACTGCCTGTTCATATCCTTTGACCATTTCTCAATTGGGGAATGGCTTGTATTCCTATATATTTGGCTCAGCTCCCTGTATATTTTAGAGGTGAGGCCTTTATCAGAGATACTAGTTGCAAAGATTTTCTCCCAATTTTCTACTTCCCTCATAATTCTTGTTGCATTGGCTTTTTTTTGTACAAAAACATTTCAATTTCACATAATCAAAATTATCCATTTTGCATTTTGTAATGCTCTCTATCTCTTGTTGGGTCATGAATTCTTTACTTTTCCACAAATCTGATAAGTAAACTATTCCTTGCTTTCCCAAATTACTTAGAGTATCAACTTTTACTCCTAAATCATGAACCCATTTTGACTTTATTTTGGTATATGGTGTGAGATATTGGTCTATGCCCATTTTTTGCCCTACCATTTTCCAATTTTCCCAACAGTTTTTGTGAAATAGTGAATTATTAGCCCAGAAGCTGGCCTCTTTGGGTTTATCAAAGAGTAGATTGCTAAACTTGTTGATTTCACCTACTTTTGTACCTATCCTATTCCACTGATCCACACCCCTGTTTCTTAACCAGTACCAGGCAGTTTTGATGACTGCTGCTCTGTAGTACAGTTTAATATCTGGTGTGGCTAAACCACCATCTCTAGCATGTCTTTTCATTAATATCCTAGATACTCTAGAGCTCTTGTTTTTCCAAATGAATATTGTTATTATTTTGTCCAGCTCAGTAAAAAAAATTTTTTGGTAGTTCGATTGGTATGGCACTGAATAGATAGATTAATTTAGGTAAAGTTGTCATTTTTATTATATTAGCTCGGCCTAACCATGAGCAACTGATATTTCTCCATTTATTTAGATCTGATTTTATTCGCGTGAAAAGTGTTTCATAGTTATGTTCATATAGGCCTTGGGTTTGTTTTGGCAAATAGACTCCCAAATATTTTATAGTGCCTTCAGTAACTTTGAATGGAATTTCTCTTTCTATCTCTTTCTGTTGTGCTTTGTCAGTAATGTATAGGAATGCTGAGGATTTATGTGGGTTTATTTTATATCCTGCAACTTTGCTAAAGTTGTTTATTATTTCAAGTAGTTTTTTACTTGATTCTCTAGGATTCTCTAGATAAATCATCATATCATCTGCAAAAAGTGACAATTTAGTTTCTTCTTTTCCTATTCTAATTCCTTCAATTTCTTTTTCTTCTCTTATTGCTACAGCAAATGTTTCCAGTACCAAATTGAATAATAGGGGTGATAATGGACATCCTTGTTTCACCCCTGATCTTATTGGGAATGCATCTAGTTTATCCCCATTACAAATAATGCTTGTTGATGGTTTTAGGTAGATGCTATTTATAATTTTGAGGAAGGTTCCACTTATTCCTATGCTTTCTAGTGTTTTTAATAGGAATGGGTGTTGTACTTTGTCAAAGGCTTTTTCTGCGTCTATTGAGATGATCATATGGTTTCTGCTAGTTTTGTTGTTGATATGGTCAATTATGCTAATAGTTTTCTTAATATTGAACCAGCCTTGCATTCCTGGAATAAATCCTACCTGGTCATAGTGTATTATTCTCGTAATGAGTTGCGGCAATCTTTTTGCTAATATTTTATTTAAAATTTTTGCATCAATATTCATTAGAGCAATTGGTCTATAATTTTCTTTCTCTGTTTTGACTCTACCTGGTTTGGGTATTAGTACCATATTTGTGTCATAAAAAGAATTTGGTAGGACTCCTTCTTCACCTATTTTCCCAAATAGTCTACAAAGTATTGGAATTAGTTGTTCTTTAAATGTTTGATAGAATTCACATGTAAAACCATCTGGCCCTGGAGATTTTTTCCTAGGGAGTTCATTGATGGCATGTTCAATTTCTTTTTCTGAGATGGGATTATTTAGAAATTTTACTTCCTTTTCTGTTAACCTGGGCAGTTTATGTTTTTGTAGATATTCATCCATATTGCTAAGGTTGTCAAACTTATGGGCATACAATTGGGCAAAATAATTCCTAATTATTGTTTTGATTTCCTCTTCATTAGAGGTGAACTCACCTTTTTCATTTTTGATAGTGGTAATTTGATTTTCTTCTTTCTTTTTTCTAATCAAATTGACCAAAGGTTTATCAATTTTATTGGTTTTTTCATAAAACCAGCTCTTTGTTTTATTTATTAATTCAATAGTTTTCTTGGTTTCAGTTTTATTAATCTCTCCTTTGATTTTCAGTATTTCTAATTTGGTATTTAATTGGGGATTTTCAATTTGCTCTTTTTCTAGCTTTTTTGGCTGTATGCCCAGATCATTGATCTCCTTTTTCCCTATTTTATTCATGTAAGCATTTAGGGATATAAAACTTCCCCTAAGAACTGCTTTTGCTGCATCCCATAAGATTTGGTATGTTGTTTCATTATTGTCATTCTCTTGAACGAAGTTATTAATTGTTTCTCTGATTTGTTCTTTGGCCCACTCATTCTTTAGAATTAGATTATTTAGTTTCCAATTAATTTTTAGCTTATTTTTCCATGGTTCTTTGTTACAAATAATTCTTAATGCATCATGATCTGAAAAGTGTGCTTTGACTACTTCTGCCTTTCTGCACTGGATTGTGAGGTTTTTATGCCCTAGTACATAGTCAGTTTTTGAGTATGTACCATGTACCACTGAGAAGAAAGCATATTCCTTTTTATCCCCATTCTGTTTTCTCCAGAGGTCTATCATATCTGCCTTTTCTAAAATTCTGTTTACCTCCTTAACTTCTTTCTTATTTATTTTGAGGTTAGATTGATCAAGTTCAGAAAGGGGGAGGTTGAAGTCTCCCAATATTATAGTTTTGCTGTCTATTTCTTCCTGTAACTCCTTTAACCTCTCCTCTAAGAATTTGTATGCCTTACCACTTGGTGCATATATGTTAAACAATGATATTGCTTCATTGCTTATGGTGACTTTTATCAGGATATAATGTCCTTCCTTATCTCTTTTAATTAAATCTATCTTTACTTTTGCTTTGTCTGAGATTAGGATTGCTACACCTGCTTTTTTTTACTTTAACTGAGGCGCAATATATTTTACTCCAGCCTTTTACCTTTTCCCTGTGTGTATCCCCCTGTTTCAAATGTGTTTCTTGTAAACAGCATGTTGTAGGATTATGGTTTTTAATCCATTCTGCTATCTGCTTCTGTTTTATGGGAGAGTTCATCTCATTCACATTCACAGTTATGATTTCTATCTGTGTCTTTTTCTCCATCCTATTTTTCCCTGTTTATGCTTTTATTTCTGCCTTTCCCCTTCTCCTCCTCAACAAAGTTTTGCTTTTGACCACCTCCTTCCTCAGTTTACCCTCCCTCTTTGTTCCCCTCCCTTATCTTACCGTTTCCCATTTGCTACTTCTCCCCTCCCTTCTGACCACCCCCCTCCCTTTTTTCGCCCCTTCCCCTCCTACTTCCCATAGGACAAGTTAGATTTCTAAACTTATCAGGGTATGTTATTCCCTTCTTGAACCAGATCAGATGACCGCAAAGCTCAAATACTGCTCTTCTCCCTCCCTTCTTTGCCTCTACTATAATATGTTTTTGTGCCTCTTCGTTTGGTGTAATTTACCCTTGTCTACTACCTCCTTACCTCTTCTCTCATAGCCCTCCCCTTACATCTCTTACTTATGTTTTTTATCCTTACATCAGTTAATTTATACAGGCATTTACAATCTATGTGTATCCCTCTCAATTGTCATAATACCTGTACCATTCTCAAGACTGACATATATATGTATATATATAAAACATACATAAGAGGATATAATCCCACATAAAGATGCAAATGACCTGCCCTTATTGGTTAATAAGGTTTGTGGGGGTTTTTCCCCCTGGTTACTTTTTTATGTCTCTCTTAAGTTTTGTATTTGGAGATCAAATTTTCCATTGAGTTCTGGCCTTTTCATCAGGAAGGTCTGGAATTCCTTTATTTCATTGAATGTCCATCTCCTTGCCTGAAAAATTATGCTTAGTTTTGCTGGGTAGTTGATCCTTGATTGTAGTCCCAGCTCCTTTGCCCTTCGGAATATCATATTCCAATTTCTCCTGTTTTTTAATGTGGAAGCTGAGAGATACTGCGTGATCCTGACTGCATTTCCATGATATTTGAATTGCTTCTTTTTGACTGCTTCAAGTATTTTCTCCTTGAGTTTGTAGTTCTGAAATTTGGCTATAATATTTCTTGGTGGTTTCAGTTTGGGAGCTCTTTCAGGGGGTGATCGTTGAATTTTTTCAATGACTAATTTGGCCCTCTGGTTCTAGGACCTCTGGGCAGTTGTCTTTGATAATTTCTTCAAAGATACTGTCAACGCTCTTTTTTTCATCGTGGATTTCTGGTAGACCAATAACCCTTAAATTGTCTCTCCTGGATCTATTTTCCAGGTCAGTTGTTTTCCCAATCAGATATTTCACATTTTTTTCTATTTTTTCATTCTTTCCATTTTGTTTCACTACTTCTTGGTGCCTCCTAGATTCATTAGCTTCCACTTGCTCAACTCTAATTTTTAATGAGTTAGTGTTTTCATTTTGCTTTTGAATCTCCTTTTCCAATTGGTTGATTTTACCTCTCAGGGTGTAATTTTCTCTATTTAGATTCTGAATCTCTGTGGCCATTTCGCCAATCTTATTCTTTAGGGACTTTTCCATTTTTTCCATGTTTTCTTTTACCTCCATAATTTGATTTTTAAAATCCTCCTTTATCTCTTCCAGCAATGCTTTTTGGGCTGGAGACCAGTTCACATTATCTTTTGAGGTATCAGATGTATCTATGGTGTCATTGCTGTCCTCTTCCAAACTGGTGTTTTGCTCCTGCCTGTCTCCATAAAAAGAATCTATTGTCCTTGGTTTTTTTGTGTTCTTCTTCATGTTGGTTTGCCTTTTCCTGGCTTTACAACAAATTTCTGCCTTTGAGGCTCAGGGCTCTCTGTCCCAGCTTTCTTATTCTGGGGATTGTGAGTCTAGAATTATAGCCTTCAGTTTCCTGAGGTGTGGGGGAGGGGTCTGGCTCCCTGACGTCTCATTCCCTATGGGTGCTCTCCAGCACTGTTGCTCTTCAGCAATGGTCTCAGCTGTTTGTTGTTTGAGCTGATGTCTGGCACTTCCCCTGGGGGAGCAAGATTACATCTGGGCTCCTGGTGTTGACCCCTGCCAGCTCTGCCCCTCTGGGACTAATGAACTTCTACTATTTGACCACTGAAGCCGCACTTCTTTCTCCTGTGTTCCATCCCGAAGAATTCTCTGGGTGAGGGGGGTAGGGATTAAAGCCGTTTACCTGGCCATTATGTCTCCTGGAAATTCAAGAAGCCACGTTTCATTCCTTCGGGCTGCAAGCCTCATGAGTCAGTGTTTCACGGCCAGTGGCTTTGCGATGCCTCTCGTCGCTTCCACAGACTGCTGTCCTGTGTCAGGAGCCCTGTGGATCTCCGCCGGTTTTGGGCACCCAGCTTTCTCCCAGCCTGTCTCCCACGTGGATTTCCCGGCCGGCCGCTTCCGCTTTGGTCTGGAGCAGCTCCGCACGCCCCACACTGAGCACTCTCTGAGCCTACGGATTCGTGCCTTCGGCCTTTCAGACTCTCCCAGCTTGGAAATTTGCCCCACTCAGACTGCTCGCGGTTTCTAACTCTCTCAAATCTGCTCAAATTCACTTTTTTATAGGAATCTGACAGACCTTGTGAGAGAGCTCTGGTAAGATGCTGTTTTCATGCGGCCATCTTGGCTCCCAGAATGCCAAATTCTTGAAAGTTCCAACTAGCCCAGCTGTGAACTAACAACAAATTGAATTTCTTTCCAGAAATGATTTCAATTACTTTTAAAAATTTAATAGATATTGTGATGATGGTTTCCATAGGGCTTCTCCCATTCAGGGGAAGGAGGATCATTTTACTAGACTAAGAGGATATGCATTTGGAACGGGAATCTAACATATCCCTTGAATCCCATTCTTGTAATGACAACAACTAATAGCCAGCAATTACAAAGTACATCATTATGTGCCTGGCACCATACTAAGCATTTTTCAATTTTTATCTTATTTGATCCCCACAACGACACTGAAAGGTAGGTGCTATTATTATACCAATTAAACAGATGAGGAAACTGAGGGAAAGAGAGATTAAGTGACTTGTCAAGAGTCAGATAGCCACCAAGTGTCTGAGGTAGGATTTGAACTCAAGTCTTCATGACTCTAGACCAGGGGTGGGGGATCTATGGCCTCAAGGCCACATGTGGTCCTCTAGGTCCTCAAATGCAGCCCTTTGACTGAATCCAAGCTTCACAAAACAAATTCCCTTAATAAAAGGATTTGTTCTGTAAAACTTGGACTCAGTCAAAATGCCACATCCAAGGACCTAGAAGGCCACATGTGGCTTCAAGACCACAGGTTCCCCACCTCTTCTCTAGGCACTGCATTCTGTCCACCACACCACTTAGCCAGCCAATACAAGCTCTTTAAGACTGATTGTTCCCAGGTTTTATTTTACTTCTAAGTCAAACTGACTTCTTCATGATAGACCTGAAGCATCCAGTAATTAGGTAAATAAAATAGCACAACAACACTTGGACAACAATGTAAAAGGCTTTCAAATAGGAAGCTGCAGGATCTGTTGCACCTTGAATGGACTTCCCTTTCCCTCAAATACCTTCTTACCTTGTAGAAGGAGGGACAGGAATAGATTTGGCAGGTTGTAGGAGTCATGAGAATTTTATCATCAAGAGCTTTGAGGGAATGGGGGAAGGGGGAAACCCTAGACTTGGCTCCCCTTTTTTTCCCTGTGGTTTTTTTTTTCAAAACTTGCTCCTCTTGACAGACTCAAACCCTCTCCATTCTGGACTTTACCCACTCCTCCAATTCCCTTCTCCTCCAGCTCCACAACATTTCTGGGATCCTCCAGTGGCCCAATGCTCATGGATCTCTCTTCCCACTACATACCACCCCACTTAGAGCCATTCCCACTCCAACCATTCAGAAGGAAAATCCAAAATGGAGTTTGGACAGTGAAACAAACACAGCCACTCTATCAAGGAGCACAAAATAACATCTATGACAAGATGAACGGGTATACACTTCCTAGTGGTATTAAAGCCATGCCCACCCACATCTAGCTCATTCCCATGCATTCTGCAGTCAACAAGGGATGACCTTGCCAATTAAATGATCAATCAATTAATTAATTAATTATTAATCAGTCAGTGGTTGGGGTGTATACTTTGGCCACTGGAGGGTGCTCTAATGACATAAAAATCAACTATTTGGGGGAGGCCACCTGTCTACTGACTAGAGATCTCCAAACCTAGTCCTTTGTAGATTTAGAGTTATGATTTGAACATGGTGTTAAATTATACGAAAGACTCATCCCTGTTATAAAGGCCACATTCTTGATTTAGAGAAGGAATCTGCCTTTCTGATTCACAAACTACTGGCTTCATCAACACGACCCAATTTGCTTTTTTGATCATGTGATTTATTTTAAAACAATAAGGTATTGTAGCATGACAAGAGAACAAAATTGTGATCTAAATAGAAAAGACTTTCCAACAGCCAGTTGAAAAGAAATTGTTTCACCTAATGAAGTCTCTTCTCCTCATATCACTTCATTTGGTAGATTGAGATACAGGGGAGAGAGTAAGAGAAGGATTATAGGCCCTTAGCCCTGCTCAGACATTTTTTAGACCCTACTGCAAGGAGTTGAGCAAACAGTCAGAGGAAACAGACCAGAAGCCCGAGGATTTGGCGCTTGGTTCTCCTTGTCTTTGGGGTTTAAAGACTGCTCCTAATCTGGTCTTGTCTATCTCTGGCAACTGCCACATTTCTCCTAAAGTAAACAGTGGAATTCAAAAAGTTTGGGAGGCATAATTTTTGGTTGGTTAGTCATCTTATTAATAATTTTAATTATTTTAATAAAAAGGCAATGGCACTCTCAAGTGCCAAATAAACAATCATGGTGGCAGCTTCACAGCTTATATGCCCTTGGAAAAGAGATGTTCCAGAGGGTTGCAATCAACTCTGAATGGTTAATAATTAATGAGATAATGAATATTACAATGAGGGACTGAGAGTGATATGAAGTCACTCTTGGACAGAGAGACTATCCCTATACCTAGATCACCTCCAGCCTTGGGCAATCTAGACAATGATCTACCTCTGGGATGGGGAATCTGGGCCTTGAAACCACTTATGGCCTTCTTGATCCTTAAGTGTGGCCTTTTGACTGAATCCAAATTTTACAGAACAAAGTGAATTCAGTCAAAAGGCTGCACTTAAGGATCTCAAGGCCCAAGTTTCCCCACCCCTGACTACCTCCACCCAAACTGGACTGAGTGGAATTCACCTTAGATTAGAGATTCCTTGTAAGGATGGGTGGAGTCTGGTAGAGGAGAAAGTTAGTTCGACTTTCAGAGACTGAGTTTTTAAATTAAGACTTTAGAAAAAGGGAGAATTCTGGATCTCCCCCCAAAATTAGTTATTAATAACCAGTTGTCTCAGAATTATTCTCCCAATGGAATTAAGAATGATAACCTTTTCTTGTACTTGAGGCTATTCCTACTTAGTAGCCAATTAAATTCAGTCAGAGTTCATTGTGTCCTGGGACAGAAATTTTACTCCTGGCATCCCCAGGCTTCCTTTTTCACATATGAAGACACAATGACTTCTCTGAGATAGAAAAGAAGCATCTCAACCTCATGGATTGATTGTCTCTAAACTCCCACACAGGTCTAGAGCCCAGAACATGCTGTGAGGGTTTGTTGTTCAGTTGTTTGAGTTCTGTTCAACTCTTTGTGACAGCACTGTTGGGTTTTTCTTGCCAAAGATACTGGGGATTTGCCATTTCCTTCTCCAGTTCATTTTTTACAGATGAGAAACATGCTGAGACCTCAGTACAAATAAAGAAATAAAAGGTTCTCAATTTTACCTCTGTAATATCTCTTACAGATGCCCCTATCACTCCTTTGACAGTTGTCAGCACTCTGGTATGGGCCCTCATTACCTCATGCCTCAACTATTGCAATAGCCTGATGCTTGGACTCCTTGGCACAACATCTCACCATTCCAAGTCCCTCCTATACTCAGCTTTCAAAGTCATCTTCATAAAACACAGGTCTGACCATGTCATCCCCCCATTAATTCAACTCTTTTGATTACCTGTCACCACCAGCACTGAATCTATTATCTGGGTTTCAAAGACTTCATCTCTTCAATCTGGGAATTTTTACTGGCATTTTCACTTCCTCTTGAATGCCCTTCCTCCTCAACTCTGCCTCCTGGCTTGCTTAGCTTTCTTTAAGTTCCAGCTAAAATCCCACCCTCTAAGAGAAGACTTTTTTATTCTCCCTTAGGTCTAATGGCTTCTGTCTACTGATTATTCCAAGTATATCTTAATAGATAGATAAATAGATAGAGAGATAGATACATGCATATATACATATACATACAAACATACATGTATGTTATATATATATCTGTGTCTATATATGTTGATCTGTGTATATATCTATCTCTGTGTGTATATACATACATATATATAATATATAATATTTCTGTGTGTGTGTGGTTCATATTTAGTTGTTCATATATTGTCTCCACCATTACACTATGACTCTCCTCATAAGCAAGAATTTTCTTTTGCATTTCTTTGCATCCCCAGCTCTTAGTATGGTGCCTGGCACACAGTAGGTGCTTAATAAAGCTTTATGAAATAATAGAAAGAGCCTTGGATTTGGAGTCACAGGGTATTATATAAAATCCAATTTCTGAGATGTCATTATGGACTTCCAGTGTTGGTCACACAACCAATCCAGGATTCGGTTTTCTCATTTGGAAAGAAAGATTAGAATAGAGGGTTTTTGAGGTCCTTTCCAGCTCTAAAGCTATAATCTTATCATCCTAACATATCCTTGAAAGTTCCAACAGATTTTATAACCTAAGAATAGTACTAAAAGCATCTTACGGTAACCCAAAGTTAGCCAGGAATCTTTCCAAGTGAACTTTTTCTCATTGCTCTAAAAATTCCATGATTGACCTAAGGGGGGCAGCACTACCATGGGCAAAAATGTCCATTCAGGTATCCACTCAAGTGTTTCTGAAGGAGACCTTATGTAATGTATAACATGCATCTCTGATTGGCTGGGCAGCCAAGCTGAAGTATCACTGGGGTTTCCTGGTACAACGAGAGAACTACAAACATTTAGATTTGAGAGAGTCCCTTCCAACATAGAGTACTGGTGTGTAATCAGGGTTATAAAACTGAGTGCTTATTGATCAAGGCAAAGGAGAGAATGGAGAAGCCCCCAAGGATTTCATTAGCGGTCATGTGGCTTCTGCTAAAATGTGAGTTGGGGTTTCTGGAGACGGGAAAATGGAGACTCACTATTCCTCCAAAATATTAAATGGGATTGTAAAAAGGGGACATTTCTCAGAGGGTTAAGTGGGAAAGGATGCATTGTAAGGTTAGAGGGTGAAGAAAGCAATACTAAAGGGGATGGGGAGCTAAAAACCAATTTCCAGTGTCTGGAATTGTCTTTTTGCCCAGGGGGGAGCTGCCAACAGAAGGTGGAACAGAATCCCCCATTTCTGAATGTCCAGGAGGGAGAGGACATCACTGTCAACTGCACTTATTCAGAGCAAAATTCTCAAGGCCTACAGTGGTTCAGGCAGGATCCTGGGAAAGGCCTTACCTTAATATTCTACTTGGCTTCTGGGACAAAGGAGGAAGGAAGGTTCAAATCCATGTTGAACAGAAACCATCGTCACAGCTCTCTGCAAATCATTGCCTCTCAGCCTGGAGATTCAGCCACCTACCTATGTGCTGTACAGGCACAGTGATGCCCAGGCACCTGCAGCCTGTGCACAAACCCTATGGCTGCAACCCCAGTCATACTCCCCAGAAGAGTGCCATTGGGTGACAACCTCAGAGTTGTTTATTTTTCTCCCAGCCTCATCTTCTTTCTAGATCCACACTGGGCACCATTTAATTGCAGCTCTACCTTATGATTCCAACACCAAGGGGTTATCCTTTGCTTTCCAACCATCCCCAGGTGTTACAGGACAGTAACAGAAATCCAGGGCAATCTGAGGATGCTGATGGAAGGCGCACTCCTTTTTTATTGAATTGATATAATATCATCTTAATGTCTTAATATCCCTTTGTACCCACCCCTCTGCAGAGGGACGTCCCTTATGACAAAGAATCTAAGAAGAGAGGAAAAAACCATATACACAACAGTTATCAAGTGTGACAGCTTATGAAATATTCCAGATACATTGTACTCCCACCCTCACCTATTCATCTCTAGAAAGAAGTGGAAGGGACAGGAGGAGCTATATTTTCTCATCTTTTCCAAAACAAACTTCATCTTTTAATTAGGAAATGTCCCCTTTGAATTTTTGGTCTTGCCGTGTACATTGTTGTAATCTTTGTTTTTCCCCCGGGTTCATTCTACTTCACTCAGCTACACTTCATATAAGGCTTACCACACTTCTCTGTCAGTCAGTCACTAAGCATTTGATAAGTGCTTATTACATCTCAGTGCCTTCCTTTGGAGAGGAGAAGGAGAGGGAAAGAGAGAGGATGAGCTGAGTTATCCAACTGGCTGTTTCCCCATTCAAGCAGCTCAGACTATTCACAGGTTGTGTTTGTCCTTCATTTTTAAAGAAGACCATGACTTCAGGGAATTGATGACATGACTTGCAGTTGACTTTGATTTGAATGAGGGAGGGTTGTGCAAGGTCACCAACCTTAGCTCTGGAGGAGAAAATGAGGTTGGTGACCTTGCACAACCCTCCCTCACTTTTTAACAATTCTTTTTTTTTAACAATTTTTATGTCTTTCTTCTGCCCCATCACATTCTACCCAGTGCCATGTTCATTTCTGTGCTTCTCATATTCATCACACTCTCAATAGATACGTAGCTTGTCATGTGTTTCAGTCCAGAAGACTGATTTGCACATAGGAGGCACTTATAGAAGACTTGTCTGTTAGGAAAAAAAAAACAGAAAAAAGATGATCTCTCAGGCCAAAGTGTTCATGAATTCTGAGTAGGGATCATTTTCTCATTGCCCAGAAATGTAATATCCCTGGCCTGAGGGGGGCAATATTGCCATTGTCTGACATACATTCAGCTGGGTGCTCAGTGACACTTACAGTGTGTGAAGTGATAGAGCTGGCTGATTGGCCAAGCTGTCAGGCTGATGACCCCAACCACATTTCACAGGATGAAAGAAAATTAGATACATATAGAATTGACAGTCTCCATTGACTAAAGAACCAATTTCCCAGAACCCAGAACTAGCTGTTCATTGACCCTGGCATTGGAAGATGGTGACACGCCATACAGCCTCACTAGTGATCCTGTGTCTTCACCTGGCCTGTGAGTTGAGGGGTTTCTGTAGGAGGGAACAGAGAAAACCAGAGGCCATTCCTCAATGTATTTAGACACAGTCAGAAACAGATCAAAGGGGGCTTACAGAGTGTGTTGGGGAAATGATAAGAGATAAAATGTAGGGAGGTGCTGACCTAATGACCTATGTCTGAAACTGTCTTTCTGCCCAGGGGTGAGCTGCCTACAGAAGGTGGAGCAGAGTCCTCAGTCCCTGAAGATCCAGGAGGGAGAGAGTACCACAATCAACTGCACCTACACAGAAACAACAACTCAAGGGCTGCAGTGGTTCAGGCAGGATCCTGGGGAAGATCTCATCTCCCTCTTTTACATAACTTCAGGGGAGAAGCAGAATGGAAGGTTAAGATCCATGATGAGCAGTAAGGAGCGCCATAGCTCCCTGCACATCACTGGTGCCCAACCTGAAGACTCAGCCACCTACCTCTGTGCTGTGGAGGCACAGTGATCCCCAGGCACCTGCAGGCTGTGCACAAACCCTACAACTGAGACACAGACCCTTCCAGAGAGCATCCTAAAAGCATCTCTGCTGCTTATTTTCCTGGTCTTCATTTAAGCTTCTTCATTTCATTCTGGGATCAGTACCTTAACTAATGCCTCTTGCCCTGGCCCGTGTTCAACATTGATGATACAAGGTTATAAAACTGACCTAGATCAAATTGGGTGGGAGCCAGTGACCTGGTAGAGGTCACACCTCTTAATTGCTCAGTGTAGCCTCACAGAATGTGTTAGGGGTAAGCACTGAGGAGAGTGTTATAACATGGCATTAGCCTGCTAGTGCTCACTTCATGGAGACATTTCTTTATTCTGGGATATAGCCCCATGCCCCACTGTCTTTCCAATGTGAAATTTCTCTCCTGATTCCATGGGCTGCAGATGACCCCCAGGTACTATATCAATCTATATGTATCCCAAATTACTAAAATCAGGATATGTCTCTCATGTCTCTTCTCTGAGACCCTATGACATACCACGAGCCTTCCTCATTCGTGATCCTTCAGTCATGGGATTTGAAGGTTAATTGATTTTGTTAATGATCTTATGAATAATTAAAACATTGAGGAAAATTAAAATAACACAAGCACACTTAGACAACAATCCAAAAGGCTTTCCAATAGTAAGCTGCGGAATCTGTTGCACCTTGAATGAACTCCTCTTTCCCTCTAATTCCTTCCTATCTTGTAGAAGGAGGGAAAAGAATAGATTTTTCAGGCTGTAGGAATCACCAGGATTTCTACATCAAGTGCTTTGAGGGACCAGAGGGAGGAGGAAGTCCTAGAGTTGCCTCCACTCAGTCTCACTGTGGATATTTTCAGGGTTTGCTCATCTTGACAGGCTCAAACTCTCTCCTTTCCGGTCTTTACCTACTCCACCAATTCCCATCTCCTCCAGCTCCACAACATTTCTGGGATCCTCCAGTGATCCATTGCACTCCATGGATCTCTGATCCCACTACATTCCACCCCACTAAGTGCCATCCCCACTCCAAACATTCAGAAGGAAAATCCATAATAATAGAATTTGGTCAGTGAAACAAACACAGCCATTCTATCAGGGACCACAAAATAACATCTATGACAAGAAGCACGGGAGCTGGTATACACTTCCTAGTGCTGCTGAAGCCATGCCTACCCACATCTGGCTCATTCCCATGCATTCTGAAACCACCCAAAAATTAATTGATTAATTAATTATTAACCAGTTAGTGGTTGAGGTATATACTTTGGCCACTGGAGGGTGCTCTAACTACATAGAAATGAACTATTGGGGGAGGGGTCCCCCAATATTAACTAGAGATCTCTAGATTTTGTTCTGTGTAAATTTAGTATTAGTTGTGATGAAATTAAGTTATAGGAAAGGCTCATCATGCCTCTTATAAAAGCCACACTCTGAAATTGGAGTAATATTTGCCCTTTCTGATTCACAAACTATCAGTTTCATTAATAGGATTCAAGTCACTCCCCACTCCAAGTGCTTCCTCTATTCAGCTTTCAAAGTCATCTTCAAAAAATATAGGTCTGACCATGTTATACTCCCTACTAAATAACTCTTTGGCTCTAGGATTCAGTCTGCTGTCTGGCCTTCAAAGGTCTTCTTGATGTACCTCCTCCCTGAATGTTCCAATCTTTATACACCTTACCACCCCACTCCCAAACACACCCTCTATATTCCACCTTGCTACACCTGTTACAAAGACTCCATCTCCTGAATCTTGGAATTTTTACTGGCATTTCCACTTCTTGAATGCCCTCCCTCCTCGCCTCTGCCTCACAGCTTGCCTAGCTTTCTTTAAGTTCCAGACAAAATTCTACTTTCTGTGAGAAGCCGTAGCGGTTCCCCCTCAATTCTACTGACTTCTGTCTGCTGATTATATCAGAATGAATATACATATTTGTGTGCATGTGCGTATGTGTGTGTATGTGTGATCACATATAGTTGTTCGTATATGGTCTCCCAAATTAAACTATGATTCCCTTCATGAGAAGGGGTTTTCTTTTGCCTTTCTTTGCATCCCCAGCTGTATGGTGCCTGGCACCATAGCAGGTACTTAAGAAAGGTTTCTTAATTAATAAAAAGAGCCTTGGATTTGGAGTCACAAGATATGGTATAAAATCCCATCTCTGAGATGTTACTATGGACTTCCAGTATTGGTCACACGACCAATCAAGGATTCAGTTTCCTCGTCTGAAAAAAAAAATTAGAATAGATGTTTTAGGGTTTTTTGGCATTTTGTGATCAAATTTATTTTCAGTTCCAATTTCAATAACTTTGCTTTACAGTAATTTACACAAGAAAGTGTTGAGTAAATGAATTATTTTCCAGTCACTATACAATCCCTCAAATTTCCACAGTGAATCAAGAAACCTTTAAAATCCATGTATCGGGTGCTCCTGTCCATGCGAGTGCACATGCCCCATGATGCCACGGATGCCATTGAGGATTGAGTCCATGAAATGGAAAGAGCCAGGCCCTTCATCCTGACAAATTAACAATAATCCTCTTTGTAAGAAACACTGCTCACACAAAACGATTTCGCTTTGACAAGCCTACTTTCCAACGATGCACAGAACGTAAACATAGATGTTCATCCTGAGTATACAGAAGATGTATAAAGGTGGTGCAGGGGGAGCTAACAGGACAACATTGTGCAACATGCCCCTGGTCCATGTCATGGCAATCATTTCCACAGGGGAAAAAAATAACTGCTGATAGATGCAAGGGAGCTAGCTGAGCCTTAGGCAAATTAAATGACCAGCAGGATTCACCTACTGCAGGAGGGCACATTCTAAGTGGGAAAGAGCATGATTTTCAACATCAAGGCTTAAACCTTGTCCTACACATGCTTCTAGGATTGAGAGGATAAAAAAGGTGATATCTGACAAAGAAACCAATAAAAAAAATCTTACTTATGTGTTCTTCCTAAAATAACGTCTTTGTTTCTATCTAATAAGTGTAAAATAGATGGTTTTTAAGGTCCTCTTCAGCTCTAAAGCCATGCTCTTGTCATCCTAAGATAACTTAGGAAGTTCCAACAGATTTTATATCCTAAGAATACTACTGAAAGCATTATTCTGTACCCAAAGTAGTCAGGAATCTTTCCTAATGAACTTTTTCTCGTGGCCCTAAAAATTCCATGGTTGGCCTAAGGGAGGCAGCACTGCCATGGGGCAAAAATGTCTTCAGCAGAGGATCTGTGTGTCTGTGAATGGGATCTTGTGTAATGCATAACACACGCAGTTCTGATTGGCTGGGCAGGTAAGCTGAAGTATCACTGGAGTTTCCTGGTACAAGGAGAAAACTACAAACAAATAGATTTGAGAAAGACATCTCGAATAGAGAGAACTGGTGTGTGTGCCAGGTTTCAGATCTGAGCGCTTATTGGTCAAGGCAAAGGAGACAATGGAGAAGCCCATAAGAGCTTCATTAGTGATCATGTGGCTTCTGATAAAAGGTGAGTTTGGGTTTCTGGAGATGGGAAAATGGAGACTCACCATTCCCCCAAATATTAAGTGGGACTTTGAAAGGGGGACATTTCCCAAAATGCTAAGCGGCACAGGCAAGTTAAAATAACATGCGGCTTCCATGGATACACTGTGTGGGGCAGAGGGTGGGGAAACAATATTGAAGGGGATGGTCACTTGAAGACCAGTTTCCAGTATCTGAAATTATCATTTTTCACAGGGGGGAGCTGCCAACAGAAGGTGGAACAGAATCCCCCATTTCTGAATGTACTGGAGGGAGAGGATGTCACTATCAACTGCACTTATTCCGACCAAAGTTCTCAAAATCTGCAGTGGTTCAGGAAGGGTCCTGGGAAGGGCCTTGCCTTATTATTTTCCCTGGTTTCAGGGACGAAGGAGGAAGGAAGGTTCAAATCCATGTTGAACAGAAACCATCGTCACAGTTCTCTGGACATCACTGCCTCCCAGCATGGAGATTCAGCCACCTACTTGTGTGCTGTGCAGGCACAGTGATGCCCAGGCACCTGCAGCAGGTGCACAAACCCTGTGGTTGCAGCCCCAGTCATATGCCCTTTAAGAATGCCATGGAGCGACAACCTCAGAGCTGTTTATTTTTTCTCCCAGTCTTTCTCCCATCATTCTTTATAATAGACCATTTAATTCCAGATGGGAGACCACAGAGTACCATTTAATTGCAGCTCTACCTTATGATTCCAATGTCAATGGTTTATTCCTAGCCTTCTGACCATCCCCAGCTTCCTATGCCTACTACATGGCAGTAACAGAAATCCAGGACAGTCTGAGGGTGCAGGTGGAGGCCCAGTGGAGGGCACACTACTTTTTTCCACTAAATGGCTTTTTATCATCTTAATGCTTTAATAACTCTTTATGCCCACCCCTATGCAGAGGGACATCCCATAACAAATAATCAAAGAGAAGAAAAAACACTATAAAGAAGAGTAATCACGTATGACAGGATATGTAATATTCCATAGACACTGTCCTCTCACTTCCACCTCTCCCCCACCGACCCATCCACCTCTCTAAAGAATAATAAGGGGACAGCAAAAGCAACAATTTCTCATCTTCTTGAGAGCTAACAGGATCTCTTTAAATAGTTAATTTCTCCTTTCAGTTTTTGGTCTTACAGTATACATGGTTGTAATCATTTTTTCCCTTGAGTCATCCTGCTTCACTCAGCAATATTTCATTCAAGACTTATCACACTTCTCTGTCAATCAGAAATCCATTCTTAGGTGATTATTACCTCTCAGTATTGTTTTGGACATTAATTGATGTGATTTTCGGAAGGGGCTTAACACAGGGCCTGGCATATAGTAGGTTCTTCTCAAATATTTGATCCCCAATTTGGAACTACACCCAAAGGTCTATAAAAATGTGCATACCCTTTGACCCAGCAATACCACTTCTAGGGCTGTCTCCTAAAGAGATCACACAAGTGGGAAGGGAACCTGTATTTACGAAATATTTATAGCACCTCTTTTTGTGGTGTCAAAGAATTGGAAATCAAAGGGATGCCCATCAATTGGGGAATGGCTAAACAAACTGTGGTATATGAATGTAATGGAATACTATTGTGCTATAAGAAATGAGAAGCAGGCGGACTTCATAATAACAAGGAAAGACTTATATGAACTAATGCTGAGCGAGGGGAGCAGAACCAGGAGAACATTGTACACGATTACAGACACACGCTATCTGTAAGGACTAACTTTGATAGACTTGATTCCTCTCATCAATGCAAGGTTCAAAGACAGTTCCAAAAGATTCATGATGGAAAAAGCTATGCACATCCAGAGAAAGAATTATGGAGTCTGAATGCAGATTTAGGCAAACTATTTGCTCTCTCTCTTTTTTTTCTTTTTTGGTTTTGTTTCTTCATTCTCGTGATTCATTCCATTGGTTATGATTCTTCTTTACAACTTGACTATTGTGTAAATAAGTTTAAGGCGAAGGTATATGTAGACCCTATATCGGATTACGTGCTGTCTTGCGGGGAGAGAGGTAGGAGAGGGAGGGGGAGAAAACCTGAAACTCACAAACTTGGGGAACTGAGTATTGTAAAATAAATATAAAAAATAAATTTAAAAAAGAAGTGTATGGGAAAAAACCAAATATTTCCTCCCTCCCTTCTCTACCATGTACTAGGCCAGGGGTGAGGAACCTGCAGCCTCGAGGCCACATGTGACCTTCTTGATCCTTGCATGTGGCTTTTTGACTGAGTCCAAGTTTTACAAAACAGATCCTCTTATTAGTGAACTTTGGATTGAGGCAAAGGGCTGCACTTGAGGACCTAGAAGGCCACATGTGGCCTCCAGGCTGCAAGTCCCCCACCCCTGTAACCAGGCACTCTACTAACTTGCCTTTACAAATATTTTCTCATTTAATCCTCACAATAACCTTGGGAGGTAGGTGCTATTATGATATTCACTACACAGTTCAGAAAACTGAAACAGACAAATGTAAAGTGTCTCGCCCAGGGTCACACAGCCAGTAAATGGCTCAGGTCAGATTGGAACTCAGCTCTTCCTGGCTCCAAACGCGGCACTTTATTCATTGTGCCAACAAGTTGATTCTAGGAAGTTGGCGTCACTGGATCTCAGGGTACTTAGATGGATATTAGGTATAAGAAAGCCTGGAAAGGTAGGAGGAGCCCGGTGATGAAGGACTTTGAGTGTCCTTCAGAATTCTCTGAACTCCCCATCATCATTGACATAGAAATAGTAAGGGACATTAACATATCATCATATGTTAGCCATTCCCTAGAAGTCAAAAATCTCAACCCACCCTTAGAGAGGAGCATCAGCACTGAAGAGAGGGCCCTAAGGGCAGGGTTCTCCTGTTAAGCTCATGTCTTTGGAGTCTTTCCCTAAAAGTGGGACAGTTCCTTGCTCCACGCTCCCCCTTTTCCTCACGTAGGACCCTGAGGTTTGACAGACTTCTCCATCCTCTCCTCTCCCTCCATCAACATTCTCTCTTCTGTTCTTGTCTCTCAAACATCGTATATCAAATACAGCACATTTCCAGTTGCCCACCTATCTTTACTAACTCCAAAATGATTATTCCTTCCTTAATTCTAATAAGAATTCTGATAAGAATAATAGAAGAAAGAAGGAATGGGACCCAAGCATCATCATCATACCTCATATTTCTGAAGTGTCGTAGGTTTTCAAAGTGTTTTTCAAATATTATCTCATTTGCTCATCACAGTAATTCTAAGAAGCAATTATTACCAACATTTGACCTATGGAGAAGCTGAGCCTGAGAGATATTAAGTAATTCACATAATGAGCCTCTCAGATAGCATTTGAACTCAGGTCTTCCTGATTCCAAGGCTATTATCAGAGTCAGGAAGGTGTGGGTGAAAGTCTTTCCTCTCAGAAATAATGTCACCCATTTGAACATCAGGAGTTCTCTTAACCTTTCAGATCTCCCAAATAACCCTCTAAGATTAAAAGTGATGGACATTTGTCAATTTTTATTAGTATGAGGCTATCCCAATGTTCCTCATACTATTGAATTTAAAGGACTGAGTGACAACAAATGACCAAAAAGAATACCTAGAGGAAAACATGAAGTCATTTAAATAACAAAAGCTAAAAGTATCAAAAAAAATCTTTGCTTCTGAGAAAACAAACCCCCGCACTTCAGTAAATATAGAATTAGAACTATACATGGAACTGTCTTAGCTCCCACTGTTCTTAAAAATTCTAATTGTTTTTGCCCCCAGAGACATTTCCAATTATTCCTTACCCTATTCCAAACTTATCTTGGATGTATGCTAGAACAAAGCGTCAGCTTCCTTGCCCAAGAGAGATTCCAGTCAGCAAAGCTACTGGTTTTCTCAGTCTCCTTCCAGCACCAGCATCCTGACTGTATCTCTGGGCATGGAACACCCAAATAAGGAAGACATTTCCCTCATGGACCTTGATTGTGCCAATCACCTTGACCTGCATGGTTCCAGGACTCCAAATTCTTGAAATTTCCAACTAGCCCAGCTGAGAACCAACAACCAACTGAATTTCTTTCCACAAATTATTTCAATTACTTTCATAAATTTAATAGACATTGTGATGATAAAGGTTTTCATAGCACTTCTCCCACTCAGGAGAAGGTTTATTTCACTAGACCATGAGGATATAGATTTGGAACAGGAATCTAACACGTGCCTAGAATTCTTTTCTTGAAAAAAAAAAAGAAACAGTGAACATTTCTTGAGTACTTCCTCCATGCCTGCCCCTGTGCCAAGCCTTGAGTACATCCTATGTGCCCACCACTGCTCCAAGCCTTGAGTATTTCCTCCATGCCCACCCCTGTTCCAAGCCTTGAGTACTTCCTCCATGCCCGCCACTGTGCCAGGCCTTGAGTATTTCCTCCATGCCTGCCACTGTGCCAAGCATTTTTCAGTTTTTGTCTTGCGATCCCCACAACAACCCACAGAAGGTATTATCCTCATTCTACTGATGAGGAAATTGAGGTAAAGAAAGATTAAGTGACGTGCCAAGGGTCAGACAGCTACTAAGTGTCTGAGGTGGGATTTGAATGCAGATCTTCACCACTCTAGGCCCTGCACTAGATCTACCAGACCACCTAGCTGGCCTTTTCATGTCAGATTGCAGCCACAACTCATTCCACATTGGAGTCAAAATAGAATTCTTCACACTAGACCTAAAGCATCCTCAGGATAGAGGAGAATGCTCCAGTTCTGCCATATAGGTCTAGTACCCTATGCAGGGTTAATATTCAGTGATAGGAAGAATTACTTCTGACAATTTTCCCTTCCTTTTGTCCAACACATACAATTATTTGAGAGCTCTACATGATTCAATCAGGTCTTTATCTCTTCCAATCTAAACTATTAAAATAGCCTCCTAAATACTTGTCCTGCCTCTAGTCTATCCTTTCTGCAATCTGCCTTCAATGACATTATCTGTGGGGTCTTTATGATATTCAACCATGATGATGTCACAACTCTCCACAGAAACCTTAAATGGCTCCCCATTGACTGATTACACTGTCACTCTAAGTCCTTCCACAACTAATCCCTAAAGTACTGATATAACCATATGTCACTTTACCTATCTTCATGAATGTAAGGACTGTATAAACTAGATTTCACTGTGCCCTCCCTTCCATTGTCATCCTGCAGGTTCCCATTTCAGTTGCTCTGCTCATCGCATCTCCCATGTATTCAATAGCTCCCTTAAGTTTCTGCACATCTCCACCTTATACTGTCCCTTCAGAATTTGAAGGCCCATCACTTCCATGACACTTGCCACGACTCTCTCAACCCAATTGGCATCTTTTCTATTCCCTAATTTCTTTAAACAATTTTTAAGCCTTTCCTTTGAACCATCACATTCTACCCTGTGCCCTGTTCATTTCTTTGCAACTCGCATTCATCACACTCACAATGTACACAGAGCCTGTTGTGCATTTCTGTCCTGAACAGTGATTTGCACATAGTAGGCACTTACAAAATATTTGTCTGTTGAGAAAAAAATGGAAATAGGATGACCCCTCTGCCTAAAATGTTCATGAATTCTGACTAGGGATCATGTTCTCATTGCCCAAAAATGTAATGTCCCTGGCCTGAGGGGGGCAATATTTTCATTGTCTGACATACCTTCAGCTGGGTGCTCAGACTGAGCATCTATGAAGGTGACTCTTATAGTGTGTGAAGTGATAGAGCCGGCTGATTGGCCAAGCAGTCAGGCTGATCACCCCAACCCAATTTCACAGAGTGAAAGCAAAAAAGATACAATTAGAATTGACAGAGTCTCCTTTGATTTAAGAACTCATTTCCCAGAATCCAGAACTAGCTGTTCACTAACCCAGACATTGGAAGATGGAGACATGCCATAGAGCCTCACTAGTGATCCTGTGTCTTCACCTGGCCTGTGAGTTGAGGGGTTTCTGTGGATGGGAACAGGAAAAGCCATAGGCCACTTCTCAAAGGATTTAGAGCCTGTCAGGGTCTAATCAGATGGGGCTTCCTGGCTGTATTGTGGAATTGATAAGAGATAAAATGATGGGAGATGTTCAATTGATGGCCAATGACATATGTCTGACATTGTCTTTCTGCCCAGGGGTGAGCTGCCTACAGAAGGTGGAGCAGAGTCCTCAGTCCCTGAAGATCCAGGAGGGAGAGAACACCACAATCAACTGCAGCTACACAGAAGCTGTTAATGGAGGGCTGCAATGGTTCAGGCAGGATCCTGGGAAAGGTCTCACCTCCCTCTTTTACATAACTTCAGGGGAGAAGCAGAATGGAAGGTTAAGATCCATGATGAGCAGTAAGGAGCGCCATAGCTCCCTGCACATCACTGGTGCCCAGTCTGAAGACTCAGCTACCTACCTCTGTGCTGTGGAGACACAGTGATCCCCAAGCACCTGCAGGCTGTGCACAAACCCTACAACTGAGACACAGATCCTTCCAGAGAGCACACTGTGACACTCTAAAGCATCTCCGCTGCTTATTTTCCTGGTCCTCATTTAAACTTCTTCATTTTATTCTGGGATCAGTTCCTTAACTAATGCCTCCCACCCTGGACTGTGTTTAACATTGATGGTACAAGGTTATAAGCTGACCTAGATCAAATTGGGTGGTAGCCAGTGACCAGTTAGAGGTCAGATCTCTTAATTGCTCAGTCTAGCCTCACAGAAAATGTTAAGGATTGGCACCAAGGAACGTGTTATAACATGGCATTAGCCTGCTAATGCTCACTTAGACATTTCTTTGTTCTGGGATACAGCCCCATGCCCCACTCTCTTTCCAGTGTGAAATTTCTCTCCTGATTCCATGGGCTGAAGCCAGCCCCCAGGTACTATATCAATCTATATGTGTCCTAAATTTCTAAAAACTGGAAATTGTTCTCATGTCTCTTCTCTGAGACCCTATCACATACCATGACCCTTCCTCATTCGTGATCCTTCAGTCATAGGATTTGACAGTTAATTGATTTTGTTAATGATCTTTTGATCTATTAAAAGAATAAGGAAAATTAAAATAGCACAACCACACTTAGACAACAATCTAAAAGGCTTTCAAATAGTAAGCTGTGGGATCTGTTGCACCTTGAATGAACTCCTCTTTCCCTCAAATCCCTTCCTATCTTGTAGAAGGAGGGAAAGGAATAGATTTGGCAGACTGTAGGAGTCACTAGATTTCCACATCAGGTACTTTGAGGGACGAGAGGGAGGAGGAAGCCCTAGAGTTGCCTCCACTCAGTCTCACTGTGGATATTTTCAGGGTTTGCTCATCTTGACAGGCTCAAACTCTCTCCTTTCCGGTCTTTACCTACTCCACCAATTCCCATCTCCTCCAGCTCCACAACATTTCTGGGATCCCCCAGTGATCCATTGCACTCCATGGATCTCTGATCCCACTACTTTCTGCCCCACTAAGTGCCATCCCCACTCCAAACATTCAGAAGGAAAATCTGTAATAGAATTTGGTCAGTGAAACAAACATAGCCATTCTATCAGGGACCACAAAATAACATCTATGACAAGAAGCATGGGAGCTGGTATACACTTCCTAGTGTTGCTGAAGCCATGCCCACCCACATCTGGCTCATTCCCATGCATTCTGACATCACCCAAAAATTAATTGATTAATCAATTATTAACCTGTTAGTGGTTGAAGTACATACTTTGGCCACTGGAGGGTGCCCTGACTATATATAAATGAACTATTTGGAGGAGGGGTCCCCCAATATTAACTAGAGATCTCTAGGTTTTGTCCTGCGCAAATTTAGTGTTATGAACTGAACTTTGTGCTGAAATTAAATTATAGGAAAGGCTCATCATCCCTCTTATAAAAGCTACACTCTGAAATAGAGTATTATTTGACCTTTCTTATTCATAAACTATCAGCTTAATAGGATTCAAGTCACTCCCCATTCCAAGTGTCTCCCCCTTCAGCTTTCAAGTCATCTTCAAAAAATACAGATCTGACCATATTATACTCCCTACTAAATAACTCTTTGGCTCCCTATTACCACTAGGGTTAAGTCTGCTGTCTGGCTTCAAAGGTCTTCTTGATGTGCCTCCCCCTGGAATTTTCCAATCTTTATACACCTTACCACAACACTTCCAACCACTCCATCTGTATTCCACCTTGCTGTACCTGTTACAAAGACTCCATCTCCTGAATCTTGGAATTTTTACTGCCATTTCCACTTCTTGAATGCCCTCCCTCTTCATCTCTGCCTCATAGCTTGCCTTGCTTTCTTTAAATTCCAGACAAAATTCCACTTTCTGTGAGAAGCTGTAGTGGTTCTCCCTCAATTCTACTGACTTCTGTCTGCTGATTATTTCAAAATTGAATATATATATATATATATATATATATATATATATATACACACACACATATATATTTGCGTGCATGTCTGTATATGTGTGTATGTGTGATCATATAGTTGTTTGCTTATGGTCTCCCAAATTAAACTAATTAAACATTCCTTGTATGAGAAGGGGTTTTCTTTTGCTTTTCTTTGCATCCCCAGCTGTATGGTGCCTGGCACATAGCAGGAAATTAAGAAACATTTCTTAACTAATAGAAAGAGCCTTGGATTTGGAGTCACAGGATATGTCATAAAATCCCATCTCTGAGATGTTACTGAGATGTTAGAGTTCCAGTGTTGGTGACACAACCAGTCAAGGATTCAGTTTCCTCATCTGAAAAAAATTAGAATAGATGTTTTGGGGTTTTTTGGCATTTTGGGATCAAATTATTTTGAGTTCCAATTTCAATTACATGACCTTACTGTAAATTATACAAGAAACTGCCGAGCAAACAAATTATTTTCCAGTCACTATAAAATCCCTGAAATTTCCACAATGAATCAAGAAACCATTAAAAGCCATGCATCAACTGCTCCTGTCCATGCCAGTGCACACACCCCATGATGCCACAGAGGCTATTGAGGATTGAGTCCATGAGATGGAAAGAGCCAGGCCCTTCATCCAGAAAAATTAGCAATAATCCTCTTTGTAAGAAACACTGCTCAGACAAAATGATTTCACTTTGACGAGCCTACTTTCCAACAATGCACAGAAAGTAAACGTGGGTGTTCAGCCTGAGTACACGGAAGATGTGTGAAGGTGGAGCTGGGTGGGGCTAACAGGACAACATGATGCAACATGCCCCTGGTCCGTGTCATGGCAATCATTTCCACAGGGGACAAAAATCATTGCTGATAGATACAAGGGAGCTAGGTGAGCCTTAGGAAAATTAAATGACCAGCAGGATTCACCTACTACAAGAGGGCACATTCTGAGTGGGAAAGAGCATGATTTTCAACATCAAGGCTTAAACCTTGTCCTACACATGCTTCTAGGACTGAGAGGATAAAAAAGGTGATATCTGACAAAGAAACCCATAAAAAAAATCTTACTTATGTGTTCTTCCCAAAATAATATTTTTGCTTCTACCTAACAAAAATAGAATATAGATGGTTTTTAAGGTTCTTTTCAGCTCTAAAGCCATGCTCTTGTCATCCTAAGATATCTTAGAAAGTTCGAACAGATTTTAGATCCTAAGAATAGTACTGAAAGCATCATACTATACCCAAAGTAGCCAGGAATCTTTCCTAGTGAACTTTTTCTCATTGCCCTAAAAATTCCATGGTTGGCCTAAGGGAGGCAGCGCTGCCATGGGCAAAAATGCCTTCCGCAGAGGATCCCTGTGTCTGTGAATAGGATCTTGTGTAATGTATAACATGTGGTTCTGATTGGCTAGGCAGGCCAGCTGAAGCATCACTGGGGTTTCCTCCTACAAGGAGAGAACTATAGTTAGATTTGAGAAAGACATCTCGAATAGAGAGTACTGGCGTGCATGCCAGGCTTCAGATCTGAATGCTTATTGATCAAGGCAAAGGGAGAATGGAGAAGCACCTAAGGACTTCATTAGTCATAATGTGGCTTCTGCTAAAAGGTGAGTTGGGGTTTCTGGAGATGGGAAAATGGAGACTCACCATTCCCCCAAAATATTAAATGGGACTTTAAAAGGGGGACATTTCCCAAAATGCTAAGCGGCACAGGCAAGTTAAAATAACATGCAGTTTCCATGGATTCACTGTGTGGGGCAGAGGGTGGGGAAACAATATTGAAGGGGATGGTGACCTGAAGACCAGTTTCCAGTATCTGACATTATCTTTTTTCACAGGGGGGAGCTGCCAACAGAAGGTGGAACAGAATCCCCCATTTCTGAATGTACTGGAGGGAGAGGATGTCACTATCAACTGCACTTATTCAGACCAAACTTCTGACAATCTGCAGTGGTTCAGGCAGGATCCTGGGAAGGGCCTTGCCTTATTATTTTCCCTGGCTTCAGGGACGAAGGAGGAAGGAAGGTTCAAATCCATGTTGAACAGAAACCATCGTCACAGCTCTCTGCACATCACTGCCTCCCAGCATGGAGATTCAGCCACCTACTTGTGTGCTGTGCAGGCACAGTGATGCCCAGGCACCTGCAGCCTGTGCACAAACCCTGTGGCTGCAGCCCCAGTCATACACCCTTTAAGAGTGCCGTGGAGTGACAACCTCAGAGCTGTTTATTTTTTCTCCCAGCCTTTCTCCCATCATTGTAGATGGGAGACCATTTAATTCTAGATGGGAGACCACTGGGCATCATTTAATTGCAGCTCTACCTTATGATTCCAAAGTCAAGGTTTTATCCCTTGCCTTCTGGCCATTCCCAGGTTCCTATGCCTACTACATGGCAGTAACAGAAATCCAGGACAGTCTGAGTATGCAGGTGGAGGACTGGTGGAGGGCGCACTACTTTTTTTTTCACTAAATGGCTTTTTATCATCTTAATGCCTTAATAATTATGCCTACCCCGATTCAAAGGGACACCCCATAACAAAGAATCAAAGAGAAGAAAAAACACTATACAGAAGACTAACCACTTATGACAGAATATGTTATATTCCATAGACACTATCCTCTCACTTCCACCTCTCCCCCCACCCACCCATCCACATTCTAAAGAATAAGGGGACAGGAAAAGAAAAAATTTCTCATCTTCTTGATAGGCAACAGGATCTCTTTAAATAGTTAATTTCTCCTTTCAGTTTTTGGTCTTACAGTGTACATGGTTGTAATCATTTTTTCCCTTGAGTCATCCTGCTTCACTCAGCAATATTTCATTCAAGACTTCTCTGTCAATCAGAAATCCATTGTTAGGTGATTATTACCTCTCAGTATTGTTTTGGATATTAATTGATGTGATATTTGAAAGGGGCTTAACATAGGGCCTGGCACATACTAGGTGTTTATCAAATATTTGCTCCCTGATTTGGAACCATGCCCAAAAGTCTATAAAAACGTGCATACCCTTTGACCCAGCAATACCACTTCTAGGGCTGTATCCCAAAGATTATCACTCAAGGGAGAAGGGGACCCATATGTACAAAATGTTTATAGCAGCTCATTTTGTGGTGGCAAAAATTGGAAATTGGGAGATGCCCATCAATTGCGGAATGGCTAAACAAGTTGGGGTATATGAATGTAATGGAATACTGCTGTGCTATGAAAAATAAAGAGCAGGTGGATTTCATTATAACCTAGAAAGACTTACATGATATGATGCTGAGGGGAGCAGAACCAGGAGAACATTATACACAATTACAGACACACGGTATCTGTGATGACTAACTTTGATAGATTTGGCCCTTCTCAGCAATACAAGGTTCTAAGACAGCTCCAAAAGACTCATGATGGAAAAAGCTATCTACATCCAGAGAAAGAATGATGGCGTCTGAATGTAGATTGAGGCAAACTATTTGCTCTCTCTCTCCATTTTTTTTTTCTTTTTTGGTTTTGTTTCTTCTTTCTCATGATTCATTTCATTGGTTATAATTCTTTGCAGCAACTTGACTATTGTGTAAATAAGTTTAATGCAAAGGTATATTTAAGACCTATATCAGATTACATGCTGTCTTGGGGCGGAGGAGGTAGGAGAGGGAGGGGGAGAAAAGTTGGAACTCAAAAACTTGTGGAACTGAGTGTTATAAACTAAAAATAAAAATAAATTTTAAAAAATATATGAAAAAATCCAAATATTTTCTCTCTCCCTTCTCTACCATGTATTTGGCCAGGGGTGAGGAACCTACAGCCTCGAGACCACATATGGCCTTCTCAGTCCTTGCATGTGGCCTTTTGACTGAGTCCAAGTTTTATAGAACTTATCCTTTCATTAGGGGGATTTGTTCTGTGAAGCTTGCATTCAGTCAAAGGGCCACACCTGAGGACCTAGAGGGCCACACGTGGCCTTGAGGATGTGGGTTCCCCACCCCTGTACCAGGCAATTGGCTAATGTGGCTTTACATATATTTTCTCATTTAATCCTCACGAGAACCCTGGGAGGTCGGTGCTGTTATGATATTCACTACACAGTTCGGAAAATTGAAACAGACAGACATAAAGTGTCTTGCCAAGGGTCACATAGCCAGTAAATGTCTCAGGTCAGATTGGAACTCAGCTCTTCCTGGCTCCAAACACGGCACTTTATACAGTGTGACAACAAGTTGCTTCTAGAAAATTGGTGTCACTGGATCTCAGGGTACTTAGATGGAAATTAAATATGAGAAATCCTGGAAAGGTAGGAGGAGCCAGGTGATGAAGGGCTCTGAGTGTCCTTCAGAATTCTCTGAACTCCTCATCATCATTGACATAGAAATAGTAAAGGACATTAACATACCATCATATGTTTGCCATTCCCTAGAAGTCAAAAATCTCAACCCACCCTTATAGAGCAGCATCAGCACTGAAGAGAGGGCCCTAAGGGCAGGATTCTCCGGTTAAGCTCATGTCTTTGGAGTCTTTCCCTAAAAGTGGGACAGTTCCTTGCTCCATGCTCCCCTTTTTTCCTCATGTAGGCCCCTAAGGCTTGACAGACTTCCCCATCCTCTCCTCTCCATCCATCAACACTTCTCTGCTCTATTCTTCTGTCTCAATTATTGTATATCAAATACAGCAGATTTCCAGTTGCCCACCTATCTTTACTAACACCAAAATGATTATTCCTTCCTTAATTCTAATAAGAATTCTGATAAGAAGAATAGAAGAATGTGACCCCAGCAACATCATCATCATACTTCACATTTCTGAAGTGTTGTAGGTTTTCAAAGTGTTTTTCAAATATTATCTCATTTGCTCCTCACAGTAATTCTAAGAAGCAATTATTACCGACATTTGACCTATGGAGAAGCTGAGCCTGAGAGATATTAAGTAATTCACATAATGAGCCTCTCAGATAGCATTTGAACTCAGGTCTTCCTGATTCTAAGGCTATTCTGAGAGTCAGGAAGGCTTGGGTGAAAGTCTTTCCTCTCAGAAATAATGTCACCCATTTGAACGTCAGTAGTTCTCTCAACCTTTCAGATCTCCCAAAGAACCCTCTAAGATTAAAAGTGATGGACATTTGTCAATTTTTATTAGTATGAGGCTATCCCAATGTTCCTCATACTGTTGAAATTAAAGAACTGAATAACAACAAATGACCAAAAAGAATACCTAGAGGAAAACATGAAGTCATTTAAATAACAAAAGCTAAAAGTATCAAAAAAAAATTTGCTTCTGAGAAAACAAACCCCCGCACTTCAAGTGAATACAGGATTAGAACTAGACATGGAACTGTCTTAGCTCCCACCATTCTTAAAAATTCTAATTGTTTTTGCCCCCAGAGACATTTCCAATTATTCCTTACCCTATTCCAAACTTATCTTGGATGTATGCTAGAACAAAGCGTCAGCTTCCTTGCCCAAGAGAGATTCCAGTCAGCAAAGCTACTGGTTTTCTCACTCTCCTTCCAGCACCAGCATCCTGACTGTATCTCTGGGCATGGAACACCCAAGTAAGGAAGACATTTCCCTCATAGACCTTGATTGTGCCAATCACCTTGATCTGCATGGTTCCAGGACTCCAAATTCTTGAAATTTACAACTAGTCCAGCTGAGAACCAACAACCAACTGAATTTCTTTCCAGAAATTATTTCAATTACTTTCATAAATTTAATAGACATTGTGGTGATGAAGGTTTTCATAGCACTTCTCCCACTCAGGAGAATGATCCTTTAACTAGACTATTAGGATATATATTTGGAACAGGAATCTAACATGTGCCTAGAATCCCTGTCTTGAAAGAAAAAAGAAACAGTGAACACTTCTTAGTACTTCCTACATGCCCGCCACTGTGCCAAGCATTTTTCAATTTTTGTCTGGTGATCCTCACAACAACCCACTGAAGGTATTATCCTCATTCTACTTATGAGGAAATTGAGGAAAAGAGAGTTTAAGTGACGTGCCAAAGGTCAGACAGCTACTAAGTGTCTGAGGTGGGATTTGAATGCAGATCTTCACAACTCTAGGCCCTGCACTAGATCTATTAGGCCACCTAGCTGGCCAACAAAACCTATTCATGATGGATTGCAGCCATGACTCATTTCACATTGGAGTCAAAATAGACTTCTTCATGCTAGAGCTAAAGAATCTTGAGGACAGGGTCTAGTTCTGCAATATGGGTCTAGTACCCTATGCAGGGTTAATATTCAGTGATAGGAAGAATTACTTCTGACAATTTTCCCTTCCTTTTGTCCAACACATACAATTATTTGAGAGTTCTGTATGATTCAATCAGGTCTTTATCTCTACCAATCTAAACTATTAAAATAGCCTTCTAAATACCTGTCCTGCCTCTAGTCTACCCTTTCTGCAATCTGCCTTCAATGACATTATCTGTGGGGTCTTTATGATACTCAACCATAATGATGTCAGAAACTTTCAATGGCTCCCCATTGCCTCCTAAGTAAAGCTTAAACTGATTACACTGTCATTCTAAGACCTTCCACAACTAATCCCTAAACCACTGCTATAACCATATGTCACTTTACCTACCTTCATGAATGTAAGGGCTATATAAACTAGATTATACTGTGCCCTCCCTCTAATTCTCATCCTGCAGGTTCCCATTTCTATTGCTATGCTCATCTCATCTCCCATGCATTCAATAGCTCCCTTTAGTTTCCATACATCTCCACCTTATAATGTCCCTTCTGAATTTGAAGACTCATCTCTTCCATGACACTTGCCATGACTCTCACCCCAGTTATTATCTTTTCTATTCTCTAATTTCTTTTAACAATTTTAAGCCTTTCCTTTGATCCATCACATTCTGCCCTGTGCCCTGTTCATTTCTGTGCAACTCGCATTCATCACAATTTCAACAGATACAGAGTTTGTCGTACAATTCTGTCCTGAACAGTGATTTACACATAGTAGGCACTTACAAAATACTTGTCTACTGAGAAAAAAAAACAGAAATAGGATGACCTTTCTGCCTAAAATGTTCATGAATTCTGAGTAGGGATCATGTTCTCATTGCCCAGAAACGTAATGTCCCTGGCCTGAGGGGGGCAATATTGTCATTGTCTGACATTCAGCTGAGGCTCAGGCTGAGCATCTGTGAAGGTGACACTTACAGTGTGTGAAGTGATGGAGCAGGCTGATTGTCCAAGTAGTCAGGTTGATCACCCCGACCGTATTTCACAGGGTGAAAGAAAACTAGGTACATTTAGAATTGACAAAACCTCCTTTGACTAAAGCACTCATTTCCCGGAACCCAGAACTAGCTGTTCACTGACCCTGGCATTGGAAGATGGAGACATGCCATAGAGCCTCACTAGTGATCCTGTGTCTTCACCTGGCCTGTGAGTTGAAGGGTTTCTGTAGATGGGAACAGGAAAGGCCAGAGGCCATTTCTCAAAGGATTTAGAGGCAGTCAGGATCTGATCAAATGGGGCTTCCTGACTGTGTTGTAGAAGTGATAGAGATAAAATGATGGGAGATGCTCACCTAATGACCAATGACTTATGCCTGACATTGTCTTTCTGCCCAGGGGTGAGCTGCCTACAGAAGGTGGAGCAGAGTCCTCAGTCCCTGAAGATCCAGGAGGGAGAGAACACCACAATCAACTGCAGCTACACAGAAGCTATTAATGGAGGGCTGCTGTGGTTTAGGCAGGATCCTGGGGAAGGACTCACCTCCCTCTTTTACATAACTTCAGAGGAGAAGCAGAATGGAAGGTTAAGATCCATGATCAACAGGAAAGAGCGCCATAGCTCCCTGCACATCACTGGTGCCCAGCCTGAAGACTCAGCCACCTACCTCTGTGCTGTGGAGGCACAGTGATCCCTGGGAACCTGCAGGCTGTGCATAAACCCTACAACTGAGACACAGACCCTTCCAGAGAGCACCCTAAAAGCATCTCCGCTGCTTAATTTCCTGGTTCTCATTTAAACTTCTTCACTTTATTCTGGGATCAGTTCCGTAACTAATGCCTCCTACCCTGGACTGTGTTTAACATTACTAATACAAAGTTATAAAACTGACCTAGATCAAATTGGATGGTAGCCAGGGACTGGGTAGAGGTCAGACCTCTTAATTGCTCAGTCTAGCCTCACAGAAAATGTTAGGGATTGGCACCAAGGAATGTGTTATAACATGGCATTATCCTGCTAATGCTCACTTCATGGAGACATTTCTTTGTTCTGGGATATAGCTCCATGCCCCACTGTCTTTCCAATGTGAAATTTGTCTCCTGATTCCATGGGCTGAAGTTGACCCCCAGGTACTATATCAATCTATATATGTCCCAAATTACTAAAAACTGGAAATGTCTCTCATGTCTGTTCTCTGAGACCCTATCACATACCATGACCCTTCCTCATTCATGATCCTTCAGTCATAGGATTTGACAGTTAATTGATTTGTTAATGATCTTTTGATCTATTAAAAGAATGAGGAGAATTAAAATAACACAACCACAATTAGACAACAATCTAAAAGGCTTTCAAATAGTAAGCTGTGGGATCTGTTGCACCTTGAATGAACTCCTCTTTCCCTCAAATCCCTTCCTATCTTGTAGAAGGAGGGAAAAGAATAGATTTGGCAGGCTGTAGGAGTCACTAGATTTCCACATCAGGTACTTTGAGGGATGACAGGGAGGAGGAAGCCCTAGAGTTGCCTCCACTCGGTCTCACTGTGGATATTTTTAGGGTTTGCTCATCTTGACAGGCTCAAACTCTCTCCTTTCCGGTCTTTACCTACTCCACCAATTCCCATCTCCTCCAGTTCCACAACATTTCAAGGATCCTCCAGTGGCCCATTGCACTCCATGGCTCTCTGATCCCACTATATTCCGCCCCACTAAGTGCCATCCCCACTCCAAACATTCAGAAGGAAAATCCGTAATAGAACTTGGACATTGAAACAAACATAGCCATTCTATCAGGGACCAGAAAATAACATCTATGACAAGAGGCATGGGAGCTGGCATGCACTTCCTAGTGCTGCTGAAGCCATGCCCACCCACATCTGGCTCATTCCCATGCATTCTGAAATCACCCAAAAATTAATTAATTAATTAATCTTTGGATTACTTTGGCCACTGGAGGGTGCTCTAACTACATATAAATGAACTATTGGGGGAAGGGTCCCCCAATATTAACTAGAGATCTCTAGATTTTGTCCTGTGTAGTGTTATGAACTGAACTTTGTACTGAAATTAAATTACAGGAAAGGCTCATCATACCTGCTATAAAAGCCACACTCTGAAATTGGAGTAATATTTGCCCTCTCTGATTCACAAACTATCAGCTTCATTTATGGGATTCAAGTCACTCCCCACCCCAAGTGCCTCCTCTATTCAGCTTTCAAAGTCATCTTCAAAAAATACATGTCTGACCATGTTATACTCCCTACTAAATAACTCTTTGGCTCTAGGATTCAGTCAGCTGCCTGGCCTTCAAAGGTCTTCTTGCAGTACCTCCCCCCTGAAAGTTCCAATCTTTATACACCCTACCACCCCACTCCCAACCATGCCCTCTGTATTCCACCTTGCCGCACCTGTTACAAAGACTCCATCTCCTGAATCTCGGAATTTTTACTGGCATTTCCACTTCTTGAATGACCTCTCTCCTCACCCCTGTCTCATGGCTTGGCTATCTTTCTTTAAGTTCCAGACAAAATTCTACTTTCTGTGAGAAGCTGTAGTGGTTCTCCCTCAATTCTACTGACTTCTGTCTTCTGATTATTTCAAATTGAATATGTATATATATATATATATATATATGTATATATATATATATATATATATATTTGTGTGTATGTGTGATCATGTATAGTTGTTTGCATATGGTCTCCCAAATTAAACATTCCCTCCATGAGAAGGGGTTTTCTTTTGTCTTTCTTTGCATCCCCAGCTGTATGGTGCCTGGCACATAGCAGGTACTTAAGAAAGGTTTCTTAATTAATAAAAAGAGCCTTGGATTTGGAGTCTCAGGATATTGTGCAAAATCCCATCTCTGAGATGTTGCTATGGACTTCCAGTGTTGGTCACACAACCAATCGAAGATTCAGTTTCCTCATCTGAAAAAAATTAGAATGGATGTTTTGGGGGTTTTTGGCATTTTATGATCAAATTTATTTTCAGTTCCAATTTCAATAACTTGGCCTTACTGTAATTCACACAAGAAGCTGTCGGGTAACTGAATTATTTCCCAGTCACTATACAATCCCTCAAATTTCCACAGTGAATCAAGAAACCTTTAAAATCCAAGCAACAAGGGCCCCTGTCCACGTCAGTGCACACACCCCATGATGCCACAGAGGCTATTGAGGATTGGGTCCATGAAATGGAAAGAGCCAGGCCCTTCATCCTGACAAATTAATAATAATCCTCTTTGTAAGAAACACTGCTCACACAAAACGATTTCGCTTTGACAAGCCTACTTTCCAACGATGCACAGAACGTAAACATAGATGTTCATCCTGAGTATACAGAAGATGTATAAAGGTGGTGCAGGGGGGCTAACAGGACAACATGATGCAATATGCCCCTTGTCCATGTCATGGCAATCATTTGCACAGGGGACAAAAATCACTGCTGATAGATGCAAGGGAGCTAGCTGAGCCTTAGGCAAATTAAATGACCAGCAGGATTCACCTACTGCAGGAGGGCACATTCTAAGAGGGAAAGAGCACAATTTTCAACATCAAGGCTTAAACCTTGTCCTACACATGCTTCTAGGACTGAGAGGATAAAAAAGGTGAAATCTGACAAAGAAACCCAATAAAAAATCTTACTTATGTGTTCTTCCTAAAATAATGTCTTTGTTTCTACCTAACAAGCATAGAATAGATGGTATTTAAGGTCCTTTTCAGCTCTAAAGCCATGACCTTATCATCCTATCTTAGAAAGTTCCCACAGATTTTAGATCCTAAGAATAGTACTGAAAGCATCATACTGTACCCAAAGTGGCCACGAATCTTTCCTAGTGAACTTTTTCTCATTGCCCTAAAAATTCCACAGTTGGCCTAAGGGAGGCAGCACTGCCATGGGGCAAAAATGTCTTCAGCAGAGGATCTGTGTGTCTGCGAATGGGATCTTGTGTAATGTATAACAGACGCAGTTCTGATTGGCTGGGCAGGCAAGCTGAAGCATCACTGGGGTTTCCTGATACAATGAGAGAACTACAAACAAATAGATTTGAGAGAGACACCTTGAGTAGAGAGTACTGGTGTACACACCAGGTTTCAGATCTGAATGCTTATTGATCAAGGCAAAGGGAGAATGGAGAACCACCTAAGGACTTCATTAGTGATCATGTGGGTTCTGCTAAAAGGTGAGTTGGGGTTTCTGGAGATGGGAAATGGAGATTTACCATTCCCTCAAAATATTAAATGGGACCTCAAAAAGGGGACATTTCCCAAAATGCTTAGTGGGAGAGGCAAATTAAAATCACATGGGGTTTTCATGCTATCATGGTATGTGGCAGAGGGTGGGACACTGAATGGGATGGTGACCTGAAGACCAGTTTCCAGTGTCTGAAAATTTCTTTTTGCACAGGGGGGAGCTGCCAACAGAAGGTGGAACAGAATCCTCCATTTCTGAGTGTACAGGAGGGAGAGGACGTCACCATCAACTGCACTTACTCAGACCAAGGTTCTCAAAATCTACAGTGGTACAGGCAGGATCCTGGAAAGGGCCTTGCCTTATTGTTTAACCTGGCTTCAGGTACGAAGGAGGAAGGAAGATTCAAATCCATGTTGAACAGAAACTATCGTAACAGCACTCTTCACATCACTGCCTCCCAGCCTGGAGACTCAGCCACCTACCTGTGTGCTCTGGTGACACAGTGATGCCTAGGCAGCTGCAGCCTGTGCACAAACCCTGTGGTTGCAGCCCCAGTCATAAGCCCTGAAGAGTGTCATAGGGTGACAACCTCAGAGCTGTTCATTTTTCTCCCGGTCTTTCTCCCATCATTCTAGATGGGAGACCATTTAATTCTAGATTGGAGACCACTGGGCATCATTTAATTGCAGCTCTACCTTATGATTCCAACATCAAGGGTTCCCTTCTGGCCATCTCCAGGTGCCTGTGCCTACTACAGGATGGTAACAGAAATGCAGAACAGTCTGACAATGCAGGTGGAGGCCTGGGGGCGGGGCACACTACCTTTTTTCAATAAATGGATTTTTTATCATCTTAATGCCTTAATAACTTTTTATGCCCACCCCTATGCAGAGGGACACTTCATAACAAAGAATCAAAGAGAAGAAAAAACACTATAAAGTAGAGTAATCAAGAATGACAAGATATGTAATATTCCATAGACACTGTCCTCTCACTTTCACCTCTCCCCCACCCACCCATCCACCTCTCTAAAGAAGAATAAGGGGACAGCAAAAGCAACAATTTCTCATCTTCTCAGGAGCTAACAGGATCTCTTTAATCAGTTAATTTTTCCTTTCAGTTTTTGGTGTTATGGTATACATGGTTGTAATCATTTTTTCCCTGAATCATACTGCTTCACTCAGCAACATTTCATTCAAGACTCACCCCAATTCTCTGCCAATCAGAAATCCATTGTTAGGTGATTATTACCTTTCAGTATTGTTTTGGACATTAATTGATGTGATATTTGAAAGGGGCTTAACATAGGGCCCAGCACACAGTAGGTGCTTATCAAATATTTGCTCCCCAATTTGGAACCATGCCCAAAGGGCTATAAAAACGTGCATACCCTTTGACTCAGCAATAGCACTTCTAGGTCTGCATCCCAAAGATTATCACACAAGTGGGAAGGAGACTCATATGTACAAAATATTTATAGCAGCTCTTTTTGTGGTGGCAAAGAAGTGGAAATCAAGGGGATGCCCGTCAACTGGGGTATGGCTAAACAAGTTGTGGTATATGAACGTAATGGAATACTATTTTGCTATAAAAAATGAGGAGCAGGCAGACTTCATTATAACCTGGAAAGGCTTACATGATATGGTGCTGAGTGAGGGGAGCAGAACCAGGAGAACGTTATACACAATTACAGACACATGGTATCTGTGATGATTAACTCTGATAGACTTGGCCCTTCTCAGCAATACAAGGTTCTAAGACAGCTCCAAAAGACTCATGATGGAAAAAAGCTGTCCACATACAAAGAAAGAATGATGGAGTCTGAATGCTGATTGAGGCAAATTATTTGCTCACTCTTCATTTTTTTTTTCTTTTTGGGTTTTGTTTCTTCTTTCTCATGATTCATTCCATTGGTTATAATTCTTCTTTACAAATTGACTATTGTGTAAATAAGTTTAATGTGAAGGTATATGTAAAACCTATATTGGATTACATGCTGTCTTGGGGCGGAGGAGGTAGGAGAGGGAGGGGGAGAAAAGTTGGAATTAAAAACTTGTGGAACTGATTGTTGTAAACTAAAAATAAAAATAAATTTTAAAAAAGTATATGAAAAAAACCGAAATATTTGCTCCCTCCTTTCTCTACCATGTATTTGGCCAGGGGTGAGGAACCTACAGCCTCGAGACAACACATGGGCTTCTCAGTCCTTGCATGTGGCCTTTTGACTGAGTCCAAGTTTTATACAACTTATCCTTTTATTAGGAGGATTTGTTCTGTGAAGTTTGGATTCAGTCAAAGGGCTGCACTTGAGGACCTAGAGGGCCACATGAGGCCTCGAGGCTGCAGGTTCCCTACCACTGTATCAGGCAATCTGCTAATGTGGCTTTTCAAATATTTTTTCATTTAATCCTCACAAGAACCCTGGGAGGTAGGTGCTATTACGATATTCACTACACAGTTCAGAAAACTGAAACAGACATAAAGTGTCTTGCCAAGGGTCACACAGCCAGTGAATGTCTCAGATCAGATTGGAACTCAGCTCTTCCTGGCTCCAAACGCAGCACTTTATTCATTGTGCCAAGTTGCTTCTAGAAAGTTGGCGTCACTGGATCTCAGGGTACTTAGATGGAAATTAGATATGAGAAATCCTGGAAAGGTAGGAGGAGCCCGGTGATGAAGGGCTTTGAGTGTCCTTCAAGGAATTCTCTGAACTCCTCATCATCATTGACATAGAAATAGTAAGGAACATTAACATACCATCGTATGTTAGCCATTCCCTAGAAGTTAAAAATCTCAACCCATCCTTAGAGAGGAGCATCAGCACTGAAGAGAGGGTCCTAAGGGCAGGATTAAAGTGGGACACTTCATTGTTCCATGCTCCCCCTTTTCCGCACGTAGGACCCTGAGGTTTGACGGACTTCTCCATCCTCTCCTCTCCCTCTGTCAACATTCTCTTCTGTTCTTGTCTCTCAATTATTGTATATCAAATACAGCAGATTTCCAGTTGCCCACCTATCTTTACTAATTCCAAAATGATTATTCCTTCCTTAACTCTAATAAGAATTCTGATAAGAATAATAGAAGAATGTGACCTAAGTGTCATCATCATACTTCACATTTCTGAAGTGTTGTAGGTTTTCAAAGTGTTTTTCAAATATTATCTCATTTGATCCTCACAGTAATTCTTTTTTTTCATTTTTTATTTAATTTATTTAATATATTTAGTTTTCAGCATTGATTTTCACTAGAATTTGAGTTATGAATTTTCTCCCCATTTCTACCCTCCCACCCACTCCATGATGGCATATATTCTGGTTGCCCTGTTCCCCAGTCAGTCCTCCTATCTGTCACCCTATTCCCCTTCCATCCCCCTTTCCCTTCCTCTCTTGTAGGGTAAGACAAATTTCTATGCCCCATTGCCTATGTATCTTATTTCCTAGTTGCATGCAAAAACTTTTTTTTGTTGTTGTTGTTTTTGAACGCCTGTTTTTAAAACTTTGAGTTCCAAATTCTCTCCCCTCTTCCCTCCCCACCCACCCTCTCTAAGAAGGCAAGCAATTCAATATAGGCCACATGCATATCATTATGTAAAAACCTTCCACAATACTCATGTTGTGAAAGATTAACTATGTTTTGTTCTTTCCTAACCTATCCCCCTTTATTGAATTTTCTCCCTTGACCCTGTCCCTTTTCGACAGTGTTTGTTTTTGATTACCTCCTCCCCCATCTACCCTCCCTTCTATCATCCCCCCTTTTTAATCTTCTTCCTCCTTCTTTCCTGGGGGATAAGATACCCAAATGAGTGTGTATGGTATTCCCTCCTCAGGTCAGATCTGATGAGAGCAAGATTTACTTATTTCTTCTCACCTGCCCCCTCTTCCATTCCTACAGAACCACTTTTTCTTGCCACTTTTATGTGAGATAATTTACCACATTCTATCTCTCCCTTTCTCCCTCTCTCAATATATTCCTCTCTTATCCATTGCTTTGATTTTTTTTAGATATCATCCCTTCATATTCAACTCACCCTGTGCCCTCTGTCTATATATATACATATATATATATGTGTGTGTGTGTGTGTATATACACATATATATGTGTATATATATACGCATAAATATATACACCTACATATATACATATATAGACACACACACATGTGTATATATATATATATACATACACATATATATGCATATTCCTTTCAGCTACTATGATACTGAGGTCTCATGAATCATACACATCATCTCTCTATATAGGAATGTTAACAAAACACTTCAACTTTAGTAATTCCCTTGTGATTTCTCTTTCTCGTTTACCTTTTCATGCTTCTCTTGATTCTTGTGTTTGAAAGTCAAATTTTCTATTCAGCTCTGGTCTTTTCAGTGAGAAAGCTTGAAAGTCCTCTATTTTATTGAAACTCCATATTTTGCCTTGCAGCATGATACTCAGTTTTGCTGGGTAGGTGATTCTTGGTTTTAATCCTAGCTCCATTGACCTCAAGAATATCAAATTCCAAGACCTTCAATCCCTTAATGTAGAAGCTGTTAGATCCTGTGTTATCCTGATTGTTTTTCCACAATACTCAAATTGTTTCTTTCTGGCTGCTTGCAGCATTTTCTCCTTGACCTGGGAGCTCTGGAATGTGGCAACAATATTCCTAAGAGTTTTCTTTTGGGGATCTTTTTGAGGAGGCAATCTCTGAATTCTTTCAATTTCTATTTTACCCTCTGGCTCTAGAATATCAAGGCAGTGCTCCCTGATAATTTCCTGAAAGATGATATCTAGGCTCTTTTTCTGATCATGGCTTTCAGGTAGTCCAATAATTTTAAAATTATTTCTCCTGGGTCTATTTTCCAGGTCAATGGTTTTTCCAATGAGACATTTCACATTGTCTTCCACTTTTTCATTCCTTTGTTTCTGTTTTATAATATCTTGATTTCTCATAAAGTCACTATCTTCCACTTCCTCCAATCTCATTTTTAAGGTAGTATTTTCTTCAGTAGTCTTTTGGACCTCCTTTTCCATTTGGCTAATTCTGCCTTTCAAGGCATTCTTTTCCTCATTGACTTTTTGGAGCTCTTTTGCTATTTGAGTTAGTCTATTTTTTAAGGTGTTGTTTTCTTCAATATTTTTTCAATATTTTTGGGTCTCCCTCAGCAAGTCATTGACTTGTTTTTCAGTTTTCTCTCATCCTTCTCATTTCTCTTCCAAATTTTTCCTCTACTTCTCTAATTTGCTTTTCCAAATCCTTTTTGAGCTCTTCCATGGCCTGAGACCAGTTCATGTTTTTCTTGGAGGCTTTTGTCGTAGGCTCTTTGACTTTGTTGACTTCTTCTGGCTGTATGTTTTGGTCTTCTTTGTCACCAAAGAAAGAATCCAAAGTCTGAGACTGAATCTGAGTGCGTTTTCGCTGCCTAGCCATGTTCCCAGCCAACTTACTTGACCCTCGAGTTCTTCATCAGGGTATGACTGCTTGTAGAGTAAAGAATACTTTGTTCCAAGCTTGAGGGGATGCACTGTTGATTTCAGAGCTATTTCTATACAGCCAGCTCTGCCACACCAAAACTCCTCCTTCCCCAAGAACTGCCAACCTGGACCTGATGCAAACTTTAAGCAGGCTCTGCACTCCTGCTCTAATCCAGTCACTTAATTCCTCCCACCAGGTGGTCCTGGGGCCAGAAGTAGCTGCAGCTGTAGGTCTGTAGCTGCACCACTGTGGTGGTGGCCGAACAGTGCACTCTTTTCACTCTGTCCCTCACAGTTTTCCCACTAACCTTCTCTGTTGTCTTTGGTGTTTGTGGGTTGAGAAGTCTGGTAACTGCCACAGCTCACTGATTCAGGGCGCTAGGGGCTATTTTGCCCAGTTCCTGGTCTGGTTGGTCCTGCCGCCACCCATGCTGAGCTCGGCTCCCCTCCACTCTGCGCGATAGACCTCATTGAGCAACCATCCAGGCTATCCTAGGCTGGATCCCTGCTTCCCTCTGCCATTTTGTGGGTTCTGCAGCTCTAGAATTGGTTCAGAGCCATTTTTATAGGTTTTTGGAGGGACCTGGCGGGGAGCTCACGCAAGTCCCTGCTTTCCAGGGGCCATCTTGGCTCCACCCCCCTTCACAGTAATTCTAAGAAGCTATTCTTACCCACATTTGACCTATGGAGATGCTAAGCCTGAGAGACATTAAGCAATTCACAAAGTAAGCCTCTTAGATAGCATTTGAACTCAGGTCTTCCTGATTCCAAGGCTATTCTCACAGTCAGGAAAGCTTGGGTGAAAGTCTTTCCTCTCAGAAATAATGTCATGCATTTGAACATCAGTAGTTCTCTCAACCTTTCAGATCTCCCAAAGAACCCTCTAAGACTAAAAATGTTGGACATTTGTCAATTTTTATTAGTACAAGGCTATCCCAAACTTCCTCATACCATTGAAATTAAGGGACTGAATAACAACAAATGACCAAAAAGAATACCTAGAGGAAAACATGAAGTCATTTAAATAACAAAAGCTAAAAGTATCAAAAAAAATTGCTTCTAAGAAAGCAAACCCTGCACTTTAGTGAATACAGGATTAGAACTATACATGGAACTGTCTTAGCTCCCACTGTTCTTAAAAATTGTAATTGTTTTTGCCCCCAGAGGCATTTCCAATTATTCCTTACCCTGTTCCAAACCTATCTAGGATGTATGCTAGATCAAAGTGTCAGCTTCCTTGCCCAAGAGAGATTCCAGTCATCAAAGCTACTGGTTTCCTCAGTCTCCTTCCAGCATCAGCATCCTGACTGTATCTCTGGGTATGGAACACCCAAATAAGGAAGACATTTCCCTCATGGACTTTGATTGTGCCAATCACCTTGACCTGCATGGTTCCAGGACTCCAAATTCTTGAAATTTACAACTAGCCCAGCAGAGAACCAACAACCAACTGAATTTCTTTCCAGAAATTATTTCAATTACTTTCTTAACTTTAATAGACATTGTGATTATAAAGGTTTTCATAGCACTTCACCCACTCAGGAGAAGGAACCTTTCACTAGACCATGAAGATATACATTTGGAACAGGAATCTAACATGTGTCTAGAATTCTTTTCTTGAAAAAAAAAGAAACAGTAAACATTTCTTGAGTACTTCCTCCATGCCTGCCCCTGTGCCAAGCCTTGAGTATTTCCTCCATGCCCGCCACTGTGCCAAGCCTTGAGTACTTCCTCCATGTTCACCACTGTGCCAAGCATTTTTCAATTTTTGTCTGGTGATCCTCACAACAACCCACTGAAGGTATTAACCTCATTCTACTGATGAGGAAATTGAGGAAAAGAGAGATTAAGTGACATGCCAAGGGTCAGACAGCTACTAAGAGTCTGGGGTGGGATTTGAATGCAGATCTTCACAACTCTAGGTCCTGCACTAGATCTACCAGACCCCCTAGCTGGCCAACATAACCTTTTCATGGTAGATTGCAGCCACGACTCGTTCCACATTGGAGTCAAAATAGACTTCTTCATGCTAGACCTAAAGCATCCTGAGGATAGAGGAGAACGTTCTAGTTCTGCCATATAGGTCTAGTACCCTATGCAGGGTTAATATTCAGTGATAGGAAGAATTACTTCTGACAATTTTCCCTTCCTTTTGTCCAACACATACAATTATTTGAGAGCTCTACATGATTCAATCAGGTCTTTATCTCTTCCAATCTAAACTATTAAAATAGCCTCCTAAATACCTGTCCTGCCTCTAGTCTATCCTTTCTGCAATCTTCCTTCAATGACGTTATCTGTGGGGTCTTTATGATACTCAACCATGATGATGTCCCAACTCTCCTCAGAAACCTTCAGTGGCACCCCATTGACTGATTACACTGTCACTCTAAGTCCTTCCACAACTAATCCCTAAAGTACTGATATAACCATATGTCACTTTACCTACCTTCATGAATGTAAGGGCTGTATAAACTAGCTTACACTGTACCCTCCCTCCAATTCTCGTCCTGCAGGTTCCCATTTCAATTGCTATGCTCATCTCATCTACCATGCTTTCAATAGCTCCCTTCGGTTTCTGCACATCTCCACTTTATGATGTCCCTTCTGAATTTGAAGGCTCATCTCTTCCATGACACTGCCATGATTTATTCAACCCAGTTATTATCTTTTTTATTCCCTAATTTCTTTTAACGATTTTTAAGCCTTTCCTTTGAACCCTCACATTCTACCTTGCACCTTGTTCATTTCTGTATGTCTGGTATCCATTACACTCACAACGTACACTGTTGTGCACTTTTGTCCTGAAGAGTGATTTGCACATAGTAGGCACTTACAAAAGATTTGTCTGTTAAGAAAAAAAAAACAGAAATAAGATGACCTCTCTGCCTAAAACGTTCATGAATTCTGAGTAGGGAGCATTTCCTCATTGCCCAGAAATGTAATATCCCTGGCCTGAGGGGGGCAATATTGTCATTGTCTGACATACCTTCAGCTGGGTGCTCAGGCTGAGCATCTATAAAGGTGACACTTAACAGTGCATGAAGTGATAGAGCCAGCTGATTGGCCAAGCAGTCAGGCTGATCACCCCAACCCTATTTCACAGGATGAAAGAAAACTAGATACATTTAGAATTGACAGAGTCTCCATTGACTAAAGAACCCATTTCCCAGAACCCAGAACTAGCTGTTCACTGACCCTGGCATTGGAAGATGGAGACATGCCATAGAGCCTCACTAGTGATCCTGTGTCTTCACCTGGCCTGTGAGTTGAAGGGTTTCTGTGGATGGGAACAGGAAAAGCCAGAGGCCACTTCTCAAAGAATTTAGAGGCAGTCAGGGTCTGATCAAATGGGACTTCCTGACTGTGTTGTGGAAGTGACAGAGATAGAATGATGACCAGTGACCTATGTCTGACACTGTCTTTCTGCCCAGGGGTGAGCTGCCTACAGAAGGTGGAGCAGAGTCCTCAGTCCCTGAGGATCCAGGAGGGAGAGAACACCACAATCAACTGCAGCTATACAGAAGCTACTGACCAAGGGCTGCAGTGGTTCAGGCAGGAAGCTGGAAAAGGCCTTATCTCCCTATTTTATACAACTACACAGGAGAAGCAAAATGGAAGGTTAAGAGCCATGATCAACAGGAAGGAGCGCCATAGCTCCCTGCACATCACTGGTGCCCAGCCTGAAGACTCAGCCACCTACCTCTGTGCTGTGGAGGCACAGTGATCCCCAGGCACCTGCAGGCTGTGCACAAACCCTATAACTGAGACACAGACCCTTCCAGAGAGCACGTATGACACCCTAACAGCATGTTCACTGCTTTTTTCCTGGTTCTCATTTAAACTGCATGACTTGGTTCTGGGATCACTTACTTATCTAATGTCCCCTGCCTTGGCATGTGTATTCATTGGTAATACAATGTTGTTGAACTGAATTAGATCAAATTGGGGGGTAGCCAGTGACCTGGTAGAGGTCACACCTCTTACTTACTCAGTCTAGCCTCATAGAATATGTTAGGGGTCATCACTGAGGTGAGTGTTATGACATAGCATTAGACTGATAATTCTAATGTCATGGAGACATTTCTTTGTTCTGGGATATAGCTCCATGCCCCACTGTCTTTCTAAAGTGAAATTTCTCTCCTGATTCCATGGACCACAGCTGGTCCTCAGGTTCTATATCAATCTATATGTGCCCCAAATTACTAAAAACAGGAAATGTCTCTCGTATCTGTTCTCTGAGACCTGCTTCCTCATTCATGATCCTTCAGTCATAGGATTTGACAGTTAACTGATTTTGTTAATGGTTTTTTGGATTTATTAAAACATTTTGGTTAATAAAATAGCACAGCAAAACTTAGACAACTGTGTAAAAATCTTTCAAATGTCAAGCTGCAGGATCTGTTGCACTTTGAATAGGTGCTCCTTTCCCTCAAATCCCTTCTTGTCTTGTAAAAGGAGGGAAAGGAATAGATTTGGCAGGTTGTAGGATTCACTAGAATTTCCTCATCAAATACTTTGAGGGAATGGTGGAAGTAGAAAACCCTTGAGTTGCCTACACTTGGTCTTACTGTGGATATTTTCAGAGTTTGTTCGTCTTGGCAGACTCAAACCCTCTCCATTCCGGTCTTTATCTATTCCACCAATTCCAATCACCTCCAGGTGTGCAACATTTCTGGGATCCTTCAGTGGCCCAGAGAACTCCATGAATCTCTGCTCCCACTACATCCCACCCCATTTGGAGCCATTCCCACTCCAATCATTGAGAAGGAAAATCTATAATGGACTTTGGACAGTGAAACACACACAGCCACTCTATCAGGGAACACAAAATAATATCTACGATGCATGGCATGGGTACTGAAGTACTGTTCACCCACATCTGGCTCATCCCCATGCATTCTGCAGTCACCAAGGAAAGAACTTATCATGTAATTGATTAATTAATTAATTATTAGCCAGTTAGTGGTTGAGGTATATACTTTGGGATCTCTCTGATTCACAAAGTAGTTGTTTCATTAAGAGGATTCGATGTTTTTTAATCCTCATATGGTGGAGAAAAACTGAGGGGAGGAGCATCAGACCCTAGGTCTGCTTAGACATTTTTAGATCCTATTGAGATGAGTTGGGCAAACAGAGGAAAGAGATAAGAAGCCCAAGGATTTTGTGCCATCTTTCATTGGTTCTTCCTGTCTCTGGAGTTTAATGACAACTGCTTATCTGGTCTTGCCCTCCCTAGGGCTCTGGCAAATGCCACAGTTCCCCTAAAGTGAATTATTTTCCCAATGGAAATAGCAAAGATAGCCCTTTTTTGCAATTGAAGCTACTTCCTCCTTTATAGCCAATTAAATTCAGCCAGAGCCTAGTGTGGCCAGGTAAAGAAACATTATTCCTGGATTACCTAAGCTTCCTTTTCACATATGAAGCCACAATGACTTCTTCAAGATAGAAAGGTAGCATCTCAAAGACATGGATTTGTTCCCTATAAATCTCCCACCCAGCTCTAGGGCCCAGATTATGCTGTGAGTTGTTCAGTCGTTTCAGTCGTGTCTGGCTCTTCATGACTCCATTTAGGAGATTTTCTCGACAAAGATATTGGAGTGTTTTGCCATTTCCTTCTCCAGCTTATTTTTTTTTTTACAAACAAGGAACATACTGTGAGACCTCAATACAAATAAATAGAAGGCCTCTCAACTTTGCCTCTGCAATAACTCTCATGTATACCCCCATCATTCCTTTGACACTATCACCACTCTGGTGCAGGCCCTGGTCTTTTCCGTAGCCTGACGGAGGTTAAGCCTTCCACAAGTCTCTTCTCACTCCATATCTGTCTTCTACTCAGCTTCAAAAGTCATGTTCCTGAAACACAGGGCTGACTATGTCATTCCCCTTACTCCATCAACTCTTGTGGCTCCCCATCACCACCAGGATTGAATCTGTCCTCTGACTTTCAAAGAACTTCATAATGTGCTCACTCCAAAATCTTCCAATCTTTGCACACCTAACCACCCCACTCCCAATGATCCCTTGGGGTATTCCAGTGACACTGGCTGCCTTGCTGCACCTTTTACAAAAGACTCCATCTATTGAATCTCTGAATTTTTACTGGCATTTCCACTTCCTCTTAAATACCCTCCCTCCTCAATCCTGCCTCCTAGCTTGCCTAGCTTCCTCTAAGTCCCAGCTAAGTCCCTACCTTCTACAAGAAGCCTGTTTTGTTCTCCCTTAATTCTACTGATTTGTGTCTAATGATTATTTCAAGTTGAATATATGTGTGTATACACGTATACATATATATTTGATCATATGTAGTTGTTTGCTTATGGTCTCCCCATTAGACTGTGACTCCCCTCATGAGCTGGGACTTCCGTTTACCTTTCTTTGCATCCCCAGCTATTAGTATGGCGGCTGGCACAGGAGGTGCTTAATAAATGCTTATTTGGGGTTTGGAGTCACAGGGTATTGTGTAAAATCCCATCTCTGAGATGTCACCATGGACTTCCAACGTTTGTCACACAGTCAATACAGGATTAGTTTCCTCATCTGGAAAATAAGATTAGAGAAGATGGCTTTTAAGGTCCTTTCCAGTTCATTATCCTAAGATGTTCTCAAAAGTTGCAACAGATTGTATATCTTAAGAATAGTACTGAAAGCATCATACTGTACCCAAAGTGGCCAGGAATCTTTCCTAGTGAACATTTTCTCATTGCCCTGAAAATTCCACCTTTGGCCTAATGGGAGCAGTACTACCATGCGTAAAAATGCCTTCAGCAGAGGATCTATGGGCCTGTGAATTGGGAAGTTGTGTAACGTATAACTGATGCAGCTCTGATTGGCTGGGCAGCCAGGCTGAAGCATCACTGGGGTTTCCTGGTACAATGAGAGAACTACAAACAATTAGACTTGACAAAGACACCTCGAATAGAGAGTACTAGTATGTATGGCAGGTTTCAGATCTGAGTGCTTATTGATCAAGGCAAAGGAGAGAACGGACAAGCCCCTAAGGGCTTCGTTAGTGATCATGTGGCTTCTACTAAAATGTGAGTTGAAGTTTCTGGAGATGGGAAAATGGAGACTCACTATTCCCCCAAAATATTAAACAGGACCTTAAAAGAGGGACATTCCCAAAATGCTAAGTGGCAGAGGCAAGTTATAATCACGTGGGGTTTCCATGGATGCATTGTGGGAGGCAGAGGGTAAGAGGAGCAATATTCAAGGGGATAGTGACCCGATGACCAATTTCCAGTGTCTGAAATTTTTTTTTGCACAGATGGGGATGTGCCAAGAACAGAATCCTCAGTTTTTGCATGTCCAGGAGGAAGAGGACATCACTATCAACTGCAATTATTCAAACCAAGCTTCTCAAAGCATACAGTGGTTCAGTCAGGATCCTGGAAAAGGCCTTGCCTTACTATTTTACCTGGCTTCAGGGACAAAGGAGGAAGGAAGTTTCAAATACATGATCAGCAAAAAGCATCGTCACAGCTCTCTGCATATCACTGGTGTCCAGCCTGGAGACTCAGCCACCTACCTGTGTGCTGTGATCCCCAGGCACCTGCAGCCTATGCACAAACCCTGTGGCTGCAGACCCAGTCATACATCCTGGAAGAATGCCGTAGGGTAACAACCTCAGAGCTGTTTATTTTTTCTCCCAGTCTTGTCTTCTTTCTGGGCACCTTTTAATTGCAGCTCTACCTTATGATTCCTACATCAAGGGTTCATCCCTTGCTTTCTGACCACCCCCAGGTGCCTATGCCTACTACATACAGGACAGTAATAGAATGAGAGAACTACAAACAATTAGACTTGACAAAGACACCTCGAATAGAGAGTACTAGTGTGTATGGCAGGTTTCAGATCTGAGTGCTGGTGGAGGCCTGATCAAGCTTACACTCCTTTTTTATTGATTTGCTCTTTTGTCATCTTAACTTCTTAATATCTCTTTATACCCACTTCTATGCAGAGGGACATCACCTGTGACAAAGAATCTAATAGGGGGACAACACTATACACAACAATAATCAAGTCTGACAGGATATGTAATATTCTATAGACACTGTACTCTCACCTTCACCTCCAACCCCACCCATCCACCTCCATAAAGAAGAGGAAGGGAACAGGAGAAGGAACATTTTCTCATCTTCTCAAGAGCCAACTGGATCTCTCTAATTAGGCAGTATCCCCTTTCAATTTTTGGTCTTTCAATGTACATGGCTGTAACCATGTTTTTTCCCATGAATCATCTTGCTTCACTAAGCAATATTTCATGTAAGACTTACCATACTTCTCTGTTGGTCAGTCAAAAAGAAGTAGTTGGGCACTAATTACCTCTCAATGTTTTGGATATTAAATGATGTGATATTTGGAAGGGGCTTAACATAGAGCCTGGCACATAGTAGGTGCTTCTTCCCTTCTTTATGTAGTAGGCACTCTGCTAACTTGGCTTTACAAATATTATCTCATTTAATCCTAACAAAAGCCCTGGAGGAAGGTGCTATGATGATCCTCACAGTACAGTTGGGGAAACCGAGACAGACAAAGGTGAAGTGATTTGCCCAGGGTCACACAGCAGGTAAATGTCTGAGGTCAGGTTGGAATTTAGGGCTTCCTGGCTTCAAACTCAGCACTTTATTCACTGTGTCACCTAGTTGCTTCAAGGAAATTGGTATCCCCGGATCTCAGTGTACTTGGATGGGAGTAAGGTATAGGAAAGACTGTAAAGGCCAACTGATGAAGGTCTTTGAATGTCCTTCAAAATTCTCTGAATTCCTTATTTTCGTTAACACAGAAATATTAAGTGACATTAATAAATCACCATGTGTTTAGTCATTTCCCAGAGATCACAAGTCTCAAACCAGCCTTACAAAGGAGCATCATCACTGAAAAGAGGTTCATAACAGCAAGATTCTCTGATTGAGACCATGTCTCTGGAGTCTTTTCCTAAAACTGGGATAGTTCATTGTTCTACACTCCCCTTTTTCCTCACGTGGGCCCCTGAGGCTTGACAGACTTCCCTATCCTCTCCTTTCCCTCCATCAACACTTCTCTTCCTCTATTCTTCTGTCTCAATTATTATATATCAAGTACAGCAGACTTCCAGTTGCCCACCTATCTTTTCTGTCTCTGAAATGATTAATCCTTCCTTAATTCTAATAAGAATTCAAAAAAGAAAAAATAGAAAAAGTTGTCATCATACCTAGCATTTCTGCAGTATTTTAAGTTTTCAAGGTGTTTTCCATATATTATCTCATTTGATCCCCATGACAACTCTTAGTAATTATTATTACCACAGTTTTACATATGGAGAAACTGAGGCTGAGAGTAGTAATAGTAAGCATCTCAGATAGCTCTTGTGCATAGATTTTCCTGATTCCAAGCCTATTCTCAGTGTCAGGAAAACTTGGGGGAAAGTCTTTCCTCTGACACATTCCCTATGTAAACATCAGTAGTTTTTTTAACCTTTCAGGTCCCCCAAGAACCTCACTTAGATATGATTTCTCTGCCCAAACTATTGATGAATTCTGCATAGAGATCATTTCCTCATTGCCACAGAAATATAATATCCATGGCCTGAGGGGGGCAATATTGTCATTGTCTGACATACCTTCAGCTGAGGGCTCAGGCTGAGCATCTATGAAGGTGACACTTACAATGTGTGAAGTGATAGAGCCGGCTGATTGGCCAAGCAGTCAGGCTGATCACCCCAACCCTATTTCACAGGATGAAAGAAAACTAGATACATTTAGGATTGACAGAGTCTTCATTGACTAAAGAACCCATTTCCCAGAACCCAGAACTAGCTGTTCACTGACCCTGGCACTGGAAGATGGAGACACGCCATAGAGCCTCACTAGTGATCCTGTGTCTTCACCTGGCCTGTGAGTTGAGGGGTTTCTGTAAATGGGAACAGAAAAGGCCAGAGGCCACTTCTCAAAGGATTTAGTGGCAGTCAGGAAAAGATCAAAGGGGGCTTCCTGACTGTGTTGTAGAAGTGATAGAGATAAAATGATGGGAGATGTTGACCTGATGACCAATTACCTCTGTCTGACATTGTCTTTCTGCCCAGGGGTGAGCTGCCTACAGAAGGTGGAGCAGAGTCCTCAGTCCCTGAAGATCCAAGAGGGAGAGAGTACCACAATCAACTGCAGCTGCACAGAAACTATTAACCAAGGGCTGCAGTGGTTCAGGCAGGATCCTGGGAAAGGCCTCACTTCCTTATTTTATATAACTGCAGAGGAGAAGCAAAATGGAAGGTTAAGATCCACGATCAAAAGGCAGGAGCGCCACAGCTCCCTGCACATCAGTGATGCCCAGCCTGAAGACTCAGCCACCTACCTCTGTGCTGTGGAGGCACAGTGATCCCTGGGCACCTGCAGGCTGTGCACAAACCCTACAGCTGAGACACAGACCCTTCCAGAGAGCACACTGTGACACCCTAAAAGCAAACCCACTGCTTATTTTCCTGGTTCTCATTTAAACGTCTTCATTTGATTCTGGGATCAGTAACTTATCTGATGCCATCTGCCCTGGCCTGTGTACACATTAATAATAAAAGGTTATGGAACAGAACTAGATTAAATTAGGTGGTAGCCAGTGACCTGGTAGAGGTCACATCTTTTAATTACTCAGTCTAGCTTCACAGAATATGATAGGGGTCATCACCGAGGAAAGTGTTATAATATGGCATTAGCCTGATAATGCTCCCTTCATGGAGACATTTTTTTTGTTCTGGGATATAGCCCCATGGTCCATTGTCTTTCCAAAGTGAAATTTCTCTCCTGATTCCATGGGCTGCAACTGGCCTCCAGGTTCTACATCAATCTATGTGTGTCCCAAATTAGTAAAAACAGGAAATGTCTCTCATGTCTGTTCTCTGAACCCCTATACAATACTTAAAACTATTTCCTCCTCTTTCATGACCCTTCAGCCATAGGATTTGACAGTTAATTGATTTTGTTAATGATCTTTTGATTTATTAAAACAATTAGGTAAATTAAAATAGCACAGCAACACTTAGACAACAATGGAAAAGGCTTTCAAATAGTAAGCTGCAGGATCTGCTACAATTTGAATGGACACCCTGTTTTCCTCAAATCCCTTCCTATCTTGTAGAAGGAGGGAAAGGAACAGATTTGGCAGGCTCTAGGAGTCACTAGGATTTCCTCATCAAGTGCTTTGAAGAACCGAGGAAGGAGAAACCTCAGACTTGGCTCCACTTCCTTTCCCTGTGGCTTTGTTTTCAAAGATTGCTCATCCTGACAGGCTCAATCCCTCTCCATTCTGTTCTTTACCTACTCCACCAATTCCCATCTTCTCCAGCTCCACAATATTTCTGGGATCCTCCAGTGGCCCAAAGAATTCCATGGATCTCTGCTCCCACTACATTCTATCCCACTAAGAGCTATCCCCACACCAATCATTGAGAAGGAAAATCCATAATGGAATCTGGACAGTAAAAAAAAACAGCCACTCTATCAGGGAGCATGAAATAACATCTATGACAAGAAGCATGGATGCTGGTATATACTTCCTAGTGCTACTGAAGCTATGCCCACCCACATCGGGCATCCCATGCATTCGGCAATCACTAAGGGAAGAGGTTATCAACTAATCAATTAATTAATTATTAACCACTCAGTTGTTGAGGTATATACGTTGGCCACTGGTGGGTGCTCCGATGACATAAACATGAACTACTTGGGGAGGGGCATCTGCCTCCTGACTAGAGATCTCCAAACATAGTCCTGTGTAGGTGTATAGTTATGATATGAACTTTTGCAGAAATCAAATTATATGAAAGACTCTCATCTCTGTTGTAAAAGCCATATTATTCGTTTAGAGAAGGAATCTCTCTGTTTCACAAAGTACTTGTCTCATTAAGAGGATTCAAATTGGTTTTGTTTTGCTTTTTTAATGGTCATGATATATTTTAAACAGTAAGGTTACTATAAAACATTAGCACATCAAAAGAACAAAATTGTCAGCTAAATAGAAAAGTCTTTCCAAAAGTAAGTTGGAATGTAGTTGTTTCACTCTCTCCTCCAAAAGTTGGTGGGAAGAGGTGGAGGAGAAAGATTAAGGGAAGGACCACAGGACCATAGGTCTGCTTAGACATTTTTTATATCCTACTGAAATGAGTTGGGGAAACAGTCAGAGGAAATAGACAAGAAGCCCAAGGATTGACACCATCTTTCATTGGTTCTCCCTCTCTCTCTGGGGTTTAATGACAACTGCTTATCTGGTCTTGTCCTCTCTAGCTAGGGCTCTGGCAAATGCCATGGTTCTCCTAAAGTGAATTATTCTTCCAATGGAAATAGGAAACATAGCCTTTTCTTGCATTTGAGGCTACTTCCTCCTTTATGGCCAATTAAATTCAGCTAGAATCCAGTGTGGCCATGACAGGAACTTTATTCCTGGGTTCCCCACACTTCCTTTTCACATATGACACCACAGTGACTTCTTCAAGATAGAAAAGAAGTATCTCAAAGTTATGGATTTGTTGTCCTTAAGCTTCTCACCCAGTTCTAGGGCACAGAACATGCTTTGTTCATGTTGTTCAATTATTTCAGTTGTGTCTGGCTCTTTATGACCCCATTTGGGAGATTTTCTTCACAAAGATACTGCTTTGTCATTTCCTTCTCCAGCTTATTGTTCTTACAGATGAAGAACATGCTGTGAGACCTCAATACAAATAAAGAAGGCTTCTCAATTTTACCTCTTTAATATCTCTCATGTACGCCCCCATCACTCCTTTGACACTGTCACCACTCTAGTGAAGGCTCTGGATGTTTTCAATAGCCTGCTGGAGGTTCAGCCTGCCACAAGTCTCTCCCACTCCATGTGTTTCTTCTACTCAGCTAGGAAAGTCATCTTCCTAAAGACAGGTCTGACCATGTCATTCCCCTTACTGCATCAACTCTTGCATCTCCCCCTTACCACCAGGATTGAATCTGCTCTCTGGCTTTCAAAGAACTTCCCCCCAAATTTTCCAGTCTTCATACACCTAATCATCCCACTCCCCATTATCCCTTGGGTATTTCAGTGACACTGACCACCTTGCTGACCATTATACAAAAGACTCTATCTCCTGAATCTAGGAATTTCTACTGGCATTTCCACTTCTCCTTGAATGCCCTGCCTACTCGCTTGCTTAGTTTGCTCTAAATCCCAGTTAAATTTCACCTTCTATGAGGATCCTGTCTTGTTCTTCCTTAATTCTGCTGATTTCTGTCTGATGATTATTTCAGAATATATATGTATGTACATATATATATATATATATATATATATATATATATATATATGCCTGTGTATATATGTATATACATTTGATTATACATGGTTGTTTACATGTGGTCTCCCACATTAAACTATGACTCCCTTCATGAGCAGTGATTTTCTTTTGCCATTCTTTGCATCCCCAGCTCTTAGTAGAGTTCCTGGCACATAGTAGGTACTCAATAAAGTTTCGTTAACTAATAGAAAGAGCCTTTGATTAGAAGTCACAGGGTGTTGTATAAAATCCCATGACTGAGATGTTACTATGGACTTTCAGTGTTGGTCACACAACCAATCCAGCATTCAGTTTCCTCATCTGAAAAAGAGAATTGTAATAGATGGTTTTAAGGTCCTTTTCAGCTCTAAAGCCATGATCTTATCATCCTAAGATGTCTTAGAAAGTTCCAACAGATTTTATATCCTGAGAAGAGTATTAAAAGCATCTTACTGGATCCAAAGTAGCCAGGAATCTTTCCTAGTGAACTTTTTCTCATTGCCCTAAAAATTCCATGGTTGACCTAATGGGGGCAGCACTACCATGGGCAAAAATGCCTTTAGTGGACGATCTATGTGTCTGTGAAGGGGATCTTGTGTAATGTATAACATGCATCTCTGATTGGCTGGGCAGTCAGGCTGAAGCATCACTGGGGTTTCCTGGTACAACGACAGAATTACAAAAATTCAGATTTAAGAAAGACACCTTGAATAGAGAATACGGGTGTGTAATCCAGGTTACAGAACTAAGGGCTTATTGATCAAGGCAAAGGGGAGAATGGAGAAACCCCTCAGGGCTTCGTTAGTGATCATTTGGCTTCTGTTAAAATGTGAGTTGGGGTTTCTGGAGATGGGAATATTATATGGGACCTTAACATTGGGACTAAAATATTATATGGGACTTAAAAAAAAAGGATAGTCCCCAAAAAGCTAAGTGAGAGAGGCAAGACTTTATTATAATTACATAGGATTTCCATGGATGTATTGAGAGGGGCAGAGGGTAGGGGAAGCAGTGTTGAAGGGGATGGTGACCTGATGACCAGTTTCCAATGTCTGAAATTGCCTTTTTGCACAGGGGTCAGATGCCAACAGAGGGTAGAACAGAATCCTCGGTTTTTGCCTGTCCAGGAGGGGGAGAATATCAAAATCAACTGCACTTATTCAGACCAAGGTTCTCGAGGCTTACAGTGGTTCAGGCAGGATCCTGGGAAAGGCCTCACCTCCCTCTTTTACATAACTACAGAGGAGAAGCAGAATGGAAGGTTAAGATCCACGATCAAAAGGCAGGAGCGCCATAGCTCCCTGCACATCACTGGTGCCCAGCCTGAAGACTCAGCCACCTACCTCTGTGCTGTGGAGGCACAGTGATCCCCAGGCACCTGCAGGCTGTGCACAAACCCTAGAAATGAGGAACAGACCCTTCCAGAGAGCACATTATAACACCCTGAAAGCAAACCCACTGCTTATTTTCCTGGTTCTCATTTAAACTCGTTTGACTCCGGGATCAGTCTCTTAACTAATGCCTCCTGCCCTGACCTGTGCACCCATTGATAATACAAGGTTATAGAACAGAACTAGTTCAAATTGGGTGGTAGCCAGTGACTTGGCTGAGGTTACACCTCTTATTTACTCAGTCTTGCCTCACAGAATATGCTAGGGGTCAGCACTGAGGAGAGTGTTATAATATGGCATTATCCTGCTAATGCTCACTTCATGGAGACATTTCTTTTGTCTGGGCCCCATGCCCACTGTCTTTCCAATGTGAAATTTCTCTCCTGATTCCATGGGCTGCACCTAGCCCCCATTCTATATCAATCTATGTGTGTCCCAAATTACTAAATACAGGAAATGTCTCTCATGTCTGTTCTCTGAGCCCCTCTAAATCTCTTACCTCCTCATGATCCTTTTGTCACAGGATTTGACAATTACCTAATTGATTTTGTTAATGATCTTTTGATTTATTAAAACAATTAGGTAAATTAAAATAGCATAGCATAAGACAACAGTGTAAAAGGCTTTCAAATAGCAAACAGGATTTATTGCACCTTAAATGTGAACCCCTTTCCCTCATAACCCTTCCTATCTTGTAGAAGGAGGGAAAGGAATAGATTTGGCAGGTTGTAGGAGTCACTAGTATTTCCGCATCAAGTGCATTGAGGGAACATAGGGAGGAAGAAGCCATAAAGTTGCCTCCACTTGGTCTCACTGTAGATATTTTCAGGGTTTGCTCATCTTGACAGACTCAAATCCTCTCCATTCTGGTCTTTACCTACTCCACCAATTCCCATGTCTTCCAGCTCCACAACATTTCTGGGACACTCCAGTGGCCTATAGCACTCCATGGATCTCTGCACCCATTACATTCTACCCTACTAAGAGCCATCTTCACTCCAACCATTGAGAAGGAAAATCCAAAATGGAGTCCCAACAGTGAAACAAGCACAGCCACTCTATCAGGGAGCACAAAATAAGATCTATGGGTACTAGTATACATTTCCTAGTGCTACTGAAGCCATGCCCACCCACATTTGGCTCATTCCCATGCATTCTGCAATCACCAAGGGAAGAGCTTGTCAACCATCGATCAATCAATTAATAAATTATTAACCAGTCAGTGGTTGAGGTGTATACTTTGGCCACTGGAGGGTACTCTGACTACATATAAATGAACTATTTGGGGGAGGGGTCCCCCTGTAACGACAAGAGATCTTTAGACCTAATCCTGTGTAAATTTAGTGTTATGATCTGAACTTTGTGCTGAAGTTAAATTTTATGAAAGGCTCATCATCTCTGTTATAAAAGCCATATTCTGGATTTGTAGAAGGATTTGCCCTTTCTGGTTCACAAACTATGGACTTTATTAATGGGATTCAAGTCCCTCCCCACTCCAAGTCTCTCCTCCCCATTCAGCTATCAAGGTCATCTTCCTAAAACACAGATCTGATCATGTCACCCCCCCCTCCAATAAATCAACTCTTTGGCTCCCTATCACCACCAGGATTGAATCTGCTGTCTGGCCATCAAAGACCTTCTTAATGTGCCTCCCCCCCTGAATTTTCCAATCTTCATACATCTTACCACCCCACTGCCAACCATCCTCTTTATATTCAGGTGACACTGGACAACTTACTGCTCCACCTCTTGAATCTAGGAATTTTTACTGCCATTTCCACGTCTTCCTCAATGCCCTCCCTCCTCATCTCTGCCTCTTGCCTTGTGTAGCTTTCTTTAAGTTCCAGCTAAAATTCCAATTTCTGTGAGAAGCCTTTCTTGTTCTCCCTTAAGTGTACTGACTTCTTTTTTTCTGTTTCATTGTTTTTTCTTTTTTCTCTTTTTTTTTCTTTTTTATTATAATTTTTTTTTATTTTTACTTTACAACACTCGGTTCTACATAGTTTTGGGTTCCCGATTTTCTTTCCTCCTTCCCCACCTCCCTCCCCAAGACAGCATGGAATCCAATATATCTTCTACGTATAACTTCACATTGAACTTATTTACCCATTAGTCAAGTTGTGAAGAAGAATTATGACCAGTGGAATGAATCATGAGAAAGAAGAAACAAAACAACAACAACAAAAACAAAAGAAACAAAAAAGCAGGGGAAAAGGCGAGCATGAAGTGTGCCTCAATCTGCATTCATGCTTCATAGTTCTTTCTCTGGATGTAGATAGCATTCTCCATCGTGAGTCCTTTGGAGCTGTCTTTGCACCCTGTGTTGCTGAGAAGAGCAAAGTCTATCAGGATTAGTACTCACAGAATCCATATATCTGTGGTTGTGTATAATGTTCTCCTGGTTCTGTTCCGCTCACTCAGCGTTATATCATGTAGGTTTTTCCAGGTTGTTATGAAGTCCATATCATCCCCATTTCTTATAGCACAATAGTATTCCATTACCTTCATATACCACAACTTGTTCAGCCATTCCCCATTGACGGGCATCCCTTTGATTTCCAATTCTTTGCTACTACAAAAAGAGCCACTATAAATATTTTTGCACACATGGGTCCTTTTCCTACTTGTGTGATCTCTTTGGGATACAATCCTAGAAGTGGTATTGCTGGGTCAAAGGGTATGAACATTTTTATAGCCCTTTAGGCATAGTTCCAAATTGCTCTCCAAAATGGCTGGATCAGTTCACAACTCCACCAGCAATGCAATAATATTCCAATTTTCCCACATCCTCTCCAGCATTTATCATTTTCCTGTTTTGTTATTTTAGTCAATCTGACAGGAGAGAGGTGGTACCTAAGAGTTGTTTTGATTTGCATTTCTCTAATCAGTACTGATTTTGAGCATTTTTTCATATGCCTGTAGATATCTCTAATTTCTTCCTCTGAAAACTGCCTGTTCATATCCTTTGACCATTTCGCAGTTGGGGAATGACATGTATTCCTATATATTTGGCTCAGTTCCCTGTATATTTTAGAAATGAGGCCTTTATCATAGACACTGGTTGTAAAAATTTTCTCCCAACTTTCTGCCTCCCTCCTAATCTTTGTTGCATTGGCTTTTTTTATACAAAAACATTTCAATTTAACGTAATCAAAATTATCTATTTTGCATTTTGTAATGCTCTCTATCTCTTGTTGTGTCATGAATTCTTTTCTCATTGCCCTAAAAATTCCATGGTTGACCTAAAAGGAGCAGGAAAACCATGGAGTAAAAAGCCTTTTGTGGGGGATCTGTGTGTCTGTGAATGGGATCTTGTGTAATGTGTAACAGATGCACTTCTGATTGGCTGGGCAGCCAGGCTGAAGCATCACTGGCGATTCCTGGTACAATGAGAGAACTACAAACATTTAGATTTGGGAAAAACACCTTGAATAGACAATGAGTATATAATCTAGGTTACCAAACTGAGTGCTTATTGATCAAGGTAAAGGAAAGAATGGAGAAGCCCCTAAGGACTCTATCAGTGATCATGCAGCTTCTGCTAAAATGTGAGTTGGGGTTCTGGTGATGGGGATGTTATATGAGACATTAATATTGGGACCAAAATATTATATGGGACCTTAAAACAAGGATATTATTCAAAATGCTAAGTGGGAGGGGCAAGACTTCAGTTAAATGCATATGGGGTTTGCATGGATGAATTTGGAGGGATAGAGCTTGAGAAAAGAAACATTAAAGGGGATGGTGACCTGATGACCAGTTTCCAGTGTCTGAAATTGTCTTTTTGCATAGGGGTGACCCGTCAACAGAAGGTGGAACAGAATCCTCAGTTTTTGAGTGTCTAGGAAGGAGAGACCATCACTATCAACTGCAATTATTCATGTCAAAATCCTCAAGGCCTACACTGGTTTAGGCAGGATCCTGGCAAAGGCCCCACTTTACTATTTTCCCTGGCTTCTGGGACAAAGGAGGAAGGAAGGTTCAAACCCATGTTGAGCAGAAAAGATCATCACATCTCCCTGCACATCACTGGTGTCCAGCCTGGAGACTCAGCCACCTACCTGTGTGTTGTGCAGGCACATTGATCCCAGGGCACCTGTACCCTGTGCACAAACCCTGTGGCTGCAGCCCCAGTCATACTCCCTGGAAGAGTGCCATTGGGGGACAACTTCAGTGCTTTTTTTTTATCCCAGCCTCATCTTCTTTCTAGATCCACACCAGGCACCTTTAATTGCAGCTCTACCTTATGGTTCCTTGCTTTCTGACCCTCCCTAGGTGCCTATCCTTACTTCAGGGCCATAACAGGAATAATCCAGGGTAGTCTGAGGATCCAAGAAGAGGCCTGATGGAGCTCATACTCCTTTTTTCCACTGAATGGCTTTTTTATCATCTTAATGTCTTCATATCTCTTTATGGCCACTTCTATGCAGAGGGATGTGCCATGTGGCAAAGAATCTAAGGGGGATGGGGAAACATATGCACAAGAATAATCAAGAGTGACAGGTTAAGTGATATTCCATAGACCTTTTTACTCTCACCTCCACCTCCACCCCCACCCATCCATCTCTGTAAAGAAGTGGAAGTGGACAGGAGAAACTACATTTTCTCATCTTCCCCAGAACACACATGATCTTTTAAATTAGGCAATGTCCCCTGTCAATTTTTGTTCTCACCATGTACATTTTTGTAATTTATTTTCCATTCATTCATCCTACTTCACTCAGCTATACTTCACATAAGACTTAGCACATTTCTGGGTCAATCAGTCAATAAGCATTTATTAAGCACTTAAAACCTCTCAGTATTGTTGTGAGAATAAAATGATGTAATGTTTGTAAAGGCTTAAAATAGCTCCTGGTATTCAGCAGGTGCTCAATAAATGTTTGTCTTCTCTCTTTCCCTACTAGGTACTAGCCACTGGGCCAAATTAGCTTTACAAATACTATCTCATTCAATCCTCACAAAAATCGTGGGAGTTAGGTGCTGTTGTGATTTTTACTCTACAATTCAGGAAAATGAAACACACAGAGGTAAAGTGACTCGCCCAGCCTCACGCAGCCAGTAAATATCTGAGTTCATATTGGAATTCAGGTCTTCCTGGCTGGCTCCAAACTCAGCACTTTATTCACTGTGCCACCTAGTCACTTCAAGGAAGCTGGTGGCACTGGATCTCAGATACTTAGATGGGAGTAAGGCATAAGAAAGGCTCGAAAGGTAGCCTTCCTCATCATCACTGACATAGAAATATTAAGTGACATTAATATACTGTCACATGTTTAGCCATTCCCCAGAGATTACCAGTCTCAACCCAGCCTTGTAGAGAAGGATCAGCACCGAAGAGAGGATCTCCTGTTCAGACCACATCTCTGGAGTCTTTTCCTAAGATGGAGATAGTTCCTTGTTCCACGCTCCCCTTTTTCCTCAGATGGGGAAAGCCTTGACTGACATCCCCATCCTCAATTCTCCCTCTATCAGCACTTCTCTCTTCTATCCTTCTGTCTCAATTATTGTATGTCAAGTATAGCAGATTTCCAGTTGCCCACCTACCTTTTCTATCTCTGAAATGATTACCACTTCCTTAATTCTAATAAGAATGATAGAAGAAAGAGGGAGCATGACCTAAGCATCATCATCATCTTCATCATACCCAGCATATCTGCAGTGTTTTAAGTTTTAGAGGATTTTTCACATATTATTTCACTTGACTCTAACAATAATTCTAAGAAGCTATTATTACCGCCATTTCCACATGAGGAAGCTGAGGCTGAGAGTTGGTAAGTAATTCACATAATAAGCATCTCAGATACCACTTGATCTCAGGTCTTCCTGATTCCAAGGCTATTCTCAGAGTCAGGAAGGCTTGGGTGGAAGTCTTTCCTCTGACCTAGGTGAACAGCAGTAGTTCTCTTACCCTTTCAAATCCCCCAAACAACTCTCTGAGATTAAAAATGTTGGACATTGGCCCATCATCATTAGTACATCTGTGTTCCTCATAGCATTGAAATTAAAGGACTGAATGACAACAACTCAACAAATAAACAAAAAAAAACCTAGAGGAAAACATGGAGTCATTTCAATAACAAAAGTTAAAATTATCCCCCAAAAAATTTGCTTCTGAGAATAGAAAGCCCTACCCTTCAGTGAAAACTTGATTAGAACTAGACTTTGAACTTTCTTAGCGCCCACTCTTAGAAATGCAAGTTGTTGTCCCCAGACTCATTTTCAATTATTCCCTACCCAATTCCAACGTTATCTGGCATGAATGCTAGACCAAATGCCAGTTTCTTTGCCCAAGAAAGATTCCAGTGGGCAAAGCTACTGGTTTTCTTAGTCTCTGCCCAGAGCCAGCATCCCAATTTCATCTCTGGGTATGGAACACCCAACCAAGGAAGACATTTGCCTCGTGGCCCTTGATATTGCCAATCGCCTTGACCTGCATGGTTCCAGGATTCCAAATTCTCGAAAGATCCAACTACCCCAGTTGAGAACCAACCACCAGCTGAATTTCTTTTCAGAAATTATTTCAATTGCTTTTATAAATTTAACAGACATTGTGATGATAGGTTTCCACAGCACTCCTCCCACTCAGAAGAATGAAGATCCTTTCACTAGACCATGAGGATATGATATGCATCTGGAACAGCAGCTTAACACGCGCTTCGAATCCCTTCCTTGCAACTACAACAACAACAAACAGTTGACATTTATAGAATGTTTCCTATTTGCCTGGCATTTTCTAATATTTATTTTATTTGGTCCTCCCTACGATCCTGGGGGGAAGGGGGTAAGTGATATTATTATCCCTATTCTACAGATGAGGAAACTGAGAGATCACATGCTTTGCTAGGGCTCAAACAGCTAGTTAGCATCTGAGCTGGGATTTGAACTCAAATCTTCATGACACTAGGCCCCGCACTCTATTCACTATACCATCTAGCTGCCCAATACAACCTTTATGTGATTGATTGCCTACAGGGCTCATTTCACATTTAAGTCAAACTGATACCCTAAAGGTAGACCTGAAGCATCCTGGGGACTGGGAAGTACCCTCTAATTCTGCCATGTAAGTCTAGCACTACATGTATGATAAATATTCATTGATAGGAGGAGTCACTTCTGACTCTTCTCTGTCCCTTGTCCAACACATACAATTATTTGCAAATCCCATTTCATTCAACCTCCTCTTATCTAAACTATTATAATAGCCTTCTAAATACTTGTCTTGCCTCCAGTCCATCCTTTCTGCAATCTGAACATGACTCTCTGTGGGGTGTTCATGATGCTCCCCCATGATGATGTCACAACTCTTCTCAAAAACCTTCGGCGGCTCCCCATTGCCTGCTGAGTAAAGCTCAACTTCCTGATCCTGGCCAAACCTAAAGTTATGTCATTTTACCTCCCTTCATGGATTCATGAGCTAAATAAATTACATTACTCTGTGCCCTCCCTCCTATTCTTATCCTGCCTGTTCCCATTTCAGTTGCTCTGCTCATCTCATCCCCCATGAGTTCAATAGCTCCCTTTGGTTTCCACCCATCTCCACCTTATACTGTCCCTTCTGAATCTGAAGGCTCATCTCTTCCATAACTCTTGCCATTACTCTCTCAAGCTAGTTAGTATCTTTTTTATTCCCTAATTTCTTTTAACAATTTTAAGTCTTTCCTTTGAACCATTGCATTCTGCCCTGTTAATTTCTGTGCATCTCATATTCATCACACTCACAACACACAAAGAGCTTGTTGTGTTTTTCAGTCCAGAACAATGATTTGCACATAGTAGGCACTTATAAAAGATTTGTCTGTTGGGAAAAAAACAGAAATAGGATGACCTCTCAGCCCAAAGCGTTCATGAATTCTGAGTAGGGATCATGTTCTCATTGCCCAGAAATGTAATACCCCTGGCCTGAGGGGGGCAATATTGTCATTGTCTGACATACCTTCAGCTGGGTGCTCAGGCTGAGCATGGATGAAGGTGGCATTTACAGTGTGTGAAGTGATAGAGCAGGCTGATTGGCCAAGCAGTCAGGCTGATCACCCTGACCCTATTTCACGGATGAAAGAAAACTAGATACATTTAGAACTGACAGAGTCTCCTTTGACTAAAGAAGCCATTTCCCAGAGCCCAGAACTAGCTGTTCACTGACTCTGGTATTGGAAGATGGAGACAGGCCATAGAGCCTCACTAGTGATCCTGTGTCTTCACCTGGCCTGTGAGTTGAGGGGTTTCTGTAGGAGGGAACAGAGAAAGCCAGTGGCCATTTCTCAAAGGATTTAGAGGCAGTCAGGAACAGATCAAAGGGGGCTTCCTGGCTGTGTTGTGGAAATGATAAGAGATAAAATGTTGGGAGGTGCTGACATGATGACCAATAACCTCTGTCTGACATTGTCTTTCTGCCCAGGGGTGAGCTGCCTACAGAAGGTGGAGCAGAGTCCTCAGTTCCTGAAGATTCAGGAAGGAAAGAGCACCACAATCAACTGTAGCTACACAGAAACTACTAATGAAGGGCTGCAGTGGTTCAGGCAGCAAGCTGGGAAAGGCCTCACCTCCCTCTTTTACATAACTTCAGGGGAGAAGCAGAATGGAAGGTTAAGTGCCATGATCAACAGGAAGGAGCGCCATAGCTCCCTGCACATCACTGGTGCCCAGCCTGAAGACTCAGCCACCTACCTCTGTGCTGTGGGGGCACAGTGATCCCCGGGCACCTGCAGGCTGTGCACAAACCCTAGAGATGAGACACAGACCCTTCCAGAGAGCACACTGTGATACCCTAAAAGCAAACCCAATGCTTATTTTCCTAGTACCTAGAAGCATTCTCATATCAGTTCCATCTTATGATTCTGGGATCAGACATTTTTCTACTGCTTCCCTGGCCTCTGCAGCTATCGGTAATACAATGTTATGGAACATAACCAGGTCAAGCAGTGATGCACCTATTAGCCTGTTAGAAATCACACCTCTCAATTACTCAGTCTAGCCTCACAGAATATGTTAGGGATCCATACGTAAGGACAGTGTTATAACATGTGACTGGCCTGCTAATACTAACTTCATGGAGACATTTCTTTGTTCTGATATAGATGTCTGTGCCCTACTTTCTATCCCACATGAACTTTCTCGCCTGATTCCATAAACCGCATCTGGCCTCTAAGTTCTAGATCAATCTGTATCTGACCTCCAATATATCCCAAATTACTAAAAACAGGAAACACTTCTCATATGTATTCTCTCAGCTCCCCCTTACCTCCTCATTTATGATCCTTTAATCTCAAAATTTGACATTTTTTGATAATTTTGTTCTTGATTTTTTGATTTACTGCCACAATTAGGTAAATAAAATAGCACAACACTTAGACAACCATGTAAAATTTTTCAAATGGCAAGCTACAGGGTCTGTTGCAACTTTCATGGACTCCCCATTCCCTCACATCTCTTCCTACCTTTTAGAAGAAGGGAAATGAATAGATTTGACAAACTGTAGAAGTGACTAGGATTTTCTCAGCAAGTGCTTTGAGGGAACAAAGGGGGAGGGAGCCACCAGCCCCACTTGGTCTCACCGTGGCTATTCTTCAGGACGTGCTCATCTTGCCAGGCTCAAAGCCTCTCCTCTCTGGTCTTCATCTGCTCCACCAATTCCTCTGACATTCAAAGCTCTTTATCAGCTGCTCCACCCTGATCAATCTTTCCATGATCCTTACATATTATACCCCTTCCCCAGATAGTATTCAATCCAGTGACACTAGACTCTTTTCTGTTTCTTGAACGAGATTCTCCTTCTTGTGGCTCTGGACATTTTCTCTGGCTATCCCCATTCCTGGAAGTCTCTCACTCCTCATTTCTACCTCCTGGCCCCCCTCTCTTCCTTTACATCCCAGACGAAATCCCGTTTTCCATGAACAACCTTCCCTGACTGCCCTTAATGCTAATGCCTTAACTCTGTTCATTATCTCCACTTTATCCTGCACATGCCTTGATCTTATATATTTGTTTGGGTGTTGTCTCTCTCGTTAGACTCCCCCCTTCAGCTCCAGAACTGTTTTTGCCTTTGTTTATAACCCCAGGGTTTAGCAAAGAGCTTGGCACAGAGTAGGCATTTAATAAATGTTTACTGACTGACTTGTGGTTGTTGTTCATCCTTCGCTCTTGAAGAGGACCAATGATATCACAAGGGTGACGTCCTCACTCATGTATGAATTGGAGTCAAGTGAGGTAGGGCTGCTCAAAATTGTCAGCCTCGCTCTCTCCTCTGGAGTCATCAAAGTCCAGTAGCAGGAAAGCAGTCAAGAAGACTGGTGATGACCTGGAATGCAGTAGATGACCTTGGCCTTTCTAAATTAAGGTCTTTCCCAGGCCTCAGTTTATCTGAGGCAATGCCCATTCAATGATTAAGGGCTAGTAAGAATTGAGACAAAAAAATGACCTAATTTACCATGGCAAAAATATCAATCTAATGGACATCACCATGGATATGGAGTCACAGGATACTGGACAGAATACCATCTCTGAGATATCACTACTCAATTTTAGTGTTTGTACTAAGCCTAGCTAGGACTCATTTTCCTCATCTATAAGAGATTAGAACAGATGGCTTTTGAGGTCCTTTCCAGCTCTAAATCTATGATCTTATCATCCTAAGATGTTCTCAAAAGCACCATCAGATTTTATGTCCTAAGAATAGCACTGGAAGTATTACTCTTTGCCCAAAATAGCCAGGAATCCTTCCTGTTAAATCTTTTCCCGTCACCCTAGAAATGTATAGTTAGTATGATTGGGGCAGGACTACCATGGGCAAGAATGTCTTCAGTTGGGGATCTGTGTCTGTGAATGAAACTATGTGCAATGTATCCCATAACAGATGCAGCTCCGATTGGCTGGGCAGACAGGCTGAGCACCATTGATGGTTCCTGACTCAATAAGAAAACTAAAACAATTAGATTTGAGAACAGCTCCTTTATGAGAGAGCAGCGGTCTATACTTCACATCTCAGATTTAAGTGCTTTTGGATCAAGGCAAGGGAGAGAATGGAGAAGTCTCTGGGGACCTCAACAATAATAGTGTGGCTCCTGCTAAACTGTGAGTTGGGGGGGGGTAGAAAAAACAGAGAGATCTATCATTCCCCCAAAATGTGGGAGTTTGAAAGGGAGCATTCCCTCAAAATCCTATATGGAAGAGGCAGAATCTCGATTAAAATCACACAGGGTTTCAGAACTATACTGTGGCGGCCAAGAGGAAAAGAAATTTTAATGGGATGCTACCTAATGACCAGTCTCCAGCGTCCAACACTGTCTTTCTGAATAGGGGTAAGCACTCGACAGAGGGTAGAATGGAGTCCTCGGTCCTTGAGTGTCCAGGAAGGAGAAAACATCATTGTCAACTGCACTTATTCAGATAGTACTTCCCAAGGCCTTCAGTGGTTCAGGCAAGATCCTGGGACAGGCCTGACCTTCGCATTTTACATGACTTCAGGGATGAAGACGGGAGGAAGGTTAAGATCCATGATTAGCAGGATATACCATCATAGCTCCCTGTGCATCACTGACTCCCAGCCTGGAGAGTCAGCCACCTACTTCTGTGGTGTGGAGGCACAGTGCTCCCCAGGCACCTGCTACCTGTGAATAAACCCACAGCTGAGGCTCTATCCACACTCCCCGGAAAAAAGAAATAAGGGGACCATCTCAGAACTTTTGATTTTTTTCTCCCAGCTTCTTCATCTTCTGGATCCACACGGGGCACATTTTAATTCCAGCTCTATCTTATGATTCCAAGATCAGGGTTTTGTTCTTTGCTCCCTGACCTTCTCCAGGTAGCTCATCCCTTCTGTGGAGCAGTAATAGAGAACCAGGGTGGTCTGAGGGACCAAGAGAAGTTCACACATTTTTAAAATTGCGTTGCTATTTTGTAATGCTTTCATTTCCTAATACAGTTATCCCTTCCATATCACAACTTTCCTCATCATGGTTTCAACGTATCGCAGGTCAGCATAAGAAATTAAATGGGAATTCTGGGGGAGTTTTGTGGAAGCTATAGATAACACACAAAGGCCAGCAGATGACACTGAGGCTATGACCAAATACTTACCCAAAATTTTATGATAAGGTGGTATAAATATCCCACAAAAGAAAAAGAAAAAATACAGATCTTCTCTGGTACAAAGGGAGAGCCAAACGATTTCACATGAATTTTCCAGATTGTGGGGGTGCCATGCTCCTAACCCCGACAATGTTAAAGGGCTATCTCTTTTTTTTTAAATTGCCCATCTGCCCTGGTATAAGACTTTTCCATATCAGCTGTTCTCCATACCAATGAAAGCAAAGATCTGGACACCAAAACAAAACACTAGAGGAAAACAAGAAGTCATTAAAAATATTGAAAGCTAAAGTTATCACGGTGGGTATTTTTTTAACTTCTGAAGAAAAGAAATCCCTACACTTCAGTGACATCATGATTGGAACTAAACCTTGAACTTCCTAGCTTCTTCTATTCTTAGACATCCTATTTGTTCTTGCCCTCAGAGTCACCCTGTCTCCATAGCTGTCTGGGAGGGATGCTAGACCAAAGTGCCAGGTTGCTGCCCAAAGCAGATGCAGGTGGACAAGGTTACTAACTAGTCTCCTTCCAGAATCACCATCCTGATCTTACCCCTGGATATGGAGTTTCCAACTTAGGAAAATATTTCTCTCTTGGCTTCAGAAATCTCCTAGTAGTTTGACCTGCATGATTATACGGCTCCAAATTCTTGAAAATTCCACTTTACACAGCTCAGGAACAGCAAATGTTCTTTTCCAGAAGCTATTTCAATTACCTTTTAAAATTTAGTGGACACTGTGATGACAAAGGTTTCCACAACACTTCTCCCACTCAGGAGAAGGCGGAGCTTTTTTCCACAGCATGAAAATACCCATTTGGAACAGGAATGTAATATGTACCCAGAATCCCTTTCACACACCAACATAAACTCTTCACCCCTGATTGCCCGCAGGACTCATTTCACATTTAAAAAAAACCGACTTCTTCATGCTAGACCTGAAGCATCATGAGGTCAGGGGAGTACCCTCTAGCTTTGCCACGTAGGTGTGCACCCTATGCACGCTAAATGTTCAGTGATAGGGTCATTTTTGACTTCCCTGGCCCTTGGCCCCCCACATACAATTAATTACTTGTAAGGTCTACTTCCCTTTATCTCTTTTTATCTAAACTATTATAATAGCCTTCTAAATATTGTCCTGCCCCCAGTCTACCTCTTCTGCAATATGCTTTCAATACCACTATCTGTGAGAGCTTTATAATGCACCACCATGATGATGTCACAACTCTTCTCCAAAACCTTCCATGGCCCCCTATTGCCTACTTAGTAAAACTTAAACTCCTGATCCCAGCATTCAAGGTCCTCCACAAACAAGCCCTAACCTATTGGTTTTTACTATTGTCACTTTACTCCCTTTCATTTTGTCATGATCTAATAAACCAAGCTACCCTATGCCCTCCCTCCCATTCTCATCCTGTAGGTTCTCATTTTCAAGTCCTTTGCTCATCATATCATGCCCCCATGGATACAGAAACACCTTCAGTTTTCTGTTCATCTCCATATGAGGATGTCCCTCCCTAGCTTCAAGGGCCATATTTTTCATAATACCTGCCCTGATTCTCCTAAACTAATTATTATCTTTCTCTTCTCAAATTTCTCTTATCAATTTGTTTGGTCTTTAATTTGCCCCTTTGGCACCTTGTGGCACAGTGGATATAGTGCTGAGCCTAGAATCAGGAAGAACTGCATTCCAGTCTCTTCACAGACACTTACTGTCTGTATGAACCTAAGCAAGTCACTTCATCTTTGTTTGCCTCAGTTTCCACAAATGTCAAATAAGAATAATAATAGTACCTACCTCACAGGTTACCATGAGGATCAAATGAGATATTTGAACAAAGCATTTAGTGCAGTTCCTGGCACACAGTGGGTGCTATACTTCCTTCCCCTATTACATTCTACTTTGCATCATATTCATTTCTTTACATCTCATATTCACCACATCCCCAGCAGACACATGGCTTATTGTGCATTTCAACCTGACCCAGTGCTTTGCACATAGTAGGTACTTATAAAAGATTTGTTCATTGAAAGAAAGAAGAGAAACATGATGACCTCTCCCTGGAGTGTTTCTGAATTCTGAAAAGCCTCATTTTCTCATCACTCCACAAATATTCTATTCATGGCCTGAGGGGGGCAATGTTACCATTGTCTGACATACCTTCAGGGGAGTACCCTGGCTGAGCATCCACAAAATATCACTGCTTACAGTGTGTGAGATGACAGACGAGGCTGTGATTGGCTGAGTAGTCAGGTTGAAAACCCCTCTCTCTGTTTCATAGAGCAAAAAAAAAAAGTCATAAGTTAAAATTGGGATCAACTCCTTTGACTTGAGAGCCAATTTTCCATAACCCAAAACTGCTTGTTCATTGATCTTAACAGGAGAAGAATGGAAATGCCCCATAGAGTCTCACTGCTGATCCTGTGTCTTCACTTGCCCTGTGAGTTGAGGGGTTTCTGTAGATGGGAACAGAGAAAGCCAGAGGCCATTTCTCAAAGGACTGAGAGGCAGTCAGGGATTGTGGCAATGATCTAAAATGATGGGAGATGTTGACCTGATGACCAATGACCTCTGTCTGACACTGTCTTTCTGCCCAGGGGTGAGCTGCCTACAGAAGGTGGAGCAGAGTCCTCAGTCCCTGAAGATACAGGAGGGAGAGAGCACCACAATCAACTGCAGCTACACAGAAGCTACTAACCAAGGGCTGCAGTGGTTCAGGCAGGATCCCGGGAAAGGCCTCACCTCCCTATTATACATAACTTCAGAGGAGAGGCAGAGTGGAAGGTTAAGAGCCATGATCAGCAGGAAGGAGCGCCATAGCTCTCTGCAAGTCACTGCCGCCCAGCCTGAAGACTCAGCCACCTACCTCTGTGCTGTGGGGGCACAGTGATTCCCAGGCACCTACTGGCTGTGCACAAACCTTATAGCTGAGACAGCAGCCACAAGGAGCAGTTGATCACACCCTGGATGCATCTTTAGGCACTCATCTTTCCTGGTTCACATTACAAGCCTCCTTATTCTAACCCCAGCTTAAGATTTTGACATCAATCAATCAAGTACTTATTAAACACTATGTTCCAAGCACTCTTCTAAATGAGGGAAAAACAAAGAAAAAGCAAAAATAGGCCCTGCCCTCAAGGAGCCTATATTCTAAAGAATCAGAGGTCTGTCTAACATTAACTACCTGACTCTCTGTACCCTTCAGTGCTCAGAAGCTTTAGAACCAAACCGGGTCAGACTGATACATGCCCGGAGGTCTGGGAGAGGTCCCAGGCCCTCAATTCAGCCTCACAAGGAGGCAGTCATCATTGATGAGGGTTATGTACCATTGGGGTTCCCTGTGCCCTACTCGCAGCCTCCTTTGAGCTCCCTCAGCTTGGCCTGCCTAGTCCTTTTCATATTCATCATATAGGTGTTTCTGGCTATTCCTACTATCGCCTCCACACCCTACACACAGGCTGCTGTCTTAAATTGTAAATCCTTAAATCCTTGCTTGCTGCCTCTAAGAGTTTTTAACTATTCAAGTGTTTTTGTTAATTATTGCTAGTGGATAATTCATAAAAAAGGCCAATGGCATTCTCGAATGCAAAAGATAGATCATGGGAACTTCCTGATGCTTGCATACCCTTAGAAGAGTGGGTGCTCCCAATAGGCAGCTATCAACTCTGATTGGCTAACAATTAATGAGAGGTGGACCTATTCTAATGAGGGGCTGGGGGACAGTGACCTTGATCACTTTTTCTCAGAGACTACTCTCAGCCTCCCAGCAATCTAGACAAAGGATCTACTTCCCATTTGAGCCTTCCTGAGTAGAACACAATGGGCCAGAATTCATTTTAGATTAATTTCTTTGTAAGGTTTTCTACTTGGGTGGGGTCCCCTGCCCAGGATCAAAAAGCTCTTACCCAGGGGATTTGGGCAATCTCATCCCTCAACAATGCCCTTCAGAGACTGAACAACCTACAGGTTTTTGGTTTCTGAATAAAAAAATAGGAAGGGAAAAATCCTGGTCCTAATTCAATAATTGATTATTAATGTAAGAAAGAAATTATATTTATCTCACTAGGTTACAGAGAGTCTGTGAATTTGGACAGAAAAAAAATATACCTTTATTTCCATCAACCTTTGGTTTCCTTTGTAACTCACTGTATTTTATTTTATGAATTTAAATACATTATTCTATAAATATATTTAAATTAAATATGATATAAATATATTATTCTAAGGTATTATATTATCATTCTAAGTAGGCTTCACCAGACTGCCACAGGGATCCATCACACACACACACACACACACACACACACACACACACACATACACACACACTCACAAAGGTTAAGAATCCCTAGTCTAATGGAATTAAAATAGACTCATAGCCAAGAACAAAAATTCTTGCTCCCAAGCCTCCTCTCATGTATTAAACCAAGCTGACATCTTCATACTAGAAAGGAAACCTGTGCATCAGATGAATATTACTTCTCTATTTTCCCCACTAAAGTCTGGTACCCAGTGTATGCTGTGATACCTCAAAATAAATACTCCATAATAGAAGTACCCAGCAGCCCTGAATTCTAATCAGCTAACATTGTGTCAGATCTTGGCCCCCTTACCAGCTGTGTGATGTCATGGGCATATCAAACACCTAATCTAGGATTCATTTTCTCATTTGCAAAATAAGAAGGTTGGATAATATGTCCTCCAAGGTTCCTTCAGTTTCTAAATCCTAAGAACAGTTATGAAAGAATCTCACTCTGAATATATTCTCAATACCCCAGAAATTCAATGCCTTGGGCGGGGTGGAGGGAGAGAAGGGAAAAGAAAGTCTGCATTTTTTTTAAATACCATAAAAACATCCTATTTCAAATTTTTGAAAAATGTTCCTAAAAATTTTTCCCCAGTGGAAAGAGGACCTCTCCTGACCTTGGACTAATATCTTCCACTTATAACAGTGAGGCGGACTTTCCAGGCCTCCTCTCATAAAGCCAAGATCCAACCCAGTGTCCTTGCCACTATAAAATACTTATATTACTAAATATTCATCTGATATTAGACATGCGATCCAGCGAATATAGAGAAGACATGTTCCTAACTTTAAGGAGACTCCTTTCTACCATAACAAAGTCATTTTGGCTTCATTAAGGGAGAGGAGGTCTGAAAAGTCCCTAGCCACAATGCACTCTGGGGAATCTGCTTATGGGTCTGTGTGCAGTATATAAAGTGATAGAGTCAGTTCTGATTAATTGGCCAGCCAAGCTAAAAATCTCTGATGTTTGCTGGAGCAGAAGGAGAGCTAAAAACATTTAGATATGAGGAAGAACTCTTTTATTGGAAAGGCACCAGGTTGTGACTTGTAAGGGGGTAGGAAATGGGCATGGAGGGGGGAGTGTAAAGAGGACCACATTCCCCAGCATGCTGAGGGGGAGAAACAGATGTTGGGTATGGCTCACTTGGGGTTTTTTGACTATGTTGTGGAAGTTACAAAAGCTTAAAGAAGATACAGAATTGATGACAAAGCTCCCATGTCTGGCATTGCCTTTCTACACAGGAATGAGCAGCCAACAGAAGGTGGAACAAGGTCCTCAGTCCCTGAGGGTCCAGGAAGAAGACACATCACTACCAACTGTGCTTGACTCAGAAAGCAACTTCCAAGGGTTGCAGGCAGGATCCCTGGAAAGGCTTCATCCTCCTCAGATCCCTGAGGATCTGACTTTTCTACTTGTATTTGCTGTGCTTTGCATGCAGTAGGTGCTTAATAAATACTTTATGAATTCATTCATCCCCTTGTTTTATATGGTTTTCAGAGGGGAATTATAAAGGAAGATTGAAATCCATGATCTTCTGTTACTTGCACATTACTGGCTCCCAGGGGGGAGATTCAAATCCCTACGTAGATGCCATGACAACACAGTGTTCCCACAGCCTTGAAGCTTCTAACCAAATGGTGTGGTTGTTGTTTCAGTCAATCAATAGACTTTTATTAAATGCCTACTATGTGTAAGGCATTGTGCTGAGCTCTGGGGATATAAATTTAAACCTAAGACTATCCCTGACCTTAAGGCATTTATACCCTTCTATGGGAACACTACATTTTCACAGATAAAGAAATGCAGGGGATAGGCACAATTTTTACAATGCTTTAAAGATTTTCAAGGTGATATATTGAGAGAGAGAGAGAGAGAAATACATATGTAATACATATATATCATCTCATTTAATCCTCATGACAACCTTATAAAGTAGGTGCTATTAATATAACCATTATGCAGATGAGCAAATTGAGGCTAGAAGAGTTTAGTGACTTGTCCAGTATCACACAGCTAGTAAGTATCTGAAACAGAATTACAAATTAAGTTGTCTTCCTTACTTGATTTTCAACACTTCATACACAATACCACCTTGGAGTTTGATGTAATCCACAGAGAGCTGAGAAGCTAGGTGGCATAGTGAATAGAGTGCCAGGTCTGGAGTCAGGAAGATCTGAGTTCAAGTTTGACCTCAGTCACGTGCTAGCTGTGTGACCGTGAGCAAGGCACTTAACCCTGTTTGCCTCAGTTTCTTCATCTGTAAAATGAGCTAGAGAAGGAAATGGGAAACCACTCCAGTATCTTTGCCAAGAAAACCCCAAATGGGGTCACAGAGAATCAGACACAACCAAAACAACTGAACAACAATAGAGAGCTGGACTGAAAGCCAGAGAGACTTGGATTCAAGTCCTGCCTCTGGTACCTACTGGCTGTGTGACCATAGGCAAGTTACTCTCTGTGCTCTCTGCAACTCTGTAAGACTACAAGTTGAAGATAAAGTCACCTAAGAATTTCCTATAATGCTGAAATCATGGGTCCAGTCCCTGGGTCTTTATATAAAATACATTCAGAATGATTTGGAAAGAAGAGTAGTAATTAGTGAGGAAATAAGAGGGGAAATGCCTCTTGGAGGTGGTGGCATTTGAGTTGAGTTTTAATGAGAGGTAAGGGCAGAGGTGAAAAGAATGAAGGAAATATGAAGGAAGGAGATAGAACTTTGTGCTTGAGGAGCAACAGGTAGACCAGCTGGGTTGGAGAGGTCTAAGGGGCACCTAATGACATCTCAAGGGCAGCTACGTGACGCCACAGTGCATAGAAGACTCATCTTCATGTGTTCAAATCCAACCTCAAACATTTACTAGACATTGTGACCCTGGGCAAATCATCTAACCCTGTTTGTCTTAATTTCCTCACTTGTAGAATGAGCTGGAGAAGGAAATGTCAAACCATTCCAAGTACCTTTGCCTAGAAAACCCCAAATACGGTCATTTAGATCCGGACACAACTGAAAAGTGTCTAAACAATACCAATGACATCTCAAGAGCATTTCCCCACACTCATATTTGCAGGTTCACATTCTCAGTCTAGTTTCAGGTTGGGAGTGTGAAACTAGATCTTTGGTTCTTCCTTTTGTCTCTTCCTGAGACACTAACACCTACTAAAATTATAGCATAAAACCAGAGAACCCTGAGAAGGCAACCCTGGAAATGGTACCCCTCAACAACTTTAATCAGACTCAGATCTCCTGCTTTCATCCTCAATTCCTGCCATTCAATCATCCCACAGAAAGGTTTTAGCTTTACCCTTAGTTTGTTATCTCTGAAACAAGCCTTCCCTTAGTTCTTCTAAAGGCTGTATTGTTAGTAACAATAAATAAACGTAAAGGACTTTGAAATGCCCAGCAAAAGGAAAAATATATTAAAGATATTCAAGAAATCTCAGAAGTGTAGAAGGAAGGGGGCAGAGTTAAAATGGTAGATGGCAGGAAGAAGTATGGTGAGTTCCCCTTCCCCCGCAAAAAAAAAAAAATCAACTCCAAATATATAGAAACCAGACAGAATCCTGATAGAGAAATCCATAGTGATTCATTTTATCAGCATTGGTTGGAGTAGGGAAACAGATAAAGTGGACTGTGGATACTAGGGATGATTTTCTGGCCAGGAGCATGTTGCAGAGCACTCCAGGACTGGGAAAGGCTTTGCACAGGGCAAGATGAGATCCCATACCCATCCTGGAGTGCCACAACCCCCGTACAGAGTGAGGGAACAGGTGCCAACTGGCAGCTTTGTCATCCACTAACTAATCCGGGGTCACAGATTCAGGATAGACTAAGGAGAGGACCTGTGTCTAGGGATAGCATTCCAGAATAAGAAGTGGTTGCAGACCCTAGGCTGTACATTGAATAAGAAGCAAATTCAGAAGCAAAGAGGTGTCACATGGCTTTGACCCTAGGAGCTGGGTGGAGTGGAGGCTCAGTTCAAGCCCACAGCCCAGTCTTAATCCTGAAGAGGAATAACCAGGGCAAAAATCTCATACCAAAAGGGAGGCCAGTTCTATCACTGAACCAGCAGAGCCTCCCAGCTGAAAGAGCTGAGTCCAGTGGCTGTTGAATATTGCTCAGACCCAAACTTGAGTCCAACTTGCAGAGCTCAAACCAGAGAGACACCAATCAGACTTTGCCCTAGATTATGCCACTTTGGAAGCACTGAAAGCTTAAGATCCCTAGCCTGAGCTATCCCTAACATTCCACAATAACACAACATATAATACCCCCAAGAAAGCAGCAATAGAACCAGCCCAGACCTTCCCTCCAGGAGTGTGCAGAGCCTGGCCCTAACAAGTCCAAAGTGAGGACGTAGTCTGTAAGTATAAGCAAACAACAAAGAATCCCACCATAAAAATCTATTATGATGACAGGGAAGCTCAAGACACAAACCTGGAAGAAAAAGATGACTTAAAAACATCTACCAGCAAAACTTCAAAGAAAAACACTTGGGCACAAGTTAAACTAGAATTCCTGAGAGAGAGAAACAAGAGTCTTTCAAAAGAGTTTAAAATTTTTTATAAAGCAAATGAAAATTCTAGAGGAAAAAATGGGAAAGAAATGAGAGCTATGAAAGAAAGAATTGAAAAAAGAATTAATGGTTTGGCAGAAGGGATATGAAACTTTGCCTGGTCAACAACTTCCTGAAGCCAGTGGCTCCATGACATAACAAGAAATACTAAAAAAAAATCAAAAGACCAGGAAAAAAGAGAAGTAACTTTAAGGCATATCATAACAAAAAACAACTGACCTAGAAAACAAGTCAAGGAGAAAAATTTTATGGATCTCTAGAGTCTAGACATCATATTTCATGAATTCATAAAAGAAAGCTTCCCAGATCTCTTAGAACCAAAGGGCAAAGCAGAAATAGAAAGAACTATTTGTCACCTCTCGGAAAAAAGGCCAAAATGAAAATGCCCAAAAACATTGTAGCCAAAATCCAGAGCTTCCAGGTCAAAGAAAAAATACTGAAAGCCAGAAAGAAAGAATTCAAATACCAAGAAACAAGAGTCAAGATCACACATGATTTGGCAGCCAACACAATGAACGAGCAGAGAGCTTAAAATGCAATATTCCAGAAGGCAAAAGATATAGACTTAATCAGTCAAGAACAGCTTAACCAACAAAACTAAGCATGATCTTACAGGGTGAAAAATAGACCTTTAATGAAATAGAGGACTTCCAAGTATTCCTGATAAAAAGACCAGAGCTACAAAAAGTTTTGAAGTTCAGACACAGGAGTGAAGAGAATAAAAAGGTAAACATGAATGAACAATCACAAAGGACTAAACAAGCATAAACTGCTTACACTCATATATGAGGATATGATACATACATGTACCACCTCTGAACCCTATTATCATCAGAGGTTGTAGAAGGAGCTTACTTAGACAGAAGGTCTAGAAGCAGTTCTACTATGTCTTGGTGATCTTAAAAGAATGGAAGAGGAATACACCAGGTGGGGAAGGGAAGGGAAGGCTAAGGGAAATTATCTCGCATCATCAGGGTGTTCACATGAAAACTTTTTACAGACACACATGGAGTTAGGTACAGAAAAATGTTTCATTCAACAAGAAAATACAAGGCAAAGTGGAGAAGGGAGAGGGAATTAAAGGAAGGGAGTTATAGAGGGAAAGAAGGAGAAAATAAGCATTGAATGGAACCTATTGTGTACCAGATATAATGCTAAGATCTTTACAAATATTCTCTTACTTAACAACCTTGGGAGGTAGGTGCTTTTATAATCATCATTTTACAGTTGAGGAAACTGAGGCAAACTGAGGTTAAGTGACTTGACCAGGTTTGCATTGCTAGCAAGTGTTTGAAGTCAGAGTTAGGGTAGATTATGAGAGGAATCAATCTTAAGCAAAAGAAACTCTAAGGATTTACAAAAAAAAAAAAAAGTTTAACATTCTCTTTGAGCTATAAATATGCTTCCTACTTGCTCCCATGTCCCTTCTGGACATCTGGGTGGTGCTGGCCCTTTTAAGTTCTACCCTCTGACCAGTTAGAATCTACAGAAAATGTTCTTCCCCACCAAAAAAAATCAATTGTATTTATGGGGTAAATATGTTGGGGGGAGGGGGGAAGGAGAGTTTCTGCAGTCTTGCCTCAAGTAGTGAAGCAAGACCTTTCCAGGGCCATAGGTGACCTTTTCTTTTGCACAGGCAACTAAAAATCACCCCAAATCCACTGTGGTCAGGGAACATAAGATCTCCAATCGTATACCCTCAAGACTACCCTTCATATAGGAAGCCAAACTATTTCATAGCATCATAGGATTACAGATGTAAGGCTAAAGCAGACTTCAGAGACCATCTAGTGACAAGTCTCACATTTTATAGATGAGGAAATTACTAAGATCTGAAGTGGCCTGCTAGAATGGAAGAACCCAGAGGGCAGGAAAAGGTTTTTACTATGTTTTCCACAAAGGTCTAAGTTCTTCACACAAACTAGGGAATCTAAATATTCAATGACAGAAAGAATAGTGAGGCCAGGCACAGTGGTGCACACCTGTAATCCCAGCTAGCAGGGAGGCTGAGACCAGTGGATCTCTTGAACTCCAGAGATCTGAGATGCAGTGGGTTATGCCAACTTGGAGCACACAAAAGGTTCATCACTTATATGGTAAACCTTGACGAGAAGAGGGACACCAGGCTCCCTAAAAGAGGGAGAACCAGCGTTGATCAGAGTGGAATAAGACCCAGGAGTAGCCCTCAGATTTCTAGCCTGGGAGAATCAGTCTTTTTTTTTTAAAGAATCATTATTTAAAAAAAAAAAAGGAAGAAAGAAAATATGGTGACAAAGGAATCTCTTCCAAAAAATTCAGAACTTGCCCTCCATTGCCCCAGCAATTTTATCTACGGCCTGAAGGGGGCAGTGTTACCTTAAATAGAGATGCCTCCATCTGAAAGTCCATGTTAGTTATCTCTAAATAGGACTGTGCACTGTGTATTGAGCATTCTCTGTTTTTGCTGCAACCAAAAAGAACTACAGACATTTAGAATTAAAAAAGGCCTAGGTCGTAGGACTCCGGCAGAAGGAAGAATGGAAAACTCCTGGCTGGCCTCATTACTAATGCTCTGTCTTCACTTGGGCTGTGAGTTGGGGGTTTCTGAAGCTGGGAGGAGGGAAATGGACATGGGGTTTCTTGGCTCTGTTGTAGAAGTAAAGATAATATTGAAGGAGATGAGGGCTTCATGATGGAACTCCCATGTTTGACATTATCTTTCTACCTAGGGGTGAGCTGCCAACAGAAGGTGGCACAGAGTCCTCCATCCCTGAGTGTCCAAGAAGGAGAGAACATCACTATCAACTGTACTTATTCAGAGAGCAATGCCGAAGGCTTTCAGTGGTACAGGCAGGATCCTGGGAAGGGCCCCATCTTCCTATTTTACATGACTTCAGGGAAGAAGCAAACAGGAAGATTCGGATCTACATCTAACTTGAAGGAAAGTCACAGCTCCCTACATATCACTGCCTCCCAGCTTGGAGATTCAGCCACCTACCTGTGTGCCGTGGACCCACAGTGATCCCCAGGCACCTGCAGCCTGTGCAAAAACCCTGCGGTTGAATCCCTACCTGTACTCATTGGCAGGGGCCACATGATGCACGTTGAAAGAATTTACACAGGCTCACATTAGGAACACTATTATCTTGGCTACAGTTTATTATATTATATCATATCAGATCAGATCATATTATATTGCATTGCATTATATTATTTATATTATTCATATTATATCATATCATATTATATTATCAGTTATTCAATTCCTATTTTTAACCATTCCTCAAGTCCTCTGTCAGTCAACAAGCATTTATTAACATTTAAAATGTGTCAGGTACTTTATCAAGCACTGGATACAAAGAAAGAAAAAAACATGGTCTCTGCCATCAAGGAGGTCAGATATTAATGGGAGAGATGGGATGCCAATATTTATGAACATATAATCTGTTTATATATGCATATATATATAGCATGTACATGTATATGTGGTATAAATGGGAGATAATATCAGAGGTAAGGGGGGAGCAATAAGGGAGGGGGAAGTTCCAGAAAGACCTCCTGCCAAAATGAGGTTGAGCTTAGTCTTAAAGGAATCCAGGGACGACAGGAAGTGGAAGTGAGGAGGAAGAGCATTCCAGGCACAGCAGATGACCAGTGCAGAGGCATAGGGAGATGAAGAGCTTGGAGATGGGCTTTGAGGAACAGCAGGCAAACCAGTGTAGCCAGATCAAAAAGTGAATGGAGGGAAGTAAAGTGTGGGAAAACTGGAAAAGTAGAACGACAATAGGTTGTAAAGGGCTTTAAAGGCCAACCAGAGGATATTATTTGATCCTGGAGTTAATATGGAGCCACTGACATTTATTATGTGGGAGCAGGGGTGACATGGTCAGGCCTGTGAGGCTAGTCAGATGAATCCCCTAATCCCTAAAGAGAGGAGGTGAAATCTGTGTGGAAAAAAGGCAGGGATGCCTGATAAGTCTATAGACACAACCACTGAATACCGCCCCCCCCTAAAAAAAATGGACAACTTTGTGGAACAAGCTTACCAAGGTCACCTCTGATTGTTGAATTAAAAGTTGCCTGGAATCTGCTTACCCTACTTTGGTGCATTTGTGAAGCTCCCTTTCTTTGATCTTAAGTATAAACCAGTATTGTCAGCTAAGTGGTGTAGAGGATAGAGCACCGGGCCTAGAGTCAGTAAGACTCATCTTCCTGAGTTCAAATATGGCCTCAGATACTTACTAGCTGTGTGACCCTGGCAAGTCACTTAATCCTATTTGCCTCAATTTCCTCATCTGTTAAAATGAGTTGAAGAAGGAAATGTCAAATCACCCCAGTACCTTTGCCAAGAGAACCCCAAATGGGGTCACAAAGAGTTGGACAGGACTGAACAACAACGGTAAACCAGCATAATCTCCAAGGTTTGGAGACCACTCAATCAGTCTGAAACCCTGGGAGAGACAACCTAGCTGGACTTGTTATGTATATTACATATGCTACAGTGGAAAAATTGGCTAGATTTAGAATCAGAGGGTCAAGGTTCAAATCCTGGATGTATTCCTTACTACTATGTGACCTTAATAAATTACCTCAACCCTCTGGGTCTCAGTTTTCTCATCTGTTAAAAGAGTGATTAAAGGACTCTGAGGTCTCTTCTAGCTCTACATCTAAGATCTAGATGGCGATGCCAGGAGCCAGTATAAGAATGATGTTGAATAGCAGAGTAAAAATTAAGTACTTTGTAAGCATGAGCTGTATTTCTTTTCTTTAAATCTGAATGGATATATACATCTGGTGATGAGGTGAACATTTAAGAAAGAGAATCAGTCTCACTGGGAATGTTCAAAGGCAAAAGCAAGGATCAAATTAAGCTCAATTAATTCCAGGTTGGATAGGTCCCTGGACCACATTTTAGCCCAGATAAATTTGGCAGCACTGGGAAGCAGATATCTTCAAGGTACAGAAATAAGGAATGGAATGATAGCAGGAAGTGATCACTTAAGATGACCAGGACCAGGACCAGATCTAGGTAGAGACAGAGGTAACTGTTGGGGTATCCAAAGCCTAGATAGTTCTGGACAGGAGCACACAGAAGAATACATATCCATGGTACCAGGCAAGCGTGAAAATAAAGTGGAGGTGGCTTTCTGTTGTGAATAGGACAGGACTCCCTTGGCTCAAAACTGATTCATTCTTTGATAAAAGGGGTACCTCTTCTGTCTCTCATATCTGATATTATAGAAATCAAAGGAAAATTATGGTGCCTTAATAGTCAATCCTTTCTATATGTCATTATCTTTATGAATAAGACAAGGTGAAACAAGGTCCTCAGGTTCTAATCAGCCAGGAGTAGTCTTTACTCTGAACTTGTTATAAATACAGTTATTTCCAATTGCTCCAGTGGTTCAGGCAGGATCCTGGCAAAGGTCTTGTCTTCCTTATATTAATTCATTCAAATGAAGGAAAGAAATTTCATGGATGATTCATAGGCTTATTATAAAAGCAGTGGATATTTCTCCTTGCCTATCACGACTTTGGAGCCCTGGGACTTAGCTACAGGCTTCTGTGTAGCAGGAACACAGTGTGCCCCAGGCACCTGCAGCCTGTGCACAAACCCTGCAGCCAAGGCTCCAGCCTCCCTCCCAGCCAGGGGAATCCATCAGGGTGCAGAGACACAGAGCATATGGCTTATCCATCTGCAAGGAGAAATTCACACAGCCATGGAAGAAGAACAGAAAAATCTGATTTTAAGAACATCCCTTGTTCCTACCATCATTTTGCAATCAAAGTAGAACTTGGAAGGATTAATGAGGTCTTCTTCTTTAGGAAACATAATTTCCAAAAGTTCAGAAAGAACGAAAATAGTTAACAGTTCCATGTACTTCAGGGTCATAAGATTTCAAGCTAGAAGGAACTGCAGTATAATTAACTCATTTTACAGCTGAAAAAACTGTGACCCAGAGAATTTAGTGGCTTGCCCGGTCCTGCACAGCTAGAGTAGAACAGAGTCAGAAACACACCCAGTTTTTTGGCCTCCAGCTGTTCTCTCCATCACATAACACTACTTCCTAAACAGAGTATGGTAGATGGAGGGAAATAAAGAGTAAATATTACAGGATGATCCTGTGACTAAGTAGTATAGATTTTCTCATTTTTCAAATGGAGATAATGAGATTCAAAGGGGAAAAAGTGACATGTTTACAGAGCTAGTACATTCCAGAGTTGTGAGTTCAGATCTCCCAGTCCAATACCCTTGCCAACACAGCACACTGTCTCAGCCTTCTCTGAAGAGGTTTGTGTACAGGTTGCAGGCTCTTGGGCACACCATGTACTTCTCTTCCTATATAACGTTGTCCCTCTTCATAAAAAGAATCACCAGAGTCTCTAAAGTGAAGACAGCACAAGACAGATAAGAGGCTCTCCAAAAATGAAATTCTGTCTGTGCAATTGAGAAGGATACCAATGAGCAAGAAAAGAGGATGGAATTTTTTTTTAAAAAAAAAAAAAGGTTACCAGTAATGTAACAGTACATTATTCCAAAGAGCTGAAACTTTAAAAAAAACTTTTATAAAAACTTTCATATAGCCAGGGAAAATATAATAGAGATGAGGAATAACATCAGAGAGGCTAACGACCAGACTGAACTAAGACTTGCTGAAACATGCTGAGGACCATACAAAGGACTTGTAAGGATATATTCAAAGCAAGAAGAATAAGACAGAGTATGAGAACTGTATTATTTTGACATGACCAACAGGAATTTATTTTACTTGACTATACTTATTTGTTACAAGGGGTTCACTTTGTTTTATTTTTCCAGTGAAGAAGGATGGGAGAGAGAAAAAAAACATTTTTTATTAATGAGGAAAACAAATTAATTTTTAAAATTAAAGTTAAAAATGAATAAGGCAGCAGAGATAGGCTCACTGCTTAGGAGTGATGGTGCAATTTGAGTACAAGAGAGAGGAAGTAGAAACTACTCGACTCCTATTTCAGTCTGGAAAACAAAGAACAAAGGCATAGTGAAGAGGAAAAGTCCAAGTTAGGTGAAAAATTAGCAAGAGAATGCATAGTTCCCAGAGAAGTTTATGTCTCAAGCTAACAAAGAAAAATGATCCACAGAAATACCAATATGGCAGAATGTGGAAAGGCAGTGGCTAATATGCCAGTCTATGACAATGCAACAAATAAGGGTGGGAGCATGATTAGCTCACTACTCACATAAAGGAATGCCACCTTGGGCAAAAAAATTGCACGTGGCAAAACATCCATTTGTGGACAACTATTGCTTGCATTTGTAGAGCATCCTCCTTGAATCCATGCTGACTTTCCCTACAGTAGACACTGTTCTGCCTCCTTCCTCACTCTTTGGATCTAGCATCTGGGTAAACTTCTCTGGCTCACTCTCCATTTCATGTTTGCCATTGTATCTCCCATGTATATCACCTGGCATGTAGTAATCTCTTAATAAAAGTTTGGTGAATTGGAATAGCAAAGAAAGGATTTAAACCCAGGTCCTTTGGTTCCAAATTCACCACTCTTTCTATTGCATCTGGATATTCTGAGTGTTGGGGAACATTTAGAAGGGAAGGTGATCACTCTCCCTGCTTAAAAATGATATGAAATTGAAATCCTCCTCATCCTTGAACAAGTTTTGTGAATAACTTCCCATAAATCCTTTATAAAGGATTCACCTGACATGGGAAGGCATTTTTCTGGGTCTTTAAATATTTTGTGGTATGATGAATACAGAGAAGCATAGGAAGACTTAAGTGAACTGATACCAAGTAAAGTACACAAAACCCGGAAAACAGCATGACCAATAGCTACCACAAGGTAAGTAGAAAGAAGAACAAAATCATCTTGTCTTGATACTATGCAAGTATAAAGGCCAACCTTAGTTCTAAGGAGGAGACATGAGAAAATATTTCCCCTCCCTGCCCCCCACTTCTTTGAGGAATAGGGGACTATGAGCACTACATATGAAATTAGACTTTTTGATGATTAGTTTTGCGGAACTCACCCCTTCTTTTCATTCTTTGTTATAAGGAATGGCTCTCTGAGAGAGTGAGAAGAATTGGATACATTAAGAAACATCGGGAATGTTTTAAAATATGATCAATAAAAATTTACTTTGAAAAATATTTCATGGATACCAACATAACTCTTTGCTATATCCTTCTTTATGTCTACGTAACTAGATCATATCCTTTCTAATTATACATTTTCAGGATACTTTTAATGCAATTTTGCATATTCAGTCATTTCTGACAATATAAGATAGCCTGGTTATCTTTTCCATATATCTTTCCACTGCCCTTTCTAATTTTTTTATTCACATGTTTAGTATTATCTTCAATCTGCAGTTTCTTTTCAGGAAACCTTTTAAACCATTGAGAGTTTAAACCACAAGAGATGTTTTAGTTAAAACTAGATTCTATAATGCTTAAGTCCATTTAACTGGGCCCATATGTGTAATATGTGACGATAGTATGTCACAATATGCTACAAGAAAATGAATGAGGATGTCACTATCAAGCCCCCAGCACCCATTCTTACTTCAGTGAGCAAAGTTATTGTGCTTTCTTCTCTTCTGGAGTCTCTGGTGATGGAATCATGTTTGTGAGGAAGGACTACAATACTGTGTAGGTGATGGTGATCATCTAACAAATGGACCAATACATAAATGAAATATAAGTGAAACTTAGTTTCTTATTTCATTTGAGTTTCACAACAATTCTGGGAGGCAGATGTTGTTATTATCATCCCCATTTGACAGTTGGCCAGGGTCACATAGCTAGGAAGTAGCAGAGAATGGACTTAAACTCAGACCTTCCTGGCTATCCAGGCCCAGCATTCCATCCATTACATAGATAGATTGCAATCTCCACCATGGAAGATTGGGAGTACCCACATCAATGAGATTATAGATCCATCAATGTATTAAAATTAACACCATGATAGCTAAAAATATAACAATTTCCAGGCTTCCTTCAGGAATGTATCCTAAGCTGCTAACAACAGCAATAGTGATCATTGAGAAGCTATTTGTACTTTAATAGCATCCCCAGATACTCTAGGATTCTATCAGTGTAGATGTTCCCAGCTAAGACACAGATCATAGCTCATCCATACCCGGCCATCTTGGAACTCCATTGTCCCTATCCTTTCATGAGTTCACCATAGGAGATCCACTCAATGAACTAGAATTCTTCCTTACTTTCTCCTAACAGTATGAGGATGCCAGGGGAACACATGGGTCAGCCAGCCGTAAGTTTCCAGTCCCTCTCACCATATGGCCAGATGACTTTTTTTCAATCATACCTTTCTTTTAAGATGATCTTTTTCTCAGTTATCTGCAATTCTTTGTTTATGTTTTACAGTCTGCTCACACCTATCATATGTCCCTCTATTGCCCTCTTAGTGATACTCAATTTTATTTTTCAGAGATTGTAGTGTCCCATGGCCCATGGTCATACAATAACACTGGTTTAACATTGCAACTGGTTGAATTTAAAAGATAAGCTATTGTTTCAGCAAGAAGTTCAAGGTCATTAAAGGAGCTCAGTGATTTCCCATCGGTGATCCAGTCTATCTCCTCCTCCTGTTTAATTCAGGATCAAATTCATTGCACATTTGTAGTATCTGTCCAAGGTAGTTATTTTGATGGATGAGCTCTAAGAGGACAACAAACAAGCAAAAGATGGAAAAGATACGCAAAAATTATTATTACAAACTCTTTTCACTACCAAGGAAAATGTAACTACCACACTACAACTTTAACATCACAGTTGTATATATGCTTAAAGAGGAAGTAGAAAAGGCATTCAAACAAAAAAGGGAGATGCAGTTATTTTTTTAAGTGCACATGAAACAAATATGTTCGAAAGTGACACAATTATGAAGTTATTGAGGCATCAATTCACAAGGTATCTGAAGGGGAATAAATACTAAAGGTATGGAAAAATTTTAGATATCACTCATACCAAAAAAGGTGAATGAGAAAACAGTTGCAGGTACCAACTATGTCTATTCCACATTATATAAAATTTTAATTAGAATAATGTACACATATATCAATACCTCATTAATGGTATTAGTACAGAACAGGTAAGCTTTTGCCTCTAATATTCCACAATAGATCACATCTTTATCATCACACAATTGTAAAGAAAATTGTAAAGAATAGACTCTACTGTGCTTATTGTTTGTTGACAAAAAGATTTTAATTTTATAGAATTTATCTTTTAAAAAGATCTCAGCAAAATTTAATCCAACCTATATCTGAAAAAAACTTTGTTAAAGAAATAAATAATGTTTTAAAATAACTTTCTCTTTCCTTTTTTTAAACAGTATCAGAAGCAGTATTTTAACCTCAGTCTGGTGAGATTTAAGTCTGAGTATAGCAGGACTAAAAATCCTGCTTTCTATCCACTGGATCTGCATTTGAATCCTACCTCAGATACTTATTAACTGTTTAATCTTAGACAAGTCACTGACCCTCTTCATACTGCAGTTTTCTTACTTTTTGAATGAGGGGAGTTGGGCTCAAGGTCCCTTTCAAATCTATGATCCTACAATATGGCTCCATTTTGATAGAAGAAAATGCTATATCAAAGAATTTCTTACAACAAAATGTCTTCTACACACACATTAAAATTATGCAAAATTCTTTGAAAAATAAAACAACAGAGACAACCTTGTTCAACAGTCCTCTGATCATTAATAACAGACAAGGCATAAAGCAAGGAGAGGTGTATGTTCACCCAAGACATTTACTTTGGAAAAGGATGTCATATAGATGGTGAGTTACACTTATGAGTAAATGACATTGTCCTGGTTGTATAAAGCCCCCACAGCTTCCTGGATGAAAGATGGAGTTTATATAACTGACATCTACATTTGGAAAGGACAAGAAATAATGTTATCTCCCCTGTGAACAATGGACAAGAGATAGGAATATTAGGAACATTACTTCAGCAATCTGATCCCAAGACATTACTGTTTCCATTTCTCTTAAACCATAGATGGTTCCTGATGGCTGAATTTGCATATGTATGTATATGAGGAATACAGTTTGCTTTTAATTTACCAGGCAACCACAATGAGAATCCCATTTTTTGAATAAAGCAGCTAGAAAAGTCTGCTTTAGGGGGCTGAATATTCCTCTTCAACATTTATGTCCTCAGCAAAACTGGACAAGGGGAATAATTGAGAAGTTCTCAAAAGCTTTATTAGTGATCCTGTGTTCACAGCTGTCATGAGTGTTAAGACTGTCTGCAGATAAAAACAGAGAGACCCAAGAGACATGCTTCATATGGCTTAATGGAAGCACTCAATATGGCTCATTTGGAATTTTCTATGGAGACTGTGAGAGGAAAAAATTAATTTTGAAGAGGTGACTCAGTAATCAATCTTCTATGTAGTCTGATATTGCCTTGATTTGGGGAGAAAAAAATTCAAGGGTTCTGAGGAATGCTAGATCAGATTCCTTGGAGTAAAATTCTACAGAGGAAGAAAGAGAGGGAGGGATGGGAAGCTCTCAAGAATGAAATTTGGAAGAAACAAAGAGAAACAATTCCAATGAACAGGAAAAGGAGAATTGTCTAAAGAGACTGATGTGGATGCACACAGAACTCATTAAGCAACATACATTTTTAAGATATGTATAGAAAATCAAAACAAGGGAAGGTAATGGAGGGTGGAAGAAAAAACATGTCATGGTACTGTAAGAATGGTGTCAGAAGTGCTAAAGCTCAAAATTAGCTGAGGCTGGAGAGGAAAACTTACAATAACAAAAAGAAAGAGGGTACAGCTATATTAAGAAAAAGAGGAGGAACAAAGAGAGGCTAGGACCATTGCTCAGAGTGGATGTGACAATGATTACAGACAATGGGAAAAAGCAGATCTATTCAATTCCTAATTTCATTTTTGCTTTGTCTTCCAAAAAGAATTATCACTAGCCTGGAAAGAGTGGGGGAAAACAGCTAAGAGGAAATTGAAATCAAAGCTAAGTAAGAGAACACCTAGCTGTCCTTGAGTTCAGGTCACCAGGTCAAAATGAACTACAATCCAAGGTAGTGAAAGAATATTTCATTTTTTGCATTTATCTCTTGTGATGGCTGAGCCACTGTCAGTGATGTTTGACAGACTGTGGAGAAAGGGAGAGGGTAGAAGAAGGGCAAATGTTCTGAGAGGGAGGGGGACAGTGAGAGAGAGACAGACAGAGACAGACAGAGACAGACAGAGATAGACAGAGACAGAGACAGAGATTCTCTAAACTATAGTCCAAGGAGTTGAGCTTCCATTCCTGGATAAATTCTATGCTGTATTCATAAAAGGATAGCTAGTGAACAACCAGAAAAGGAAGATGTGATAATGAAGAGCCTGAAAGGCTTTAGCAAGAATTAGATCTCTAGGCTTGGAGTCAGAAAGAATTAGACTCAAATACCTCAGATGCTGACTAGTTCTGAGACCCTGTGTCAGTCATTTAATGTCTCATAGCCTCAGTTTTCCCCATCTGTAAAATAGAGCTATAAATGGCAGTCATTCCACAGAGTTTTGTGGGCTAAAATGAGAGAGAGAGAGAGAGAGAGAGAGAGAGAGAGAGAGAGAGGTGATAGACAGATAGTGCTTTGCAATCCTTAAAATACCATATAAATGCTAACTATTATTATCATTTCATTTTTTGATAGTTACTAGACTGATACATCAGGAGATTACTGATGATATGGTTAACCTAGATTTTAGCAGGATATTTAACAAATTCTCTCATGTTATGAGGTATGAGGTAGACAATAACAGAATGGTTGGGTGAATTCAGAATCCTTCTCATGGCTAGACCAAAAGAACAGTCATTTATAGTTTGCCAACAACTAGGAAGGTTGGCAGTGGAATATCCCTGGGTCTGTGTTTGGTCCTGTCCTGTTTATCATTTATAACAATGACTTGAATGAAGGAATAGCTGATGAGTTTACCTTCAGATGGCGCAATGCTCAGCTAATATGTTGGATGAAAGAGTTAGAATCCAAAAGGATGTCGACAGATAGAATGGTGGTCTGAATCTTAGAATATTAAATTTAAAAGGCCTGAACATAAAGTCTTCAATCAAAAAAAAACTCACTCCATATAAGCATAAGATGGCTAGGCTGTGGCCTAGGTGTTTGTCTGAAAAAGACATGAGGGTTTTAGTGGATTGCAAGCTTTTATGAGCCAATAGTGTAATATGGGAGCAAATAAGAAAGCTCATGTGATCTTCAGCCAAATTGAGAAAGGACAGTGGCTGTGGTGAGAGAGATGCTCATCCTGCTGTAATCTACCCTGATCAAAGACTATCTGGAACGTTGTGCTCAGTTCTGGGTGCCATATTTTAGGAAGGACATTGGAGGCCTCTCAACTGTCGAGAGGAGGGCAACCTGGATAGTTAAGAGTTATCAGATGGTGAATGTACCATGTGATGGTCATTTGAAGAACCTAGGGATTTTTAGCCAGGAGAAGTAATAAGTAATGACATAAGTGGCACACAATCACTTTCTTCAAGTGTTCAAAGAGATACCACAGAAGGAAGGGCTCAGGTTGCTCTGCTTCTCCCCTGAGGACAGAGCAAGAAGCAAGAGGTGGAAGTGGCTGAGAGCCACCTTTAGACTTCATTGTAAGGACAAACTTCTTAAAAATTAGAGCTAACCATAAGAGGTATAGGCTGCCTCATGAGGTGCTTGGTTGCCCTTACTAGAAATCTTCACAGGTAAGCTGGATGACCACTTATATGGGGTTTGTTCTAGAGGAGATTCTTTTTAAGGTACAAGGCCAAAGAAGTCCTTTCTACCACCTAAATTCTATAAAAAAAAAGGTCCTATGCAGGAATTTTGCTTGGAAGTGTAGGTAGATCAGAAGTAGTTACAGAAGATATGTTTTTAAACTTAGGAAAAAGGGTCCTTTCAGTGGGGATTGTGGTATCTAAAAATGGGACAACACCTATATGTGGTTATAGAACTACCGAACCAAGATAGATAAGTGGTCCAAGGTATGATAGAACAGAGACCTCTTTTCCTGAGAATCTGAAAAGGAAGAGAGAGTCTCATTTTTTCACGGTATTCTGAATTCAGAGACATAATGAGAGAAATATTGAGGGCTCTAATCCATAAAGCCACCATACAGCTTCCCTCCCATGAGGGCCTCCTAGTCTGGAGTCTGGGGCACCTATCTCTGTACTGCAGGCATACAGTGTTCCCTAGGCACCCACAGCTCCAGGCACATTTTCTGTTGAGGGCCCCAGGAATGGAGAGACTTGATTGGACTTAATTCCCTGTCCTAAACACCTGCCAATTTTTATTCTCTGGCTCAAGACAATAGAAATTGCTGATGATTTGAACAAAAACATAACGAAGCTTTTTATGTAATGTTTTAGAACATAGACACATCTTCCGTTTTAATTAGAGACCAAATGCTTGAACATAATACCTGTCATCCTGAGTCATATCCAACCCAGGTTTCTATTTCTGACAATGAGACCAAAGGTAATTTTAAAGCATCCTATCTATTCTCTCCAAATTCAATGGGAAAGTGACTGAATTAGAAGACAGAGGACCTGGGTTCAAATCCCAGATCCAACCTTCTATCCCTGCATGACCTGGAACAATATGTTTAATTTCTCTGAGCCTCGGTTTCTTCATCTATATAAATGAGAGCATTGAACTTAGTGCCTATTAAAGTCCTCTTCAGCTCTAATCCCTAGGATCTTAGGATCCTACTGGATCCATATTCCTCTCATAAAAACTATCATAAGTCTAACTTCGATGAATTTATCTGAACCCTACTTGAACATGTATTTCAGTCTATTCTGCCCATAATGTAAGATCTCTTTTTATTTGTTGCAAATTTAACTCTATCAAACTTCAAAGGATGCCCTCTAGTGCCAGTATTTGGAGATTTATTGAGCAAATCTGTATTTACGTTTCCATTTCCCATCCAACAATCCGTGATTCTACAGCACAGTGCCTGGAATACGTAGTAGGTGTTTAATAAATCCTTTTTTGTTTGACCGATGTTTTTTTTACTTTTTTTCCAATAAAAAAAAGCCCTAATACTTTAGTTTGCTATCAGCTCATCACTCTCCAACCCCACACCCAATCCTCTTAAGAGCTCTAATCCTAGAATCATAGAGTTGAATCTTAGCAGTTTTCTAGTCTAACTCCAACCCAAAATCAACTGAGTTCAACAAACATTTATTAAACATTTATTGCCTATTATATGCAAGGCACTGGACTACTATAAATCCTTTCTACAATATCAGCAAAGGGTTATTGAGACTTCCTGTGAAGACATCAAAGAATGGGGAAGTCACTAACTCAAAAATCAGTCTATTAAATTGCTCTAGTTGGTTTTTTTTTACATTTAATTTTTATTTTATTTTTTCTCGATCACATATAAACAACCATTTTTAAGATTTTAAAATTTTTAGTTCCAAATTCTCTCCCTCCCTCCCCTTACCTCTTGATATAGATTATACATGTGCAGTCATGCAAAATATTTCCATGTTAACCATCTTACAAAAGAAAATGCAAACATAAAAACCATGATTAATAAAGAAAGCAAAAAAGTATGCTTCAATCTGCATTCAGAATCTATCCATTCTTTCTCTGAAGGTAGATAGTATTTTTCATCATAAGTCCTTCAGATTGTCTTGGATCATTGTATTTCTGAGAATAGCTAAGTTATTCCTAGTTGATCATTATATAATACTGCTGCTACTGCACACAACACTGGTTCTACTCATTTCACTTTGCATCAATTCATGTAAATTTTCCCAGGTTTTTCTGAAAGTATCCTGCTTGTCATTTCTTATAGCATAATAGCATTTATCAAAATCATATACCACAACTTGGTCAGCCATTCCCCAATTCATGGGTGTCCCCTTGATTTCCAATTCTTTGCTACCACAAAAAAAAAGAACTGCTATAAATATTTTGGCACATACAGACAGCTCTGGTTATTAAGAAGTTCTTCTTCATTGGGTCTGGAAAGACCTGGCATAGGGTCTTCAACTACATCTCCCTTCCTCCAGAGGAAGGAAAATACTGGGTACACAACACTATGAGTTGCCTTTGGTGAATGAGGGTAGGACATCTAAAATCTCAGAAATACAGTCTAGTAATAGAACCACAGTTTGCAATGGACGAAATAATACACATGTCCTTTTGATAAATCATAGCTTGAGTGTTAGTAGTCATTCTCCCTCTAGGATTAATGCTAGGGATTCCATTCTCTGAGAGAAAGAGAGAGATGCTTTCTGTCAGCCCTTTAGTAAGTTATTATCATCTAGTATTTATCCTTCCCCCTTTACAGATATGGCTCCTGCCCTAATTCCTGATTAATTAATTACCTTATTAATACCTAATAAGCCTGATTCAACTTGCTTTAAAAGAGACATAACTTCATTGCAACAGATAAAAAAGAGCCATAACTAGCTATATTTTCTTGCCCAGAGCAAGCAGTGTAAAATACAGGTGGCCTCAAGTCAACTTAAGACAAATTAAGTTGGGAAAGAGGGGGAGAAACCACAGGACAGGAAGTCACCATGACTTCGCAAGGCTACTGTGGGGGAAGCTCATGCTCTGAGGATTAGAACATGGGAATAAGAAAAGGGAGAGGGTGGGATCAAGCTGGGGAGGAGCCAAAGGGCAGCTACTAAGGAGAATAAAAATGTCATCTTGTATTTTTTTTAATTAACTAATTATTCTTGAGAACTTAACACTGTCTGTTTCTATGCTGTGCCCTTGGTCAAAGCCCTGATCACTCTCCCCTATTTGTAAGTTTGCATAGGAAACTTCCTCTCTTGGGTTAAAGAATTGCAGAGATTAAGTCCTGAGTTATGGATAGTGTGCAGCAGATTTCTTTATTTTTAATTCCCTTTATTCATTAACTCAGGGTTGGTCATATCCACATGAGCAAAGGTTAAAGGCTACAAGCAACTTAAATGCCTTCTCTAAACTGCAACATACATCACAAGTCGGCCCTCTAACATTTTCAAGGAAAGGAAAGTGATCTCTGCTTTTGTTTCTCTCTGTTTTTCCCATACTCCTGACCCTGTACATATTTTTTTTCTCTTTCAGTTGCTACCTACTTTTGTTTTAAAGAAAATCCCAATACCTCTATCACTTACCAGACTCTAATTTACACTTGCCTTCAATACTCATTTGTTTGACTATTGGTCTATAGACAATCTCTGTTCTGTTTCTCTCTGTGTCAGCTATAAACACAAAAGGCTATTATAGAGAAACTATGCATCTATTTAAGAAACAGAATCTAATGTAATGGAGAGAGGAACCTCCCCCCACTCCATCTTGTTGGCGTCATTTCCTGTAAGCAAGATGGACCATAGCTCTAGAACTTCTAGAACTCTAGAAATGAATTTGAAGGTCTTTTAGTCCAACCCTTTATATTTTAGAGGCTTAGGGACCTTAAATGACCTGCCCAATGTCACACATACAGTATCAATGAGGGGCTAGATTTGAACCCAAGTCCTCTGTAGCCAATGTCAGGACTCAACATATTGCCCCATCTGATCTTTCAATCCTCGGTAAAGTGCTGTTAAGCTCATACAATATGCCTGCCTGCTCTTCTAGCCCAGACCGCTATAGTTATATAGAACCAACACTGGCCTCCTCTTTCTTCCACTCAACGATTGTCATCCATCCCTCTGCCCTCTGTCACCCTTTCTGGGATCTTTTTCAAACCCCTTCCTATTTTTTTGTGGTGCACCAACCTGAATGCTATGTGGTACGTTAGATCTGCTGAATAAGGGTTTTTTAAGGATGGGATAATCCTGCCTATGTGGCTTTGGATTCCTTCCATCTGCTGCTGATTATGTCTGACATTTGTGGAGGAGGGAAGTGGGCTTTATGGCTCATACCAACATGTTGCGCTAGACACTGTAGGGAACCGTTGGTGTACAATGAATCCCCAGGTCTTTCCTGGTGAAACAGTAACCAGTTAGAGGAGAAAATTAGCTTGAAAGAATGCTTTGGGGCAAACAAGAGGAAGGTAGCCCTGGAATTCTCATAACCAGGAGTCTATAAGCAAAATCAGTTAATTTTCCAGACATGTCCTACTCTCCATGACCTCATCTGGGGTCTTCTTGGCAAAGATACTAAAATGGCTTGCCATTTCCTTCTTCAGTTCATTTTAAACATGAGGAAACTGAGGCAAACAGGGTTAAGTGACGTGCCCAGGGTCACACAGCTAGCAAGTATCTGAGGCCAGATGAGTCTTCCCAATGCTAGGCCTGTCACTCTATTCCTTGTGCCACCTAGCTGCCCAAGGCTACTGGTTAAAAAAAAAACACAAGGTCTAAGAAGTCTACATGAACTACATGGTTGGGCTGGTCTTGTCTTCTCTTCGCCCACTGGACCCAGAAAAGACAGCATTGGAAGATACGGCAAGATTGTCTCCCTGAGGAAAAGGCCAAAATGAAAATTATGCAAATAGTTTATTGCTTTGAGTTTCTTGCTGATAAGGGTCTCAAGTTCCAATTGGTCCCTGGACATACCTGGAGTGCTTGGTCTCAGGAAGTCTTTTGAAAGTACATGAACTGAAACTGACCACCATTGTCACCAAGACCATCATAGCTCCTGAGGCAAAGATAGATTACTGCACTCAGGTAATAAGCCCAACACTTTACTGGTCATCCCCACTCTAGTCATAATCATGACTAGCAGGCCCCACTATGGTAACTATGCCACACAAATAGCAGAAGCTGAGGCAGAGGCAGAAGCCTCAAAACAGAAGTCCCATCAGAAGCATACCCTTCCCAAGAAAAAAAATCTTGTAAAAACAGAGAGAAGGCTTCAAAATCCTGTCTAGCCCTTCTTTTTCTATGATGCATCATCTCATCTTGCCCCTCCCCCCACCATCTTTCTATCCCAGCCCCAAAAATCTCCCTGGCGCCTGCCATCACATAAGGATGCCCCTTTTCTACACATGTGCATCAAAGTTACTAGAGTCCATTTTGCAGTTACCCTTCCTCCCTCTGGATAATTTGGGATAGCTGTCATCGGTGGATCAACAAAACATCATTTCTACCAGTGAGGTCATTTTGCTTATGGGAGCAGATACTGTAGGGGCCTTAACGGGAATTTTGCTTCCATTCTTATCTTTCCAGTAGATATAATCTTTCATGATTCTCTTGGACCAAAATTTCTGGCTTTTCCCTTCACCACACCAACAGTATATTCTAATACCACATAACCAGTATTCAATCCTCAAAATGTTGTTACATTCTCTACCAAGCACAGGCTGGGGAGGGATGTAACAACAACTGTCTCAGCTTATTTTATTAGTTTGTAAATTTATGCTTTGGAGTTGTTTTACAGAACTCATTTCTTGACATAGAACCCTTCATTAAACCTCTCTAGTAACAAAGAAAAGCAATTGAGGAAAGAAGTCAGATAGATAGATAGATAGATAGATAGATAGATAGATAGATAGATAGATAATATAGATGTTTATTTATATATAAAACATTCTGAATCCATAGTTCTCTACTTCTACTGGGAGGGAAAACATTCTCACTGCTTCTTTTAAACCATTATCTATGCTTTCTAATTTCATGTCCTTGGCCCTGAGCTATAGTAAGAGGGTGGTGTGGTAGGAAATACACTGGATTTAAGAGTCAAGAGAGACTTGGGTTTGAGTCCTGTATCTGACTCTTAGCTGTGTGACCATGGCTGAACCACTTAAACTTTCCGACCCTCACTTTCTTCATCTATAAGATGAGGACAATGACATGTGTAATACCTACCTCACAGGTCATTGTAAGGCTCAAATGAGACAATGTGTGTAAAGTGCTTTGAAAAATATGAAGGGACTTGTGCTTAATAATATTAACTGACTTTTGAATAGCTCTTTACACATTACGTTATTTGTTCTTTCCTGGGCCTACCCTACTCATTTCAGCCATGAAGTTAATTTCACCTTTTGACCAGCCTAAGAAAATCTTTCCCTTTGATGAAGTTTCAGAAAAGATGCTTGGAGTACTTGTGGACCAGTCAAGGTCTTACAGGTGATTCCCCCAATTAAACTCTTTGAGAGTAAGGATTATTTTACTTTTCATATCTCTATCCCCTACATATAGCACAGAGTTTGGTGCCATGGCAGGCGCTTAATTAATGAGTATTAATTGGTTGATAATATGATGGTGTCTGTATTTTGGGTAACTAACGTGAATTAAAACTTTGCTTGCAACGACATTGGTAGATCAACAAAACAACACCATTTCCACCAGAGATTATTTTGCAGTAGCTTATAGGTGCAGAAGACATATGGGCCCACAGGAGGAATTTTGCTAAGTAAAACTGGGTATTGCTTTTTTTAAGTGGTGAGTGGGATTGATATGTTTTTAAAAAGTAATTCTGGCAAAGGTGCTACTCATTTTGGCCTCCAGTTGGGGCAATAGCCCATTGATGTCTAGAACTGCCATTCCCCATACCTATTTTCGGTACAAGTCCTGCTCCCTGCAGCTCACTCAGATGCCTAAATAGAAAGCTCTCTTGACACTGATTCTCAGGACAACCAGAAGCAGGAACAATTTAATAAGAATGAGACTCTTCCAAATGACTATTTCATTATGATAACCCAGGGAACTACAGGGCTGAATTTCTTTCTGCCTCCAGGTGAAATCCCCTGAACCACAGAATTTAAGAGTTGCAAGGGACCTCAGCATTCATCTACCCCAATCCATGTGTGATAGGAATCTCTACTCTAATATACCCAACAAGTACTCATCCAACCTTAGCCTGAAGACTTCCAATGAGGAAGCCCATTACAATTTTGGATAGAGCTAATCATTAGGAAGCTTTTCTTGATATCTAGTCTAACTTGACTTCTTTACAGCTTCCAACCATTGCTCCTGGTTCTGGGTCAAACAAAATAAATCTTTCCTCCACAAGACAACCCTTTTATACCCAAGCAAATCTATTATGTATAACTTGAGTCTTGTTTAAGATAAATATACTCAATTCTTTCAACTGATACTCATATGAACAGAGGAAATAAAGCCAGCTTCTTCTCCATCAGCCACAATCTCTGTGTTCATTTCAGTCTTTGTGACACTACTCTTATTGAATAACATTTCATTCTATCCCCATAATTCTATTTGGAATATGTTTTATAAAAATGTGTTCTCTTCCCAGATGAGTCTGTACCAACATCTCTGTGAGTGCCTTGGTTTATAGCTTTTACGGGAGTATAATCAGTGACTCAGCCTGGAGACTGGGCTGCCATCCCTGAAGTAGACCTACTAGGGCTGATATGCACCTATTCATATTCTGGGAATCTTTCTCTCTTCTGGTACATAAAGTACCCCTCCCCCAACAAAGGGCTCCAGCTTCTGGAATACTTAACAGAGAACAGCCTGACTCTCTGCAGCAGCAAAGATTTTGAAACTGAATTCAGCAAGAGTAAAATCTCCTCCCTTCAGAAAACCCTCCATCCAAAGGAGTTATTTGGCTATGTGCTTGTGTGCTTGCAGTAATACAGCATTTGGGTCCATTTGAGGCCTAAAAATATCCTTCTCTCCCCACCCCACCACCAGAAGCCAGTGCAGTACAGTGGAGATAGCACTGGATTTATTATCCTAGGACCCAGGTTCAAGACTCAGCTTACTATCTGTGTGAGCATGGCAAGCCACTTAACTGTGGAGCCTCATTTCATTATCTATAAAATAGATGATAAAATAGGGTTGAACTAGCTTTCCTGTAAGGTCCCTTCCATCTCTAAATCTATGATCCAATGATCTTATGAGATATTATAGGAAATAGCCTCTGTAGTTTCCATATGTGACCATAGAGGGATGCTGTGGGGGTCAATCAGCATTGTTTCCTATCCAATTAATCAAAACAATAAATAGTCCTTCATTTCCAGTAGCCCATGTACCCATCAGATAGAGAAGTAACCTATGCGGTAAGGAGCCCCTTCTTAAAATAATCTCACATTAGTGCATTGTAGTACCGGATTTATCTACCAACACTCCATTGGGTTAAGTTATCAAAGATCCTTGTTAAAACACAAGCGTAAAAAAAAAAAAAAAAACAAGCGTGTCAACTTGGTTGATAAACAAATGAAGTCATTAACCTGCACATTTGCCCTAGAACACACTGACTTATCCAATTTAACCCCACGGGATATGTAAGATTTGATGAGACACAAAGTCAGAAAGGTACATAATGGTTTATGTTTATGTGGCACTTTAACTTCTTTCACATACACTATGTATGTTAGACCTGAAAAAGACCTTAGAGGTCATCTAATTCAATTCCCCACTTTATACAGATGAGAAAAAGGAGGTCCAAATAGGAAAAGTGAATTGTTCAAGGTTCACACAAGTAGTAAGTAGCCAAGTCAGACTTTGAACCCAAGTTTTTAATTTCTAAAGTGAGCACACTTTCCATTATACTATCCTGCCCCTCGTGATCTCATCGGCTAAGCATGATTTTGATCGTAGAAGTCAGTCGTGACTATTCTGTTCTCACTGTGTTCTACTCCATTCTTTTCCATCCCATTCCCTTGTATTTTATATTCCATTCCAAACTATCCTATTCTATTCTAGATCCCATCCTACTCTCCTTATTTTTGCCAAGGAAGAACCTGGGCTTCAGCCGTAAGTCCCATAACTCTTAAGTGATAGACCCAAGTTTCAAGCTCAGGTCTTGTGAATCCGTGTCCATGTCTCTTTCTGTTACACTTTGCTATGTACATGGTTAGCATAGCCTGGGGTCAAGGGTAGACACTGAATGAAGAGGAGCAGTCAAAATGGAAGCCTTGTATATCTCTGTCTTCTCTTGTGGTGTGTAGCACGTATCTATGTGGTGTGTGTATATATACATGTATGTAGTGTGGTGTGTGTGTATGTGTGTGGTATGGTGTGTGTGTGTGTGTGTGTGTGCCCATGGGGATATCTGTGTTGGCTGAGTTCTCAGAGACCTGAGACACCCACAAGCTCTCTGAGATCTCAGAAACAAAGATAACCAAAAGGTTATGAATCTGTGCCTAAACCATCCCATATCCTTTCATATGTGCCCATACCAGTCATAGGACTTTGGCTTTTTGGGCTTAAGAGATCCAGGCACTGGAACTGTCTTCTTGATCATCCATTCCTCCTTTTTTCCAATTTTACACTGAGGGGATTAAAGATACACCCTCAGTAGATATTTCAATAAGTCACATTCAGCTCTGCCTATGAGGTGACCATGTGATTCACAGGCCTCTTGCCTGTTCCTCAAATGATCCCTCTGATGCTATCGCTTAAGGTCACCGATTTCCTTACTTCATTCAATGGGAGGTCCTGCCTGATGTCTTTATGAGTCTGCATGTCTATATCCCCTAAAATATGACATCTTCATCTTTACTGCGGTTTTTGCCTTTGATTGAAAGTCCCTGGAAAGCAAAATCTTTATCTTTCTTATGTGCTCTGCATGGTCCCAGCACAGCAGCATCTTTGTGTGTGTATAGAATAAATCCATGCCATAATGTTGAAGCCAGGGTTTTGAGGTAGGAGAGGGCTTCCTGAGATTACTTGGGCAGAAGAAGATTATCTTGTTGAATTGCCAGCATCCATACCCCTCTGAGACACCTCAGCAATCAGGGCCATCCTCAGAAAAGTGCAGATCAGAGCAAATCATGCTGTATTCCTTGTCGCCCACTCACTCCTATCATTTCATACTGGGAAAATTCAGTTAAAATGAGCATCAAGAACATCCTTAAAAGGAGGAAGAAGGCACCAAAGTGGAAAACACAGGTGGAGAAGCATATGAGCTAATTGCATACATATTGGCCTCAGTTGGGCTTCCTTTTATTCTGTGCTTTTTAAACACTGGCTGGTGAAATTATCTCTTCCTGATGCTTTACCTCCTACCTGCCATCTTTCTGGATCCAAGAGCAGGGTGCCCCTCCCCACCCTCCTACCAAGGTCCAGGATTGGAGCTGATTCCCTTGGGTATCTGTCACTTTGATTCTATGGACTCCATTTTGAAATGATATTAAAAACCATTTACAATATTGTTTCTAGAACTTTGTTTCTGTCCTAAGTAGGGTCCCTGATGGAACATTTTTGACTCGACCTGGTAAGCCACCAAAGAGCATATGGAAGTCAGAAGAATAGAATCAGATGAACTACAGCTCCATGTTGGCTGCTTTCCACCCTCCCACCTTAGTTCTTCCTCCTTAGAAGAATCATAAGATGATCACCACAATAAAAACAAATTACAATAATATTTACATAGCATTTTAAGGTTTGTAAAGCACTTTACAAATACAGCAACCCTGGGGAGGTGGGTGCTATTATCTCCATTCTACAGACAAGAACTGAGGCAGATGGAGGTGTAGTAACTTGCCTAGTGGTCACACAGAGAGTAAGAGTCTGAGGCTGGATTTGAACTCAGGTATCCTTGACTCCAGGTCCAGTGCTCTATTCACTGAGCCACCTAGCTAAAGCTGAATGGGCTAAAAGTCATGTAGTCCAACCTCTTCATTTTATAAATAAGGAAAGTTACGTGCCCGAATCCCACGAATAGTACCATAAGCATTAGAGGTGAGATTCAATCTCAGGTCCTCTGGCTTCAGAGCCAGGGGCTAGGAATTCTAACCCCTGGGGACTTTAGGGGAAATCCCACATCAGAGGGGAATCAGCCTCAGCAAATAAGGAAGAGTTTGAATAACTATAAACCAAGGGTGGTCCATTGGCCTCTAGGAAAGTGTAAAGGGAAGACTTCAAGTAACTGATAGGAGAGGATCATGGCCTAGGTTTCAATTGCTCTCTCCTACTTCTTGTCATATAAAACAGTGTAAACAATAAATAGCAGGCCCCCTATAAATTCTTGTTTATATATGAAGGAAAAAATGGACATGGATCTTCATAATCTGGGAGAAATTAACTCCGCTGTGTGATAATAAAGAGGTAGCACTGCACCCTCTATATGCAACAACCTCCCAGGCCAGAACCTCAACCTCCTACTTCAGTGCTGGGGAGACACAGTGTTTCTCAGTCACCTGCACCCTGTACAAAAACTCTGCAGCTGGGGCTCCAGGCACACTGACTAACTATATCTCCCTGCTTCTCACCTCATTACCTTCCTGCTCTCAGCATGAGGAGTGATGGTGTCCTCAGCCTCCTTGTGAATAAAGAATGATTTCTCCCTCAGTAGTAAGGAAGAAGCTCTAAAGCGATGAACAAAAATGAATTGGGAATGGGAAACATTGGAAGTATAAAGAAGGACGACGAGGATGAGGATGATGAAGGTGATGATAATGGCTGACATTTCTATAGTGTTTTAAGGTTTATAAAGCACTTCACATGATCTCGTTGGATCCTTACGACAACCTTGTGAGATACAAGCAATTATTTTCCCCATTTTTCAGGTGATAAAACAGAGCTTGGGAGATATCAAGTGGCTTACCTAGCAGCACAGAGTCAGCAGTAAGTGTTTGAGGTGGGATTTAAACTGAGAAAATATCTCTCTCTGTCTCTCTCACACATACATACACACACACACTCACACACACACACACACACACACACACACACACACATTGTTAGCTACAATTAAATTAAATGTCAGATTGTAAACTCAAAATGCCTTAAAGATGTCACTAGAAAAGTACTAAAGAGAAGTTACCAGAGATGACAGGGTATCATGAAAAAAGTACTAGATAGCAAAAGACAGGAAAGCAGAATTCTGCTACTAACTTGATATATCTGACTTGAATCATTCTGTGACTCAGTTTCCTCATCAGTAAGATAAAGGGATTGAATTAGATGACACGTCTGCTGGATTGCAAACACTATGCAGGTAGGAACCATGTCTTACCCAAACTTTGCATCTCCTCCAGCACAGTGCTCTGCACACAGTAGGCCTTTAATGAAATTGTGTTGAGTTGAATAATCTCTATGGTCTCTTCCTCTTGCTTCCTACTATTCTACAACATGCCTGCAGTTGCTCAATCTGTCACCTTCTCTTCCTAATCCCAGACTGCAGAGATGACACACTTGCAGAAGAAGCATTGAGTTAAAGGCTCCTACTTTAAATCTGGAACCCTAAATAAGAATCCTTGGGCCTTCTATTCTGGTCCACCCTAATGATGTGTCCTTTCAAGGAAGACAGGGAATGGGTTACAGTTTTTCATGATTCATTCAGTGAAAAGAGAGAATCTGGATTTAGACCCCACTTACTAAGTCTGTGACGTGGGCCTTGGTTTTCTCATACATAAAAAGGGGTTCAGACTAGATGGCCTCTAAGGCCCCTCACAGCTCTAGATCTAGGAGCCTTTGATTCATATTAGTTCATGCCCTCATGTGCAACTTGGCCAGCTGAGGAATGCAGTGTCTTCCCTTGACCCAAAGGGGGTGGCTACAGCTAGCAGCAAGCCTGGGAAGCTTGATTTATGTTAACAGAGATTCTATTATTTAAGACATAAACTTGGTGTGAATGTCTTCAGTCTTTATTGCACGTCATGGCCCCTTTTGGGGCTTTCTTGGTAAAGATATTGGAGCCATTTGCCATTTTCTTCTGCAGCTCATTTTACAGATGAAGAAACTGAAGCAAGCAGAGCTAAGGGACTTGCTCACACAGCTAGTAAGTGTCTGTGGCCAGATCTGAACTTAGGTATTCCTGACTCGGGGCCCAATTTCTATCCACTGCTCCACGTAGCTGTACAGCCTTATTTGAACAGATGAGGGCTAAGCACTGCGGACCTTGTTTTTGGAAACCACCTTTGAAAGTGAGACAAATGACCGCCAGATGGCAGCAGATAGTAACAAAAGCGATCTGGGGACCTGGGTGCAGGAGAGCTGGGCTAGCAGCATTTCCTTCTTGCTTTCCATCTTTAATGAGATATGTGAAGAAATGAGTCCCTTACCCATCAGACCCAGATGCTGCAGCATATGGAGAGATGCTGCACAGCGATATTTCTCTGGTTATTAAACAGGAGGCACCAAACCAGTCATTCACTCTGCCTTCACATGGAGTTGTCCTTTGTGCCTGGAGATTCCGCTGTTGACAAGGTAATCATGCTCCAAGCCTGTGAAAGTGGTTGAAAAGACTAATGTTGGGACGCGGCTTTCCTCACTCCGGTGGCAATGCGATGCTGGCTCTGTCGGGTGGATAATTAAATGATAAGCGGCAGAGCAGATGTTGCCACACCAACTGACTATCAGCTGCCTTTGCTGCAGAGATCCAAAGACGAAGACAATTGACTTAGAACAGCTCCCGGTTTTTGCTACCCTCTACTCCCTCACCCCAATCCCCTTACAACTCTTGGAGGCTTCATCACTTTGAGCCCTGTGCAGCATCAGACAACTCTATAATACCCTGACACCTCTCTGAGAACTAGAGCTGGCAGGGGCCTTAGAGGCAATCTGGTCCTAACTTCCCATTGTACAGAGGATGAAACTGAGGGCCAGGGGGCTTAAGTGACTTGCCCAAGGTCAAACAGGTAGGAAAGGTCAGAAGTGGGATTTGAACCCATGTCTTCAACATCCTGAGGAAGTACTCTTTCCCCCATACCACACCACAAACCAGTTGGAATGTATGGGTTCTGTCTGTACAACCCTGAGCAATTGAATTCATCTCTTTGGGCCTCAATCTGCTGTAATGGCAACCACACTGGCATACCCGGGATGGCTGCCAGTGCAGGTTCTTTTATCTGCTTTACTAGGAAAGACAACTGTTTCAGGGGTCAACAATCTCCTTAAACAGAAAAAATACAGAGAAGAGAAATAAAGACCAACAGACAGGGCTCTACTGCCTGAATCAAAACAATATTGCTATGTATGTTTTACATTCACCACTGGATCGAGAGAGCCTTTACCTCTGAGCAGTCAGGGAGCTCTGAACAGACAGCCACTCAGAGTCTCAACCAGGGAATCACAAGATCCTTCTTGTAAATGAGCCCCAAAGCAAAAAGCTCACCTCTCAGAATATATACTCTTTCAGCTAATAGACTCAGTGCCTAATTAGAAATTAACAAAAGGTGTGTAAGCCTTCCTACAAGCAAGCAAGCTTCCCTTAATGGGCTCCACACGAGGCCTATTGATAGGCAGGGAAGATCTTATTCCCCACTGACCTTACATCTCCTCATCTGCAAAATGGAGTGGTTGAATTTGATGATTTCTTCAAGCTCTGACACTTTTTATCCTGCCATTTGATCCCTCTGGGCCTCATCTGTAAAAGGAGGGAGTTGGCCTAAGACTCTAAGGTCCATTCCAGCTCTAAATCTATGATTCTGTGAATTGTGATTTGGGAAATGCTTATATGGACATTGAGGGGTCAGTAAGAGGGCTGCTGGAGAATTCCTATACTTTGATTTTTCCTGACTGAAGTGATGAAAATATATATTAATGAGATAAACAAAATTAACTAAAATGCAATAAATGTCAAAGGATAAGGAGAGGGAAGATTTCTCATTACAGCCCCCTGGAAGTCACTCATAGGGGCAGATAGAGAAATTTCTTTTCTTAGGTACTGAAATTCTAGTACAACTTAGTTACTAGTGCTGAAAGTAGACTGGTATACTTAACTCCCATTACAATACTTTTTTTTACCACCACTCACCATTCCTACATCCTTCCCCCACCCTACCCACCCAGATCCAGTCACACCCAACTTACCCCTTCCAAACTCTCCTAAATTCCATGAGTTTCCTGGGGGCCTTAGTAATGGCCTGGGAAATAGAAGGGAGCACCCACCCTCCCTACCCTGTGATTAGCTAACACTTTCCTGAACACAAGCGGGAGATTTTATCAGGGGTTTATGAGTATATAGCAAGACCTTACTACTAAAGAACTTCGGGTCAGTTAGTCAGCCAACAAGCATCATTAAGTAATTACTATGTGCCAGGCACTATGCTAAGCTCTGGCAATACTAAGAAAGGCAAAAACATGGTCCTTGCCCTTGCCCTATGATATTCTAATGGTAGAGACAACACACAAATAAAATGTATGTACATACAAGCTATGTCCGATGTAAGTGGAAGGTAGGCCAATGTCACTGGATCATAGAGGATGTAGAAGAGAGATTTATCATGATAGACCGCCACAGAAACCCTTGGAGGAAATTAAAAGGTTGATGTCATTCTCCCCATTTTACTTGTGGGAAAACTGAGATATGGAAGATCCCTTTGTAGGTCAGTGGTAGAATCCTAGCTAGGGCCCACCTCTCCATATTTCCATCCAAAACTCTCCCAACCTGTTTGTGTTGGTTTCTTGTAGGGTTGATCCACAGGAGTATCCTCTAGGTAGGATGTACTATTTGTTTGTTTGTTGGGGGTGGGGGACAGAGAAAAGAAACTGGGTCTATATCTGTGATTTTGTCATTGCAGAGAACCATGGAAATCTGCTTCACCAATGCAGATCAGCAGCTGGTCAGAAATTTAATCTCAGGGAATGACTCACAGCCTTAGACTCCCTGGGACATTGAGAGGTTGGGTGATTTGTCCATAGTCACTCAGGATGTATCAGATACAGATTTGAACCCAGGACTCCTGAATCCAAAACAGTCCTTCTACTGGCTACTCCAGGTTGTTCTAATTTGTTGATAATAGTAGTCAGAGTCAACCTTCCTTCATTCTCCTCCTTTATCACACAATAACTTCATGAGAATTTATCACTGTCCCATGGAGCCTTCCCTATCCTCCCACCCACTGTGAGTATTTTCTTATAATTTAAATTTAATTTGTAATTTAAATATAATTCTATATATTATGTACACTATACATAATATTATATATAATTTATAATTTAATAGCCAGTTCTTAGAATAATCAAACTTCCTTAAAGGCAGGATAGCATGGTAGAAATCAGAGGTCATGAGTTTGAATCCTAGCTCAGCACACTATTCAGACAACCCTGAGGAAAATCACTTACCTAATCTTGGGTCTTAGTTTCATGATCTATAAAATGAGATTATATGAATTCTAAAGTCTTCTCCAGTTTTTACTCCCAGGGGATGGGCTGTGACTGAGTCATTTATTCTCATAGGGATGCTGGAAGGAAAGTTCTTACTAAATCTTACAGCACAGTAGAATTGTGTTTTTATTATTCCCATTTCTGTTTCTACCTTGGTGAAACGGAATTCTGAGCATTTCCTCATTCAATTGGGAAGCAACTGAGGGCATGTGCTGGTACATCTGATATTGTTCTGTGTCCTCAGAAGTGGGGACAATAAGCTTGACGATAGTAGCAAGTACTGGCAATATCTGAGCCTCGCATAGTCCATATGGGGCCCCACAGAGCTACGAACAATGAGGACTCACAGCAAATGCTGGAGGGTCTTTTAATAAACCGTCCTCCATTAAGGTCTATGTTTTATTCTGCCCAGGCATCTGGGTATCAGATCAGAGATCCAGGTCTCCTTAGGGAAGCTGCTATGCTCCATGGAAAGGATCAGCTCAACTCAACTGCCTTTACAACAGGATTGAATGGGTATACCTTGCAGAGAGTGGTACAGGCAGCTTCCTGCTGCCTGGCATTGAAATGAGTCACTGCAATTGCAGCAGTTACAAAAATCAAACGTCTTTTGTTATATTCTAAGCACGAGGATCAGCTATGGTGAGGCAAAGGGGAAGACCTGGCCAATATCTGTAGAGTGCAGCTCAGTGGAACACAGAACATCTGGCCCCATCTCAATGCCCAAAGGGCTGCCTCTAGAAGATGCAGATGCTATGGTCCACACTCAGCCAATAAGTTCCCAGAAGCTTGAGGCTCTCCTCTGTGTCTATGCCTCTCTTGTGTGTATGTGCATTTGTGTTTGCATGTGTGTTTATACATCATATGTGGGTGTGTTTGTGTGTGCAATAGCCCAATTTCCAGGAAATGGAATTCATCCAGAAATTTCCATCTGTCTTTCTTCCCTCCCTTTCCCCAAAGGGATAACAGCTCACCTAAAATCAATGGCTCAACTGAGCACAGAAATAAGGAAGAGCCTCACTTAGGAATCTAGACAGATAGGTGAGCCCAGATCTGCTCACATAACACTGAGGATTTTTCTTTGTAATGGCCATTAGGATGTCACTACAGAAACCTCTCATAGCATCTGTTTTATTGGTGATTCCCATAAAAACCACAGAGCCAGGGAGGAACTGAGTTCGAGTTCCAGTTTTGTGACCAGCAAGCTGTCAAAAGCAACCCACAGTAGACAGATGGCTGGACCTGGAGTCGGGAAGATCTGATTTCAAATCGTGCCTCAGGATAACTTAATAGCTGTTGGACTCTGGACAAGTGACTTAAACCCTCTTGGCCTCATTTTTGTCATTTTATAAAATGTTTTGTGGTTGTTCAGTCATTTTTCAGTCATGTCTGACTCATTGTGACCCCATTTGGGGTTTTCTTGGCAAAGATATTAGAGTGGCTTGCCATCTCCTTCTCAAGCTCATTTTACAGATGAAGAAATTGAGGCAAACTGGGTTAAGTAACTTGCCCATGGTCACTCTGCTAGTGAGAGTCTGAGGCCAGATTTGAACTCAAGAAGATGTCTTCTATAAAATGAGGCTAATATTATTGCCTACTCCAAAGAGTTATTGTGAGGACCAGATAAGATAATATATTTTAAATGCCTTGCAAACCTTAAAGCTCTATAGAAATGTTCACTATTCATACAGCTTCGGTTTCCTCACCCACAAAATGGGCATAGAAATAGTTAGGATTACAAGATCCTTCACTAAGAGAACTTCAAAGCCATCATTTTACAGCTGTGGAAATGGAGGCCCAGGAAGGTTGTCACTTGTCCAAGATCACACAAAGTAGTAAGCACAAGTCAGGATTTGAATCCAGGACCTCTGACTCTAAACCTAGCACCCTTCCCACAACACCAGCTTTAATGACTTATCTCTTTCACCAGGCTATGGTGAGAAACACTCTTTGTAAATTTAATCACCATATCAATACAAACTAACATCATCATCACATGATGTAGTAGAAAAGATGCTGGATCAGGTGTCAGGAGTCCCTAGGCTGAGCTCTAGTTCACCACTAAGTGACCTGGGAAAGTCAGGGCACATCTCCAGGTCTCAAATAATGGCATTGGACTAAGTGATCTCTTCAGTCTCTGATAGTCCAAGAATCGATGGGTCATGATCTGTAGATTAGAAACAGAGCTGTGCACAGGATGTGGTACTACGACAAGCACCATAAGCCACCTCACAGGCCTGGAGAGTAGGTAGAGATTGTTTACATGTTTATTTGTTTTATGTAGAATTCTCTCTCCTTTAAGACTCTTCAAAAACATGTTAGTCCCTAATGCATTATGCAAAATTCCTTCCTCCACAGGAAAGGCTGAGAAAAGGTATTAAGGGAAAAGAATGCTTCCCTCTGTTGTCTATGTGCGTGCGTGCACGTGTGTGTGTGTGTGTGTATATATATATATATATATATATGTATATATATGTATATATATACATATATAATTATATATATTGTGTATGTACATATGTATATACATATATATTGTCTATATATTTGTTTTAAAGATCTTTTTTTCTAGCTTTTTAAAAGTCAAAGCTATTAAAATAGCAAAAATGACTGTCTAGAATTTGAGGACCTGAGTTCAAATTCTATCTCTGAGTCACTTAACCTACCTCATCTAATCACAGTTTTCTCTCTATAAACTAAGAGTAATGAAGTAGAAAGCTTTCGAAGTCCCTTCCAGCTTCCATCTATGATCCTATGATTTTGGATGTTGAAATAAAAAAACATATATATGCGACAGCTTATATCTGTGTTGTATGCTTTCTAACACCGTGGTTCATTAAGGTGAGTGTCTCCAGAGGAGAAACAGAGATGAGTTGTACTAATACTTCATAATAACTATAACCCACTCATTCAATTACATAAAGGCATTTTGCTCACAACAACCCTGTGAAGTAGGTATTGCTGAAATTATTGTCGCCAATCAATAGACAAGGAAATTGAAGCAGATCAAATGACCACTAGAATTGTGCAGCTGCTAAATGTCAGAGCCAAGGTTCAAAATGGGTCTCCGGATTGAAGGTCCAAAGCTCTTCCAAGGGCCAAACCCCACCCTTCCTTCCCTCTTCATTAATCTTTCCTCTCATTCTTTGACTTACTGTTGGCCAATTGTTCATACACCAAAGGCTGATTTTCTTTTGTACAACAGCAGGCCGCCTGACTGAAAAGCACAATTGTTGGGAACAAATCTGTCTTTATTGTGCTCTAGTAGACTGTCAAGCCTGAAAAAGAAAGTGGAGGAAATGTTAAGTATACACCAACTCTGAACATTCTCATTTGGTTTCCTTCTTTCTCATTCTTCCTTTCTTTTGCTTTCTTTCCTTCTTTCTTTTCCAATTTCAGACTCACATAGTTTTAATCTACACCCTAGTATTTCCTTCTGACTGGAGGGCAAAGCATGCTATGGGAATGGGAGGTTCGGGACGATGATAGTAAGAGCTAACATGAATAGAGCACCTACTATGTGTTGGGCACTATGCTAAGCATCTGACAGATATTATCTCATTTGGTCCTCATGATAGTCCTGGGAAATGGGGGTTATTATCATCCTCATTTTACAGTTGGGGAAAATGACACAGATAGACCTTTAGGTGACTAGCCCAGGGTCATACAGCTAGTAAATGTTCAAATTTAGGTTTGATTTCTGGCCTTCCTCACTCTAGACCCAGTGCTCTATCCACTATACAACCTAAAAATTGCTTAGAAGATGGGCAGTGTGGCAAACTACCCTGACCCTGGGCTCAAAAAGCCCTCATCACCCACCTGACGTGGCTGACAAACAGGGAAGCTTAGGCGGAAGCCTGGCCCACTTTATTGGAATGTGATTGTGATTCAGCTCCTTTCTGGGAGTGACCACCAGAAAGATGACTAAGGGAGTATCAGACTGGGGTGCCAATGTACATCCTCCAGAGGAAGAGGACCCAAAAAATGCCATTTACTTATTTGCTCAGTTTTTTTTGGTTTTTCCAAGAACAGGTTTTGTTCAGCATCCATAGACCTAGACATCTCAGACTTAGGTCTGGGTGGTGAAGGCAGAGGAGTAGGAGTTCCATGTTCAGACACTGGTGCCATGTCAGTCACCCACCAATTCTAGGGAAAGAAGCAGTACACTGAGGAGGGGGAGTGTAGAATGTTGGCGCTTAAAAAGTCCTTAGAAATCTATCTAATCCCCATCCTTCTCCACTTGAGGCCTGATGAGGTGAAATGGTTGGTCCAAGGTGATATAGATAAAAAATGGCAAAGCTGGGACTTGAGTCTAGGTCTTCTGATTCCAAGGTCATAGTTGATCTGATAACTGAGAATATCCCTTCCCATCTCAGCTTAGAAAGTCAAGAGCCCTCATGGAAGGGCTGAAGACATTTACATGTCTGGCATAGGGAAAGCTATAAGGGATCAAAGGAAATTCATGATCAGATTGCCCTTTTTGATTCAAGAAACAGACATTAAATGTCGGCTATGTGTATAGGAAATTGTGCTAACTACAGCAGTATCAGGAATCCTAAGAAAGACTAGGTCCATTATTCAAGCCAGATGGTCCTAAGTAAACCACCCACTCATTCTTCCATTAACCAGCCTCCTATTGCCTCTTCACTGCAGGCAGCCTGGTCACTTGGTCCTTGGCTTATTATTTCTTTTACCAAACGACAGATTCTGAATGCTATAGGAAGCTTAGATGGACTTTGCTTCTCCAGTTTCTATTTGAACAACATACCCTCATCTGTCATCAGTACCTGTTAATTTCCCATCCTTCTACGTCAATACCCCTCTTCTCAACCTCAAAAAGTAGTTTTGGGTTTGAGGGAACCCACTCACGAACCCATTCATCAATAGGAAAATACCACCTTCCAGAAATCTCTCTGTGTAAAATATTCTTCTCCCACATCTCTAAATTTGACCACTTGAGGGCAATGCTCAACCAGCCAAACCTTTCTGGGCATTAATAATACATTCTCAGTCCCAATCTTTATCCAGGTTCTGCACCCTCCTCCATTCACCTTTCATAGTCAGTGAAACCCCCTCTCATTCAGAGCCAGGACCAAGGACAATTGGAAACCAGAGAGCATCACCTCTAAGCCAGCAGCAGCACCACTAGTCCCGTACTAATAATATCCAGTGATACGGAGCTTTGCAGGAATAAAGGATGCTTCATTAGCAAACAGACACACACCTCGGTAGATAGCAGCTTATGCTGGGGAAGAGGAGAAGGGATACTGAAGAAGGCTTCAGTGACATTCACCAGGAAGAAGCTATTGTCACCACTATACAATGAGATGCAACAAAATCAACTCTTTTCAGATTTAATTTTTTCCCATTGTATGAACACCCGCAGAGGCAAAGTGTTACAATGGAAAGAGTGTTGAACTCAGAGTCAGAAAGACTTGGGTTCAAATTCTGCCTCTCATAGTTACCAGCTGTGTGATCATAGGCAAGTTTTTAAGCCCTCTAAGACTTGGCTAATTCTCTGAAATGATATGCTAAATAATGGGTTAAAATCTCCAACCTCTATTGGTGGAATGAGTCCCCACACTGACAAAATCACAGGCCACTGACAAAATAATTGTTGTTCAGTTGTGTCCGACTCTCAGTGACCCTGTGGACCATAGCCCATGGGGTTTTCTTGGCAAAGATACTGGAGTGGTTTGCGATTTCCTTTTTCTGTGGATTAAGGCAAACAGGGGTTATGTGGCTTGCCTAGGGTCACAGAGCTAGTAAGTGTTTGAGGCTGGATTTGAACTGAAGTCTTCCACACCCAGCACTCTCCCTACTGAGCCATTTAGCTGCCTCTGACAAAATAATACTTGGGAATTAAGCAATGGGTCTGAGTCTGAAAGACTATTGAAGTCATGAGTGCCTCTGAAAATGACCTTCTAGAACCCAAGGTCATCACCTCGCCACAATGAGATATCAGAGGATTTTTTTTTACAATGAATAACACTGACTCAAATAATGGGCCATCTAGCCATTTTCAGACATGTCCCACTTGAAAGTCCATCTGAACATAGAATCAGAGATTTAGAGCTAAGTAGAACCTTAAAGGTCACCTAATTCAAACCCTTGATTTTCCAGATTAGGATACTGAAGCCAAGAGAGGTTAAGGAACTTACTCAAGGACACACAGATAGCACACATCAGAGGAGAGGTGTGAACTCAGGTCATTTGACTCCAAATTCAACAGTTTTTCCATTGCTACTATACTCACCTTTTCTGCTACAACCAAAGCCCGTTTCTTCCTGCCCTATTCTGTCTTCAGAAAATATGGAACACAGCCAATCTCCATCCCTCACATAAAACCCTCAAATTAGATGCTCCATTGGTGCATAAATCACCCTTTTTCTGATGAGAAACCGAAAACATTTTATCCTGTCAAAGATTTCATTTTTCAAGCACTGTCCATTGGGACAGAATTAAGCATCCACTCAATGATTTTATACCTTGTTCTCCCACCAGATGCCTTAAGGATATGACTAGGAAGGTCCTAAAAGAGAATCACCAGGCTTCACTCTCATAACACTGTCATTAAATTTAGCCAAGACAAGAGTGACATCCAACACAATGAAACAGGAAATGTGGAGAATATCTCAATGCAATGGGGCTGAGGACCAGCTGCACACCCAACTTCCACCCAGGAATCTCCAGGTCTAGGACTCAGAGAGGTGGATCACCTTGGAGGTCTCCCCACCCAGCTCCTCAGTCCAGGCTTGATACTGAATGTACTCTTCAAATTTTAGACCACATGGGCCTCTCAGAAATCAGAGAGTTCAGCACTCTGCTGTTCACCTTGGGCCCAGGTGAGAGACATCAGTTCCAGTACTCTCGAGGACCTAGGCAAATCATTTGTCTCTTTTTTCTTCATCTATCAAATGGGGTTCGATACACTGGCAACACCTAACTTGTAGGGTTGATTAAAGGAAGCACTCTGAATATTATAAGGCACTACATAAATGGAATTTTTTTTTCTTACCTTAAGCACAATCCCTTCCCACACCTTCTGCTACTGGCTTAGTCAGGCCCAGCCATTCATTATCTGTCAAATTTGCTCTTTTGTGTTGCAGAGACTGTGCAGGAAGATTGGGTCCAGCATTCCTGAATATCCCCATTAGGGCATCCCCAGAGAGACAGTGACCCTCAGCTGCTACAATATTAACCCCAGGGACATTGAGAAGACTATCTCCCTAGCTGTCATCTGCGAAAGAGGCAGTTTCCAGAATATATTCTCTAGGTAGAAACTAATGGCCTTACAATCAGTGATGTGTCACCATTCTCCAGGAAGGGGTCTCTTCCAAGGCCCATTCAGCCTCTGCCAGGTTATCCATTAGAGCCCTAGGATCAGGACTGCAGCATACAACTGACTGTTTCTTGGAGAAAAGATACTGATAGCATCACCCCAACTAGCTGCATTGAAACCCGCCTTTGCTTCTTGCCTGGGTGCCCTACTTATGAGTGGTGATAGAACAGAAGGTACACGTGTATGTGCAGCAGCTGAGGAGACTACCTGAAAGAAATAGAAAGAGAGGAATTAATGGATTATAAAGTAGGGGGATTATCCTAATTAATTCTCTTTTTTCTCTCCCTTCTTAGGGGAGTTGGAAATAAGTAAACATGTGCTGATCCAAAGATACCACAAGCTTACATGAAGGAGTGAAAAATCATACATATGTAGATACAGGTGTGCTATCCCTGTAGACAGCAATGTGTTGCCTCTAGCCCATAGGCTAATAAGGTAGCGAGGCAGGAAATGGAAGCGGGCCAGAAGAGAGCACTGATCTTGCTTCCAAAAGGGTGTTGCTGGCTGTCTTTAGGATGACTTTGAAACAAGTCCTGAAATGGAAGGGGTAGGTGGCATACTCATAAAAATAACCCCCTAAACACTTAAAGAATCTAGAGTAAAAAGAGTTCCAAAGTAGAGATTAAATTTCCTCAGACCTTATGAAGGAAGGAAATAAGAATTTATTAAGTACTCACTATGTCCTAGGCACTGTATTAAGGGCTTTAAAAATATTGTCTCATTTGCTTCTCCCAACAACTCTAGGAGGTAGGTGCTATTATCATCACCATTTTACAGTCAAGTAAACTGAGGCAGGCAGTGCTTAAGAGACTTGCCCTGGGTCACATCGATAGGAAGGATCTGAGACTGGATTTGAACTCCAGGCCCAGTGTTCTAATCACTGAACCACCTAGCTGCCTCAGGTGGTGGGGGAGGTAGGAGTTAGGATTCATTCAACAAACATTTAAGGGCATGCTATGTAGGAATACAAAAGCAAACAAGCAAGCAATGCCTGCCTTCAAGGACCTTATATTCTACTGGATTCTTCTCTCTTTTGAACACATGGGGAAATTAGGACCCTGTGAGGTTAAGTGACCTATTGAAGGCTTACTATTACTTTCCTCAAAGACTCAACACCAGAGGTGGGGAACCTGCAGCCTCGAGGCCACATGTGGCCCTCTGGGTCCTCAAGCATAGCCCTTTGACTGAATCCAAACTTCATAGAACAAATCCCCTTAATTAAAGGATTTGTTCTGTAAAATTTGGACTCAGTCAAAAGGCTGTGTCCTAGGACCCAGAAAGCCACAGGTTCCCCACCTCTGGTCTACACATATCTCCCAAAAAACACAAATGGATACAGAAACATAAATCTAGGGACACAAAAAACTTGGAGGCCTACAGATGAGAATATTGGCTTACAAAGAATAGAGCCCTGGACATATGAAAGCATAGTATAGTGGGGTAGGGAGCTAGGCCTGGAGGCAGAAGGGTTTAAATCCCACCATAGACATCTGTTGTGTCACCCTGGGTAAGTCACTTCAGTTTCCTTATCTGAAAAAGTAAGAGAATGAGGAGAAAGCTGACCTAGGTGACCTCCAAGGTCCCTGCAAACTCTTACTCTATGACCCTGTAGGTACACAGATATAAAGTGACATACACACAGTTTTGTAAGGGGACTATGGAGGAGAGGCCCTCATGCATCTTAAAATCTTGCCTTAGGTAAAGATGTAAGAACCATCTCCAGCCTGATCACAGAATGATTGAGCCTTCATCTGATCCATTAGATTATGGGTTCCATGACAGCAGGCTCCCTGTGTTGTTTAAACTTTCCATACCTTCCAACCTGCATGTAGCAGGGGCTTAATAAATGTTTGCTGAAGGGGAGGTTGAGCAGCAGTACCTCCTGGGTGACATGCTACAATTTTAATTCCACTTTCTCTTTGGTGGTTATCACTCAATATGGTTCCTCTATGTCTTCCTGGAGAGCCAGGTTTTATTGGTCTTGATTTAGAGAAACATGATAGGTCATGGATGCATCACTTTGATGCATCTCAGAACAAGATCAGAGCTTGATGTATCAGCTCTGAAGTTGCACATGAGGGCAGTGCCAACTGAAGGAAGAACTGCATGGCAGTGGCAGCAAATTGATTGCCTTTTCTCACTCAGAGGTGGCGTTAGTTTACCATGAGATTCAGCCCTTTGGGAAAATAGTTGAGAAGGTACAATAGGATCATGATCATAGATCTGAAGCTTGAAGGGACCTCCAAGGACATGGAGTCCAACACCTTCACTTTGCAAGGTAGTATGCCTTAGGGGTGGGATTTGAACCCAGGTCTTCTGACTTAAGGTCCAGTGCACATTCTCCCCTACCATGCTTTTTCCCAATTAGCTTAGGTAACAAAAAGTAAAATGTCAGCCCACCAAATTCCATCACTAAACAGAATGATAATCCTTGGCATAATTGTGAGATATATATATACACACACATGTGTATGTATATATATAATGTGTATATGTGTGTGTTATATGTATGTGTGTATGTATGTATATGTATATATGTATATCTTTATCTTTGGCACCATCCTACCTCCCATTAGATTCTCTATCCCCTGACCTCCTACTCTCCATATCAGAGGCAAACCTCCTGTGTCTCATTAGGCCACAATCTAAATTTCAGAAGTAAATTACTAGGAAGATATTATGTGATAAAGACAAAGTATTTGCCTTCCCAGGGATATATGCATTTTAATAAAGTGACCTCCAAGAACAAGAGAAATTAATCCCTAATGATGGAATTTCAGGCATCATGAGAGCTTGGTAAAGATCTTCCCGGTATCACCCAAATTACATCACCCACTGACCACTCCTAATATAAAACAGTTCATCCTAGCCACCCTGACCATCTGGAGTTCCAGACACCAAAGGTTTAGATAGAATGTCTGAAGTTATGACTTCATTTGGAGTAACAACATCATCAGAGAAAGCCTATTTTGTACTGTTTTCTCTTGTCGATTTTTGCCAAGGGTCACCCATGAGGACTCTCTCACATAATACTAACAACCAGGAATAGACTAGTAAATATTTAACATTCGGATCTCTGGAGGGGGAAAATGCCTACATGACACACTTTAAAGTTTAATCTGTAGCATTAACATTCCCTCCCTCACTTTCTTAAGTCTAGACAATCAATGAAACAATAAATCAAGCCTGATTTGTAGTGTTTACTAATTTCCAAGATGTAAATGCTCACAATGAAAATTTAATAATTCTCTCTCGCGAGCTGGTTCAAGCTGGCGCCAGGAGACTCCTGCTAATAAACTCACATTTAAATAGCACTCTCAGGTTCACAGAATGTTCTCACCACCACCTTATGAAGAAGGGAATACCAGTTTTAGATATTTTATTTACAGGAACCTGAAGATTGAGAGAGGTGAAGTGACTTGTTTTGGATCACACAGCAAGTAACTATTGAATCAGAGATTCAGACTCAGATCCCTTGAATCCAAGTCCTGTACCCTTTCTGGTATACCCTGCCTTTTTAACCAAGAGAATTTTGGACTTTGAATTAGGAAGATCTGGGTTCAAATTCTCTCTCAAATACTTACTAGCTATGTGCCCATGGACTGATTGTTCACTTCACCAATTTGGGCCTCAGTTTCCTCAGCTACAAAATGAAGAAATTGGATTCAATGACCTCTAAGGTCCCTTCCAGCACTAAATCTATGGTCCTGTGAATGTTACAGAGCCCAAGCTTCTGAGGGAGCTGACTCAACCTCTGTCTGCCTCAGTCTCCTCATTTGTAAGCTGGAGATAATAATAGAACTTACCACCCAGGGTTTTGTGAAGGTCAAAGGAGATACTATTTGTAAAGTGCTTTGCAAACCTTAAACCACCATACAAATGCTATTACTGTTGTCGCTGTGTTGTTATCACTGCATTAGTAAAGGAGATGTCCAGCCTGGCTAATATAAGACTATAGAACCTTCCCTTCTCATCCTCATAATAGCAATGTCCTTCCCATACAAACAGGAAAATTAAATTTCACCTCCCTTGATGGACCAAAGAGTAGGCAACAGGAGAAAAAAGAAGTTGAGGAGAAGGCAGGGAAAATATTCTCTGGTTTTCTTCACACTACTGCAAGACTGAGGTTCCCGAGATCCAGCAACAAGAACCTGGCAGGATATGACCCACCAGCTGTCATTCAGCAGAGAGTATCCATGCCCTCCCCTCCTGCCCGTTCCCCACTCCAATTTCCTCTCAAAGAAACCTCTTGAGGCTGATAAGGAAACCTCACCATCTGCTAAAACATGGGACCCAAAGGGTTGAGATGCACAAGAGACTCACATAAAGGACCCCATTCAATTGCTGCTTCTGAACAATCAGGAGTGTGTCTTGCGATAGCGTAAAATGCCAACCACCCCATAGACCTATTTCCTTTATTGCTTCAGTGATAAAGCGGCTGAGCGGTTGTTACAGATAAGGCAGTTCTGTGTGCACTCTGCATGCAGAATAGACTTTGCTGGGAACAGCAGAGAGAGTGAGCAGGATATGGTTGGGTGGGTGTCCAACAAGAGGGGAGCTGAAGCCTTTGCAAGTGTACCATGAACCGGCTCATCTACCTCCTTCTGCCTATCCTCTGTAAGTGTCCCCTGGGTAAGTGGGTAGCCATTCAGCTGGAGGGCACACAGTATAGATTTCCCACCAGCTCCAATGTTGTGTTCTCTCTCTGTAAGAGTATCTTCCTGCTTTCCTTCCCCAGGTCATCTCTGCAGGGCCAAATTCACACAGCCCTCTGACAAGGTGGTCAAAGAAGGAGCAGATGTGGAATTACAATGTCAACACAACATTTCTGCTAGAGATTATGACTCCGTCTACTGGTACCTCCAGAAAAACAATCAAAAGCTCACTTATGTCCATCATGGATTTCAAGACATCACAGAAGTTGGGCATTATCAGATAAATGTGGATCGGAAAAAGCGTTCCAGTAAATTAATTATCAGGAATGTGCATCTAAGTGACATGGCTGTATATTACTGTGCTTTACAAGGACACTGTAATTCACACCACGCACAGCACCAAACAAAAACTACATGCTTCAAGTGTGATGCAAAACAAAGAAAACCCAGCAACTCAGAGAATGAACCAACATAACCCAAACGGGGCCTGTGCTGTTTCAAACTTTCCGTTTCATTCAACAACTATTTGAAGAAATGAACAGCTGGTTATGAAGATGGTGTCAGAAAATGAGATCTGGACTTCCAGATCAGTGCTTAGAAATGAGAATTCTCGACAAAGACTAAAATGCATCTAATGAGAAATGAGAAGAATATGTTTACCTGAAGAAGGGAGAATCTGATGAAGAGGACTTTTCATTGAAATTGACAATGAGTTGTTCTCTGAACTCATAGTGATTATTGCTTCTATTTCTAAATGCTCATAATCCATCCTTTTAATAATGTATTCTATAATTTTGTCATAAATTGAAACCAAGCTGTATTCTGTCACTGTCAAATTGTATTTGGAGTCATTTTGCTTTCAATGCTAAATGTTGCCTGTTAGGAACAACACTGACAAGTTGAAGCATGTACGTGGTGGTCAATGGAGATGGAAAGGAAACTCAAAAACAGATTTGGAAATGGGAGGGAACTTCAAGACCATTGAGTCTAATCCCATCATTTTTCAAAGGAGGAAACTGAGACAGAGAGAAGTGTCATAACTTGCCCAGAGTCAATAAAGATCTGAGAGAGGATTTGAACCCATTTCTTCCAGACTCCAAGTCGAGTGCCCTCTAGACTGCACCATGCTTCTCTATGTACCAATAAGCTGAAGGAACAAGAAGAAGTTAGGCTGCAAAAGACTTAAAAAGAATATGACAACTCTCTTCAAGTATTTAAAGGGCTATCTTATAGAATAAAATTCAATCATTTCAATTCAATAAATGTTTCTAGAGCACTTACTATCTGCCAGGCCCAATGCTATGTGCTAAAAATGAAATGACAAAAATGAAATGGTCCCTGACATTGAAGAGCTTACATCCTATTGGGGTGGTGGTTAGGGAGGGGAGAGAGTTCAGTTTGTGAAATGGCATTCAATTGATTTTGCTTGATCCAATAAGGAATAACTAGGAGCAATAGCTGAACATTACAAAGAGGCAGATTGGGGTTTAATTTAAGAAAAAAACTTACTAACAATTGGGCTGCCTTAGGAAATAGAAAACTGCCAGCCCCTAGAGATCTTAAGGAAGAGATCTGATGATCACTTGTCGGACAAGTTATAGCAGAGAGCTTTGCTAACAGTACCAACAGCAACAGTAAAGATAACAACAGCTCACATTTATATAGCACTTCAAGGGTTAAAAAAATTTGCCTCACAAGAGTCCTGTGAAGTTGATAGTACAGGTAATAAATCTATTTTACATATGGAAAAAGTTAAATAATTTGCCCACAACTAGTAGGTGTCAGAGTCAGAATTCATAGCTAGATACCTTTTGGACTGGATCAGTGATCTCAGAGTGGGGTTCAAGGACCCCACTGGGGGGGTCACCAGAATCCTTCAGGGGTCCATGAGGTCCAAAGTATTTTCATAATAATACTAAGGTATTTTAATTTCTAATATGATTTAATTTCAAATACAGTAAATATCAATAGACTTAACTCATAAAATGCTCTTTGGGGTCCTCAATAATTTTTAATAGTATAAAGGGGAGCTGAGAACAGAAAGTTTGAGAAACATTGGACTCTGAGATCTCTGCCAACTTTGATAGGCTCTGGTATTTTAAATGGCTACTATGTATTAGACACTGGATATAATGATGCAAATAAAAGAACACTCCCCCCAAAAAGTATTATTTATTCATTTGTCTGGTCAATCCCCAGAGCCTAGCACAGTACATTGCACATAGTAGGTGCTCAATAAGTGTCTCCTGAATTAAGTTAAATAGAATTCACCTTAAAGCTAAAGTTTCTCTTGTTGAATATTTTAATCTATACAAATGTCAGTCAGCTAGTTATACCTCCTAATGTTGATGTCCTTAAGCCATCAGAAGTTTAAAAATTGCTGTTGAAACATTTGAATTTCTCCCCTTAGTCTCCAAAGTTACCTGGAGATCTGATAGATGGAAATGTCATTCTGGTCCCACAGTGTAACAGAGGAATATGACACACATACAAATTAAAGAACAGCGAACTGGGTCTTTATTGCAGAGAGCCAAATAAAGATCTATTCAACCTCAAAAGGTTGAAATCAACAAGTCAGTGATTTCTATAGACGTCCCTACTTTAGCTCTGGGTGAGCCTTGAGGAAGGAAGGAAACAAGCATTTATGAAGCACCTACTCTGTGCTAGGCATAATTTTAGCAATATCCTCACAACAACCCTGAAAGTAGATGTTACTGTTTACAGTTGAGGAAAAAGAAGCAAATAGAAGTTAAATGACTTGAACAGAATTAGTAAATATCACAGAGCTAGTAAATATCTGTACTCAGAAACTCAGGTCTTGCTGACTCCAGGCCCAATGCTCATCCCCTAATAGCTAATAATAGCTAACATGTATATAGCATTTACTCTGTGTCAGGCATTGTGCTAAGCACTTTATTGTCTTATTTGATCCTGGAAACAACCTTCCAAGGTATGTTATTGTTATCCCCACTTTATAGATCAGAAAACTGAGGCAAATATAGGTTAAGTGACTTGCCTACAGTTACACAGCTAGTAAGCATCTGAGGCTGGATTTGGACACAGGTTTCTCTGGTGCTCGATACACTGTGCTTGCTACCTTGTTGCTTCGAGAAAGATTTGATGGTGTTTATTGTTGTATCCCCTAGCAATACTTCTCTGCAGAATATGAGCTCTTAAAGGACTCGTTTCCATCTTTTCTACATATCTCCAGGTTCTAGCACATAGCAGGTACTGAATAAGCCAAGACAACAACATTTAATAAGTGCCTACTATGTGCCAAGCACTGTGTTAAGCCAATAATGCTTGTCTGAACTGGATTAAACTGGAAAGAATCCAAACTCTTCTGCTTATGATGAAAATCTCAGTTGAAACTGAAAGAGGGATAGGAAGGAAATTCAACTTTAACTAGAGTTTTTTTTCCCCCCACTGGCTGCCAGTGGCTCAAGGCACAAAAAAAGAAAATAGAGGGAATGGCTTTCTAAGGGCCTGTCATAAACAGAGTACATTTGTGAAGTGCTGAAATAGGATTCCTCTGAGTCCCTAGCTATAAATGGGGAGACTAATGGAATAAATTCTAACAGGGCACTTAGAACTGACCTAAAGTCAACTGGAACTGTTTCTAGATTACTGTTCTGTTTCCCAGTGGTGACTTTTGTTCATTAACAGAATAATAAATGCATAGATTACAGGCCACGTGATCTAGTGGGTAGAGAGCTGACCTGGGAGCCAGGAAGACTTGGATTCAGGTCTTGCCTTTCCTGTATGCCATTCTGTGCCCCTAGGTAAGTCACTCAACATCATAGTCCCCAGGGAATTCTCTAAGACTTTCATTTGGAGAGTAAATGCTGACTTGTGTGGATAGGGGAAGGTGCCACCCGGGGAGCTCCCTAAGCTAATGAAATCAGAATTCTGATTTTTTAAAGGGTCTATTTAGTGCCCATAATATCATAAATCCTCTACACAACCTAAGAGATTATGATTTAAATTAAGCATCACCTGATAAACATACAGAGACCAATCTCAGTCTCAGAGTTTCCTATGGTACCATCGAGCTCAGAGCTGGGGATGAGACATAGGAAAGTAGGCGCAGGCCCTTTTTTTTTAATTTATGGGATAAAACAAGCATTTCCAAAACATAGTATAATAAAAAAAAATGATTGCACATAAAACTGCAAATCTATTATGTACAGCTTGCTATTCCTTTTAAATATATAATAAAGTTATTAGGTAAATTTTTTCTTTCCTCTCCTGCCTTAGAGATGTCTACCATTAGATACAAATATGTCTATATACGTAAACTCATTCCATACATACTTCCATTTATCGGTTCTTTCTCTGGATGCAGATAATGTTCTCCTTCACTTGTCCTTTCTTGTTAACTTGGGTATTTATGGTAGTCAAAATGACTTAGTCGCTTCAATTTGTTTTTAAAACAATATTGCTGTTACTGTATACAATGTTCTCTTCGATATTCTTATTTCATTCTTCATTATTTCATGATTTCAATCCATGTTTTTCTAAGGTCATCAAGTTCATCGTTTCTTATAACAGCAGCATTCCATCACAATAATACACCACAATTTGTTCGGCCATTCCCCAAGTGACAGGCATCCCCACAATTTGCCACCACAAAGAGAACTGTTTTAAGTATTTTAGAATATATAGGTTCTTTTCCTTTTTCCCTAGTCATCTTTAGAAATAGACCTAGTAGTGGTACTGTGGAGTCAAAGGGTACAGGAAATTTTATGACTCTTTGGGCATAATTCCAGATCGTTCTCCAAAATGGTTGGATCAGCTCACAATTCCAACAACAATTAATTAGTGTCCTAATTTTTACACATTCCCCTCCAACATTTGTCACTTTCCCCTTCAATAATTTTAGCCAATTTGATAGGTATAAAATGATAGCTCAAGGTTGTTTTAATTTGCATTTCTCTAATCAATAATGATTTAGAGCCTTTTTCATATGACTATAAATTTTTTTAATTTCTGTAACTAAAAAATGCCTGTTCGTATCTTTTGATCATTTATCAATTGGGAAATGACTTATATTTGTATAAATTTTATAATGTTCTTTATATATGAGAGATATGAGACCTTTATCTGAGAAGCTATCTATAAAAATTGTTTCCCCAATTTTCGCTTTGCTTCTGAAATTGGCTACATTTGTTTTATCCCAAAAAAACTTTTTAATTTAATGTAATCTAAATTATCCATTTTATACTTCACTCTGCTCTTTATATCTTGTTTATTCATAAATTGTTCACCTATCCATAGGTCTGAGAAGTAATATGTTCCATGTTCTTCAAATTTTCTTGTAATATCTCTTTACATCTAGGTCATGTATCCATTTTGACCTTATCTTGGTAAATAGCGTAAGATATTGGTCTATGCCAAATTTCTGCCATACTGCTTTCCAGTTTTCCCAACAATTTTTGCCAAATAATGAATTTTTATTCCAAAATTTTAAGTCTTTACATGTGTCAAATGCAAGGTCACTATATTTATTTGCTGCTGTATTTGCTATATTTATTTGCTGCTATAAATTATATGTCTATTCTGTTCCATTGATCTACCTCTCTATTTCTTAGCCAGTACCAGGTAGTTTTAATAATTACTACCTTATAATATAGTTTAAGAGCTGGTACTGCTACTTCCTTCCTTTACATTTTTTATTAGTGTTTTTTGATATGCTTGACTTTTTGTTCTTCCAAATGAATTTGTTATTAGGTGAAGGCCTTTTAAAAACACACTTACACCTCTTTTCATTCAAGAAAACCCAAAGGAAGTAATAACCATTACTGTGAACAATTGAAACTAACGAAACTATGGAAAACAAGTGAGGACTCCTTCCCTTCTCTCTGGTACTATGCCTTCCCTTCTCCTGCCAGTCCTACTCCTGCAGACCTGGTCTGATGAGTTCAAAAGAAACCTCAGTGCCCCTGCAGACCACAAGCTTTCTTGCTTATCAATAAATTCTGGGATCTGTTGGACTCGTTTCCAACTAAGCAACCACTATGGTGGTTGGGAGTTCCAAAAAGCCTTGGCTGGGGTTTAGAAAGAAGGCAATGAACCTTTTTTGATTCAAGGGCTTGCAATTTAAGAATTTGAATTAATGGGACCACAGCACATTTAGATTTGCTTTCTTGCAATAGTCTGCTTGGTTCCACGAACTAACTGGCAGTTCTTTCTGTTTTACTCTCCTGCAGGGTACCTCCAGGGTCAGTCTGTAACACAGCTTGAGAAGGAAGTGATAGTGCAAATGGATGACTCAGTTACCTTAGAATGCAACCTACAACTCCAGTCACCAGGCTCTGTTCTGGTACTAACAAGAATCCACTGGAGTCTTCAAGTCTGTCCTTAGCAAGTCCTCAGTAAAGCCCAAGTTTAAAAACAGGTTCCATGCCACAAACAACACAGAAAACACAACTTGACCCTTTTTGAGGCCCATGTCACCAATTCTGCCACCTATGACTATGTGTTGAGAGATGTAGTAAAAGAAATGATTGTTCATATTTCATAAAATCACCCTCGTTTAAAAGCCTAGGTAAAGGTGGCAGAGGGAACAATGTTATCTGAGAGATATCAACATGTGGATCTTTGTTCTACAAGGCAAGACTCTTTGCTTGCTCCTACTTTAAAATATGTATTAATTCTTTTATCTAGCAACCACTTATTAAGCATCTACCATGTACAAAACACTGGGATAGAAAACTAAGAGAGATAAAAAACAATTAAGAATTGATCCCTGTCTCCACAGAGCTTACAACCCATGAGAGCTGATGTGACACATACACATTCAGGGGTATGCAGGAGCAAACTTTGACAGGCTCTGGAAATCCAATGGTTAAGTTTTCAATGTGAGCATTTGTACCTTGGAAATCAATCAATGTGATAAATTAAGGCTTGTTTTATTATTTTGTGGATTGTCTGGACTTAATAAAGTGATGGAGAAAATGTTTTAAATGCAGATTAAACTTAAAAGAGCATCATGTACGCATATTTTTTGCCCTGAGATCTGATTGTTAAACATTTACCAGAAAACCCCTGAATACACAAAGGTGTACTACTCTACAAAAACCATATGCAGACCAAAATATAATGTAATAAGAGTACAAGTTACAAAATGCTATATGGTAAAGATCATTTCTACCCAGGAGATCAGTGAAATATTTATGGAGGAAACATTTTGTTACTAATTCCTCCAATTCCTCCATAATCATAAAATTATTGAAAGGGACCTTAGAGATTATCCAGTTCATCCCCTTCCTAGGTGAGTCCTTAAAACCTCCTTCAAGCATAACTGAGTAGCAGTCATCCCCATATCATAGGACGACATGGGATGAAAGAAAGGGAAATAATAACTCATATGTCCTAGCATTTTATGGTTTACAAATGTGTGAAGTAAGCAGTAAAAATATTACCTCCATTTTATTGATTAGGAAATTGAGGCTCAGAAAACCTTGGGTGCTTGTCCAGGGAAATGTAGTTAGTATCACAGTCAGGATTTGAACCCAGGTTTCTTGTCTCTGAGGACTAAAAAGAGCTCCAACTCCAGAGCTCTCTCTACTCCATAATTCTGCCTCTCAAGGGAAAAATCAGGAGAAATTTCTTTTGCCCATCCACAGGATTCATGGCAATGTATAAAGCTGCTAAGGTATACGTTAAAGAATAACTCCTTTCCCAAGAAGCTTATAATCTAAAAAACGACAGAGACACATAGAGTCAACAGAAGTATACTGGGTATCCCAGAAGTTTTAGTGCTATTTTAAAGTGCTATTAAAGCTTTAATTTTTAGTAGTAAATTTTGAAGCCTTAACATTTCAGCTTTCATATCTTAAAATGGCACTAAGACTTTTGGGACACCTTGTATGATGGCAATTAATCCAGAAAAGCCATTGAGTGGAAGGTATGGTTAAAAGCCTGTTGTGCTGAATTATATGATGTTTGTGGATAACCAGGGAAGGTTTCCAATAGAGCTTTGAATTGCGATAAAAACATGGAATACCTTACAGATTTCTTCAACCAAGTCCCCAAAAGTGACATCAGCAAAATTAGAATCCAAGAAATTCTAGCAGAGCCCTTTTCCAATTTTCTTCAGCAGCCTCTTCCTTGTTTGATACAGCTGTATGTATGTTGCAGCTGGGATGCCAGCCATTGGGATGATTTAGAGATAAATGCACTATAATTTTCCTCGGCGCCTATTAACCTTCCTCATTGATTTCCAAAATTGCCTTGTGTTTACTTTAAAACATCCATTTAGGTCCAGAAGCTCCAGAGGAACAGAAGAATAGAAGAGAACTCTTACTTGCCTAAGTATTCTAAGCACAAGCCAGTCTGATGGGAGAGAATAAAGCATATACTTATCAAAAGGATGTCTCGTACTCCCAGCAACTGATGCTATAACTAAAGATATCTCTCCAAAGTGACAGGAAGTTAAGCATAGTTTCTTTTTCCTTCATAAATATCTATCACCACTCCTCAGTGACTGTTACAAGTTACACATGCCTATGGATGTTGGTCCTTCTTTAGAACCAACGACCAAAACTGATGGCAGACTAGAAATCAGAAATGGGGCAGGTGGAAAAGAAATACATTAGCTAATGGACAGAGAGGTACCCATCTGAATCAGACTTGGCAGCTTAAGATGTTCAAATAATAGATATAACAAGTGAAGGATTTTTCTTTTGTAAATTCAGATATATTTCCCAAATAACACCAAGCAGAAAACTGGAGTTTCAGATGTGTTCTTATAATCAAATGTGAATAGACTCTCAAACTTCTAATCAGAAAGAAGCCTCTGCCAGGCTACTTCTCAGCCTATAGCTCCCACACTCTTGTTTACATACCTTCACTCTACTCTCTATGTATCTAGCATGTAGTGGTTCACATGTTGCCCCCTCCATTATTATGTGAGCTTCTTGAAGACAACATGTGTGTTTTTTGTCTTCCTTTGTAACCCTAGCATTAAACATTGTGCCTGGCACACAGTAAGTGCTTAATATTTTTGTGTTGTTTGTCCTTCATTCTTGAAGAAGACCATGACATTAGGGAGGTGATGCCATGACTTGCAAGTGAATTGGATTTAAGTGAGGAAGGGCTGCGCAAAGTCCCCAGCCTTACTAAATGCTTGATGGCTGACTGACAGACATAACTGATGATAAATTTCTGGGGATAGCAGATTCTATTAGATGGGAACAGTACAATACCAGGTACAAAGCAAGGGGCCAAAAAATACAGAGTGATCTGACCTGATCCTTGTCTACTTCCTTCTTTCTGTATATTTTTTCTACATCCCAGGTACACCAAGAGGAAATGTAACTATCATTCTACCCCATGCTTCCAAAGACAATCTTTTACTGAAGGACAAAAAATGTCCTCACTTGCTGTTAATACTTGCTACTGACCTCCCACAAAGCTTCCATACTGATTGGATTCAGCACATAGATTTCTCTGTCAGAGAATCATTCCAGACATTCTTGAGGCTGTTCAGTTCACTGGGTCTTGCCTAAGAGGGATGGTCCAGTCCAGGCCTTCAAAATTATCCTCTTCTGGTCACCCTCTGGTTACCTGACCTCAGGCAGGGAATTGTCTCAAGGCTCTAACTTCCCTCACTTTATCCAGGCAAAGTAGAAAACATAGCAAGCTGACTAAAGTCTCACTGTTGCTATGGGAACAAGACTTATGGGAACAAGACAGGTTCATTTTCCTTCTTTCTATACCTCCAAAACATATAAACCCAGGAAGTGAAGACTGTTTCAGTACTAATAGTGGTGGGTGCCAGGTCCCGTTTCTTGGTCAAGGCTTCTTGGCCTGTATAGACCCCGAGGCTCCCAGATATTGGGAATTTGCTCAGAGTTTCTCCCCTTTACTACCTGTGTGACCTTGGGCAAGTCACTCAACCTGTCTGGGCCTCAGTCTCCACGTCTATAAACTGAAGGAGTTGGTACATGGCTTCTGGGACTACATGGCCTCTGAGTCTTCTTTCAGATTTAAATCTATGCTCCTATAAACCTATAGTCCTTTAAGTGCCCCTACCCTGAGATACCATTTGGATTAAGGTGGACCCCAGAGAGTGTTGGATAAGTTGGTCCCATACAACTCAAAAGTTCTAGAATTTATGAATCTATATCTATTTTGTAGAGTAGAAAATATTCACAGTCCCCCTACCCCTAGAAGTGGTCTGGGCTGACAAAATAAGATAATTCCCCCCAAAAAATGTTTATATGCATTCAGGACAGAGCCCAAATGATTGATTAATGAAAACTGATTTGCTTTGGAACCTTTGGGGCCAACATCAATGGACTGGTTGGTCCAATCCTTTATATATTCTTAGTGCCACTAATACAGACCAAAATATTGTGTTCTACAATCCTAGACCTGAGTTTATCTAGCAATTCTGGGCAGAATTTGGATTCACTTCAGCTCTCCGAAATTCCATTTCCTCATCTGTGAATAGTGAATAGTGAATACCTACTACTTCATAGGGTGTTTATAGGGATCAACCTTACACATTAAGTAAATGTAAGTTATTACAAACCATTAAATTGATTTTCCTAAAGCACAGGTTCGATCATATCACACACACACACACACACACACACACACACACACACCCATCTACTCAGTAAACTCCAGTGGCTCCCTATTGCCTTTAGGATCAAATATAAAATGTTGTTTGGCATTCAAAGTCCCTTATCATCTAGCCCTCTCCTACTTTCCGGTCTTCTTATACCTTATGCCCCAACACATATTCTTCGATTCCAGTGACACTGACCTCCTAGCTGTTCCACAAAGAAGACACTTCATCTCTTGGTTTCAAGCATTTTCTCTCACTGTCCCCCGTGCCTGAAATGATCTCCTTCCTCAGCAATACCTGCTGATTTCCCTGGCTTCCTTTAAGTCTCAATAAAATTCCACCTTTTTCCAGAAGGCTTCCCCAATCCCTCTTAATTCTAGTGCCTTTCTTGGATAATTATTTCCTATTTATTCTGCATACAGCTTGATATATATGTAGATACATGTATCTATATATGTTGTCTCCCTTATTGGATTGTAACCTCCTCAAAGGCAAAGACTGTAATTTGTCTTTTTATATTCCCAGCACTTAGCATAGTACCTGGCACACAGTAGGTGTTCAATAAATGTTTGCTGATTGACTGGTTATTCAGTAAATAATCAACTTAGGACTTACTATGTACAATACCATATACTGTGCCATGCTATATTATGTAATATTGGAGGGGTGCAAAAGGAGGCAGGAAATGACAAAAGAATTAGACCTTTGAGAATCTTCGTTTAAAAGGATGAAGTCTTAGATCTGCCTCCTCTCATCAATGCAAGGTGCAAAGACAGCTCCAAAAGACTCAAGATGGAAAAGGCTATGCACATCCAGGAAAGAATTATGGAGTCTGAATATAGATTGAGGCAAACTATTTGCTCTCTTTTTTTCCTTCTTTTTTGGTTTCGTTTCTTCTTTCTCATGATTCATTCCACTGGTTATAATTCTTCTTTACAACTAGACTATTACATAAATAAGTTCAATGTGAAGGTATATGTAGAACCTACGTTGGATTATATGCCATCTTGTGGGGAGCGGGGAGAAGAGGGAGGGAGAGAAAATCTGGAACCCAAAAACTTGTGGAATTGAGTGTTGTAAACTAAAAATAAAAAAAATAAATTTATTAATGAAAAAACCAAAAATAAGAGAAAGGATGCAGTCTAATTGGGAAAACAACATACACACAGAAAGCTCAAAGCAATAGGATGCTAACTCATATTTATATAAAAACCTAAGATTTGCAAAGCTTCACTATGACCTTGTGAGCTAGATCCTGCTGCCTCATGACATAGATCACCACTTGGCACGGTGGACAGATTGTTGAGCCTGGAGTCAAGAAGATCTAAGTTGAAATCTGGCCTCAGATACTAGCTGTGTGACAATGGGCAAGTCAACTAACTTCTGCCTGCCTCAGTTTCCCCAACTATAAAATGGGGATAATAATAGAACTTACTTCCTAAGGTTATTTTCACGATCAAATGACATAGTGGCTGGAATACAGTAGGTACTTATTTCCTTCATTTCTTCTTTCCTTCCCATGAGTGCCAAAAGATATGGAATAAGGAGTTAATGGAGAAGGGCAAAATAGGAAGTGTTGAAAGATAAGTAGTATTTCACCTCCCAGAAGTGAGAAAGGAGAACATTCCAGGCATAAAGAACATTATGAACAAAGGTATAGAGTTTGGAAAGTGAAGGACACGTTCCCTTGACATCTGGTTGAAACATCCCTGCTAAAAAAGAAATCATGAGGAGTAAAGGAAAAAGTTATCCTCAAATGATTCAATTTTTTCATGTATATTTGCTGACTTGTTCAGGACTGTTCCGTGATTATGTATGTCAATAATTCCTTTCCCTCTAAGGAACTCCTCAGGTGAATCTAACAATCATGATAAATTAAATATTAACATAAAATGGTAATTCATTCATTTAACAAGCATTTATTAAGTGTTAACTGTGTGCCAATCATTGTTCTAAATGCTATGATAATGGCAAAATAGTCCCTGATTTCAAAGAGCTTATACCCTATTGGGGGAGAAATATGTACAAAAGAAAATATAAACTGCATGCCAAGTAAATTCTATTGGAAAGCACTAACAATTAAAGGGAATTAGAAATGGCTTCCTATAGGAGCTGGGTTCTGAGCTAAGCTCTGAAGAAAGCTAGAGATTCTACAAGATAGAAATGAGAAATGAGTGTATCCCAGCCTGGGGGAGGGGGTCAGCCTGTTCAAAGGCATGAAGATAAGAGAGAGAATGTTGTGTACATACAACTGTAAACAAGCTAGGTTGACTAGAAAATGATGGAGAATAATAAGCCTACAAAGGTAGGTAGCAGACAGATTAGGAAGGCTTTAAAAGACAGATATATTGCTTTTATATAGCATTTTATATTTTTTAAAGGCACCATCACATTCGTAATTGTATTTTATCTTCACAATAAAACTCTTAGTTATGTAGGGTGGGCATTTTTATTCCCATTTTACAGATAGGGAAACAAGGCATGGATCCCTCAAGTGATTTGTCCAAAGCCACATACCTAGAGCTTTTGATTTCTGGTCCATTACTTTTTCCACTAAAAAACAATAAAATGGGAATTAAGTCAACTTTCAAAATTGGGGCAGGGCAGGGGGGAAGAGGTTTCCTTGTCATCATATTAAAAGCTGGAAGAGACCTTAAAGACCATGTAGGCTTAATTTTAGAGAGGAGAAAACTGAGACACAGAGAAACTGTAATATGTTCAAGGTCACACATGAACCAGCATTTGGGCCAACTTCACTTTTCTGAGCCATGGAATAAGTAAGTGAGAGGTCTGGATTCACACCCAGGTCCTCGTGACTAAATCCAGTACTTTTTGCACTACAGCAGATCTTTTGACTCTAAAAGCTTGCATTGTTGCCAATACACCACACTGTGGAGCATAGGAAATGCTGAAGCTATGTCTGACCTAAATCTGCTTACCTCTCTTTTTATATCTATACCCTAGGACTGCCCAGGAAATATTCTTATCAGCTACCTCTTGAGGAAGTGGCAGCCACCATACTCCCTCTATAACTGACAAGTCACTTCTCAAGAGTCAGTCAGAACACCTGTTAATCCAGGCTGGCTCCTTCAGGTGAGACCAAGAAAGGGCTTCACACACTGCTTGATTCATTCTACTCTTCACTGAAGCCATGAAGTGGGTCTGGCCCTTTGCCTGCCTCACCTTCTTTTATGCAGGTAAGAACACAGGAGAGATCCAACAGCAACGCAGCACCAAAGCCTCCTAGGCTCCCATTCTCCTAGGGTATGTACTGCCAATTGGAATACTCTCTGGAGAAGATGAGATGGGAGCTATCCCTCCCTATGGGGCTGGTTCTGTGCATCCAGCCTCTCCTTTAAGCAGAGATTCCTTAAAGTCTTTATAACTTGGGTTTTTTTTCTTCCAGAAGTCACATCAAATATCCAGGTAGAGCAACCAAACCAAACCTTAACTGTATATGTTGGAAGGGCCATCACCTTACAATGCACCCTGAAAGGAGGAGACATGAAAAGCCATCATATGACCTGGTACAAGAAAAACTGGGATAACTCCTTGACTTTTGTATATCAAGACAAGGACAAATATGGTCCTGGTTTCCAGAGAAATTTCTTAGGGAACATAGATTCTGACAACAATTTCTTCACACTTAAAATTTTCAAGGCGACAGTAAAGGACGCTGGGACTTATTACTGTGGTTCAGTTATCCACGGTGTGGCAGCTCTACGTCTGAGTCATTCATAAACCCGGGGGATTTTAAGAGTAGGTGACAGCTTCAATCAGAGCCTATCTTTGGCTGTAATGTAGCAGACTCGAGATGATGTCACCTGATATTTCAACAGAAGCCCAGGAAATATCTGATATGAGTCTCAGAGGAGAGTGGGGAGTGACGTCCTTATCGGTATAATTGGCTTTGTGGGTCTTTGCTTTTTTTTTCTTTTCTCAGCTAGGGATGTCCATGACAAAGAAGGCAGTTTAAGACTTATTTGGAGTTACTGAGGGGCCTCTGCACCTGCCTGTCTCTGAGCCCACTGAAGAAGAGCTTGAACAACAGCCTATAATACTGCCTGAGAACCCTCCCTCCTGCTCTTGGGGATGACAAAGTGCCTGGGACAAAGAGAACTTCTAATATCCTGACTGCCACCACTTGGTCCAGAGGCAACAGTGTGTACAAACCAGATAAAAGAAAAAGGGCTGGATTCCCATTACTATTCTAATCAAACTTTCCCCAGCTACTGCCATTTCTTAGCTCTTACCTCTGTAAGAAAAGATAAATGGTGTCATTTTCCAGAGGCTTAGTCTCAAACAAATAAATGTGTTCCTTAAGAAAGTGAGATATTGAATAAGCTATTAAAAGTGGATAACTTTCATCCCATCAGTTCTGTTAGTTCAAACTCTTTGTGCTACTGCCTGGATCAGTCCTGGTGCCTGCTCTCTCACCCTATCCTATCTATGAGGCTAAGTCATGAATACTTTTCCTTTGCCAGACTTTTTCCATGGATGTCCCTGATTCCTTCCTCCCCTAACACCTAGAAAGGAGCTTATTCTTGGGATATCAAGTAATAGAACTAGGATATTGGAGCTGGGAGGTACGGTAAGGACAATCTAATCCAGTTTTCCTTCCTATCCTGAAGAATAATAAAATACCTAAATTCCCTCCTTGGACTAGCCTTGCACAGCCTCAGTGTGGTGGGACTTGAGCAAAAATGAGAAGGTGAAGCATTTTTTAAGAAGTAAAGGTCTTTGGCAGCAAAAATTTTGCGAACCACTAGAACTTTGCTGCTGACCAGTGGTTGGGAAAAGAGATCTTATCTTAACCTCATTTAGATATAAGAAAACTTAAATCAGATAGATTACGTGGTAAGTAAACACACGAGCTGCAACTAGTGTGGAGAAAACAGAGCTTTGCCCCATAGTGCCAACATAGGATTGGGTAACTCCCTTCCTCTCCAGAGGAAGTGTGAGGTTTGGTGAGCTACCTTCCCATGACAACAAGCATTACCACACTCAAGATCTACCACCCATATATTTTGATTGTACATAATTGTTTGCATGTTATTCCCCCATTAGACTGTGAACTCCTTGAGAGCAGGAACTCTTTTGCCTTTCTTTGTATCCCCACCACTTAGCACAGTGCCTGACACATAGTAGGTACTTTATAAATGTTTATTGAGTAGCTGAATACTTATTGACTTATGTGACACACAACCTGTCAGTTCATTCTGGCTCCTCAGTAGGATCTAAAATTAATTTCCTGAGTGGACAGAAAATGCGAGAGACAAACTTCACACCAACTTAACAAGAAGGATATTTAACCCTCTTCAGGGACAGCCAACTGATTAACTGGACTGACAAATAAATAACCTCATACTGAAAAAATATGTTTGATGATAGTGTGAGAGGCTTAATGAAAAGAAGAGAATTGAAAATCATGCAAGAATAATCTTTCCATCTACTCACACCAGAAGCAGAATCTGCCAAGGAGAGAGTTTCCTTATTTAATATGACACAATATATTATGTACTCTGAGCATATCACATCCTGCTGTGACTGGGAAGAACAGCTGCTGAGCTCTAGTCACAATTATACAAATACAGAAACATGTAAAAGGAGAAGTCAAGTAGAGATCATTCTGACCAGGAAACTTTCTGGGATTCAGGAGTTAGCATCATAGACTCTCAGAGTTGGAAGAAACCATTAGAGTCAACTGGTCCAGCCTCTCTCCTAATATAAGAATCCCTCCTACAATAGCCAGTACAAATGGCCATTTGTCTTTTGTTTAAACATCTCCAGCACTGAGGAATGAACGACTTCACAAGTAAACACATTCCACTTAGGCAACCCTGTTAGAAATTCTTCCTTGTATAAAGCCAAAATGTCTCCCCCTAAAACTTCCACCTTTTGGTCCTGGCACTGCCTTCTGGAACAATTCTCTTTATTCTCCCATGTGACAAATAGTGTCATAATCCCTCGAGTCTTTTTCCCCCAGGCAAACTATCTTTAGTTTACTTAGTTCCTTAAATGTAAGATGAGCAGCTACCTAGAGTTAGAATGCACAGTGGAGCACAATGCGAAACCTTTTTATAGACATGCATATTTTAATGCCAGAAAATTCTTCTCTGCATGACATGAAGGTATTTACTTTTTGATAAGTGTGATAGAATGAAGGCTCAAAGACTCCAGCGGACACACAGGAGGAGCAATTTTCAAACCTTGCCTAAGATATGCAAATGACTCACCTCATCCTAGAAGACATGATTTCCAGACCTGTCACTATCCTGGCTGTCCTCCTTTGGACACACTTAACCTGTCAGTGGTTGACATAAAGATTACTACCCATGGATGGGTACATTATTCCAGATGTGGTCTGATGAACACAAAATTGAGCTGGACTATTACTTCCTGTGCTCTGGACATTGTGTTTTCTATTAATGGAGCCTTGGATTGAAGCGACATTTTTTAGCAACTTTGTCACACTATCAGCTCATATTAAGCTTAATGTCAACGCCCTAGATCTTTTTATCGTAAACTACAGTCAAGTCATGTCTGTACTTGTGCATTTAAGGGGCTCGGGGGGGAAACTTAGTGCAGGACTTTAAATGTATTCTTGTTAAATTTCATCTTGTTGGCTTTGACCCAGCCTATTGAGATCTTTGTGAATCCTGATTCTGTCATCTAACATATTAGCTATTCTTCCCAGCTTTGTGTCAACTATAAAATTCTTGTGCATGCTTCCTATGATTTCACCCCAGTCACCGATTAAAAACACTTAAGAGAACAAAGACAAGGGTGGAATCTTATGGCTCTGTCTTTCTCTGGAGATTTCTTTCTTGGCCCCATTAATTAATACTCTTTGAGTAAAGTTGTTCGACTAGGTGTAAACTCACCTAGTTCTAGCTGGTTCTGACACTCACCCTGGGAAAAGTCATTCTCTGGGCTTCTATTTCCTCTTCTGCAAAATGGAGAGATTAAACTAGATGATTTCTAACATCTCTTTCAACTCTAAAGTCTACGATCCAGGCAGAAGAATAATCATAAACTACTACTCCAGATTTTCAACCAGCAAAGAAGGCTCATGCTATGGAAGTGACTGTGACAGCAGAGTTCATAATATGAAACGAAGGGAACACTAGGCACAATCAGAAAGGTACTGTTGATGTTAGAAAAGCAAATTTCCCCCCAAAAAATCAGGAAAAGTAGGTATGAGCTTGTGGTCAGAGACTCTAAAGAAAAAGAGGGAGTGAAGGCTTTTGAAAGTAAAATTCTGACTGCAGTCACCAATAATCCCAATAGTTAATGAAGGCAAGAGACAGCTAAAGAATCCATTGTGATGTGGCTTCCCAGGGAGATCTCTCATTAAATCAGATTGCAAAGAACCAAAAGAAAGTCCAGGAGTCCAGGACTACACCTCATGAAAAGAAGGGAACATAACCAAGAATTAATATATGTGGCATGGACTTAGAAAAATAGTTAAAAGAAGGTCAAAGCACTAAGCAAACTGAGTCACTTTAAAATGGTGGAGTAATCAAAAAAAGGATTTTTAAAGTTTGGAGCTAAAAAAATAAAGAAGGGGATGGTTCCACTGCTTGGGGCAGATTGTATAGTGTTAGCAAATGACAGTGAGAAGGCAGAACTACTCAACTTTTGTTTCTCTTCTACCTTCTCTTTCAAGAAGAATGGGAAGATGATCAAAAAAACACCTGGACAATCATGGACAACAGGAGAGACTCCAGAAGACCTGAAGTGAGAAAAATATCCCAAGTTGCAGAAAAATGAAAAGCATAGATTATAAAATGTATAGTCAAGTAGTTCTTAGTTTAATTCCTGGCCAAATTCTTTAAAGGTGCACTAAATATATGGTTTTTAAGATCTTAGAAAAAATAGCAGTGAACATTAAGAGTCATAATGGACTCAATCAACAAGCCATTATTAAACTTTTACCATTGGCTTTAAAAAGGAAAAATCCCTGACTTCAAGGAGCTTATATTCTAATGGGAGAAGATAATATGTACAGAAGTAAGGACATACAGAATGCATACAGAAAAATGGAAGGTAACCTTAGAGGAGAAAACAGTAGCATCTGGGGACCAGGAAGGCCTCCAGAAAAAAGTAACCTTTGAGATGAGTCTTGAAGGAAACCATAGATTCCAAGAAGTGGAGGTAAAGAAAAGCATTTGAAAAAAAAAGTCATGCTAAACTAAAGAAGAACACTGGCAAAAAGAAGTCATGCTAAACTAAACTAATTTACTTTTTTGATAACTTTATTAGACTATGACAAGGTAAAAGACCAGAAAATCAGATGTATAACTTTTTTTTATTTTGGCAATGCATTTAATGAAATTTGTCATGATAACCTTGTAGACAAGAAAAACAAATATGGGCTAGATAACAGTAGAATATAGAACTGTGAGGGTTAAAAGAGATCAGTAAGTAACCTACTCCACTTGTCTCCCCAGCTTGGCCTCTAGTTATCCCTGTGCCTCAAAGAGTTCAAATGTTTTACCCAAGATTGCACAGGTAGAACCATAGACCTGGACGGAGCCTTTAGAGGCCATGTAGGACAGTTTCCTCATTTTATAGAAAAGGAAACTGAAGCCCAGAGAGGTAAAGTAGTGAAAGTGAGAGGTGGCATTTCAAGCCAAGTCTTCTAACTCCCAAAATGTACTTTTTTTCCATTGTACCATGATGCTGAGCTAGGATTCCATCAAAAGGAAGGGGAAGGAGGAAGGGGAAGGTGTCATTTATAAGGTGATAATTGAGGTGAATTTCAAAGGAAACTAGGGCTTTTTAAGAGGCAAAACTGAAAAGAGTATATTCCAAGTATTACGAAAAGCCAAGGGCATGGAAGTCACAACTCAGTGGCTCATTGTAACATGGAGGTGACCCTGAACTCTCAAAGACAATGTCAACAGACTTGGGTGCTATTTTTCGGTCATATCCAACTCTTTGTGACCCCATTTGGGGTTTTCTTGGCAAAGATACTGGAGTGATTTGATATATCCTTCTCCAGCTCATTTTACAGATGAGGAAACTGAGGGAAATTGGGTTAAATTACTTCCCAGGGTCATATAGCTAGTAAATGTCTGAGGCCAGATTTGAACTCAGGAAGATGAATATTCCTGACTCCAAGCGCACTACTCTATCCACTGTGTCACATGGCTGCCTCCAACAGGGTTAAAGCTCTATCTTGTCTATCCGCATTGGGAGTTGTGTTCAATTCTGAGTGTTCCATTTTAGGAAGACATTGATAAGGTCAAACAAGTCAGAAGGGTTTTAGGGTAATGGACTATATTTTTGATGTCTGAGGCGTAGTCCAGCTAAATTGTTGGCATGAGAATTAGATACAAATTTGTATGAAATAAAATAATTTTTATGATTGTGCTTGAGAACTTGGAGTAGAAGCAGTGAAAAAGGTCAACTATAATAACAGCCACAAACTATGAGCAACTTGGAAATTAATGATCCTAGTGGGTCACCCTTGGCTCTCACTAGAACAGGCCAGACTTTGCAATTTCCTTCAAAACTCATCTCAATTACCACCTTCTACATGAAGTTCCTTCTATAGGGAGTCACAGAGAATAATGCTAAGATTTTAAATCAGAATAATATCTATACATAAGACCTTCATGTAATAAAGCCTTTTTGTGCTAATTGGAAGAATGCCAGGGCTTCTTGTTTCATGCAGTATGAGATCAAACAGGTCTGATATACTCAAAGATCCCAATTGGAGATATCTCTTTCAATAAGCTTCTGAGCCAACTAGCTTATGCTGAGTTGTTGGATCTCTACATTATGTAGGAAGGAAATAAGTTTGATTGTATGTATATACATATGTATTACACATGTGTACATGTGCATGTTGCTACCTTGTACACATGTATATGTGCATGTATACACATGTCTATGCATTGTTTGTTTATACGTCTATGTGTGTTACATATATACATATAATCAAGCTTTTGTTTTCCACTTTCTTTTTTTAATAAATTTATTTTTTTATTTTTAGTTTACAACATTCAATTCCACAAGTTTTTGGGTTCCAAATTTTCTCTCCTTTCCTCTTCTCCCCGCTCCCTTCCAAGATAGCATGTAAACCAATGTAGGTTCTACATATACCTTCACATAGAAACTGATGCTGAGTGAGGGGAGCAGAACCAGGAGATCATTACACACAATTACAGGCACATACTCTCTGTAAGGACTGACTTTGATAGACCTGATTCCTCTCATCAATACAAAGTTCAAAGACAGCTCCAAAAAACTCATGATGGAAAAAGCTTTGCACATCCAGAGAAAGAATTATGGACTCTAAAATGCAGATTGAGGCAAACTATTTGCTCTCTTTTTTTCCTTCTTTTTTGGTTTCGTTTCTCCTTTTTCATGTTCCATTCCATTGGTTATAATTCTTCTTGTTTTCCTCTTTCTTGAAGATCCAATAACTTAACTCAACCCTATTAGCTCAGAGACATATAAAAAGAAACATATGCACCTGAGGGTTGACTATATCAGACCTGAGTGATTTAAATTGGATAGAGTCAAAGATCCTGGCATTCTTCTAACTCATATCCAGAGGCTTTATTAAATAACACTTCATGAATACATATTACTCTAAGAAGGCATCAGTGTAATTAATAATAATAATAATAACTAACATTTATATAGTGCTTACTATGTGCCAGGCATTGTGTAAGTGCTTTACAATAACTATTTCATTTGACCTTCATGACAACACTGGGAGGTAAATGCTAATACTATTCCTTTTTTACAGATGAGGAAACTGAGGTAAACAGAAGTTAAATGACTTTCCCAGAGTGACAAAGCTAATAAGTGTCTGAGGCCAGATTTAAACTCAGGTCTTCCTGGCTCCAGTCCCATGAGTCTACTATCCACTGCACCACCTAATTTTCTCTATATCCTCCTCTCTGGGCATCTGGGCCTAGGTTCAGCTAATGAAATTCAGAGGAGATATGATGAAAGTTAGTGAGCCTCTATAGATCTTCCATAATGCCTCTAGATTCACCGTCAATAATTCCAGTATTTCTGCTATAACTAAACTCTGGAAAAGGAAAATAAATGGCATTTTCTCTTTGGAATCAATGGAATATTCATAAGTCACAAAGCTACTTTGAGAAAGGGGGAGCATCTCCATTTGGGGGATCAATGCCTGAAACCTATTGCATTTAAAAGACACAGCCCCAGCTGGGAGAATCCTGAAACAAATTGTTGCATGAGCTAGATGCTAAAAGGAAAATGTGTTCAATCAGGCCAGGATAAGCCCTTTGGTCACAGACACAGCAGCAAAGGTCTATTTGTCTGTTTTCACCTAGCACATCTGACATTCTGGGTATGTTGCAACCACTAATGAATTATTTCACAAACTATCCTCCATGGAGTTCCATCCTCTCATATAAATGAGAAAATAAGCAAGAAGAAATGTTGCGGTTTTTAATTGAAACTCTTGCTCCAGCCGGAGAACATTGGAATTCAGCGTGCCAGGCTTGTGGTCTGACCATTTATTTTCCTGTTCTAGAGATTAGTCAATACGGAACGTGTGGTCCTGAGCTCAGACTTGAGGGAGGAGTTGAATGAGGAAGATTCCTCAGGTCATGAAGAGATCCTTGAACGAGTAGTTCTTAACAGTGACAAGTGACATTTGTCCTCCCAACCCTTAACAAAGTACCTTTTTATTTTCTCTTTCAATAACAACAAAGACAACAGCAGTGACCACAGTAATGATGAAGGTGATGATGTTATATTTAGGTAGCACTTCAAAGTGTGTGTGTATATATATATATGTGTGTGTGTGTGTGTGTGTGTGTGTGTGTGCATTTATCATATATACGAATCTATATGTGTATGTGCATACACATGTATATATAAATTGAGCCTAATGACAATCTTGTGAAACGCCCATTTGCAGGTAATATTATTCCTATTTTACATATTAGTAAACTGAGGCTCAGAGAGCTAGTACGTCTCAGAGGTAAGATTTAAATCCAAGTCTTCCCGACTCCAGGTGGAAGCCTGATATCAAAAAGTTGGCTCTTTAACAACACTAAATGCTTTCACCTTAAAGCGGGGTTGGGAGAAAGGGAAGAACAGGAAAGGATCCAACCCTATGATGTGGGAAAAGGAAATCTAATACAGAGGGAAAGAGAGTGGTTTTGACTACTTATGGGTTTAGCCGTGGATATTTTGTGTTTGGTAGTTGGGGTTTTTGTGGGGGAGGGGTAATTAAAGCCAGGCTTATATTCTTTAGCCTGAGTCCTCATGTGGGCATTGAGAATCATTTTAGCTTTTCCTCTGTAGAGACCTAAACAAGAATTAAATTCTGATGTGTCCGGTGGAAATTCTGGGTGGGGGGGCGGGGCAGAAAACATGAAACAAAGAGAGTGACAGAGAAATGCCCCACCCCCACCAATGTCGAACTGAGTTTGTATAAACCCAAAGGTCCTCTGGGCCATCGGTTACATGTTAGAGTAAGCGTCCTTCTATTTTTAGAAGAAAAAAAAAGACTCTCTTCTGTTTTCAGAAGATGACTGAAGAAGCTGTATATTACCTGCTGTATATTACCATTTGGGATATTACCACTAGTTGACTTATAAAATGAAAATAATAATAATAACTCATTTAAATGAAAGCAGAGAGCTGGATATTATCATTATTGAGGTCATACACAATTCTAAAAGTGATATTGAATAAGGTCATAGAGATTCATGCAAAGAATCACAAATACTAGAGCTATAAGGGGCAGTCTTTTAAGAGTTCTCTTTGCCAAACACTTCTACTTTCTCTTCAGTCCTTTATTCCTTAAACCCTTACAGCTTGGTTTCCATTCCCAGTGGAAATTGTTTTCTCAAAGGACCTCCTAGTCACTAAAGTCCATGGTCTTCTTTTAGTTCTCCATCTCCTTGATCTTCTCAGCAGAATTTAACACTGTTGCCTATACCTCTCTTGGCGATGTCTTTCCTCCTTTGGCTTCCATGATACAGCTTTCTCCTGTTTTTTCTCCCGTTTGAATCATCTTTCTCAGTCTACTTTGCTGATTCATAGATTATCCCCTGCCCATTGTGTGACTGTATCAGAAGTATGCCAAGGGACAGCTAGGTGGCACAGCGAACAAAGAACTAGGCTTAGAATCAAGAACACTCATGTTCATGAGTTCATATCCTGGCTCAGATGCTTACTAGCTGTGTGACCCTGGGAAAGTCACTTAACCCTGCTTTGTCTCAGTTCCTCATCAGTAAAATGAGCTGGAGAAGGAAATAGTAAACCACTCCAGTGTCTTTGCCAAAAAAACACCAAATGGAGTCACAAAGAGTCAGATATAACTGATACAACTGAACAACAATATCCCAAGTCACGCTTAAGACTTTTTCTTCTTTTTTCTCTTTCCAATCCTTCTCTTGATGATTTTATCTGCTACTGTGGGTTGAACTATATCATCTTTTCCACATGTGATCCTCAAATCTAAACATCCAGGCCTCATCTCTGTTCTGAACTTTTAGACCCACATCTCCAACTATCTTCTATACAACTCCACCTCATCATCTCAAACTAGACATATAAGGAGGCAGCATGAATGATACAGTAGAAATCACTGGATGTGACTTCTAATGCCAACTCTGCCACTACCTACTTGTGTGACTTTTGTCAAGTCAAGGAACCTTTCTGGGTCTTAGTTACCTCATAATTAAGGGGGTTGTAGTCAATGACTTCTGAAGTCCCCTACAGCTCTAAATCCATTTCCAAAATAGAACTCATCATCTCTTCCTATAGTACCTACATAAAGCCTCAAAGGCAACATTAAGATCAGCCCCAACAGAGAAGATTTAAATAGCTTGCCTGTAAATAGCTGAGTACCAATATTTAAGAAATTTACTTTATAGCTCCTGCAAAAAACACTTACTGTATAAATACTTTACCCTGCAATTTAAGAAAGTTCTGTTGTTGCTGACATAATCAAAAGGCAAAATCCCACATGAGAGGCCCCAAAAATATAATTAAAATAATATGTGTATATATCTGTAAGGCTTTTATTTTCTTGGAAATATCCCTGACATATTCTGAAAAAAAATATATAAGATAAGAAATTTCACCAAGACCATCTGAGTCAGTCTATCTGCCCAGAGACCATCCCATAAGAAAAATTATGACCAATTAAAAAGCCAAAACATATCAAAACATAGCTCCAAAACTGAGGGACAGAGATAGCCCTCACAAAAGAAATATAGAACAGAAATGCATAATTAAACACGGACTGCCACTATATGTTACCGGAAGACAATGTGATGTAGTGAAAGTATGATGAACTTGGAGTCAAAGGACTCAAGTTTAAATCACGGATTGTCTTCTTGCAACCTATGTGACTGAGTAACCTATTTAACCTGTCGGGGCTTTAATTCCTCATCAGTTAAAAAAAGTGTTATGGACTAAATGATCCGTAAGGAACTGTCCAGCTTTCAATCTATGATTGTTAATATTGGTGTGAAATTTATACTGGCCCAGAAGGCATGTCCCCTTAGGAACTAAACTGGCAAATATCAGTGTTCTAGAGTTGTCATATATTAGCCTTACTAAGGCTGGCCAACTGAAGAATATGTTTCATTATGCTAACCACAACAGATACATAAGTATGTGAGTGCAAATCTCAAAGGTAAGAGGGACTGATCACCCATTCACCTTAGCAGAGCTAGACATATGATTTGCCTGTTTCCCAGATTCGGTGAACTAGATTCTCACTGCCCCCAAAACACTACCTCACAGGGGTGTTGTAAGAGTCAAGTCAGATGATTCTGTAAAGCATCTTGCAAAGTTTGAAAGTGAAAAAAAACGTCACTTATTAGTTTCTCCTTGCAATTTCCCTATTTCTGCTGAGGGTTCCACTGCCCTCCCAGTCACCCAGGTTTATAACCCTGGAATCTTCTTTGACTCTTTCCTTTCTCTCATCTATCATCTAATCAGTTTCCACATTCTATTGATTCTGCCTCTACCATATCTCTCACTTCCACCCTTTTGTTTTTTACTATTCACCCTGCCACCCCATAGTCACCCACCTCATTCATTCCCACTAAGACTATCGCAATAGCTTCCTAATGGCTATCTCTGTTTCCAGTCTCTCTCCTCTCTGTCTACCTTCCATATAGCTGCCAAAATAATTTTCCCAAAGCATGGGTCTGGCCACATTATTCCTCTGCTCAAAGGCTATAAGTGGCTCCCTATTGCTTCTTAAATAAAATGCAAACTCAGCCTGGCTTTTAAGTCTCCATACAATCTGCATCCAATCCATCTTTATAGCCTTATTTCACATTACTCTCTGTGTTCCAACCAAACCAGATTTGCACCGCGTACGTGACATTCCAGTTTTCATCTCTGTGCATTCACACGAGTTATCCCTCGAACCTGAAATAATTACCCTCTCAGAATCTCTCTCTCTCAGAGCCTTTATCTTCCTTCAATTTGCAGCTCAAGGATAAACTCTCATGTGGAGTTTTTCCTAATGTGCTCAACTGGCAATGCTCTCACCCTTTTCAAATTAAGTTGTATTTACTTATCTTCATACATATTATATATCACCACCACCCACATAGAATGCAAGCTCCAAGAGGGAAGGGATTAATTGTTTTCGTCCATTCACTGCCAGTACCTGGGAGTGGCCTTGTAAATAGTAGGCACTTAATAAATATTTGTTGAAATCAACTGAATCTTGGATGTTTAATATACCTGAGTCTCACATGTATAAGCTGTATAAGTGTCTCATGCTAGCTCCAATGCTACCTCCTTCCTCAAGCTTTCTCACATCCTGATTGGTAATAGTCTTTCTCCTTTGACTTCATTTGGTATACTCTCTAACTTATCTGAAATATGACATTCATCTATATTTATGTTATATTGCCCTACTAAACTGTAAGATCAATTAAGTCACTGATTCTGTGATAAGTAGACTTTGTATCTACTCCAACCCCTAGCAGAATGCTCCACTTGAATAAGTGAGTAAATGAATGCATGTTTATTCTGATGATGACACCAATGAAGCCTTATGAATTTCTAAATTAAATTTATTTTCAGTTCCAAATTGTCTCACTCTGATTTCCTCTCAACCATCCTTTGAGAAAGCAAGAAAAATAAAACCCTTTACAAATATGTATAATCAAGCAAAAATTCCAGCATTATCTATGTCCAAAAAAAATGCTTCAGGCTGTACTCTGAGGTCATCACCTCTTTCTTTGTCTGAAGATGAATAGCATATTTCATTATGAATCCTCCGGAATTGTAGTTGGTCGTTGTTTTGATCAGAGTTACTAAGTCCTTCAAAGTAGTTTGTCTTTATAAGATTGTTAATATTGTATAAATTATATTCCTGATTCTGCTCACTTTGCTTTGCATCAGTTTATGTAAGTCTTCCGAGGCTTCCCTGAAACCATCTCCTCCATCATTTCCTATGGCACAATAGCATCCCACCACATTTATATACCATAACTTCTTCAACTATTCCCCAATTAATAGGAACTCACTCAGTTTCTAATTCTTAACCACCATGAAAAGAGCTGCTATAAATTTTTTTGCATATGGGCCTTATTTCTCTTTCATTAATCTCTTTGGAGTATACACCTATTAAGTGTTCTCACTGACTCAAAAGATACGCATAATGTGACAGATTTGGGGGCATAGTTCAAAATTACTTTCCAGAATAACTGAACCAGTTCATAGCTCCTCCAACGGTGCACTAATGTACCTGTTTTCCCATACCCCCTCCAGCTTTTGTCATTTTCCATTTTTGTCAGCTTTGCCAATCTGATGGATGTGAGATTGTGTCTTAGAGTTGTTTTAATTTGCAATTCATTATTAATGATTTAGAGCATTTTTTCATATGCCTATTGATAACTTGGATTTCTTCCTCCAACAGCTACCTATTTACATCTTTTGACCATTTATCAATTGGGCAATGGCTCTTTTTCATGTAAATTTAATTTCAATTTCCCATATATCTCAGAAATAAGACCTTTCTCAGAGAATTTGCAGCAAAGAATTTTCTGCTTGTCTTTTAAACTTGTTTGTTTTGTTTATGTAGACTTTAAAATTTTTTATATAATAAAAATTAGACAATTTACATCCTGTGAACCTCTCTACCTTCTGATTATTCATGAACTCTTCCCCTTCCCATAGAGCTAACAGGTAATTTCTTCTTTACTTCTTTAATTTGTTTATGACATCACCCTTTATAGCTAAATCATGTACCCATTTGGAGCTTGTCTTGGCATGCAGTGTGAGAAGAATTATGCCTAGCTTCTGCCAGATTACTTTCAAGTTTTCCCAATCATTTTTGTCAAACGGTGAGTGCTTGCCCCAATAGCTGGGATGTCTCGATCTATGAAACACTAAGCTACTGTGCTTGTTTGCTTCCATATATTTTAACCTAATCTGTTCTAATGATTAAGCTCTCTATTTTTTGCCCAGTACCAAGTTATTTTGATGATTATGGCTTTGTATAATAATTTGACATGTAGTACTGCTAGGTCTTCTTCCTTTTTCTAGTTCTATAAAGTAATCCTTTCATGGTTTGATTGTTATGGTACTAAATAAGTAAATTAACTTAGGTAATATTGCTCTATCCCTCAGCCTCAGTGACTAATTGAATCACTAATATGGGCTTCCAACTAACATTGTTTTTTATTATAACCCTTACTGAAAACAAACCATCCTCATTCTCTAACTATTGATACATTGGGGAACAAGAGGGAATGGAGAAAGTAGGATATTCTCTGATCCTTCATTCATTTATATTCAAATGAAGAACTCCAATGGTAGCATGAAGGAAATAAAAGGGTTTTTTGAACATCTCCTGTGCAGCTTCTGTATCCAACTTCCCCAAAAACAAGCTCCTCAGTGTCCTCCACATGGGGGAGAGGAAGTGCATCAGGCAAGCACTCTGTACATAGTCTTAAGAATTGTGCTCGTTGGGCAGTCCTGCATTATTATTTCCATGCATGCTTAGCTTTGTGCTAGCTCAGACTGAGAGAGAGCCACTCCCCTGTTACATACAGATAAAACAACAAAAATGAATTATGTTTGCAAGTGAGCTACTTGAGGCAGATAGGTGATACCATGCATTACAATGTGGCTGGTACGCAAAAAAAAGGATTGGGTTCTGGATCAGACACAAACCTCCAGAGAAGAAGCATATCTTCCAGGGCAAGTCTGCTGTTGTGTCTATGATCTTCCTCTTTTCCAATTAGAAGCGAACTAAACCAAAGAGTAAAAGCTACAAAAGGTAGCCGTTTCCTTTGACCTAATAATCCCATTGCGGGGGAATATATTCGGAAAGTGGTGTCAAGAATAAAACAAAAACATAAAAGAAAAACTATCAATTCAAAGATTTTTATAGCAGTATTATTTGTGATTGCAAAAAACATCACTAGGACATAGTCTAAGTGTTAACAGTAATAGAACTGTTAAATAAATCATAATTTACTAGCATAATGGAATACTATGATATAGTTAACATTGACAAATATTAGACTTTTTTAATCTGTAAAGATCTTTATTAAATAATACAAAGTGAAAAAAGCAGAGACAGAACAGAATGCACATTAATTACCACCATCAAAAAGTCAAAGTGAATGAAGAAGGAACAGACAAAAAATTCTCATAGAGACTTAGAGAAAGCGATTGAAAAGTTAAAATATTTCATGCATTAAAAGTGTAAATTTAAATAAAACCAATCAAAAAGAAATTTTGATTAGCTTTACTTATGTTCAATATTAAGCTTATAACAAATATAGTCATGTCAACCAAGTCCCCACATAAAACAAAACAGTCATAGCCGTGCTTTTGTGGTAGCAAAAAACTGAGAACAAAGTTGATGACCATCGATTGGGAAATGGCTAAACCAATTTTTGTGCAGGATTGGATTGGAATGTTACTGTGCCATAAGAAATAGTGCTTGACGTAGTACCTAACACATAGTAGGTGCTTCATAAATGTTTATTGACTGACTGAATATAAACAATTCAGAGAAGCATAAGACATACAAAGAACCAGTACAGAGTAAAGTAAGTAAAACAGGAGAATAATGAACACGATAACTACAACAATGTAAATTGAAAGACCAAAAAAAAATTGAGGACCAAGCTTGACCTTAGAAAAGAGATTTTTTAAAATGCACTTTCCTTCATTCTTTGCAGAGGTGGCATAAAGTAGGTATAGAACATCGCAATTACTGTCAGACTTGGTTGATATGTTGGGTAGCTTTGCTAAACTGCTTTATTATCTTTTTTCTTTGTTACAAAGAATGACTCAATAGGGAGGAGGGGAAGAAAGTACATATTCAGAAATAAAGAGGAAGTAAAAATGAAGGATATCAATAAAAATTTGAAAAATAAAATGAAGTCAATCCCATTCTTATAATCAAGGAAAGGCTATTACTATATAAGGGAGTAATTAATAGATATGGAAAGAGAATTGAAGTTTCATCTGTAGAAGAGTAAATGACCATGGTGTTGTGACTAAGCAATGGATGGTGTTCATACAGTAATCCGTTGAGTAGATAAATGAAGGGCAGCCAGGTGGCACAGTGGGTAGAGCACTGGACTTGGAATCAGGAAGACTTATCTTCCCTCATTCAAATCTCATCTCAGACATTTGCTAGTTGCATGACCCTGAGCTAGTCACATAACCCAGTTTACCTCAGCTTCTTATCTGTAAAATGAGCTGGAGAAGAAAATGATAAACCACTCCAGTATCTTTGTCAAGAAAAACCCAGATGGAGTCACACAGAGTCAGACAGGATTGGAACAACTGAACAACAAAAGGTTAATGAAGATGATTGTCCCCAGAGTTCTGTAATAGTTTGGATTCAGGAGACTTTTTTAAAGTTTTTCTGCAGCCCTGGGTTCCTAGGATCTCAGCCTTGATACTGTTGCTATGGAGATGAAAACTGAATCAGACACTATCACAGAGTTCACCAGTTGGAAACATCTTTGAAACTTGATTTTTTAAACTGGTTTTGGAGACTTCTGGGAGAAAGAAGCCAGGTGCTAGGACAAACAGACATCCCAGGACCCTACCACATGGAAGACAGCAAGGGCAAGATCAGGATGGGTATTCAGCCTTTGGGGAGGCTTTTTCTGCCCCTTTCTGATCATAACTCAAGGATACCCAGTTGCAGGTGATAGAAATTAGAAACTGTAGAGAAACCTTTCTCCTATACACTAGGCAGGAACTGATGAAGCATGCTGGTGTGACCATAGAGTGAAAGAGGATTTTGCTTTTCCCCTTGCTTGCCTAATAAGGACATATTAGCTCAATACATGCCTCCATTAATCTTGTGTATAATTCTTTTTCACTTTGGGACAAGGCTAAGCTCAGGGAGCTGGCTCACAGGCTGCTAGTTTCTTCCTATCCAGACAAACTGTGCCCTCATTATTCATTGTCCTTTCAGTGCTATCATTTTATTCCCCTCTTTGTACATTAAAAAAAACTGGTGGACACTAATCCTTGTTTGTGTTATTAAAGCTAGTAAGAGGTTTGAGTCTCAATAGAGTAACAGGAGACACACTGCTGTCTACAGTGTAGCTGAGGCATGAAGGGAAAGGAATGTAGACATTGGTTCTAGCTGAAAGTTCCAAAATCAATGGAGTCCTAGACATCATTGGATAACTTTAATGGCAGACCCCTCAGGAAGCACAAGTTTGAATAAATAGAGAAGCCTATAAACAGAAAATGAAATAGATATATGCAAATATGTGTGTTTAAAATATAGATACTGTCATCAGGCAATCACGACTTCACAAAACTTAGGTGAAAACTAAGTTTATTACAAGAGAAATGAACGTTCATGTGGAATACAAAGAGTTCACAATCCACACAGAAGTTGGCAGATTCGTGACAGTAGAACAAAGCAGGAGGAGAATCACAAATCTCCACCCAAAGGGGCGAGGCATGGGAGGGTACAGGAAAGGTTAGAAAAGGACAAAATCCCTCCAAGGGGAGGAGGAGCAGGGTGAATCAAAAGCCATATGCTTTTCGCTTGGGAACTGCTAGATCATGAATATGATGGTCTCCTTATCTAGAAGGGTTCCAGCTAAACAAGCCTAGTGCAGACTGCCTGGCACTTGCCTTGACTCCCAAGAACACACAAGGAGTCCAGTTTGGAATGCAAACAACAAATTATGACAGCTGGGGTGGGACTTCGTCATTGATACGTTCAGGGCCTCCTGCATGCTCTGGGTCCAGTATTCCTGGGAAATAAAAAAGACAAGTTCAGGGAGCCCTTAACAGCCCTTAACAATACATACATATATATTCATATATATATTTATTTATATACACACATATATACACACATGTATGTACACATATATGTATATACATGTGTGTATTGTGTATGTGCATGTATATGTGTGTGTGCACATATGCATATATACGCACATTTATACATACATACATACTCTTGGCCTGCTGAAGATAAACCCTTGAGGGAAAAGTGAGCCAAACCCGAGAAGAGAAATGTATGCCACCTGTGAGTCATTCACCCACCAAACCTCCAAAAGGAAATATTCTCTAAATTCCTTGTTTCCCTTTAAGGGATACATTTCTCCTTACCTCCTAAAAGAAAAAAAAGAAGAAAGCATAAAAAGTGAAGAGCTCAAAGTTAAAATATGGCTTTTTTAAAAAGCAGCACATTAATTAGAAAGTGTCTTAGTTTAGCTCCCTCGGACTCAGTAATGCTGTAAATTCAATTGTTCCACCCCCGCCTCTACTCAAAGCAATAAAATCATAATGGATTGTAAGGATTCATGGCTATCAAGTTCATCTGAATGCATTCCTTCTTCTAAGAGGGACAGGATAGGACACAGGGGAGAAGAGAGCAGGTTGAGGCAATGATCAGGAACCAGCCTATATAGCCAGGGCCAGGAACCAGCAGTTTCAGAGTTAACTACACTTGACTCATAACAGCAGTACTGGACATGGGTCAGGACAACGGGAATCATTTATTCATTCATTCAACAAATATTTAATGAGTGTCTATAATGAATGTGCAAGGCACTATAGGTAATAAAAATAATAGATGGCTGGTGCTGCACTCCCTTCTCTGTCTCTCCAAGCAGTAAATGCTGGCCAATCAGAGAACAATCAAAGAATGTTGTCAAGACTGAAATCCATCCATTGATAAGCATGTATTAAGAGCCTACTATGTGCCAAACACTCAACTAGTCACTAGGGATGCAAATACAAAAATGAAAAGGTCCCTGACCTCAAGGACCTTACTTTCTCCTGAAAGAGGGAGATATAATGTGGTTGCAAACAATTTAGTGAAGTGGGATTAAAAAAAATAACTAGAATCATCGTCAAGGAGCTTAGGGTCAAATCAGACTTTTACCATTTACTGCCTATGCGATCTTGTCTAGTTCGTTTAATCTCTCTGCGTCTCGGTTTCCTCCTGTGTGAAATTCAAGACTAGAAAGCCATAGCTCCTATTTCTAAAAGGGACACCAGAGGCCACCTAGTTCAGTCCTTTAACCTTACCACGAGGAGATGGTGACTAGGAGAAGCTAAGTGTCTTGCCCAGGTTTGAACACGTAGCAAACATTAGAGTCAGCTAATGGATAGAAGGCCAGGCCTCGAAACAGAAGGACTCATCTTCATGAATTCAGATCTGTCCTCAAAACACTTACCTAGCTGTGTGACGCTGGGCAAGTCACTTAACTCTGATTGCCTCTGTTTCCTCATCTGTAAAATGACTTGAAAAAGAAAATGGCAAGCCACTCCAACTCTCTTTGCCAAGAAAACCCCAGATGAATTGACAAGGTGTCTGATGTGACTGAAAATAACTGAACCACAGCAAAGCATCAGAGGAAGTATTTGAACCCAGCTCCTCCTAATCTAGATCCTCTCTGTTCATTCTACCATGCCACACTGCCTCTCCTTTTAAGATCCCTTTCTGTCTTAAGCCTATAGCTACTAAGCAAATATGTGATTATATATAAAATACATATATAAAATATATAGATGTATTAAAAATATATAAAAATTATATATAAAAATAAAAATGTGTATTATATGTGTATAAATATATAAAAATATATATAAAATATATATATATATAAAATCACAAGGTGATTTCAAATGAGGTAGGGTGGAGAAGGGTTTGCCAATAACTAGGAAAATCTGGAAATGAAGGACTCTAAATGAACTGTGAAGGAAGCTACAGGTTCCAAGAGAAAGGAAGATGCATGAGGGTTATCTGGGGGAAACACCTGTTCAGAAGTCAGGTCTCTGGTACCCATCTCTTTCAATGTGACAAAGAAAAGGGGGTATTGTCCTCATCCCTGAATAGGATTCCACGGCATTGTAATTTCTGCCCTCTGTTGCCTTCCTAACCTTCTCCAGTTTGTTTGTCCTCGTCTCTTCTTACACATTGTTTGTCTTCATATTTCATTTTCTTCACACTATTTTATTTATCTGTTTTCTATTTGAAGAGCTGATCCTATTATATCCTTCTGGCAAAGAATTCGATAACACAGTGGGACGTGAAACTTTTTTTCATATCTTTACTGTCTTCTTTTGTTTACTTGAAATTCTCAATTACACTCAAATCCCTCTTCCCATTTTGTTTTGGTGTGTATTTGTTTTCAGTCAGCCATCAACATTTATTGAGTGCCCACCATGGGCAGAGGACTGTATCAGGCACTTAGCTCCTACTAAAAATAACGACGGATATATTAATGTCTTCTATTACACTCTGTGCTATAGTCATGTGATTTCAGTGCTGCAGGAGGTTGGGGATTTGACAACTCAATAAGTCCCTTGCTCATAAGCGGCTCCCTTCTGTATGAATAAATTGTAACAAAACTAGCAGTCACATCCATAAATGTGGGGAGAGAGAGATCCATTGGGAACAGTCAAGAGTTAAATAGCAAACCTCTCCTGTCCAAACTTTAACCTGGCCCTGGCTAGAGAACTGTCATAGGATCATATATCTGGAGCTGGGAGAGGTCTCGGAGGTCATCTAATCCAACTCCCTAATCTTACAGATGACAAAACTGTGGACCAGAGAGGTTAAGCCCAATCAGTCAGTTCCAAAAGAAAGAAAAGGCACTAGACTCTCTCTACATGTAGTCAACAAGATATTTCCTGGAGGTAGCACAGCTGGTAGTTGAGGCATATTTCCTCAGTGTACAGTTGAGGTCAAGAGTACACAAATACTTCACTAGAAGCTTGACGGTTGAGAAAGGAAGGAGACTGGGAACAGGTTCAAAGGTAGAATCATTCTCCCAGTGAAGCCATGCAGTGGACCTGTCTCTTTATCTGGTGTATGCTCTTCTGTGTGGGTAAGAGCAATCCTGTGGACCTTAAAACAAGAAAAGTCCATCCTAACGAGGCACCCACGCTTCCTGATTTACCCACCTTTTTGTCCCTGAACCATCTGTCCCCCCAGTGGGGCCAAGGAAGCAATTTTGTTTTTAAAGAATAATGAAATCTGAGTTGAAAGGGACTTAAGAGGTCACCCATTCCAAATCCTGATTTTATGCCCAAAAGGAATTATCTCAAAAAAATTAGCTATAGTCCATATGCTAAGAATAATTCAACAATTCAACAACCCCACCAACGTTGTTCTGGAGCCAGCTCAAACCAGTTTGTGAGAGTCAATTGTTAAATTTTCAGGGTGAGCATTTACACCTTAGAACTAGGCAATCACTATAAATCAAGGCTTGATTTATTGTTTTGTTAATTGTCTAGACTTAGGAAAGTGATAGAGGAAATGTTAATAATGTAAATTAAATTCTGAAAGTTTTATATATGTGTGGATACATGTATGTATGTATATATGTATATAGGAGAGCCAATTGTTAAACATTGACCAGCACACCCTTGCACCTACCCCTTCTCCTAGTTCCTAGCCTAAGATCTGCTTCATAACAGGAGAGGTGGTTTAGTATGTTGGAAAGAACACTAGACCAGGATAGTCAGGGGAGCAGGATTTGAGTTAAAGTTTGGTCACTTATAAGCCATGAGACCATCAGCAACAAAATGCAACCAAAATGATCTCAATTTAATTTAACATTACCTAAGGAGCATCTAGTATGTGCTTATAATCCCCACCTCTATGGAGTGTATAGGCTAATTAAGTATACAAGTCACAGACTCATATACATACACATAAAGAGTGAAATACAATGCAAAACGATGTGATTAAGTGTAAAAATGGTCATACATATGGTTCAGTACAATAGGAATTTAGAGGAGGGAGAAATCAACATGGACTGGAGAAACTAAAAAGGTTTCATTGAGAAGGGGCCTACTTAAGATAAAGTGAATAGGATCTATTTCAAGTATTTTACTACACAGAAGCTATTGGTCTATGAGAGTGTGAACTATGTGAGGGCAGTAATTACAAATGCACAGGATGTCAGAACTCAGAGGAGCCTTCAAGATCATCTAATCTAACCCTCTAAATTTAATTTAAATTTAATGTTTAACACGAGGACACTGAGGCACAGAGAGGGAAAGTGAAGAGACTTGGAGAAACAGAGTCCAGCATGATCCAACCTATCAGTTACATCCTTCTTAGAGATTTCTTAATCCTAAGTATGTCTATCTAGTCACAGTCTATTTGGAGGTATACTAGATAGCTCTTTGAAAAGTCTATACCTATACTCTTTTTACCCTGCCCTTTCCCCTAAGCTAAACAGAACTGTCTCTGAGCTCCCCAAATCACTGAAGGAAGTGATGGAGCTCTCTTTTGGTCTTCGATGTCTTAAATCCAACCCCAATTAGACCTTTCTTTCCTAGCTCCACAGGCTCTATGAGCAGCATATTCTTTCTGGTCCCTCTGAACTAATTCACTTTGTTTCTCTTTTCCTAACTGTCTTCTGCCTATCTTATTGATTTCTTGTTTAAACAAGGATCCCGAACCATCTGTCCCCGCAGTGGGGCCAAGGAAGCAATTTTGCTTTCAAAGAATAATCAAATCTGAGTTGGGAAGAACTTAAGAGGTCACCCATTCCAAATCCGGCTTTTACTCCCAAAAGGAATTATCACGAAAAAAATTAGCTATAGTCCATATGCTAAGAACAATTCAACAAAAATAAGTGTCTCCTCTGTGAAAGGAACTGTGCTATAGAAAATAGCATTACACACAAGAAAACCTAATAAATGTATTGTTTTTCCCCATTAAAATGAAAGTTTGAAGGCAAGGAGAAAGATTTTGTCTTTCTTTTGCACAGTTCCTGGCATAGAGTAAGTGCATAATAAATGCCTGCTCACTGGCATTAGGTCTTAAAGTGGAGGCTGATCTCTTGTCAAAGAAATAGGAAAGGGGATTCCTATTTCAGACAACATAAGATTTGGGCTAGTGGACCAATTCAACTAACTATTACTAACTTAATATGACCTCTGAGGTTCCTTCCAATGCTAGGATTCCACGGTTGTAGCTACATAAATAGAGTGGAGAGGAGGAGGTACTTTGGCCATAGTCAAAAAGGGTCTTCATTTATCTTTGGCAATATCACTGGCCCTCTGCTTCCTCAATTTCCATGTTTCATTATTCACTTACTTGCTTTAAGAATTTCAAAAGGGTGGGATTGTTTTTGCTTAACTTTGCATATCTGTTACAAGGATTGTTTTTTTTTAGTGGAATGAAGAAAAGGAAGGGAAAGTGGGATGGAGGGAAAATAGATATTTGTTAATTAAAAAAAATTTAGTTAAATAAACAAGTAAATCACAAGAATTTGACATTTCTATTCTGAAGACTAAATAAATTCAGACTGTGAAACAAAGCTGATGTAGATTGAGATGCAAATGGTATACTTCTGTACTTTTACATCTTTGTCTTATGTAGTCTTACAAAGACAACCTTTGAAAATAGAGAAGAAACAAATATAGTAGAAGTCAGGAAATTCTGGTTCATGTTCTACAGAATGTAAGCTCCTTGAGGGCAGGAAATATTTTTCCATTTTTGTCCTTTTTCCCTAATGCCTCTAATATGTTCTAGATATTTAACAGATATGTGAGGGGTTTTGGTGGTGTTGTTATTGACTTTTGTTGTTTTTATTTATTTTTTGAGACTGCCAGACTAGACTGCAATAGTTACTCATGAAACCCATCTGTCTGCTGATCAGGATAGAAGATTTGATCTTCTCCATTTCCAACCTGGGCCAGCTTCCTCCTTCTTAGGCATCCTGGGGGCATCCTGCTCCAGGAGGTTCGTCATATTGGTATAAGGCAATGTAGACATTTGATCAGCTTTAGCTCTACTGAAGCTGAGAACTCCCAGACTCAATCTATCCACCATCCTGTTTCTCCCATCTCATGGACTAATCACTCAAGTCAGTCAACTAGCATTTATTAAGTACCTTCTATGTGCTAAGCAATCTGCTACCACATACTGTGCCATCATGCCTGCCCACTGAAACACTTGTTGAATTGAAATTCAGTCCAAGTTAAGAAATATGGAGTTTCATTGTACTAAGATAAATCACCTCCTTCCAAGTTTGCCTAAAAGGCAAAATAAAGCCATCTTAAATACACTAATTATAATGATCATGTCATCCAGAATATTTAAGATTGACAATAATTCCCCTGCTCATCATTAGCTTTATCAAGGGTGACCTACCAAGCATCCAACAAAAACATCTGATATGAAAATGATTAATTCTAATTATATCATCAGAGAGACATGGTTAATAGTCAATATATAAAAAATCTGCTGACCCAATTATCTCCTTAGACTCACTCTACCTGGCCTTGGTTATTCCACATGAAAAGGTAACAGGCATTTTGTTCTTCCTGTGACTGATAAGACACTTCTCCTGGGATCAGACCATCTGCTGATCGGGGCTGTTTTCTTCAAACAAAAGGATGTCGACTGAACATGTGATCACTTGGTAGAGAAGGAAACTGCCTGACTGGTTCAAAGACAGAGTCACTCCTACAGTGAAGCCATGCAGTGGATTTGCCCCCTCATCTGCCTCACGCTTTTTGGTGAAGGTAAGAACCAGTCTTTGGACTTCAGAACAAAAATATCCTAAATAATCAGAGGCACAAAGACTGTGGTCTCCTGGGATCTGTGTCCTGAGATTCTTGCTTTGGAGGGTAAGATGGAAATTGCCAATAGGGCTTGCTCAACAACTGTAGTTCCAGGATAGCTGGAGCTCACCTACTGACTTTTCTTTTCCTTTCAGGAATCATATCAGAGATTGTGTTAGAACAGCATGAAAAGGCTGTGACTGTCCCGGTTGGAGGAGCCAGCACACTCAAGTGCAGCATGACAGGAGAATCTATAAATAACTATAACATATACTGGTACAGAAAGAACCAGGACAACACTCTGACACTTATACGTGAAGAAGACCCTCCTATTGGCTCTGGTTTCATGGAGGATTCTCAGAGCGAGATTGATTATGCCATGGAGAATTCTACAAGTGAGATTGATTATGCCATGGAGAATTCTACGGGTGAGATTGATTCTGCCAACAATGAGTTCACACTTAAAATTACCAAGGCATCAGTAAGAAACAATGGAATCTACTACTGTGTAGCCTATCACCACAGTGCTTCAGCTCCAATTCCTAGTAATTCAGAAACCAACAGTCAGTGAACTCCAATAAGAGCCTTGCTTCCTCCTGAATGAACTAAAAGGAAAATGGGTAGCAACAAAGGTTGATTCTCAGAACCAATTGAGAACTCCCTATTTAGGTTCATAGGTTTACAGAGCTAGAGCTGTAAGGGACCTCAGAAGGTATCAAGTCTAATCCTATTACAGATAAGAACACAAGTCCAGTTAAATAGCTTGCCCAAGGTTACAAGTAAGTCTCACATGTGGGATTGGAAACCACATCTTCTGTTTCCATAGTCAATGTGCTTTCAATTGCCCAATGCTGCCTCCTACTCAGTCACTCATGACCTGAACAATGCACTACAGAGATATTTGGATAATTCCCAAAGAGGATGGGGCCCAGCATAGGGCAAGTGAGAGCTGGAGTGGGGGAGAAAAAGAAACACTGGTAGTTACCCTTACATTGTGTCCCCAGATGCTGCATTCATCAGCTCCCTGGGGCCCCTGTAAAAGTTTTTGCTACACATGGTCAAGTGAGGCTATAGGCAGCAGCTAATTATTCCTTCTCTAAAAGCCCACCAGTAACTTGACTGCAGGAAAGTGGAGGCGAGAAAATTCCCTTCTTCCCTTTCCATCTAGTAGTGTGGAAGAAGTTACTCTCTTGACATTATTTGGGCATCAGTGGATCACACAGGCTGAGTAACAGCTACCCCTTTCTTTTACTAGGTGACTGTCCTTTCTACTTTTCCAACTATACATATCTTTGATAATGTCTTTGGTGCTGATTCTTCTCTGCAGTTCTATGTTGGTGATATGCTTGCTCATGATAACTATGTATTTCTTTACTGTCTTCTAAGTGACTGACAATTTTAATTATTAGGAGATTGGTCTTCCATATTTCTGAAGCATATAGCATCATTGGAAGAATATTGGTAAAGATGAGGCTTTGTTTGAAAGAGAAGCTTAGGGCCATTAAAAGCACTGCACAATTTCCCCAAAGCAATCCAGTTCATTCTCCTCCTATTCAATTCTGGAATAAATTCATCATCCATTTGAAGAATATACTGATAGACCACCATGACTATCCTGGGTTGAAAAATAGGCATTCTTCATCCACTTGGTTTTTCCCATGGGATCTTTGCATGATTATGAAGGTCATTTAAGAAGTTCTGTGATGTTTCAAGGCTTACTACAATCTATAAAATGTCATCTAAAAACATGAACATCTGAAGGACTTCACCATCCATGGGAAATTCTTCCTTGATTTGGACTCTATGCATGCCATGCTCTACAAAGGTGGCAATCACCTTTGACAACCATGTTTCCTTGTTTCATACCTTGCTTAATATTTATAATGAGTGTTGTTGAACAAAGTTCTATTTTTATTACATCTTTCAAGAAGTCTTGGATAATTTGAATATAGGCAAGGCATAGACACTGTCAGAAAAGTATCTTAAAGGCAGCATTTTGTGCTCTAAATCACCGTTGATTAAAGAAATGAAAATTAAAACAACTCTGAAGTACCACCTTATGCTTATCAGATTGGCTAATATGACTGAAAAGGCAAATGATGATAACTGGAGAGGATGCCAGAAAATTGGAACAATATGCATTGTTGGTAGAGTTGTGAACTGAACTGATCCAACCATTCTGGAGAGCAATTCGGAACTATGCCCAAAGGGAAATCAAACTGTGCATACCCTTTGATCCAGCAATATCGCTACTAGGTCTGTAATACAAAGAGATCATAAAAAGGGGAAAGGACCTCCATGTACAAAAAATATTTATAGCAGTTCTTTTTGTGGTGTCAAAGAATAGGAATTTGAGGGGATGCCCATCAATCGGGGAATAGCCAAACAAGTTATGGTGTATGAATATAATGGAATACTATTGTGCTGCAAAAAATGATGAGCAGGCAGATTTCAGAGAAACCTGGAAATATCTACACACACTGATGCAAAGTGATATGACCAGAACCAGGAGAACATTGTACACAGTATCAACAACATGGTATGAGGATCAACTATGATTAACTTAGCTCTTCTCAGCAACAAAATGATACAAGGCAAGTCCAAAAGACTTTTGATGGAAAATGCTGTCCACATCAAGAGAAAGAACTAATGGTGTCTAAATGAAGCTCAAAGAATACTATTTTCACTTTATTTTTTCATGGTTTTCTCCTTTTGTTCTGTTTCTTCTTTCACAACATGACTAACATGGAAATGTTTTACATGATTGCACATATATAATCAATATCAAATTGCTTACCATCTTTGGGAGGGGCAAGGAGAGTGAAGGAGAAAATTTGGAACTCAAAATTTTATATAAAATGAATGTTAAAAATGGTCTTTACATGTAATTGGAAAAAATAAAATACTATTTAAAAGAGGGGGGAAAAGGCAGCATTTTGGGTTTTTTTAGCATTTTGTTTTGCCAGATCATTTTTATAGCCAACAAATATCTTATATTTTCTGCACCATTCATTCATTTGTATGACCATAAAGATATGGTATCTTCTAGGATATCATTTGAAAATATCTGCCTGTTCTTTTCTCATACCTTCATCAACCACAGGATAAGGTTAGGGACTGAAACTGTGATTTCATTGGCATAGGGAACTTCCGGTTGAGAAAACTTACTCTACAAAAGTAGGCACCTTTTCTGAAACTTAGAAAGTTTCCTACAATCCTGAGAAGCTAAGCGATTTGCCCAGAGCCATAAAGTCAGTAGATGTCAGAGACAAAACTTGAATTCAGGCTTCAAGGCCAGATTTCTATATGCTACACAACACTATCTCTCTATAATTTATCTTTATTAGTGTATAAACTATTGCCTTAAATATATATTCTTGATATAGTCCAGCTTCTCTTCTCTTCTGTTTTTAATGGCTTTTCTAATTTCTTATTGAATATATTGGGGACTACAATATTAGGATCTAAATGTGGCTCCATTGTCATTAATTGTGAGGAAGATGTGGGAGACAGGGAAGAGTATATTATAATCATCTTTACATATTACTTCCTATCATTGTTTATTTTGCTTTCCTTCTAAGTACATAGCTAAATGTTTTGGAAATGGAAAGTGGTATCTTATGAGACAATATTGTACAGAATCTTCTACTATCCTCCTCCATGAGATTTTGCAAATGAGCTTATATTTTAAATTGGTGTTGCCTGCCATATTTTTCCTCTTTGTTCAAGTGTTTACTGGTTTAAATGGGTTCTAGGCATTTTCCAATTCTTCATTACACCAACTGATTTATTATAGTTAAGCTTCCTTAGAAAACAGAAACAGGCTATGTCAATTTTTTTTCTTTTTATCCATTTCCTAGTTTTCATTGGCAGTATTGCTTGTTTAATAGGTCAGGATGGAGTTTCCTCAGTTGCCTGGCATATCTTCTCATTTTCATTTTTCTTCTTATTTCATATTGATTTCGATCCTTGCTCTAAGAAGCCCATGAGTCTGACTGAGAGAGAGCCAGTTCAGAAATGACTCACATGAATAACTAATCATTTTCTGTCTGTTAAGATAGGAAGAAATTCATTTTAATCATAAAATCAAAGAGTTACAGAGTTGGAAGGGATCTCAGTAGCCATCTCATCCAACCCATGAATATACAAGTATCCCCACTACAGTACACTCAACAAGTGGTCCTCCAGCCCCTGCTTAATGACCTCCAATAAAAGGAAACCCACTCACTACCTCTTCTTCCCCTTTTGGATATCTACTTCATTTTTAATAACTTTAATTATTAGGGACTTTTTTATTATGTTAAGTCTAAATATGCCTCTTTGAAAAATCCACTGATTGCTCCTGGTTCTCTCCTTTGATGACAAACAGAGCAATCTCTAATACAAGCTTCAAATACTTTAAGATAACTATCATGCCCTTCCTGAGTCTTCCCCAAGCTAACTATTACCGGTGCTTTCAACTGATCCTTGTCTGGCATGAACTTAAATTTCTTTACCATTATGATTGTCATCCTCTGCACACTTTACAACTTATTTATATTCTTCCTAAAATGGGCTGCTCAGAACTGAACCAAATACTCTAGATGGAATCTAGCCAGGGCAGAGTACAGCGAGATTATCACTTTCTTATTCTTAGAAGCAATACCTTTCCTTTTCATTTTTTTATTATGAACTAGAAAATCACTGACAAACAGGAGCATTTACATATGCAAAGATCAGAAAAATCTCTGCCTTTCTCAATGCAGCCAAAGATTTCATTATCCTTTGGAGTGCCTGGTTACACTGTTGACATATATTGTGTTTACCAAAACCTCCAGATCTTTCTTAGAAAAACTACCATCTAAGTAGGAGTCATAGGTCTATCGCCCACTCAATGAAAATCACTGCACCGTTTTTACCTGTTCTCCATACTAGTTGAGTCCTAGCCTTCTTTTTCAATCTGCTTGGGGGTATCTGCTAAGCTCCTCATTAAGAACTTTAGAACCTTTCATCTACTTTCTAATAACATGAAAGTCACACCCTCCTTCCTTTCCATCTCTCAATAACCAACCTTTCATTTCTTTTGCCAATTTAATATGCCAACTTGTTTTACTTACCTTTTCTTACTTACCCTTCATTGACAACTACCTTCTTTATTTCCTCTTCTTTGAGCTCTTCTCTTCAGGTTTTTATCCTCAATCTTTTTATTCCCTCCTATCAAATCCTTTTTCAGTCTCAATCCTTTCCATTAGCTCAAGTTGTTCAGCTTTTTCTCAGGTTCTCCAATATACATCCTTCTAAAATTCAAGCTCTTGCCTCCTTCACAAAACCTAATGTCTCCAAACAACCTTTACAATTTCCTCCTTCTTCTGATTCAGATAAAATCTACATCTCTTGTCTTGGTCTATCCCTCACAACCTTCTTTCAGAGAATCTGGAAATAAGTTTTTGTGCCAGGTCTAATATTTCCTGACTTGCTTCTAAGAGAAAGCAGTCATGATATACAGGAACAGGATTACTGTGTAATCTGCAAGCCTCTACATTCTTTCATTGCTCACTGGTGAGTCATATTTTTCAATGCATTTTTTCTTGCCTATTCCCACTTTTGCATTGAAATAATCAAATAGCAAAGTATATGTTGATCTAATTTGAAGGCTCTTTTAAGTTTGCCACAGTTTATATACTATATAATATATATTTATATACTATATACCTCTTGCAAAAAAAGTTAGCGTGTAAGCCAAAATAACCTTCATGGCTCACCATTTACAAATTTTCATCATGACTGTTTCAATATAAGATAATCAAGTGCCCCATGAAATTATGCTTCTTCTTGCTTTTGGTTATAATAAAACCAACTCTTCTGAATTTTCAATTTGCCTCTCCAAAGAAGACCTGTAAATCATCCCTCCATTTAATCTCAACTAACTGCAATAGAGAATGTATCTAATAATTCTCTGTATTGAATAAGAGGTAAAAGGTTAAAGAGCCATATCACTTCCATAGCTACTGAATGCATAGAATACGAGTAATAGACAATGTAAACTTGAAACCTTAGCACAAAAATGCAAATAATATTAGATTTCATAGTTAACATCAAACTTTAGTGGGGTAGAATCTATGACTAAACTAGGATAATGAAAGGGTATGCCTTATTCAAAAGAAACAAACATAATGAAAGGAATGGGGGATGGAAAGGTAGTTCTGCATACTAAGAAACATACCTGTAAATCTAAGAATAGAATTACCTTGGAGAACATTTGAGTAAATATAAAAAACAAAATGAAACAGAAAATACATCGATCACCTGGATAAAGAGACAGTATGGTTTTCCAATACAAATTTTAAAATGTTCTCAAAAACAAGATACAATAGTGGTTGGGAAACTTTCAATGATCTGAACATATAATGGAAGTTTCATTGTACTAAAAGTAAAATATCTAATAAATTCCTTGATTTTTTCTGACAATTTATCTCAAAAATATATAGGAAACAATGAAGGGAGCTTACTCTGATAAGCTTCTCTGAAATTAATCCTGACCCACAAGTTAGCATTGGCTGGTCATGAGAAATGGTACGAATCTTGGGAAAAGTCACTTACATTACTGGAGTTTGCGCCTACACAGGGAAATATTGGATATAATCAGATCCATATGCTAGACCACTATTTCTATGAGTCCTGGGACTAGCACTTGGCGATAGCAAATTTTAACTAGTCCCCAAAAGTCTTACTACCAAAGCTTGAAACCTATAATTTTAAAAAGTGATCCTTCTTTCTCTCTGAGTCCTGCTTCTTTCATGTTGGCTCTTTTCTTCCTCTTGGTTTCTGATCCCTACCCTCTGAGCTGCTAAGGTGCCAAACTGAGACCATAGATGATCGAATGGTATCAGGTAAAGATTGTATATATTTAAATGGGCTACAGCATATTTTAAAACTTCTGACAGTGATTGAGATAAAGCTGAAAGCTTGTTTTCCACTGAAATAGAGGATAGTTCTAGGCCATTAAAAACTGAGAAGCTCTGCATCACCACTGAGACATTGTACAGGGGTCCTATTCTCAGGAATATTTAAAGAGGAAGAGTTGTTACTGAAGTTGGAAGATTTAAACAGGCACACTTTTGTGCCAACACACACACAAAAAAATATGAACTTTCCTTGGTATGCAGTAGGAAGTCACTGAAGACTTCTTAAATAGAGAAGCAACACAGGCAGATCTCAGATTATTCTGACTGTAGTCTACAAAAATGGGCTGGGAGGTGATGAGGATACTGTAGAGGAAGGAAGATCCCTGAAGAGTCTATTGTAATAATCTAGGCAAGTGGTAATAAGAGCCTGTATCAGAGAGGTGGCAATGAGAATGTAGAAAGGATGAATGTGAGTGACATTGTAAAGGTAGAATCAGTAGGCCTAAGTAAGTGACAGGTTATGAAAAGGGGAGGTCATGTTAACACTAAGATTGTGAACATGAAAAATTCAGGGGATGGGGAGCTGGGGCAGAGGGAAGGCATACTATATTGAATTTTAGACATTGAGTTTGAAGCACTGGAGAGACATCCCAATAATGTCTTATAAACAAATAAAAGTGTGTCTTAGAACTCTGAAGAGAAGACAGACCTTGTAATAGAGAATGGGCCAAACCTGGAAGTCTCTCCCTCTTCACCTCTGCCTACTGGCTTCCCTGGATTCCTTCAAGACTCAGGTCTAATCTTACTATCAACAGGAGACCTTTACCCTTTAGTAAAGTGGTAGTTCTGTAAGTCTAACCTATGACAAAATTTCAAGGACTATCCAGAGAAAGGACTTTGTGACCCTGGGTGCCAGGAAGAAAGGACACATGAACCCATGACCAGTGAGTTTAAAGTGGAGAAGGTGACTGTACTCCTTTAATAGACTTGAAGTCAAAATGAAAGATGTGTCATCAGGGCCACAGAATACCTAGGTTGATGGAGAGCTCATATATACATACATATATACATACATACATACATACATATATATATACATGTACATATGCTAGAAATCTAGAACTTGATGTAGAGCCCAGACCAGGAAAGAGGGGATAGGCTTACTGAGTCAAAAGCCAAGATAATGGAGGATGAGTTCAGTCAGACAAGAGAATTGATGAACTCAGAAAGACTAAGTTCAGGTTCTGCTTACAGTGGCATGTGGAACCAGGACTATTAGGAACTCAATAAACACCTAAATTTTCTATTTAAAAAAGTTTTAACCTTTTGTATATTTCCTTTTGAGGCAGCTTAAAAAACCCTTAAAACACTTTTTAAGACGATAATTTACTCTAGTCAGGAAGAAGAGAAACATCTGTGTCTTCTCTCAGAACAAAGTTGAGTTGGTAGGGAGCCAGATTCCAAAAACAGAACTTATGGCATCAAAACACCAGAAGGGGGCACCAGCAAACCAAATCCTGAGGTTTGTGGGGAGGTGAAAATATCCAGGGATGCAGTAGACCCAAAGTGCCACATGGGAGTGCATATTGATTTCAGCAAAGGAAATCTTGTCATAACCCTGCAGACAAAATGGAGAAACATAGTTTCAATGATTATTACAATTACATGGATTTGTAGCTGGATAAACCACTATAACCCAAGAGTGTTGATTAACAGATCTATATCAACCTAGCCCCTCCTTAGTTGACATTGATTTCAGTAATGTGGATGAAAATGTAAAAGGAATATTTATCAGTTTTGTCTATTCATAAAATATCAATGGATCCAACAAGATGAAATTTAATGAAGATAAATGAAAAGTTCTGCATCTGGACTCAAAAACTCAATCATATAAAGGAATAATGAAGGAGATATGGCTGGAGAGCAACTCATGTGAGAAAGACATTCAGCTTAGTGCATTCACATTGGGATGTGGGAGCCAAAAAAAGCTAATATGATTTTAGAAAAAATGTCCAAGACAATCACTAAATCAACAAGAATTTGTTAATCTCCTGTGCTGTGCTAAGCAATGTTAGGTGTTAAAGATACAAAAATTAAACATTCCCTGTCCTCAAAAAGGTCACATTCTACAGTAGGAGATAAGAGGAACAACATGATGTACAAATATACAGAAACTAAATCAACATCCCCCAAAAATGTACAAGGCAATTACGTTGGCTCCAGGAGGTACTAGCAGCTGGGGGAGTCGGGAAAAGACTCATTAAGGAAGTAGCATCTGAGCTGAGTTTTTAAGGCAGCTAAAGAGGCAGAGTTGAGGAGAAAGTGCATTCTAAGCGTAAGGGACAGTCAATACAAAAGCACGTAGAATAAAGATTGAATGTTGTGTGTGAGTAATGTAGAATGATTTGGCAGGATTCAACTGAATGAAAGGGGAGGGTAAGGTATAATAGACTGGAAAGGTGAGTTGAAGTCATGTTGTTCAGGGCCTTAAATGCCAAACAGAAGAGTTCATGTTTGATTTTTTAAATAATAGGGAGACCTGGAGTTTATCGAGTAGGCCAGGATCTGCTCAATGAACATGGTCAGACTTGTGTTTTACGAGAATCACTTCAACAGCGAGTGAAAGACGGATTGGAGAAGAGCATGCCTGGAAGCTTGGAGCCCAATACAAAGATTAACATCATCATTTTTCAGGGGTGAGATAATGAAGGCCTGAGCTATAGTGGTAGCCAGATGAGTGGCGAGAAAGGAGGGGTAGAATTGACTTTCCTAGTTAAGCTCTAAGACCAATGAGTGGAAGTTCCAACAAGTGACACTTGAGCTCGACATGTTAAAACTTTCTATCTTCCATCAGTGAAGTAAGTATCCTCAAAAATAGTGGTCTGAAAGTGGGTAAGCAGAGGCTTTATGACCATGTGTGAAAGATATTATAGATGTATATTATAGGATATAATATGTATTACATAGAGTATAGAGAGAGAATAATTTAGAGAATGAAATAATATATGTTTGTGTGTGTATGTATATGTATATATAAAATGCTCCTTCGTTAATTAAGAAGCTGGACTAGGTGACTTCCATATAACTCTAACACAAAGGGGACAGTAACTTCACTACCTTCAGGGAAAATGGGCAAAGGCTGCCAGCTCCAACTAGCCCTTTTTAGTATTGGATGAAATTTGCTTAGACTGCAGCTGTCACTGCAAGGAATTTGCTAACCTCAAATAAAGTAGAATGCTGGCATCCAGGTATAGCCGGTGAAATAGAAGCAAAGTCAGTTTGAAAAGCAAATTAGAATGACTAAGGTCTTCTCCAGTTAATGGATTGGTTGTGGTCAACTGAGTTGTACATCACAAAAGAACTGGGATTATAACTGAAAGATCCCATAGGTCTATTCCAGGGGTGGAGAACTTGTGTCCTCCAGGCCACATGTGGCCCTCTAGGTACTCAATTGCAGCCTTTCAGCTGAATACAAATTTCACAGAACAAATCCTTTTATTAAAGGGATTTGTTCTGTAAAACTTGGACTCAGTCAAAAGGATGCACCCAAGGACCTAGAAGGCCTCAAGGTCACAAGTTCCCCACCGCTGGTCTATTCTCACTATGTAGAAGGAAGATGTATAGCACTTAAAGAACTACAGATGGTAGCAGGGAGCAGAAGATCAAGAGACCAGCAAAGAGCAGTTCAGTGGAGAAACCAAACAGAAAGCAGCACATTAGAAAGAGGAGGCCAGCAGAGGATCCCAACCCAACAGAGAAGAAAAGTTCACCTGATGACATCACCAGAAGACATCACTGGCTCTGTAGTGGAACAAGCAACATCGTTAGAGTAGTGAGTTTCCCCTAGCATTATATTTTCCCTACATCAGGCTCCCTACTAATGGTGTGGTAAATCTTTGGGAAAGAGTGATCCTGCGTGCATGGGGAGAATTTTTATTGTCTCTTATTTTGCTATATTGTTAATTGTATTTTACTTTGAACTTTTATGTCCTCTGCTTGCTTGGCTTAAAACAACCCACACTGCTAGAGTTTGTTTTTGAGTGATGGTGACCTGTAATGAGTCTCAGACATAAGGTCATTTTCAGGTGACCCATATGTGAGAAGAGGCCAGTGTCTTAAATTAGTATTCACCCCCAAGAGTCTTCTAAAATCCTTTGCAATATCTGATTAGTTATGATCTAGTCTGAAGAAATAAAATACCAAAAAACAAAGTTCTTAAGGTCAATTTCTAATTAACTTTGGTCATCTCAGTAGCCATATGGTGTTTTGAACATTTTTATGTGGGTTACAGTTCTCTTTAACTCCCGGATATAGGTGGAGCCTGATATCCTCGTGTGCAAAGCAGTCCTCGTGTGCAAAGTGTAATGGAATAAGCAATAAAATTTGAAGTTAGGGGTCCTGGGTTCAAATCCTGATTCTGACCTTGAGTGAACTTCAGTGACAATTTCACTTTTCTGTGCCTCAGTTTTCTCATTTGCAAGACGATCTTGTTGGACTATTATTTCTAATTTCCCTTTCAGCTCTAAATCCTACAATTCTGTGATTCTCTATTTCTAAAAAAAAAGAAGCCCAGATATGCCCAGGAAAAGCCACCACAATATCACAAATAATGGGCCTTTATCAGACAGAGAGCATAAGCATAAAAATGTGGGTGCAGTAATGATCTCCAAATAGTGGGAAGTATTTAGGTAAAGAGAAAGCACGAGCATGCAAGTTTGGGGGTGCAATACATGAGGCATTTTTCTTCAGCCCACATTCCCGTTGAAAGTCAATCTAAAATAAAATTAAAGGGTGAGAAAGGAATGTACTGGGAGAAAGAGAAAAGGAGAGTAGAATGAGGTAAATTATCACACATAAAAGAGGTAAGAAAAAGCTTTTACAGTGGAAGGGAGGCGGGGGGAAGTGAGGAGGAGTGAGTGAACCTTACTTTCATCAGAAATGGCTCAAAAAGCCAATCAATTGGGTATAGAAATTGATCTTGTCCTACAGGAAAGTAGGAAGAAGAAGGAGATAGGAGGTGGGGGGACATTGATAGAAGGGAGGGTTGATCTGGGGAGTGGGTAGTCAGAAGAAAAACACATTTATTTTTTGGAGGGAGGAAGGCAGGGCAATTGGGGTTAAGTGACTTGCCCAAGGTCACACAGCTAGTGTGTCAAGTGTTTGAGGTCAAATTTGAACTCAAATTTGAAGTCCTCCTGACTCCAGGACCAGTGCTCTACTCACTGCGCCACCTAGCTGCCCCAAGAAAAACACCTTTGAAGAGGACAGAGCGAAAAGAGAGAGAATAGAATAAATGGGGGCGAGAATAGAATGGAGGGAAATACAGTTAGCAATAGTAAATGTGAAAAAAAAATTGAAGCAAGTTTCTTTGACAAAAGCTTCATTTCTCAAACACGTAGAGAACTGAGTCAAATTTATAAAAATAAGAGCCATTCCCCAGTTGATAAATGATCAAAAGATATGATCACTTTTCAGATGAAGTAACCAAAACTATCTATAGCCATATGAAAAAAAACTCAACTCACTATTGAGCAGAGAAATGCAAATTGAAACAATTCTGAGGTACTACCTCAAAGCTATTAGATTGGCTAAAAAGCGCTGAAAAGGTGACTGACAAATATTGCAGGATATGCGGGAAAGTGAGATATTAATGCATTGTTGGTGGAGTTGTGAACTGATTTAACCATTATGTAGAGCAATTCGGAACTATGTCCAAAGAGCTATAAAAACATGCATATCGTTTGACCTAGCAATACCATCACTATCCCAAAAGAGATTAAAAAAAAACAAAAGGGAGATGATCTATATGTACAAGAATATTTATAGCGGCTTTTTTCTGGGGGTAAAGAAATAGAAATAGAGGAGACGCCCATCAATCAGGGAATGGCTGAACAAGTTGTGGTATGTGATTATGACGGAATACTATTGTGCTCTAAGTAATGATGAGCAGGATGCTCTCAGAAAAACCTGGAAAGACCTACATGAGATGATGTAAAGTGAAATGTACTGTGTACAAAGTAACAGCAATATTGTGAGATGATCAGCTGTGACTTAGCTATTTTCAGTAACACAATGAGCCAAGAAAACTCTGAAGGACTTATGATGAAAAATGCTATCCATCCCCAGACAAACAACTGATGGTGTCTGAACACAGATCAAAGCATACTTTTTTAACTTTATTTTTCTTGAGTTTTTTGTCTATGTTTTCTTTCACAACATGAATTTGCGGATAGTTTTGCATGACTATACATGTATAAACTATATCAAATTGCTTACCTTCTCAATGAAGTGGGCTAGGGAGGGAGGAAGAGAGAGAATTTGAAACTCAAAGTTTTAAAAAATGAATGTTAAAATTTATTTTTACATGTAACTGGGGAAAAATAAAATACTAAATAAAAAGTTTTTTTAAAAAAAGAATCACTTCAAATCATACCTTCTACAAGACACCTTTCCTGGTGCTTCTCCCTCCCTCCCTCCCTCTCTCTGATATTACCTTCTATTCACACCATCTGTCTCCTGTGTTATTTGCATGTTGTCTCTCCTATTAGAATATGAGCTTCTATAGGGCAGAGACCAGGTTTCTATGTTTTTGCCTTTCTTTGTATTCCCAGAGCGGAGTACAGTGCCTGGCACATAGTAAGCACTTAATAAGTGTGTGTGGCCTGACAAAAAAAGTCAATCTACTCTGAGACTTCACTGTCCTGCTTGGTGAATGCATCACTTGGCCCACTATTTCAGAGAGGACCCAATCATTCTCTACTCCACTCTCTATTTCTCAACTACTCTAACTTCTCAACAGCCTCATCAACCACCTTGCCACTGTGCTCCTAAGCACTTCCCCATCCAGTTCTGGAACCATGATAAAATCAACTTTGCTATTGTTCTTGAAAGATAACTATTCTAAAGATAGTGGATGCAAAATGCTAAGTGCACGAGGGAGTCACTAAGTGTTGTATGGGGCAGCTAGGCTGTGCAGTGGATAGAGTATTGGGCTTGGAGTCAGGAAGACGCGAATTCAAACTCAGCCTCAAACACTTAGTAGCTATGTGACCCTGGGAAAGTCACTTAACCCTGTTTGCCTCAGTGTCCTCATCTGTAAAATGATCTGGAGCAAACCACTCCAATATCTTTCCCAAGAAAACCCCAAAATGGGTCACAAAGAGTTTTATATTACTGAAAAATGACTAAAAAAATAGCAAGAAGTATTGGGTCCAAGTTTGGGCAAGGGGCAGAGATAATTACCCACTAGAGCAGAGGTCAGCAAACTAGAGTGATGGAAAGGGAAGGGAAAGAGCATAGTTTGCCAAACCATGAACTAGAGGAATGAAGATTGCTTCAGGATGGAGGTAGCATTTGCATGGGACTTCCTTTCTTAAAATATAGGAAGGATATCAACAGGTGGAGGGAATATAAAAGACTTTGAAGGGATAGGCTACCAAAAAGTAGTCCGAACAAAAAGGCTCAGAAGTAGAAAGATGAGGGAAAGTACAGAACATGATGAATACATCATTGTGGTTATAATACATAATGCTTGGAGTGTGGTGTCATGAGATAAAGCTGGAAAAGGATCATGGTACTGGCGTTTGGAAGATCTTGAATACCACTCAGCATACGATAGTGATCCATTGAGGGTTAGGGACAGAGGAGTGACATCTCTGAATCATAGGATCATAAATTTAGAGTTGGAGAGATACATACATAAGGAATATTGACTTCGAAGACATATGGAGGATGAATGATAGGGGAGAAACAGTGGGGTTAATAAGCCATGTAGGGATCCAATAATCCACTTCCCCCATTTTACAGACTAGGAAACTAAGCCATTGTGAGTACAAAGCAACTTACCCAGGGTCGCACAAATAGAAAGAAGAGACCTTAGAATCAAACTCAGGACTCTTGATTCCAAATTCATCATTCTTTCTACTCTACCATATTTGGGACTATTGCAGTAGACCTGAGAGGGTCCAATCACAAGTGACTACACCTTCCTCCCTGTGGGAACTAGCACTCTCATACTGTAACCTGGATGCTCCAGGAGGCTCCCACTCCAGAAGCATTCCATGTTCTAGACTTCTTTCCTCATCAAAATCTGCTCTTCACTAAGATGTCTAGATGTGAAGGATCTGAAATACAAATTTCCACAAAGACATGCTTATGATTCAATAAGCTACTCTCTTCTAGAAGTATTTGCATTTTAATGTAGTGTCTTAGAATAGTGTCTGAACCCAAAGAAATGAATTTCTAAATGAATCCTTCAAATTTCAGGCAGTTAAAGTTGATTCTTGGATCACCTCATTGGCCATCCTCTACTTTATATAACCAACCCTGCCAGCCTCTCCCTCTTTTCTCATCCTCCCTACCCCCACTATACATTCTAAAGACCAAACAGAACTGTTGAGTACCGATAGAATTCAATCTCCTTGAGTGTAGGAGTTTTGATTTTGTCGACATATATGTATATATATATATATATATATATATATATATATGTATGTATGTGTGTATATATATATATATACATATATATATATATATCCTCAGCACCAATGACAGTGCTTAACAGTAGGTTAATAAATTTTTGTTGAATTGAGATATTCAACACCCTTTAGTAAAATCTAATGAGCTGCTCAATTTAGGAATGAATAGACTGAAACAAGATAACACCTACCTATATTATTGAATTTGAAGTCAAAGGCTGGAATTCTGCAAGGCCATCTGGAGAGTGGGAAAGCTCTTAAGAGGAAAATAACATTCGTTTATAAACTTTGTGCCAAGGCATACTTACAGCCAGTCATTTGTTGCTAAAGGGTTAAAAAAGTAGGACTATATTCTTCTTCTGCCTTCTTTCACCCTCCCTTTTCTACCACAAAACCTCCCCCTCCCCAACACATCCTACCACCCATTAGGTTTTACAAGTGCCAAGTTCCCTATATATCTATGCCAAGCTCTAATAAAGGCAGTATGACAAGGCCTTTGCCCTGGAGCACTAAAATAAAGAGGATACTGACAGCCCTAGCATTTCTTCAGCAACTAGAAACAACTTAAGACCTATGTCATAAAGGGTAATTATTTAAAATAGGATGTAATCAAATGACCCAATTTCTACCCCCTTCTTTCTCCACCTCCAGAAGATGTCTCTCTGGTGGGTTTATTCTTATTTTGTCCCACTTTCCTCAGCTTTAAAAAGTCTACTTGAGGATCATTTCATGCTATCTATCCCAGGTATGTTTTGCATTGCTTCCAGGGGTGGAGAACCTGTAGCCTGGAGGCCATATGTGGCCCTCTAGGTCCTCAAGTGTGGCCCTTTGACTAAATCCATACTTAATAAAAGGATTTGTTCTGTAAAACTTGGGCTCAGTCAAAAGGCCGCACGCGAGGACCTAGAAGGCCGCATTTGGCCTCAATGCCACAGGTTCCCTACCCCTGGATCCCAACAACAAAATTGCTACTTATGGCTCTGCTTCTATGCCATGCATCGAGGTTATGTAGAGTCACCAGAAGGGGCCTGAAGACCCACAATCCAAGGAAGCTTAGACCTTCTGCTTAAGAGTCGTCCAGTAAAGAAAGAGCAGAGCCTGAATTTTAATCCAGGTATTCTGATGCCAGCCTCAGTACTCTCTCTGTTACGCCATAGTGTATTCTTTGAAGATGTTCTCTGCTCTGAAAGGGCTTACAGTCTAGTTGGGGAGACAGGACACTTAGAAGGACAAATAATAATAATAATTAACATATGCTAAGGGTCAAATGAATGATCTCAGATTATCCCTAAGTGCCCAAGGTTCTGAAGTACATCCTATCACCCTGGCTTGCCCTTTGTATGGGCATGTTATACAAAAGGTAGTACAGTGGGGTACAAAGGGATGAAGCCAGAAGAAGTAGGTTTGAGTCTTCACTCTGGCATTAATTGTGTGACCTTAGGCAGTTCATATCACCTATAAGACCCAGCGGCAAAAGAAGGTTACTTCCCTCAACATGATTATCACAAAGCTGAAATGCATGATGTACATAAAGTGCTTATTAACCTGAAATTCTAGAAAGTGAGGAGAGAAGGGGTGATCCCTGGCAGCAGCCTTCACTACAGTGCTATGAGAAAGGCCTCCATGGCAAAACACACTCTGCCGGAAACTAAAGCTTCTGCCCAGTCTCCTCTACCCATTTTCCTGACCAAATTTATAGGACCGTGAGTCTTCATTACCAAGTGCTAATATTTAGTCATCACTCACATGTATACAGTATCATGCCTTTTGATATTCATAACAACCCTGTAAAGCAGGGAGTGAGAATGTCATTCTCCACATTTTGCAAATGAAGTAATTGCGGGTCCCAGAAATCAATTGACTTACTCAAGATCACAGATAGTAGATGACAGGTCTGGGGCTCTAACTCAGGTCTGCTGGTTGCAGAGCCAGTATTCTTTCCCCTATACCACATGGCCTTCCTAAAAGTATGGCTGCCTTTCCAACTACCAAAGGAGTCTATGCAAAATGAGTGATTCAATTTCCTGTTCAGTCCCCAGGATGATTCCACCCCAGAAGCATGAAAAGAGGAGCAAGATTTTCACCTATATGTGTAACTTCCTTCCATCCCCTTCCTGAATTATCTCTTAGACAAGATAGAGCATGAGTCCAAGTTGAAATGATCATATACTTACCTCATTGTAATTTTTGGTGTTTTCTCTTTGAATACAACTGGAGAAACTTGGGCGAAGTATTAATGAAACCGGAGAGTCTTTAATGATCTCTATCATTATTTCTGGATTCAGCTTCAAGGAATTCAGGAAGCACTGATACCATCAAGCCCTGGAACAGGCACCAAAATATGTTTCCTCCATCAGCACTAATGAAATAGAAAGTTAATAAGTTAGTAAGAGAGATATTCAACATTCATTGGGAAAATTCCAAAGGACTGCTGAGTTTAAGAATGAATAGACTGAATCAAGATAACAGCAACCTACATAATGAAGTAGGAAAAGTCCCCAGGTACTATGACTGAAAAAATAGAAAGAAGAGAACTTAGATTCAAATTCAGGACCCCTCAGTTGATGGGACAGTCTCTGAACTAGAGCCATATAAGAAAAGGCAATTAATTTGTCTCTGATAGGCTTTCTAATAACAAATGGATGATGAGGCAAGTACTCAAACTACTGAAGCCCCTACCAGACATCAGCCCCTAGAAATTCACCAGGGTCTTACTCTATGAATATTCCAGAGAAAAAAAGAGTACAAAAGTGAGTTAATCTAATTTTTTCTACTGACACTGCTAATAACCCCTCCTCCTTCTTAAATATCTCCTGTAATACCTGCTCTTCACACTGCCATTGTGGTAAGCAGAATATAGCCACGCTGTTGGTAAGTTTCACCATTTCATTGATGAGTCAACCAAAAACTTTCAACTTCACCACAACCATTGCCATAGTTCTGACCACCTCTTGAATAACAACTGCTTTAACATCAGGAGGTGGTCTAGGTCCAGAGAGAAACATCCTCTCCTGGTCAAGTGGAGGGAGAAGATTCTGTGGAAAGATGTGAAAACCTTAACTGCTTGGACATGACATACCCTCCACAAGTCACCTTCTCAGTAGATGACCTCACCTGATATTTATGGAGAAAAGTAGGGCCATATATCAATTCCTTCATCCCTTTTCCTCTTTTCCGTGTTTGAAAATCTCTTTGCATCTTCATCTCTCTTCTCTTCCTTTACCTCCTTCCCCTGGCCCAAGTAAAATATATGTTCTTGTTTCCATTCCCTCCAATTTCCTCTAGGAAACTTCATCAATCAATCACCTCACAATCATTCTCTCTTTCTCTCCCTCTCTCCCTCCCTCTTTCTCCCTCCCTCCTTCCCTCTCTCCTTCCTCCCTCTCTCTCTTTCTCTCTCTCTCTCTTCCTCTCTCTGTCTCTCTCCCTCCCTCTTTCTACCTCCTCTTCCCTCCTTCTCTCTCTCCCCTTCCCTCTCTCCCTCTCTCTCTACTTCTCCCTTTTTCTTTCTCTCTCCCCACTTTCTCACTCATCTTTAATTTCTTCCTATATCATGGCTCTTTCCCTGCTACAAACATAGTCAGAGCTCCCCTTCCTAAATAAAAAACCTCCTTTGACTCACTAATCTGTCTTCTAATTGAACTTTTTCAGTTCTCATCCTCCTCAACATTCCACAGCATTTATACTATTGGTAACTCTTACTGTATTCTGTCTCCATTTTTGGCTTTCACTAGATTACTGTGTCCTAATCCTCTTTCTATTCATTGATTTCTCCTTCTTCTTCTCCTTAAATGGTTCTTCATCCTTCTTCCCAAAAAGTCTGAGTGTCCCCCCTGTCTCTGTCCTTAGTTCCTTTCTCTCTGCTCTCACAGGTTCAATTATCATCTCCGTATAGATGTCTCTCAAATACAATGACACCAGCTCAAATCTTTCCCCTAAGCTCCAGTCCCACATGTCAAACTGCCACCAAATATCTCCACTTGGGAATCCTGAGAGCTTCTCAAACTCAACATCTCCAAATAATCTTCCAAATCCATCATCTTCCAAAGGCAAAAGTCCAACCATATTACTTTCTGCTCAAAACCCTTCAGTGGCTTCTTATAAAATAAAAACTCCTCAGCGCAGCACTTATGGCCAGCCACAACCATCTCTATCCCGCCATTCTCATTTCACATTACCCACCCCACTCACACCCGCATTCAAACACTCTACATTCTAGCAAAAAACATGCATTAGTAGCCATTATCTGAGTTATTTCTCTTCTTGCCTCTATTCGTTCATGTTGACCATGCCCCCATATCTGAAATGGGTTCCCCCCTCATCTCTGCATATTGAAATATTTATCTTCCTTCAAGGTTCAATTCAGGCGCCACCTTCTGAGTGTTTACAAATCACTTCACATACATCATTTCATTTGACTCTCATAGCAATGTCCCTGTGAGGAGGGCACTACAAGCTAGGCTATCTACATTTTACAAATGAGCAAACTTGGGCTCAGAGAGGTTAAGTAAGTGACTTTCTCATCATCATGCAACTGCTGTCAAAGGTAGGATTAAAGTTCATTTTTCTCAGGAATCCAAGTCTAGCACACTTTCCACTACACCAGGTTCACCTTTAAATAATTAGTCTCATTCTGGTTGGGTCCTGAAGGCAGAACTAGGAATGATGGATGGAAGTTGAACACAGGCGTACTTTGTTATGTATAAAGAAAAAAATTTCTAACAACAAAACCTGCCTAAAAGGAAAATGGGCTGCTTCCAGATGCAGTAAATTCTTCATCTCTGGAGGTATTCAAATACAATATGGTTGACTGCTTATTGAAATTGTTATAGGAGGAGTTTCTTCTTGAGTGCATATTGGAGCAGATGACCTCTGAGGTCCCTTTTAATTCCAAGATCCTACTAGCATGTAGGACTGTATGATTCTAATAATCAAGCTCCTGTTGGAAAATTGAACTGAAAATTTTATAAAATTCAGCCCATCTCTTAAGATCGATATGCCACGGGAAATGAAGTGACTTGCCCATAGTGGAGCATCCACTTACTTAAATATTTATTTCTAGGGCTACTTCTCTTTAAAAGTGGGTTTGGGGCAGCTAGGTGACACAGTGAGTAGAGCACCAGCCCTGGAGTTAGGAGGACCTGAGTACACATCCTGTCTCAGACACTTCACACACTTACTAGCTGTGTGATCTTGGTCAAGTCATTTAACCCCAATTCCACTGCCTTCCCCACTCCAAAAATAAGTGGGTTTGGCTCAGGGAGAGCAAGAAGAAGTGGGAGCACTAAACTGGCATCAGAACGGGATTTTGCTATGTGACCACAATCTGAAGGAAGAGCACTTATCTGGGAGGCAATGAGGTAACACTGTCCTCCTGGCAGCCACACAACCTAAATGAAGCTGACAATAATAGGCTAGTCTCTTCTCCAATTAACTGGTAAATGTTACTACTGATGAGAATACAGGCTCTTTGCACCCTCCACTACACCCCTTCCTGATGTCCTCAAGAGGGAGAATTCAACTCATAAGTTTATTATTCAATTCCATTAGATTATAACAAGGTCTACAATTCTCATAGACTAGTTGAGCTATGAAGCCTTAGGTAGCATCTTCTCCAACTCTATTAGTTTGTAATTCAATTCAAAAAACATGTGCTAGGTGGTGAGGGGAGATGAAAAACGTGAGGTAAGACACCGCCCCTACCCGCGTGGTGCTTATATACTTATACACACATGCACTTCATTCAAGGATTTACACCTTCATCAGTATGGGCATTTCTTTCACCACTACAGATTACAACCCACCTTTGTCTTCATGAATTGTTTTAGCCATAAGAAGTTACCATCTGAAGCCAATTATCTGGGATGACCTTCTCCAAACTCAATCAGTTGAGTCTTTGAACTAGTCTATCACCTTCCCTGTATTTGAAACTACTCCATCTCCTACTTGGCTGACATTGCCTTCACAAACCCAGGCTCAGCTCCACACTACAAAGAACCACACTAGAGTAGGAATTACATTACTATGTCCTGGGTGGATGAACTCTAAACCAGTTGTTAATGTGGGATCTGTGAACTTATTTTTTTATATTTTGATAATCATATGTCACTATACTTGGTCTTCTTTGTAATCCTATGTATTTTGTTTTATGTACATAAAAACATTTTTCTAAGAAGGGGTTCATACACTTCATCAGATTGCCAATGAGGCCCATGACACAAAAAAAAGTTAAGGACCCTTGTTTGAGACACTATACTCTAACTCTGACCACAGCTCCATCTGTTTTCTGAATCAATCAGCAAGCACTTAGCCCCAACATCGGGTCAAGTTAAGTGCTGGGAATACAAAAGCAAAAGTGAGACTTTTCCTGCCCTCAGGGAGATTACCTTCTAAACAGAAGAGGCAACTCAAATATATCTAAGTATATATAAAAGTGAGTAGAAAATAATTTTAGGAAGGGGATACTAACAACTGGGGGATCAAGTTCTTATGTTATTGGAGGTGGTGCTTGAGCTCAGCTCTGAAGAAAATCAGAGAACCAAAGAAGTGATGGTGAGGAGGGAGTACATTCTAAGTGTGGGAGACAGGCTCAGCAAAGGCACAGAGGGTGGAGGTAGAATATAATATGTGCATGAAGCAAGATCAATATGTAGTCACACAAAGAGGGAGGTATGATAAGCCAGGAAGAGGATAGTGTCAGATAGTGGGGGCATTAATGTCAGTAGAAGAGAGCGAACTTCACAGTAGGCACATTATGGAGGCCCTAGAGTTTGCTACTGGGCAACAGAGTCTATGTTCATTAAATTGTTTCATTGTGTCTGACTCTTCATGATCCCACGTGGGGTTTTCTTGGCAAAGATACTGGAGTGATTTGGCCATTTCCTTCTTCAGGTCATTTTACAGATGAGGAAACTGGGGCAAATAGGGGTTAAGTGACTTACCAGAGTCACCCAAGTAGTAAGGGTCTGAAGCCAAATTTGAACTGAGGAAGATGAGTCTTGCTGACTCCAGGCCCAGCACTCTATCCACTGAGCCACCCAACAGTCCCTTTCTAACAATACCATTCTTTCTATCATCCCCTACCCTCACTGCACTCCCCCCACCCCATTCCAGAGTCCATAATAACTCCTAACACATAGCAGGTACTCAAGAATTTTTGTTGAATGAATGAATAAAAAAGATTGCCATTTTTGTTCACATCTCATCCTGGATCCTTCTCCTCACATGGACTTTTCCTGCTCTTATGCTGCCCTCCCTCATCTAGCACCTATGACCCCTGCCATTGGTAAAGCAGCCATAGGGAACATTGTCGGGCAACCTCCAATTCTCCAATCAGAATTGAAGCTCCCCTTCCTTCAAAATATAGCAGATTCACAAATGTGGCAGTGCCCCTTATAAAAAGTAAGCACAATAGTGTCATGTTTCAAAAGCAAATTAAGTCTTACAGAGCAGCTTTCTCACAAATACCCCCATGAATTGGATGCAGAAAGAATCATCACACTTAACACAATTAAAGGAAAAACAATTTGCTATTCAACACAATTGTAGTCAGAGGGAGAGCTGGGAGTCACATCCACCTCTTCTGACTCTTAGTACACTGCTCATTCCATTGTATGATACAGTGATTACAGGGCATCCTCTCAGGTGTTTTCAAACTGGTCAGCCTGAGAACATGGGATCAGAGTTTTCCTGCAGTTCTGAGCTGCCCAGCTAAGAAGAGAAATGGAAAACTGAATGGAGAATTCAAAGGGTCCTTTAGTGGCTATACTTCGGGATCTCTCATAAAGGAAATGAGGACCATTAATTCTCCAGGTACAAGTAGACAAATGTTTTAAAATGTAAGTAAAATAAAGTTAGATGAAAAAAATATCCTGTCGCTGAGAGTTCTTTATCACTATAGATAAATCCAAAAAGTTGACTTTTATCTGTTTTGGAGGATTTATATGTGGTAATGCTTAGAGGTAATGGGACAGATCCTAGGGGCTTCCTATCCATAGACACCTGAAATCTATAGAAGCCAGATATGCAAACAAAATTTAATTATTTTCCATTTAATCCCTCCTACTTGGCAAAAAAAAAGAGACGGAAAAAGTGGGAATGGGGATGTCACAGCATTGTCATAAGTTTCATCTATCGACCCTTCCAGTCCTTCCACCTCCCTTCTCACCATGCACAGAGTCATAAAGAAGACCATGTAATGCTATTAAAGAGAACTCACAGACATACACAATAGGTTCACTTATATGAGTGACAATACATATGCACACAAGTGATGTCTGTGAACATGTAGATGTCACAATTCATAACCTGAAACCTTCCCATGTGAAAAGAGAAGGCACTAAGTGCAAATGGCCCTGAATACTATATTTGGGCTGAGCCCACCTAACCATTCCCAGAATGTTCATATATTCTTATATATGGTCTTACATTTGCATTCACCTCTATGTACCATCACCTACTTAAGTGAATATGTACTCATATATATATATATATATATATATATATATCCTAGGATCATAGATCTGGAGTTGGAAGGGTGATCAGAAGCCACCTGATCCAAGTCTTTTCATTTTACACATGAGGAAACTGAGGTCCAGAGAGATTAAGGAATTTGCCCACTGTCGCACAGGTGGTAATCTTCTCTGACCTGTTGTTAGTGTTGTCTAGTCTTTACCCTGAAGAAAACTGAGCCAGTTCTCCTACCGAGGGCCAGCTCTAGAAATATTGGAGCCCTGAGTGGAAAAATACACATTTGTATCTTTAAGATATAAATATAGCTATAACACTGGCATATTTACACTACATATGTATATATATGTATATATATATATTTTTTCTAGGTATATATAGATATAAGGATACAGATATAGCATTTCTTTAAGAGGTACCATTTTGGGACTCCCTTAAGTACGTGGAGCTCTAGGGATATTGGAGCCCTGAGGGGCAAAATAAACATTTGTATCTTTGAGATATAAATATAGCTATCACATTGGCATATTTACACTACATGTGTATATATATTATATATATATAATATATATATTATATATATATAATATATATATTCTAGGTACATATAGATATATAAATATAGCATTTCTTTAACAGGTACCATTTTGGGACTCCCTTTAGTACATGGAGTCCTAGGCTACCACCTAATTTGCTAGGGTCATGAGTTCATACTGAATCCAAAGGACAATTATAATAATAATTATAATAATAACTGACATCTATATAGTCCTTCACATTGGAGCCTCGCACTAACCCTAAGAACTAGGTACGACAGGTATTATGATCCTTATTTTAAAGATAAGAAAACTGAGATTGGTAGAAGTTAAATTACTTGTCTATGCTTGCACAGCTAGAAAGTGTCAACGGTGGCATTTGAACCCAGGTCCTCTGACATCAATCTCATTTCTATCTCATTTAACTACACCATGCTGTTGTCTATTGTGACATTTCTGAAAACCAAGAGGTTTTGTCAGCACCTTTTTTTACTGGAATATACTTCAAAATATAAAGGATGTTCATACTGCCCAGATCCTCTGCATTCTTCCCTTTTTTCAGAATACAGTAAAAAAAATGTATAAAGACAAGACACCTTCCTAATATATTTATTTACCCTCCAACAACTTATAGAGCACTTTAAGGTTTGCAAAGCACTTTCCCATAACAAATATGTGAGGCAGGTAGTACAATATTATCCCCATTCTACAGACAAGAACATTGAAATTCAGGAAGATTATAGGATTGTCCATGGACACATAGCTAGTAAGTATCAGAACCAGTATTTAACCTCAGGCCTCCTAACTCCAAGTTCAGTACTTCTTCCTCTATGGCATTCAGGCATTTTGATCTCTACCACACCCTTTCCACCAGTACCAATGAGGAGAGGGCATTTTTCCCCAAAGCCCCACATTTTTCCATCTGGCTTGGCTTAGATGTACCTAAGAAAAATTTTGGTAATGAGACTCCCCTCTCCATATTCAGCTTTGGCCCCAAGGGTGTCAATACAACAACCTATACTCTGCTACTTCAACCTTTTAAGGCTACAATGATCTCTTCTCTATTTTATAAGAAAACCTACAAAGTAAAATAATGAATGAACCTCTGGGATATCTGCCACTGCCAATCTGGGAGAGAAGACCCCCTAGCCTTGTATCTAACCAAATTAAAATTTCTCATTTCAGGCTCCACATTCTCCAAAAATTTGAATTGTGTCTTCACTCTCCTGTTTGTCCAAGGAAATAAGGACCTCCCTACACCAGACAGGGTATTAAGAACTTCATGAACTCACCTTTCAGACTCACCAGGATCCTCTATCATCAAAGCACAGGTCTGACAGCCTAATTCAGGGCAGAATTGAGAAAAAAACTGGTGAATCTAAGTAGAGCCCCTTTCAAGCTGCTTGTTCTTATTGGAGGCAACCCAAGACACTGAACTCCAAGCTCTAGAATAGACGACCTGAGTTCAAATACTGGCTCTGCTTCTTACTACCTGTGCAACCTTAGGTAAATCATTCAACTCCCTCTGGGCCTCAGTTTCCTCATCTGTAAAATAAAGGGATTGAACTAAATGACCTTAGAGACTTCTTCCACCTTTATGATCCTATTTAGGTAATTTCAAGACATAATAATGCAGGTGTTCTCTAGGAGAATGGCTATCTTATTTACTGGTTGGAGCTACTTCCACTTCTAAAATCTTACTCTCCTCCTTCATAATGGCATGGAGGTGACATAGATCCTTTTGAGCTATTCTAGATGAGTACAAGCTTTTCCAGGTCCTATCAAATTAGAAAAATTTCAGGTATCAACTAAGGGACAGACTTCATGCCTGTAGCTAGAGGACCAGCCTAGCTCATCATCAAAAGATGAGCCACTTTTCAATCATAGTAACTCATGAAGACCATCTATCTACAAAGGTGACAAAGAACAGCAATCTGTATTGCGGAAGGAAGTTCCCATATGGATAAGTAATAATTATAGTAAACTCACAGTTCCATATGGCCTTCAAGTTGACAAAACACATTCTGAGGAAATCAGCAGTCCTAAAAGTATTGGAGAAATAGGGCTGCCTTGTGCCCAGAAGGATTCAATATACTGCTTTCATTGATATGAGGTGTGAAGGGCAAATTCATCTTGCTGGATTCAGTCCTGACTGCTCCCATGCCCTTGGAAATAAATGAAGCTAATGAACAAAGACAAGGTGGAGGCTGTCCCTGGGGTCAGAGCATGAGCTGGAGAGGTAAGGTAGAAAAGAGAGAAGACTTCTGACGTTGGAGATGAGCCCCTCTCACCCACTGATAGGAGCAAATCACAGAATGAAGCATCATTTTTACACCAGGTATTCCTAACCTTTTTAGTATCTTGAATCCCTTTGATAGACAGGTGAAGTGTATGGAGTCCTTATTACAATGATGTTTCTAAATGAAGAAAATAAAATACTTAGGATTACAAAGAAAGCCAATTATATTGAAATACAATTGTCAAAATATTTACAAAAACAAATTCATGGATCCCACTTCAAGAATCATTGTATACTGAAGGAAAACTAACATCCAAAGAAGCCATGACCAGCAAGCAAGAGCCAGAAGCATCTTGTGGATAACGGAATTCAGCGTAGAAGGTTTTGAAAGAGTGGATCCCTACCTGGCTGACTCCATCCAGAACTTGATTCATAGAAGAAACCTCCCTTTTTCCAAGGGCATGCCCTTTGGATAGAGGAGGCAGCTGTCACATAAAAAAGAAACCAAATGAAATACATTCATGGCCAATCAAGTGGAATCTGGGATTCAACACCTGTCCTAAACCCCAGCTTCTCCCTGATGTTCCTCTCCAGGCCTCTCCTCCCTACTCCTCTTTTCTCCACCTTCATCCTGAGTCTCTAAAGCCAGAAGTTGAAGAGGTTTTTCTCAGTATAAAAAAGGATATACAAATAGAGCAAATCTCCTTCCTGTTGAGCTTCTGCCAAGATCTTTGCCTGGCATTTGGAAGAGAGGAGAAAGAAGCCATACTTCTCAACTGGTCACATTCCCAGTCTCAAACATGACTTCAGGTCACCAACATACTCTTTATGGTAGGGTTCATCCTTATTCTGACTCTTTTCCAAAGTTATTAATTTGAGTGAATTAATTAAAACACACTTATTAAGGACCTACTATGTACTAGGTGCTTGAGATACAAAAATAGAAATGAAAAAGCCTCTACCCTCGTGGACCTTCATTGTTGTTGTTAGTGGTGGTGAGTCATTTTTCAGTAGTGTCCAGCTCTTCATGACCCCATTTGGGATTTTCTTGGCAAAGATACCACAATGGTTTGTTATGTCTTTCTCCAGCTCATTTTATAGATGGAAAACTGAGGGTCACACACCTGGTGAGTATCTGAAGCCAGACTTGAACTCATGAAGAAAAGTCTTCCTGACCTCAGGCCTGGTTGCATTTTATCTTTTAGAGCAGACGTGTCAAACTCAACCCTAGTGGGCCCTGTGCAGCAGGCAAATCTCCCTGAGTGTGGCTTAAGACAGATGAAGATACAATTGGGAAATGTTTAACAAAACAAATAAAAATACAGCATAGATAAGGTTAACTTATGGTTTTCTAAGTCAATATTGCATCTGGGATCTATTTCTATTTTAATTTGACACCACTGTTTTAAAGCATTGTAGTGAAATGCTGGGTTACAGCAGGTTTCCATCATTCTGTTTCTCTTCTTATGTTTTTAATTTCCAGGCATCCAGACAGAAGTCCAACATTTGGAATATGGAGACAGGATTAAAAAATGAGGGGGCATCTCTAAAAGCACTCCTGTATAGCTCTGGAGTCCAACATCATGGATTTTTGGAAGGACTGGTATCAATGGTCTCCTCTATCTTCCCTAATGGGTAAACCAAATCTCACACACAAACATTCAGAAACAAAGGTAGACAGCCTCCAGAAACAATACAAATAACTTGCTACATTTTCCAATTAATGACCTGAAAATAGAAGACAACACAAAGTATTACTGGGCAGAATCAGGGACCAGACTAAAGCTATCTACTGGATTCCTCTGAGAGATGTTTCCCAAACCAAAGAGGCTCTAGCCAGCTCAGCCCAGACCCATAACACCTTGCAAATAAGTTTATTGAATGTCATGGAAAAAGCATCATGGCACTTAGAGTCCAAAGACCAGGATGTGAGTCCTGCTTTCAACACTATCTGTGCAATCCTGAGCAAATAATGGGAGTCTCAGTGTCCCTATCTGCAAAATAGGCATAATTATAATTGCATTAGGGACCCCACTGGGTTACTGTGAACATAAAGTATTCCATAACTGTAATCTATTATTATTTTATTATGATGTTAATGTTATCAATATAACAGATTATCCCTCAGGCTTGGAACTCTTTCCCACCTCACCTCCACTTCTTCAAATCCTTAGCTCCCTTCAAGGCTTGAATCAAATACCTTTCCTCATCCCCACCCACCCAATTCTCAGTGTTCTTCCTCCCAAAATTAGTTTGTGCTTACTTTAATTCATTGTACAATTACAAAAAAATTTATTTTACAATTTACAAACAAAAACTTTAATACAGTTGTATTTACTAGTTTCCCCAGTAGATTAAAAGCTCCTTGAGGGCAAGGACTATTTCTGAATTGAAATGAACTGAATCGAAATGAACTAAAAGGTTTAAATACAGGTCTAAGTCTGGTGTGCCCATTTGTTAGGCAATGAATTTCTTCCCCATTCCCTCAGGTTCTCAGGCTTACTTCCATATACCCAAGCTCTACTTCCAGGTCCACTCCTCAATGTCTGCCCATTCAGAATTGACCACCCTTTCTTTATCCTTTGCAATGTCTATGTGCAAATCAGATGGTCTCTTTCCTATTGATTCAACAGGGACATTGTTGCTCCAACACTGTCCTCTGTACTAAACTGCTTTAGGGGTTCATAGATGGAATTTCAAAAGGGCTGGGAGTTCTAGACTAGTTACACACAATGCAAGAAGAAAGTGCTGCCACTGAGATTGCTATTTTGCATCCAAACACCCATTTGGTTTCTTCTCAGGTCTCTCTTCTTAAATATCTGGAGACTTTTTCCTTGGACCTCTCCTCTTCTACTGATCTTATTATCTCTTTCCTAAAGAAACTCATGAGGTTTTGTTCCTCTCTTTACATAGAAGACTTTCTAGTCTATCTTTCCACTTTCCATGTTGTGGTTCCATCAACCTGACTCCCCACAACTACAAGCACACTAGGCTCTAGACCCTGACACCTTTCCTCCTTAACACTGAGGTGATGACGTGACACAGATCAGCCCTTTCCACTTCCTCTTTGAGTCACATACCACTCCACCTTCCTGCTCATATCCCCATAAGCCTGGGACACCATAACACCACTTATGTGTCTGCAGTTGGCCTACCTCCCTGCAATCTGTTCCCAAGGCATTAGTATGGGATTTCACCTGACTCTCATTGTCATCCTGAGTCTTTGCAAAGGTAAGCCACTCAGACCTGGGAGATTCCAAAGTGTCCTACTTCAGGGGTAGTGGGTGGAAGGGAAAGGTTACCAGATGTTAGATGGTGACAGCAAAACTACCATCAATTTGACACTCCAGAATTACCAGTAACAAGGATGCAAATCTCCCCTAAATTTTTATTTAAAACGGTTTATCCCATGCAATCAACTAATTGACCAATCAATCAAGTACTATTAAGGGTCTTAATATGTGCCAGGCACTATTCTAGGTACTAGGCATGGAAGTAGGAAGAATGAAACAATCCCCACCTACTCACAGAGAGTTCATGCTCTAATGTGAGAGACAAGAAATCCATACATAAGTAGCATAAATATAAGTTTATACAAATTGTTTGAACACAAGGTATCTTGGGAATGAAGACACTAGCAATTGGGAATGTCAAGAAAGTTTTCATCCCTAATATGGTCCTTTAGCTGCATCTGAAAGATGGAAACTCTAGGAGGTGGAGGGAAGGAGGAAAGCATCCCAGGCAAATGAGAGAGGCAGTGAAAAGGAATGGGAAAAAGGAGTGTTGTGTAGGAGAAACAGGGAGGTCAGTTTGGTTGGATCACAAAGTGCTATGGGGATGGTAATATCCATTGAGGCAGGAAAGAGTGGTAGAGCTCCAGTTCTGTAGGGCTTCAAAAGCTAAACAAAGCAATTTATCATCTATTCTATGTGCAAAAGGAAGCCCCTGGAGAGACTGAGCAGAAAGTCACATGGTCAGATTTGTACTTAGGGAAACTTTGGCTGTTCACCTTGAAACTGAACTCACCTGTTCTTGCCGGGAGGAGAGAGTCGGGTTCAGCACTTCCTTTTTTCAGGTGTCTGGGCACAAATTAAGTTGGAGCAAAGTGGAAATGAATTAAAAGAAATTGGACAGTTTGTACGTCTCTCCTGTAAAGCATCAGGATTCCAATTTAGTAATGCCAGGATGTACTGGTACCGCCAGACTCAGGGAAAGACAATGGAGTATATAAGCTCTGTATATGGTGCTGGAACATACGTACATACCTCAGACACAATGCGAGTGAGGACCTCCATCTCCACAAATGCCGCCAGAAACCTACTTTACTTAGAAATTAAAAACCTGGAGCAAAAAGATTCAGCTGTCTACTACTGCGGAGCACTAAATACCACAACAAGGAGAAGAAAACTGACTCCACACCCAAAACCTCACCTAGGCCTCAGTAAATTTGGGTAAATGCTTAAAAATCCTATCACTGATCACCAACCTCTAAATGAAGGTTGTCTCTGTCTCCAATGGAAATCATTTTAGGAGAGTATAAGTTTCTTGAAGGTAGGGACTATCTGAATTTTGCATTCATGACCCCAGCACCTAGCACATTCTCTGGCATGTATTAGGTACTTAATAAAAGCATTGTGTGATAGATTGGAAACCAAGACACTTGGCTTCTCTGTCTCCAGGGCAACATAATAACTTAGTTCCACCTAAGTACCCTTAGAAGCTAATTTCCTTTCTCAATGACTGTTTAGCTGGCTCAGACAGCATAGAGTAGGTGGAAAGAGTACTGGGTATATAGTCAGGAGGCTCCTGAGATCATAGCCTCATTCTGATATTTACTAGCTGTGTGAATTTGGACGTTTCACTTCACTTCTCACTTTATGTCCTTCTTTCATCGTCTTGTAGAACGGTGATAATAACACTTGCCTGACCAACCTTACAAAATTGGTGTGACAAAAAAAAACTGCTTAGAAAACTTGAAGTATTAGGAGATACAAGCTATCGTTTCCATATAGATCAGGGGTTCTTAACCGTTGTTCTTGTAGTATACAGATCTCTTCTCAGAATGATATTTTAGGGGCACTATGGCTAGAGCACCAAACCTAGAGTCAAGAAGACTCATCTTCCTGAATTCAAATCTGGCTTCTGATACTTACTATCTGTGTGACCTTGGGCAAGTCACTTAACCTTATTTGCCCTGCCTTCTTCCCTCCAAAAATAAGTGGGTTTGGCTCAGGGAGAGCAAGAAGGAGTGGGAGCACTAAACTGGCATCAGAACGGGATTTTGCTATCTGATCACAATCTGAAGGAAGAGCTTGGCTATACTCATCTGGGAGGCAATGAGGTAACACTGTCCTCCTGGCAGCCACCCAACCCAAATGAAGCTGCCAATAATAGGGTAGTCACTTCTCCAATTAACTGGTAAATGTTACTACTGATGAGAATACAGGCTCTTTGCCCCCTAAACAACACACATTCCTGATGTCCTCAAGAAGAAGAATTGAACTCAAAAGTTTAATATTCTATTCCATTAGATTATAACAAGGTCTACAATTCTCATAGACTAGTTGAGCTATGAAGCCTTAGGTAGCATCTCCTCCAACTCTATTACTTTGCCATTCAATTCAAAAAAACGTGTGCTAGGTGCTGAGGGGAGATGAAAAAATTGGTAAGACACAACCTCTTCCCACATGGTGCTTATATACTTATAGACACATGCACTTCATTCAAGGATTTACACCTTCATCAGTATGGGCATTTCTCCCACAAGTACAGATTACAACCCACCTTTGTCTTCATGAATTGTTTTAGCCAAAAGAAGTTACCTTCTGAAGCCAGTTATCTGGGATGAGCTTCTCCAAACTCAATCAGTTTTGTCTTTGAACTAGTCTATCACCTGCATTTACTTGAAACTCTTCCCTCTTCTACTTGGCTGACATTGCCTTCACAAACCCAGGCTCTCCTCCCCACTACAAAGAACCACACTAGAGTAGGAATTACATTACTATGTCCTGGGTAGATGAACTCTTAACCAGTTCTTAATGTGGGATCTGTGAACTTATCTTTTTCATATTTTGATAATCATACATCAGTGCAATTGGTTTCCTTTGTAATGCTATGTATTTTGTTTTATGCATGTAGAAACATTTTTCAAAGAAGGGGTCCATTCACTTCACCAGATTGTCAATGAGGCCCATGACACAAAAAAAGTTTAAGGACTCTGGTTTGAGACACTATACTTCACTGCTGACCACAGCCCCATCTGTTTTCTGAATCAATCAACAAGCATTTACTAAGCATCACCAAGGGCCCAAGTTAAGTGCTGGGAGTATAAAAGCAAAAGTGAGACTTTTCCTGCCCTAAGGGAGGTTTCATTCTAAACAGAGGGGACAACATATATATGTCTAAGCATATATAAAAATGAATAGAAAATACTTTCAGGAAGGGGATACTAATAACTGGGGGATCAAGCAAGGTCTTATTTTATAGGAGGTGGTGCTTGAGCTCAGGTTTGAAGAAAATCGGGGAATCTAAGAAGTGATAGTGAGGAGGGAGTACATTCTAAGTGTGGGCGATAGCCTCGGCAAAGGCACAGAGGGTGGAAGTAGAATATAATATGTGCATGAAGCAAGATCAATATGTGATCACACAAAGAGGGAGGTATGATAAACCTGGAAGAGCAGACTGAAGTCAGATGGAGAGGACTTTAAATGTCAGTAGAACAGACAGGACCTCACAGTGGGAACATTATGAAGGACCTAGACTTTGCTCCTGGGCAACAGAGTCTACTTTCATTAAATTGTTTCATCGTGTCTGACTCTTCATGACCCCATGTGGGGTTTTCTTGGCAAAGATACTGGAGTACTTTGGCCATTTCCATCTCCAGCTCATTTTACAGATGAAGAAACTGAGGTAAATAGAGATTAAGTGACTTACCAGGGTCACCCAAGTAGGAAGTGTCCGAAGTCAAATTTGAACTGAGGAAGATGAGTCTTGATGACTCCAGGCTCAGTGCTCTATCAGTTGTTCCACCTAGCTGCCCCTTTCTAACAACACCATTCTTTGTATCACCCCCTACCCTCACCACATCCCACCCCCACCCCACCCCAGGGTCCTTAATATCTCTTAACACAGAGCAGGTGCTCAAGAAATTTTTCTTGAATGAATGAATAAAAAAGATCGCCATCTTTGTTCATATCTCAGCCTGGATCCTTCTCCTCACATGGACTTCTGCTCTTCTGCTACCCTCCCTCATCTAGCACTGTGCCCATGATGACCCCTGGCTTTGGTCATAGAGCCATAGGGTATCTTGTCAGGCAGGCTCCAATTCTCCAATCAGAATTGAAGCTCCCCTTCCTTCAAAATACAGCAGATTCACAAATGTGGCAGTGCTGCTTCTAAAAAGTAAGCACAATAGTGTCATGTTTCAAAAGCAAATTAAATCTTACAAAGCAGCTGTCTCACAAATACCCCTGTGAACTGGATGCAGAAAGAATTGTCACACTTAACACAATTAAAGGAGAAAGGATTTGCCCTTCAACACAATTGCAGTCAGAGGGAGAGCTGGGAGTCACATCCACCTCTTCTGACTCTTAGTACACTGCTCATTCCATTGTATGATACAGTGATTACAGGGCACCCTCTCAGGTGTTTTTAGAACTGGTCAGCCTAAGAACACGGGATCAGAGTTTTCCTGCAGTTCTGAGCTGCCCAGCTAAGAAGAGAAATGGAAAACTGAATGGAGAATTCAAAGGGTACTTTAATGGCTATACTTTGGGAAGAATAAAAGAAAATGTAAGAAAAAAAGAAAATATAAAAGAAAAGTATAAAGAAAATGAGGACCATTAATTCTCCAAGTACAAGTAGACAAATGTTTTAAAATGTAAGTAAAATAAATTTAGATGAAAAAAATCTCCTGTCACTGAGGATACTTTATCACTATAGATAAGTCCAAAAAGTTGACTTTTATGTAGTTTGGAGGATTTATATGTGGTCATGCTTAGAGGTAATGGTACAGATCTTAGGGGCTTTCTATCCATAGACATCTATAGAAGCCAGATATGCAAACAAAATTTAATTGTTTTCTCTTTAATCCCTCCTACTTGGCAAAAAAAAGATCTGGAAAAAATGGGATTGTGGATGTCACAGCATTGTCTTTAGTTTTGTCTATCCACCCTCCAGGTCCTTCCACCTCCCTTCCCATGAAGAAGACCACGTAATGCTATTAAAGAGAACTCACAGACATACACTTCGCTTATATGAGTGACAATGTACACGCACACGAGTGACTTTTCTAAACATGTAGATGTCACAATTCACAGCCTGAAACCTTCTCATGTGGAGAGAGAAGGCTCCAAGTGCAAATGGCCCTGAATACTGTATTTGGGTTGAGTCCACCTAACCATTCCCAGAATTTTCACATATGCTTATATATGGTCTTACATTTGCATTCACCTCTATGTACCATCAGCTTCTTAAGTGAATATATACTCAAACAGATATATATATATGTATGTATGTATGTATGTATCCTAGGATCATAAATCTGGATTTGGAAGGGGCCTCAGAGCCACCTGATCCAACTCTTTTACATGTGAGGAAGCTGAGGTCCAGAGAAGTTAAGGAATTTGCCCATGGTCACACAGGTGGTAATCATCTCCAAGTTGTTGTTTGGATTGTCTAGCCTTTACCCTGCAGAGGACAGAGCCAGTTCTCCTACCGAGCGCTAGTACTAGGGATATGGGAGGCCTAGGGGGCAAAATACATGTTCGTATCCTTAAGATATAAATACAGATGTAGCATTGGCATATTTACACCACATAGGTATATATACTCTAGGTACATATAGATATATGGATGGAGATATAGCATTTGCTTAAGAGGTACCATTTTGGGACTCTCTTTAGTACATGCATCTCTAGGCTACCACCTGATTTGCCAGGGTCTTGACTTAATACTGAGTCCAAAGGACAATAATAATTACTGACATCTATATAGTACTTTACATTTAAGCTTCACACTAGCCCGAAGAACTAGGTATGACTGGCATTAATTATCCATATTTTAAAGATAAGAAAACTGAGATTGGTACAGGTTAAATGATTTGTCTACGGTTGCACTGCTAGAAAATTACAAGAGTGGCATTGGAACCCAGGTCCTCTGACATCAAACTTATTTCTGTCTCATTCAACTACACCTTGCTGTTGTCTATTGTGACATTTCTGAAAACCAAGAGGTTTTGTCAGCACCTTTCTACCGGAATATACTTCAAAATATAAAGAATGTTCTTACTGCCCAGACCTTCTGCATCCTTCCCTTTTTTCAAAATATAGTAAAAAAAATGTGTAAAGACAAGACACCTTCCCAATATATTTGTTTAGTCTGCAAAAACATTTAAAGCACTTTAAGGTTTGCAAAGCACTTTCCCATAACAAATATGTGAGGCAAGTAGTACAATATTATCCCCATTCCTCAGACAAGAGCATTCAGATTCAGGAAGATCACAGGATTGTCCATGGACACATAGCTAGTAAGTATCAGAACCAGCATTTAACCTCTGGACTCCTAACTCCAAGGTCAGTGCTTCTTCCTCTATGTCATTCAGACATTTTGATCTCTACTGCACCCTTTGTTGGACTGAACTGAATTGAATTGAACTGAATCAAAATGAACTAAGGCTTAAATACAGTTCTGAGTCTGGTATTCTCATTTGTTAGGGAATAAATTTCTTTCCCATTCTCTCAGGTTCTTGGGCTTACTTTCATATACCCAAGCTCTACTTCCAGGTCCACTCCTCATTGTCTGCCCACTCAGAATTGACCACCCTTTCTTTATCCTTTGCAATAAATATGAGCAAATCAGATGGTCTCTTTCCTATTGATTCTCCAGAGACATTGTTGCTCCAACACTGTCCTCTGCACTAAACTGCTTTAGAGGTTCATAGATGGAATTTCAAAAGGGCTGAGAGCTCTAGACTAGTTAAACACAATGCAAGAACAAAGGGCTGCCACTGAGATCACTATTTTGCATCCAAACACCCATTTGGTTTCTTCTCAGGTCTCTCTTCTTAAATATCATGAGATTTTTTTCCTTGGACCTCTCCTCTTCTACTGATCTTCTTATCTCTTTCTTAAAGAAACACATGAGGCTTTGCTACTCTCTTTACATAGAAGAATTTCTAGTCTGTCTTTCCACTTTCCATGTTGTGGTTCCATCAACCTGACTCCCCACAACTACAAGCACACTAGGCTCTGGACCCTGAGCCACTTCCCTCTTAACACTGAGGTGATGACGATGCAAACCAGCCCTTTCCACTTCCTGTTTGAGTCACATACCACTCCACCTTCCTACTCATATCCCCATAAGTCTGAGACACCATGACACCACTTATGTGTCAACAGTGTACCCACCCCCCTGCAATAGGTTCTCAAGACTTTGATATGGGATTTCACCTGACTCTCATTGTCATCCTGAGTCTTTACAAAGGTAAGCCACTCAGACCTGGGAGATTCCAAATTGTCCTACTTCTGGGGTAGTGGGTAGAAGGGAAATGTTACCAGATGTTAGGTGGTGACGGAAAAACTACCATCAATTAAACACTCCTAAAATTACCAGTGACAAGGATGCAAATCACCCCTAAATTTTTATTTAAAACAGTTTATCCCATGCAATCAACTAATTGACCAATCAATCAAGTACTATTAAGGGTCTTAATATGTGCCAGGCACTATTCTAGGTAGTGGGCATGCAAGTAGGAAGAATGAAACAATCCTCACCTACTCGCAGAGAGTTTATGCTCTAATGGGAAAGACAAGAAATCCATACATAAGTAACATAAATGCAAATTTATACAAATTGGTTGAATAAAAGTTATCTTGGGAAGGAAGACACTAGCAATTGGGAATGTCAAGAGAGTTTTCATCCCTAATATGGTCCTTTAGCTGCATCTGAAAGATGGAGCCTCTAGGAGGTAGAGGGAAGAAGGAAAGCACCCCAGGCAAATGAGCCAGGCAGTGAAAAGGAATGGGAAAAAGGAGTGTTGTGTAGGAGAAACAGGGAGGTCAGTTTGGTTGGATCACAAAGTGCTATGGGGATAGTAATATCCATTGAGGCTGGAAAGAGTGGTAGACCTCCAGTTGTGTAGGACTTTAAAAGCTAAATGAAGGAATTTATCATATATTCTATGTGCAAAAGGAAGCCCCTGGAGAGATTGAGCAGAAAGTCACATGGTCAGCCTGGTACTTAGGGAAAATTACTTTGGCTGTTCAACATGAAACTGAACTCACCTGTTCTTGCTGGGAGCAGAGAGTCTGGTTCAACATTTCCTTTTTTTCAGGTGTTTGGGCGCAAATTAAGTTGGAGCAAAGTGGAAATGAAATAAAAGAAATTGGACAGTTTGTGCAACTCTCCTGTAAAGCATCAGGATTTCAATTTGAAAATGCCTGGATGTACTGGTACCGCCAGGCTCAGGGAGAGACGCTGGAGTATATAGGCTGTGTGAATACTGCTACAGATAATGTAGATATCTCAAACAAAAGGCAAGTGAGGACCTCCATTTCCACAGATACCACCTGGAACCTACTCTACTTAGAAATTAAAAACCTGGAGCAAGAAGATTCAGCCGTCTACTACTGCGGAGCACTAAATACCACAACAAGGAGAAGAAAACTGACACCACACCCAAAACCTCACCTAGGCCTCAGTAAATTTGGGTAAATGCTTAAAAATCCTATCACTGATCACCAACCTCTAAATGAAGGTTGTCTCTGTCTCCAATGGAAATCATTTTAGGAGAGTATAAGTTTCTTGAAGGTAGGGACTATCTAAATTTTGCATTCATGACCCCAGCACCTAGCACATTCTCTGGCATGTATTAGGTACTTAATAAAAGCATTGTGTGATAGATTGGAAACCAAGACACTTGGCTTCTCTGTCTCCAGAACAACATAATAACTTAGTTCCATCTAAGTACCCTGAGAAATTAATTTCCTTTCTCAATGACTGTTTAGCTGGCTCAGACAGCATAGAGTAGGTGGAAAGAGTACTGGGTATATAGTCAGGAGGCTCCTGAGATCATAGGCTCATTCTGATATTTACTAGCTCTGGGAATTCGGACATTTCACTTCACTTCTCACTTTATGTCCTTCTTTCATCGTCTTGTAGAACGGTGATAATAACACTTGCCTGACCAACCTTACAAAATTGGTGTGACAAAAAAACTGCTTAGAAAACTTGAAGTATTAGGAGATACAAGCTATCGTTTCCATATAGATCAGGGGTTCTTAACTGTTTTTGGTGTAGTCTACAGATCCCTTCTCAGAATGATATTTTAGGGGCACTACGGCTAGAGTACCAAACCTAGAGTCAAAAAGATTCATCTTCCTGAGTTCAAATCTGGCCTCAGACACTTACTACCTGTGTGACCTTGGGCAAGTCACTTAACCCCAATTACCCTGCCTTCTTCCCTCCAAAAATAAGTGGGTTTGGCTCAGGGAGAGCAAGGAGGAGTGGGAGCACTAAACTGGCATCAGAGGGGGATTTTGCTATGTGACCACAATCTGAAGGAAGAGCTTGGCTATACTCATCTGGGAGGCAATGAGGTAACACTATCCTCCTGGCAGTCACACAACCTAAATGAAGCTGACAATAATAGGCTAGTCTCTTCTCCAATTAACTGGTAAATGTTACTAGTGATGAGAATACAGGCTCTTTGCACCCTCCACTACACACATTCCTGATGTCCTCAAGAGGGAGAATTCAACTCATAAGTTTATTATTCAATTCCATTAGATTATAACAAGGTCTACAACTCTCATAGACTAGTTGAGCTATGAAGCCTTAGGTAGCATCTTCTCCAACTCTATTAGTTTGCCATTCAATTCAAAAAACACGTGCTAGGTACTGAGGGGAGATAAAAAACATTATGTAAGACAAGGCCCCTACCCACATGGTGCTTATATACTTATACACACATACACTTCATTCAAGGATTTATACCTTCATCAGTATGGGCATTTCTTTCACCAGTACAGATTACAACCCACCTTACTCTTCATGAATTCTTTTAACCGTAAGAAATTACCTTCTGAAGCCAGTTATCTGGGATGAGCTTCTCCAAACTCAATCAATTTGCTCTTTGAACTAGTCTATCACCTGCCCTGTACTTGAAACTCTTCCCTCTTCTACTTGGCTGACATTCCCTTCACAAACCCAGGCTCAGCTCCACACTACAAAGAACAGCACTGGAGTAGGAATTACATTACTATATCCTGGGTAGATGAACTCTAAACCAGTTCTAATTGTGGGATCTGTGAACTTTTCTTTATCATATTTTGATAATCATATGTCACTATAATTCGTTTTTCCTTTGTAATCCTATGTATAATGTTTATGCACTCAGAGACATTTTTCTAAGAAGGGGTCCATACACTTCACCAGATTGTCAATGAGGGCCATGACACAAAAAAAGGTTAAGGACCCTTGTTTGAGACACAATACTCTAACTCTGACCACAGCTTCATCTGTTTTCTGAATCCATCACCAAGCACTTACTAAGCCCCAGTACTGACTCAAGTTACCAGCTGGGAATACAAAAGCAAAAGTGAGACTTTTCCTGCCCTAAGGGAGGTTTCATTCTAAACAGAGGGGACAACATATATATGTCTAAGCATATATAAAAATGAATAGAAAATACTTTCAGGAAGGGGATACTAATAACTGGGGGATCAAGCAAGGTCTTATTTTATAGGAAGTGGTGCTTGAGCTCAGGTTTGAAGAAAATTGGGGAATCTAAGAAGTGATAGTGAGGAGGGAGTACATTCTAAGTGTGGGAGACAGCCTCGGCAAAGGCACAGAGGGTAGAAGTAGAATATAAGATGTGAATGAAGCAAGATCAATATGTGATCACACAAAGAGGGAGGCAAGATAAGTCAGTAGACTGAAGTCAGATAGTGAGGGCTTTAAATGTCAGTAGAACAGACAGGACCTCACAGTGGGAACATTATGGAGGACCTAGACTTTGCTCCTGGGCAACAGAGTCTATGTTCATTAAATTGTTTCATTATGTCTAACTCTTCATGACCCTATGTGGGGTTTTCTTGGCAAAGATACTGGAGTGCTTTGGCCATTTCCTTCTCCAGGTCATTTTACAGATTAGAAAACTGAGGTAAATAGAGATTTACTGATGTGCCACAGTCACCAAGTAGAAAGCGTCTGAAGCTAAATTTGAACCAAGGAAGATGAGTCTTGCTCACTCCAGGCCCAGCATTCTGTCCACTGTGCCACCTAATTGCCCCTTTCTAACACCATTCTTTCTATCACCCCCTAACCTCACGGCACACTCCCCACCCCACCCCAGGGTCCATAATATCTCCTAACACATAGAAGGTACTCGAGAAATTTTTGTTGAATGAATGAATGAAAAATATTGCCATCTTTATTCATATCTCAGCCTGGATCCTTCTCCTCACATGGACTTTTTCTGCTCTTCTGCTGCCCTCCCTCATCTAGCACCGTGCCTATGACCCCTGCCTTTGGTCATGGAGCCATAGGGTATCTTGTCAGGCAAGCTCCAATTCTCCAATCAGAATTCAAGCTCCCCTTCCTAGTCAGCCTGAGAACACGGGATCAGAGTTTTCCTGCAGTTCTGAGCTGCCCAGCTAAGAAGAGAAATGGAAAACTGAATGGAGAATTCAAAAGGTAGTTTAATAGCTATAGTTCAGGATCTCTCATAAAGAACATGATGAGCATTAATTCTCCAGTTACAAGTAGACAAATGTTTTAAAATGTAAGTAAAATAAAGTTAGATGAAAAAAATCTCCTGTCACTGAGAGTTCTTTATCACTATAGATAGGTCCAAAAAATTGACTTTATCTGGTTTGGAGGATTTCTATGTGATCATGCTTAGAGGTAATGGGACAGATCCTAGGGGCTTCCTATCCATAGAAATCTAAAATCTATAGAAGCCAGATATGCAAACAAAATTTAATTGTTTTCTGTTTAATACCTCCTACTTGGCAAAAAAGAGATGGAAAAAGTGGGAATGAGGATGTCATAGCATTGTCTTAAGATTAGTCTATCCACCCTCCAGGTCCTGCCAGCTCCCTTCCCACCATGCACAGAGCCATGAAGAAGACCATGTAATGCAATCAAGGAGAACTCATAGACATACATATTAGGGTTACTTACGTGAGTGACAATACATATGCACACAAGTGATGTCTGTAAACATGTAGATGTCACAATTCACAGCCTGAAACCTTCTGATGTGAAGAGATAAGGCTCTAAGTACAAATGGCCCTGAATTCTGTATTTGGGCTAAGGCCACATAACCATTCCCAGAATTTATTTTCATACACTCTTATATATGGTCTTACATTTGCATTCACTTACTTAAATGAATATGTACATATATATATACATACATATATACATATATACACATATATACACATATACATACATACATACATGTGTGTATATATATACACATACATACATATATACATACATATATATATATATATATATATATATATATATATATATATATATATATATACATACATACATATATATATCCTGGATCATAGATCTGGAATTCGAAGGGTGCTCAGAGGCTACCTGATCTAACTCTTTTCATTATACATATGAGTAAACTGAGGTCCAAAGAGGTTAAGGAATTTGCCCATGGTTGCACAGGTGCTAATCATCACCCAGTTGTTGTTAGCAATGTCTAGTCTTTACCCTAAAGAGACCTGAGCCAGTTCTCCTACCGAGGGCAAACTCTAGGCATATTGGAGCCCAGAGGCAAAATAAACATTCCTACTTTTATGGTATAAATATAGCTAAAGCATTGGCCTATTTAGACTACATACATATATGTATATTATATATATATATATATATTCTAGGTATGTATGGATATAGATATATATAGCATTTGCTTACGAGGTACCATTTCGGGACTCCCTTTAGTCCATGGAGCTCTAGGCTACCACCTCATTTGCAGGATCTTCAGTTCATACTGAGTCCAAAGGACAATTATAATAAAAACTATAATAATAACTGACATCTATACAGTACTTCACACTGGAGCCTCACACTAACCCCAAGAACTCGGTACGACGGGTATTATTATCCTTGTTTTAAAGATAAGAAAACTGAGATTGGTAGAAGTTAAATGACTTGTCTATGCTTGCACCGCTATATAGTGCCAACAGTGGCATTTGAACCCAGGTCCTCTGACATCAATCTTATTTCCATCTCATTTAACTACACCATGCTGTTGTCTATTGTGACATTTGTGAAAACCAAAAGGTTTTGTCAGCACCTTTTACTGGAATATACTTCAAAATATAAAGGATGTTCTTACTGCACAGATCCTCTGCATCCTTCTCTTTTTCAGAATATAGTAAAAAAAAAATGTATAAAGACAAGACACATTCCTAATATATTTCTTTACTCTCCAAAAACTTATGAAGCACTTTAAAGTTTGCAAAGCACTTTCCCAGAACAAATATGTAAGGCGGGTTTTACAATATTATCCCCATTCTACAGACAAGAGCACTGAGATTCAAGAAAATTACAGGATTGTCCATGGACACATAGCTAGTAAGTAGCAAAACCAGCATTTTACCTCAGGCCTCCTAACTCCAAGTTCAGTGCTTCTTCCTCTATGCCATTCAGACATCTTGATCTCTACAGGACCCTTTCCACCAGTGCCAATGAGGAGAGGGTGTTTTGTCCCCCCAAGCCCCATATTTTTCCATCTAGCTGGTTTAGATATACTGTACATGAGAAAAATTTTGGTCAATGAGACTCCCTTCTCCTTATTCAGCTATGGCCCCAAGGGCTTCAATACACCAACCGATATTCAGCTACTTCAACATTTCAAGGCTAGAATGATCTCTTCTCTATTTTATAAGAAAACCTGCAAAGTAAAGTAATGAATGAACCTCTGGGATATCTGCAGCTGCCAATCTGGGAGAGAAGACCCCCTAGCCTTGTATCTAACCTAATGGAAATTTCTCATTACAGGCTCAACATTCTCCATAAAGTTGAGTTGTGTCTTCACTCTCCTGTTTGTCCGAGGAAATAAGGACCTCCCTACACCATACAGGTATTAAGAACTTCATGAACTCACCCTTCAGACTCACCAGGATCCTCCATCATCAAAGCACAGGTCTGATAACCTAATTCGGGGGAGAAGTGAAGAAAAAACTGGTGAATCTAAGTAGAGCCCCTTTCAAGTTGCACGTTCTTCTTGGAAGCAATGAAATACAGGGCAGTCTAAGCTCTGGCATAGAAGACCCAGGTTCAAATACTGGTTCTGCTTCTTACTACCTGTACAACCTTAGGTAAATCACTCAACTCCCTCTGGGCCTCAGTTTCCTCATCTGTAAAATAAAGATGTTGAACTAAATGGCCTTAGAGATTTCTTCCATCTTTATGATCCTACTTGGGTAATTTCAAGACATAACAGTGCAGGTGCTCTCTAGGAAAATGGCTATCTTATTTACTGGTTGGAGCTACTTCCTCTTCTAACGTCTTACTCTGCCCCTTCATAATGGCATGGAGGTGACATAGATCCTTCCCAGATATTCTAGGTCCTACCAAAATAGAAAAACTTCAGGTATCAACCAAGGGACAGATTGCAGGTTTGTAGCTGGAGCACCAGCCTAGCTATTTTTTGGAGGGACTCATAATCAAAGAATGAGCCACTTTTCAATCATAGTAACTCATGAAGACCATCTATCTACAAAGGCGCCAAAGTACTGCAATCTGTATTGCTGAAAGAAGTTCCCATATGCATAAATAGTAATAATAATAGTAAACCCACAGGTCAATAGTGCCTTCAAGTTTACAAAACATAGTCTGCATGAAAACAGCAGTCCTAAAAGTAATGGAGATATAAGGCTGCCTTGTGCTCAGAAGGTTTCAAGATACTGCTTTAATTGATATAAGGTGTGAAAGGCAAATTCATCTTGCTGGATTCAGTCCTGACTGCTCCCATGCCCTTGGAAATAAATGAAGCTAATGGACAAAGACAAGGTAGAGGATGTCCCTGGGGTCACAGCATGAGTTGGAGAGGTAAGGTAGAAAAGAGAGAAGATTTCTGACTTTGGAGATGAGACCCTCTCACCCACTGATAGTAGCAGTTCACAGAATGAAGCATCGGTTTTATGCCAAGGGTTCTTAACCTTTTTATTATCTTGAATGTATATGCAGCCCTTATTGCAATAATGTTTCTAAGTGTATTAAATAAAAAACTTAAGATTACAAAGAAAGCTAATTATATTGAAATATAATTGTCAAAATATGTACAAAAACAAAATCATGGATCCCACTTCAACAATGCCCAGAAACAGAAAGAAAACTAATATGCAAAGAAGCCTTGACCAGCAACCAAGAGCCAGAAGCATCTTGTGGATAAAGGAATTCAGTATAGCAGATTTTGAAAGAGTGGATCCCTACCTGGCTGACTTCATCGAGGACGTGATTCATAGAAGAGACTCCTTTTTCCAAGGGCATGCCCTTTGGATAGAGGAGGCAGCTGTCATATAAAAAAGAAACCAAATGAAATACATTCATGGCCAATCAAGTGGAATTTGAGATTCAACACTTGTCCTAAACCCCACCTTCTCCCTGACACTCCTCTCCACAGCTCTCCTTCTCCCTACTCCTCCTTTCTCCACCTTCTTCCTGAGTCTCTGAAGCTCAAAGTTGAAGAGTTTTTCTTCTCCCGGTATAAAAAAGGATATGCAAATAGAGCATCTCTGCTTCCTCTTGAGCTTCTGCCAAGATCTTTGCCTGGCAGTTGGAGGAGAGCAGAAAGAAGCCATACTTCTCAACTGGTCACATTCCCAGTCTCAAACATGACTTCAGGTCACCAACATACTACTTAGGGTAGGGTTCATCCTTATTCTGACTCTTTTCCAAAGTAATTATTTTGAGTGAATTAATAAAAACACACTTATTAAAAACCTACTATGTCCTGGGTGCCTGAGATACAAAAATAGAAATTAAACGCCCTCTACCGTCATTGATCTTCATCGTTGTTGTTGTTGGTAAGTCTCTTTTCAGTAGTGTCCAACTCTTCATGGCCCCATTTGGGGTTTTCTTGGCAAAGACACCAGACTGGTTTGTCATGTCTTTCTCTAGCTAATTTTGCAGATAAAAACTGAGGCAAACAGGATTAAGTTACTTACCCAGGGTCACACAGCTAGTGAGTGTCTGAAGCCAGACTTGAACTCATGAAGAAAAGTCTTCTTGACTTCAGGCCTGGCATTCGAATCCACCACACCGACTTGCTGCGTTTTATCTTTTAGACCAGAAGTGTCAAACTCACCTCCAGTGGGCCATACACAGCTGGTAAAACTCCCTGAGTGTGGTCTAAGCCAGATAACTTTTAACAAATCAAATAAGAATACACCATAGATAAGGTTAACGTATGATTTTCTAAGTCAATATTGCAGCAGCAGGTATCTGTTTCTATTTTAATTTGACACCCCTACTTCAAAGCATTCTAGGGAAATGCTGGATTACAGCAGGTTTCCATCATTCTGATTCCCTTCTTAGGTTTTTAATTTCCAGGCATCCAGATAGAAGTCCAGCATTTGGAATACGGAGACACGATTTTTAAAATGAGGGGAAGTCTCTAAAAGCACTCCTGTATAGCTCTGGAGTCCAACATCATGGATTTTGGATGGACTGGCATCAATGGTCTCCTCCATCTCCCCTAATGGGGATACCAAATCACACACACCCATTTGGAAACAAAGGTAGACAGCCTCCAGAAACAATACAAATAACTTGCTACATTTTCTAATTAATCACCTGAAAATAGAGGACAACATGAAGTACTACTGGGCAGAATCAGATATCAGACTAAAGCCATCTACTGGATTCCTCAGAGAGATGTTTCCAATCCGAACAGGTTCTTGCCAGCTCAGCCTAGATCCATTACATCTTGCAACAAAGTTTATTGAACTTAGAGAAGCAGTGTAATGTCGTGGAAAAAGCATCATGGCACTTAGAGTCCACAGACGAGGATGTGAGTCCTGCTTTCAACACTGTCTGTGCAATTCTGAGCAAATCGGGAGTCTCAGTTTCCCTATCTGTAAAACAGGGGTAATAATAATTGTATTAGCTATCCCACTGGGTTGTTGTGAACACAAAGCATTCCAGAACTGTGAGCTATTATTATTTTTATTAAAATGTTAATGTCATCAATATAACAGAATATCCCTCAGTCTTGGAACTCTTTTCCACCACACCTCCCCCTCTCAAAATTCTTAGCTCCCTTCAAAGCTTGATTCAAATGCCTTTTCTGATCCCCACCCACCCAATTGTCAGTGTTCCTCCCAAAATTACTTTGTACTTACTTTAATTCATTTTACAATCACAAAAAATTCATTTTACAATTTACGAACAAAAAATTTAATACAATTATATTTACTAGTATCCCCAGTAGATTAAAAGCTGCTTGAAAGCAAGGACTATTTCTGTATTTGTGTCGATCCCAACTACCTGGAACAGTGATGTGTAAATAGTAGGCATTTCATAAATGCTTACAAAATTGGTGGCAAAAAAACTGCTTAGAAAACTTAAACTATTAGGAGATAAAAGCTATTGTTTCCATATAGATAAGGGGTTCTTAACCGTTTTTGGTGTAGTCTACAGATCCCTTCCCAGAATTATATTTTAGGGGCACTACGGCTAGAGCACCAAACCTGCAGTCAAGAAGACTCATCTTCCTGAGTTCAAATCTGGCCTCAGACACTTACTAGCTGTGTGACCTTGGCCAAGTCACGTAACCCCAATGACCTTGCCTTCTTCCCTCCAAAAATAAGTGGGTTTTGCCCAGGGAGAGCAAGAAGGAGGTGGGAGCACTAAACTGGCATCAGAGGGGGATTTTGCTATCTGACCACAATCTGAAAGAAGAGCATGGTTATATTCATCTGGGAGGCAATGAGGTAACACTATCCTCCTGGCAGCCACACAACCTAAATGAAGCTGACAATAATAGGGTAGTCTCTGCTCCAATTAACTGATAAATTTTACTAGTGATGAGAATACAGGCTCTTTGCGCCCTCCACTACACACATTCCTGATGTCCTCAAGAGGGAGAATTGAACTCATAAGTTTATTATTCAATTCCATTAGATTATAACAAGGTCTACAATTCTCATAGACTAGTTGAGCTATGAAGCCTTAGGTAGCATCTTCTCCAACTCTATTAGTTTGCAATTCAATTCAAAACACATGGGCTAGGTGCTGAGGAGAGATGAAAAACATTAGGTAAGACAAGGCCCCTACCCACATGGTGCTTATATACTTATAGACACATACACTTCATTCAAGGATTTACACCTTCATCACTAGGGGCATTTCTCCCACCAGTACAGATTACAACCCACCTTAGTCTTCATGAGTTGTTTTGACAATAAGAAGTTATCATATGAAGCCAGTTATCTGTGATGAACTTCTCCAAACTCAGTCAGTTTGGTCTTTGAACTAGTCTGTCACCTGCCTTGTAACTGAAACTCTTCCATCTTCTACTCGGCTGACATTGCCTTCAAAAACCCAGGCTCAGCTCCCCACTACAAAGAACCACACTAAAGTAGGAATTACATTACTATGTACTGGGTGGATGAACTCTAAACCAGTTCTTAATGTGGGATCTGTGAACTTATCTTTTTCATATTTTGATAATCATATGTCTCTATAATTGGTTTCCTTTGTAATCCTATGTATTATGTTTTATGCACTCAGAAACATTTTTCTAAGTAGACATCAATACACTTCACCAGATTGGCAATGAGGCCCATGACACAAAAAAAGCTTAAGGAATCTTGTTTGAGACACTATACTCTAACTGTGACTACACCTCCATCTGTTTTCTGCATCAATCGGCAAGCACTTACTAAGCCCCAGCACTGGCCCAAGTTACCTGCTAGGAATACTAAAGCAACAGTGGGACATTTCCTGCCCTCAGGGAGGTTACCTTCTAAACAGAGGAGACAACACATATATATCTAAGTATATATAAAAATGAATAGAAAATGAATTTAGGAAGGGGATACTAACAACTGGGGGATCAAGGAAGGTCTTATGTTATAAGAGGTGGGGCTTTATCTCAGCTTTGAATAAAATCAGGGAATCTAAGAAGTGATGGTGAGCAAGGAGTATATTCTAGGTGTGGGAGACAGCCTTGGCAAAGGCACAGAGGGTGGAAGAAGAATATAAGATGTGAATGAAGCAAGATCACTATGTGATCACACAAAGAGGGAGGTATGATAATCCAGGAACATTAGACTGAAGTCAGATGGTGAGGGCTGTAAATGTGAGTAGAATAGACCGGACTTCACAGGAGGCGCATTATGGAGACCCAAGAGTTTGCTCCTGGGCAACGGATTCTATGTTCATTAAATTGTTTCATCGTGTCTTTCTCTTCATGACCCCATGTGTGGTTTTCTTGGCAAAGATACTGGAGTGGTTTGGCCATTTCCCTCTCCAGCTCACTTTACAGATGAGGAAACTGAGGTAAATAGAGATTAAGTGACTTCCCAGGGTCACCCAAGTAGAAAGTGTCTGAAGGCAATTTTAACCGAAGAAGATGAGTCTTGCTGACTCCAGGCCCAGCACTCTATCCACTGCACCACCTAGCTGCCCCTTTCTAACAACACCATTCTTTCTATGACACCCTACCCTCACCACACACTCCCCACCTCAACCCAGGGTCCATAATATCTCCTAACACATAGCACGTACTCAAGAAATTTTTGTCGAATGAATGAATAAAAAAGATTGCCATCTTTGTTCATATCTCAGCCTGGATCCTTCTCCTCACATGGACTTTTTCTGCTCTTCTGCTGCCCTCCTTCATCTAGCACTGTGCCTATGACCCCTGCCTTTGGTAATGCAGCCATAGGGTATCTTGTCAGCCAGGCTCCAATTCTCCAATCAGAATTCAAGCTCCCCTTCCTTCAAAATATAGCACATTCGGATATGTGGCAGTGCCCCTTATAAAAAGTAAACAGAACAGTATCATGTTTCAAAAGCAAATTAAGTCTTACAAAGCAGCTTTCTCACAAATACCACTGTGAACTGGATGCAGAAAGAATCATCACACTTAACACAATTAAAGGAGAAAGGATTTTCCCTTCAACACAATTGTAGTCAGAGGGAGAGCTGGGAGTCACATCCACCTCTTCTGACTCTTGGTGCACTGCTCATTCCACTGTATGATACAGTGACTACAGGGCATCCTCTCAGGTGTTTTTAGAACTGGTCAGCCTGAGAACACAGGATCAGAGTTTTGCTGCAGTTCTGAGCTGCCCAGCTAAGAACAGAAATGGAAAACTGAATAGAGAATTCAAAGGGTACTTTAATGGCTATACTTTGGGAAGAATAAAAGAAAATGTAAGAAAAAAAGAAAATATAAAAGAAAAGTATAAAGAAAATGAGGACCATTAATTCTCCTGGTACAAGTAGACAAATGTTTTAAAATGTAAGTAAAATAAAGTTAGATGAAAAAAATATCCTGTCACTGAGAGTTCTTTATCACTATAGATAAGTCCAAAAAGTTGACTCTTATCTGGTTTGGAGGATTCATATGTGCTCATGCTTAGAGGCAATGGGACAGATCCTAGGGGCTTTCTATCCATAGAAATCTAGAATCTATAGAAGCCAAATACGCAAACAAAATTAAATTGTTTTCTGTTTAATCCCTCCTACTTGCCAAAAAAGAGAGAGGAAAAAGTGGGATTGAGGATGTCACAACATTGTCATAAATTTCATCTATCAACCCTTCCAGTCCTTCCACCTCCCTTCCCACCATGCACAGAGCCATAAAGAAGACCATGTAATGCTATTAAAGAGAACTCACAGAGATACATATTAGGGTTATTTATATGAGTGACAATACATATGCACACAAGTGACATCTGTAAACATGTAGATGTCACAATTCACAGCTCAAACCTTCTCATGTGAAGAGAGAAGGATCTAAGTGCAAATGGCCCTGAATACTATATTTGGGCTGAGCCACATAACCATTCCCAGAGTTGTCATATATTCTTATATATGGTCTTACATTCTCATTCACCTCTATATACCATCACCTACTTAAGTGAATATGTACTCATGTTTGTATGGATATATATTTTTTATATATATATATATATATATATATATATATATATATATATATATATATATATCCTATGATTGTATATCTGGAATTGTAAGGGTGCTCAGAGGCCACCTGATCCAACTCTTTTCATCTTACGCATGAGTAAACCGAGGTCCAGAGAGGTTAAGGAATTTGACCATGGTCAGACAGGTGGTAATCATCTCCAAGTTATTGGTACTGTTGTCTAGTCTTTATCCTGAAGAGACCTGAGACAGTTCTCCTACCAAGGGCAAACTCTAGGAATATTGGAGCACTGAGGGGCAAAATAAATATTCCTATCTTTTAGATATAAACATGGCTAAAACATTGGCCTGTTTAGACTACATATGTATATGTACATATATATATATATATATATATATATTCTAGGTATGTATAGATATAGATAGATAGATAGAGAATTTCTTTAAGAGGTACCATTTTGGGATTCCCTTTAGTACATGCAGCTCTAGGCTATCACCTGATTTGCAGGGTCTTCAGTTCATACTGTGTCCAAAGGATAATTATAATAATTATTATAATAATAATAACTGACATCAATACAGTCCTTCACATTGGAGCCTCACAATAACCCTAAGAACTCGGTACGAAAGGTATTACTGTCCTTGTTTTAAAGATAAGAAAACTGAGATTGGTAGAAGTTAAATGACTTGTCTATGCTTGCACACTAGAAAGTGTTAACAGTGGAATCTGAACCCAGATCCTCTGACATCAATCTTATTTCCATCTCATTTAACTACACTGTGTTGTTGTCCATTGTGACATTTCTGAAAACCAAGAGGTTTTGTCAGCACCTTTTTACTGGAATATACTTCAAAATATACAAGATGTTCTTACTGCCCAGATCGTCTGCATCCTTCCCTTTTTTCAGAATAGAGTAAAAAAAATGTATAAAGACAAGACACCTTCCTAATATATCTGTTTACTCTCCAAAAACTTATAGACCACTTTAAAGTTTGCAAAGCACTTTCCTATAGCAAATATGTGAGGCAGGTAGTACAATATTATCCCCATTCTACAGTCAACAGCATTGAGATTCAGGAAGATTACAGGATTGTCCATGAACACATAGCTAGTAAGTAGCAAAACCAGCATTTAACCTCAGGAATCCTAACTCCAAGTTCAGTGCTTCTTCCTCTATGCCATTCAGACAGTTTGATCTCTATGGCACCCTTTCCACCAGTGCCAATGAGGAGAGGGTGTTTTTCACCCCAAGGCCCATATTTTTCCATCTGGCTTGGTTTAGATGTACTGTACATGAGAAAAATTTTGGTCAATGAGACTCCCTTCTCCTTATTCGGCTATGGCCCCAAGGGCTTCAATACACCAATTCAGTTACCTCAACCTTTCAAGGCTACAATGATCTATTCTCTATTTTATAAGAAAACCTGCAAAGTGAAGTAACGAATTAATCTCTGGGATATCTGCCGCTGCCGATCTGGGAGAGAGGACCCCCTAGCCTTGTATCTAACCTAATGGAAATTTCTCATTTCAGGCTCCACATTCTCTGTAAATTTGAATTGTGTCTTCACTCTCCTGTTTGTTCAAAGAAATAAGGACCTCCCTACACCAGACAGGGTCCTACAAACTTCATGAACTCACCCTTCAGCCTCACCAGGGTCCTCCATCATCAAGGCACAGGTCTGATAGCTTAATTTAGGGCAGGAGTGAGAAAAAAACTGGTGAATCTAAGTAGATCCCCTTTCAAGTTGCATGTTCTTCTTGGAGGCAATGCAATACAGTGAACTTCGAGCTCTGGCATAGAGGACCTGGGTTCAAATACTGGTTCTGCTCCTTACTACCTGTACAACCTTAGATAAATCACTCAACTCCCTCTGGGCCTCAGTTTCCACATCTATAAGATAAAGATGTTGAACTAAATGAACTTAGAGGTTTCTTCCATCTTTATGATCCTGCGTAGGTAATTTCAAGACATAACAGTGCAGGCGTTCTCTAGGAAAATGGCTATCTTATTTACTGGTTGGAGCTACTTCCTCTTCTAACGTCTTACTCTGCCCCTTCATAATGGCATGGAGGTGACATAGATCCTTCCCAGATATTCTAGGTCCTACCAAAATAGAAAAACTTCAGGCATTAACCAAGGGACAGATTGCAGGTTTGTAGCTGGAGCACCAGCCTAGCTATTTTTTGGAGGGACTCATAATCAAAGAATGAGCCACTTTTCAATCATAGTAACTCATGAAGACCATCTATCTACAAAGGCGCCAAAGTAGTGCAATCTGTATTGCTGAAAGAAGTTCCCATATGCATAAATAATAATAATAATAGTAAACCCACAGGTCAGTAGTGCCTTCAAGTTTACAAAACATAGTCTGGATGAAAACAGCAGTCCTAAAAGTAATGGAGATATAGGGTTGCCTTGTGCTCAGAAGGTTTCAAGATACTGCTTTAATTGATATAAGGTGTGAAAGGCAAATTCATCTTGCTGGATTCAGTCCTGACTGCTCCCATGCCCTTGGAAATAAATGAAGCTAATGGACAAATACAAGGTAGAGGATGTCCCTGGGGTCACAGCATGAGTTGGAGAGGTAAGGTAGAAAAGAGAGAAGATTTATGACTTTGGAGATGAGACCCTCTCACCCACTGATAGTAGCAGTTCACAGAATGAAGCATCGGTTTTATGCCAACGGTTCTTAACCTTTTTATTATCTTGAATGTATATGCAGCCCTTATTGCAATAATGTTTCTAAATGCATAAAATGACATACTTAAGATTACAAATAAAGCCAATTATATTGAAATATAGTTGTCAAAATATTTACAAAAACAAATTCATGGATCCTACTTCAAGAATGCCCATATACAGAAAGAAAACTAATACCTAAGAAGCCGTGACCAGACAGCAAGAGCCAGAAGCATCTTGTGGATAACGGAATTCAGCGTAGAAGATTTTGAAAGAGTGGATCCCTACCTGGCTGACTCCATCCAGAACTTGATTCATAGAAGAGACCTCCCTCTTTCCAAGGGCATGCCCTTTGGATAGAGGAGGCAGCTGTCACATAAAAAAGAAACCAAATGAAATACATTCATGGCCAATCAAGTGGAATCTGGGATTCAACACCTGTCCTAAACCCCAGCTTCTCCCTGGTGTTCCTCTCCAGGCTTCTCCTCCCTACTCCTCTTTTCTCCACCTTCATCCTGAGTCTCTGAAGTTCGAAGTTGAAGAGGTTTTTTTTTTCCTATCAGTATCAAAGAGGGTATGCAAACAGAGCAATTCTGCTTCCTGTTGAGCTTCTGCCAAGATCTTTGCCTGGCAGTTGGAAGAGAGGAGAAAGAAGCCATCCTTGTCAACTGGTCACATTCCTAGTCTCAAACATGACTTCAGGTCACCAATATGCTCTTTAGGGTAGGGATTATCCTTATCTGACTTTTTTCCAAAGTAATTATTTTGAGTGAATTAATACAAACGGACTTATTAAGAACCGACTATGTACTGGGTGCCTGAGATACAAAAATAGAAATGAAACGCCCTCTACCGTCATTGATCTTCATCGTTGTTGTTGTTGGTAAGTCTCTTTTCAGTAGTGTCCAACTCTTCATGATCCCATTTGGGGGTTTTCTTAGCAAAGATACCACAATGGTTTCTCATGTCTTTCCCAGCTCATTTTACAGATGGAAAACTGAGGTAAAAATATTAAGTGACTTACCCAGGGTCACACAGCTAGTGAATGTCTGAAGCCAGACTTGAACTCATGAAGAAAAGGCTTCTTGACTTCAGGCCTGGCATTCTAATCCATCACACCACCAAGTTGCGTTTTATCTTTTAGAGCAGAAGTGTCAAACTCACCCCTAGTGGGCCCTATGCAGCAGGCAAAACTCCCTGAGTGTGGTCTAAGCCAGATTGAAATGTAATTGGGAAATGTTTAACAAAACAAATAAAAATAAAATAATAAAAGTATTACTGGGCCGAATCAGGGACCAGAATAAAGCCATCTACTGGATTCCTCTGAGAGATGTTTTCAAACCGAATAGGTTCTTGCAGCTCAGCCTAGATCCAATACATCTTGCAACTAAGTTTGCTGAACTTAGAGAAGAAGGGTAATGTCTTGGAAAAAGCATCAGGGCACTTAGAGTCCAAAGACCAGCATGTGAGTGTTGCTTTCAACACTATCTGTGCAATCCTGAGCAAATCAGGGAGTCTCAGTTTACCTGTCTGTAAAATAGGGCTAATAATAATTGCATTAGCTATCTCAATGAGTTCTTGTGAACATAAAGAATTCCATAACTGTGAGCTATTATTATTTTTATTAAAATGTTAATGTTATCGATATAACAGATTATCCCTCAGTCTCGGAACTCTTTCCCAAACTCACCACCACCTCTTCGATTCCTTAGCTCCCTTAAAGGGTTGATTCAAATACCTTTCCTGATCCCCACCCACCCAATTGTCAGTGTTCTTCCTCCCAAAATTACTTTGTACATACTTTAATTCATTTTATAATCACAAAAAAAATTCATTTTACAATTTACAAACAAAAAAATTAATACAATTGTATTCACTACTTTTCCCAGTAGACTAAAAGCTCCTTGAAGGCAAGGACTATTTCTGTATTTATGTCTATCCCAAGCACCTAGAACAGTGGCTTGTATATAGTAGGCACATCATAAACGCTTGGTGGACTGAACTGAATTGAATTGAACTGAATCAAAATGAACTAAAAGATTTAAATACAGGTCTGAGTCTGGTATGACCATTTGTTAGACAATAAATTTCTTTCCCATTCCCTCAGGTTCTCGGGCTTTCTTCCATATACCCAAGCTCTACTTCCAGGTCCACTCCTCATTATCTACCCATTCAGAATTGACAACCCTTTCTTTATCTTTTACAAAGTCTATGTGCAAATCAGATGGTCTCTTTCCTATTGATTCTCCAGGGACATTGTTGCTCCAACATCGTCCTCTGCACTAAACTGCTTTAGGGGTTCACAGTGGAATTTCACAAAGGCTGTGAGCCCTAGACTAGTTAAACACAATGCAAGAATAAAGTGCTGCCACTGAGATTGCTATTTTGCATCCAAACACCCATTTGGTTTCTTCTCAGGTCTCTCTTCTTAAATATCTGGACTTCCTTGGACTTCTCCTCTTCTACTGATCTTATTATCTGTTCCTTAAAGAAACTCATGAGGTTTTGCTACTTTCTTTACATAGAAGACTTTCTAGTCTATCTTTCCACTTTCCATGTTGGTGTTCCATCAACCTGACTCCCCACAACTACAAGCACACTAGGCTCTGGACCCTGAGCCATTTCCCTCTTAACACTGAGGTGATGACATGACACAGATCAGCCCTTTCCGCTTCCTGTTTAAGTCACATATCACTCCACCTTCCTACTCATATCCCCATAAGTATGGGACACCATAACATTACTTATGTGTCAACAGTGTACCCACCTCCCTACAATCTGTTCTCAAGGCATTGGTATGGGATTTCACCTGACTCTCCTTGTCATCCTGAGTCTTTGCAAAGGTAAGCCACTCAGACCTGGGAGATTTCAAAGTGTCCTACTTTAGGGGTAGTGGGTGGAAGGGAAAGGTTATCAGATGTTAGATGGTGACAGCAAAACTACCATCAATTTGACACTCCAGAATTACCAGTAATGAGGGCACAAATCTCCCCTAAATTTTTATTTAAAACAGTTTATCGCATGCAATCAATTAATTGACCAATCAATCAAGTATTATTAAGGGTCTTAATATGTGCCAGGCACTACTCTAGGTAGTGGGTATTCAAGTAGGAAGAACGGAACAATCCCCACCTACATGCAGAGAGTTTATGCTCTAATGGGAGAGACAAGAAATCCATACATAAGTAACATAAATACAAATTTATACAAATTGATTGAACACAAGGAATCTTGGGAATGAAGACACTAGCAATTGGGAATGTCAAGAAAGTTTTCATCCATAATATGGTCCTTCAGCTGCATCTCAAAGATGGAACCTCTAGGAGGTGGAGGGAAGGAGGAAAGCATCCCAGGCAAATGAGAGAGGCAGTGAAAAGGAATGGGAAAAAGGAGTGTTGTGTAGGAGAAACAGGGAGGTCAGTTTGGTTGGATCACAAAGTGCTATGGGGATAGTAATATCCATTGAGGCAGGAAAGAGTGGTAGAGCTCCAGTTGTGTAGAACTTTAAAAGCTAAACAAAGGAATTTATCATCTATTCTATGTGCAAAAGGAAGCCCCTGGAGAGACTGAGCAGAAAGTCACATGGTCAGCCTTGTACTTAGGGAAAATTACTTTGGCCGTTCACCTTGAAATTGAACTCACGTGCTCTTGCTGGGAGCAGAGAGTCTGGTTCAACATTTCCTTTTTTTCAGGTGTTTGGGCACAAATTAAGTTGGAGCAAAGTGGAAATGAAATAAAAGAAATTGGACAGTTTGTGCAACTCTCCTGTAAAGGATCAGGATTCCAATTTAGTGATAATGGGATGTACTGGTACCGCCAGGCTCAGGGACAGACACTGGAGTATATAAGCTCTATTGATCTTGATGGAAATAATGCACATATCTCAGACACAATGAAAGTGAGGACCTCCATCTCCACAAATCCTGCCAGTAACCTACTCTACCTAGAAATTAAAAACCTGGAGCAAGAAGATTCAGCTGTCTACTACTGTGGAGCACTAAATACCACAACAAGGAGAAGAAAACTGACTCCACATCCAAAACCTCACCTAGCCCTCAGTAAATTTGGGCAAATGACTCAAAAGCCTGTCACTGATCACCAACCTCTAAATGAAGGTTGTCTCTGTCTCCAATGGAAATCATTTTAGTAGAATATAAGTTTCTTGAGGGTAGGGACTATCTGAATTTTACATTCATGACCCCAGTGCCTAGCACAGTCCTTGGTATGTATTAGGTACTTAATAAAAGCATTGGGTGATTGATTGGAAACCAAGACACTTGGCTTCTCTGTCTCCAGAGCAACATAATAACTTAGTTCCATCTAAGTACCCTTAGAAACTAATTTCCTTTCTCAATGACTGTTTAGCTGGCTCAGACAGCATAGCGTAGGTAGAAAGAGTACTGGGTATATAGTCAGGAGGCTCCTGAGATCATAGGCTCATTCTGATATTTACTAGCTGTGTGAATTTGGACGTTTCACTTCACTTCTCACTTTATGTCCTTCTTTCAACGTCTTGTAGAACGGTGATAATAACACTTGCCTGACCAACTTTACAAAATTGGTGTGACAAAAAAACTGCTTAGAAAACTTGAAGAATTAGGAAGACTCAAGCTATTATTTCCATATAGATCAGGGGTTCTTAAACTTTTTTTGGTGTAGTCTACAGATCCCTTTTCAGAATGATATTTTAGGGGGCACTGTGGCTAGAGTACCAATCCTGGAGTCAAGAAAACTCATCTTCCTGAGTTCGAATCTGGCCTCAGACACTTACTAGCTGTGTGACCCTGGGCAAGTCACTTAACCCTGTTTGTCTCAATTTTCTCATCAATAAAATAAGCTGGAGAAGGAAATGGAAAACCACTCTAGTATCTTTGCCAAGAAAACCCCATGGAGAGTTGGACACGACTGAAATGACTGAACAACAATTACAAAGGAAAGTGGTTATATGCAAAATATGTTTTAAACCAAGTTCACATAATTCCAAATGATTCGTGATGGAGAATGCTATCCACAACCAGAGAAAGAACTGATGGAGTCTGAATGCAGATGAAAGCAAACTATTTCCACTTTCTTCGTGTGTTTTTTCATGTTTTTTTCTTTTGTTCTGTTTCTTTTTTCACAGCATGACTAATGCGGAAATATGTTTAGCATGATTGAACATGTATAACCTATGAGGAGGGGAAGGAAAGGAAGGAGAAAAAATTGGAGGTAGTTCATTTTCCATCTTCCTTTTATTTAATTATCTAAATATTCCCCTTCTTTTTTTCAGTTAAGTATTCAACTAAAATCTCCTTCCTTTCCTCTTCAACTTATTTTGTCCGTTAATTTTTAAATTTCATTTTCTGCATCCTTTTCTGGAAAGGATTTTCCCTCATTCTCTTAATTATTTCTCCTTCCTTTCTGTCTATTTTAGATTTTGTTCTTTGGTTCATGTCCCTTATGCTTGATTCCTAATGGAATTAAGGCTTCCAAGGTTCCTATTTTGAGTTTCCTTTTCTGAATTGTTCCTTTGTTTTTACCATGTAGATCCTGTCATCTGGCTTCATTTTTTCGTGTTGCCTCACTCTTAGAAATACCCAACTCCTTTGGTAAAAGAAAGGATAGAAATATTTCTCAATGGTAGAAATTTTACTATATACCTGATTTTACCATTCATTACTACTCTTTGCCCTCCTCCATGATCATTTTTTTCTTATTTTCTGTGAAATCGCCTCTGTGAGTCCATTTTCTCCAACTCTTCTTAGTGTCAGATACCCCAAGAGCTCTGATTCTCCTTCTTCTGAGGTAGGATGCATGGTATCACTAAGCACAAAATCTATACAGACTACACCCATCAAAAGGTCCCCATCACAATTTATAGAATATCTCTCTTCCCCCATAGGATCATTCATCAATGGAACCCTTTCCCAAATATTGAAAAAAATATTTCCCTCTTTGCCTCTATCTCAGTCCCTCCCTTTGTCTACTCACCTATTTTCTTGTAAGTACTCTTCTTCCTGAGAGACTACAGGAGTTATTTTCCCTTCATTGTTAACTTTTGGCTTTATTAAAGTATGTTACATGCTCCTCTCTATCTGCTTTCTCCCTTCTTCTCTTTTATAAAAGTGTCCCCCAAAACTCTTCAATTTTGCCCCATAAATAACACCGATTTATCTATAGGCAAGATGTTGTAAGATGATGTCTCAAGTCTGTTTCCCCATCATCAATTTCACCTTTGTCTCCTTGCGTACTTTGAAAGAAATCTCTTACCAATCTCTCTCTCTCTCTCTCTCTCATTATTTTTGTTCTTATTGTTGACCCATAGGTGTCATTATATTTTTAGTTTTTTTGTTCTTTTTTCTAGGTAACTTATTTTGTCATCTGTCCCTTCATTTGGGTGCTGTAACTTTTCTTATCTTTCTGTTGTCTGAGGTATTTGCAGACAATTTGTTTGGTTATAGTTTTCTTTTGAGGAATGATCTGAACACCACTTTTTTATTGAATGTCCATCTTTTTTCACTAATGAGTAGGCTCAGGTTTGCAAAGTATGTCACCTTCAGTTGTATCTTGAGCTCCGTTTCTCTTGGAATACATTATTCTTTTTCTTCTTGTAGTTTTGGTAGGTGTCATTTGAATTTCCATTCATTTATATTTGAAGTTCTTTCTCTTGGTTGCTTCCAGAATATGTTCTTTGTCATTATAATTGTTCAAATGAAATACTTTGTGTCTTCGAATTTGCAGTATTTTTTCTGTATTTGCAGTTTGTTTTTCCTAGAAATGATGTGTGGATTCTTTAAATTGACATTTTATTTTCTGTGTTCAGAAGTTCTGGGCAGTTTTCTTGTATTACTTTTTGAATTGTGACTTTGGGTGGTTATTTTTTTACTAATTGTGTCCTTCAAAACCTATGGTCTTTAAATTGTCTCAATGCAGCTTATCTCTTGAATAAAAATATGTTTTGCTTATACAGAGACCATGTTTACTTTTAATATTATTGCTTTTCACCTCTCTTCTTCCAGATTATTCTTCACATCTGTATATATGCATTCCTAATCAGTCCTTCTCTCTTTTTTTTTCTTTGGTGAGTTTGCCACCATGGATTCAAGTTTATTTGTGGTGGGGTTTTCTCATTTTTATTTCTTTTGTGCAGGCCATAAATTCTTTTTTCACAATTCTTATTTCTCTTTTATAACCATTAAGAGACATCTTTCTGTGGTTCCATTTTCTCTTGGGAATACATAGATACAGTCTTCTGCCTCCTGTTTTGATTCATTATCCTTTTTCTTGCAATATTTAATTATGGATATCTAAATTCATTTAGTTAATCTGGAAGTCATATTCTCTCTTGTTATTAATATCTTTCCTCAAGAGGTGGATCCAAGATGGTGGCTAGAAAGCAGGGACTTGCTTAAGCTCTCCCTCAGGTCCCTCCAAACACCTATAAAAATGGCTCTGAACAAATTCTAGAACTGCAGAACCCACAAAATAGCAGAGGGAAGCAGGGCTCCAGCACAGGACAGCCTGGATGGTCACTGGCAAGGGTCCATCGCACAAAGCTGGGAGCAGAGCCCAGCATGGGCCGTGCCAGGACCAACAAGACCAGGAGCTGGGTGGAACAGGCCACAGGGCCCTGAATGATTTCACTGTAGCAGTTACCAGACTTCTCAACCCACAAACACCAAAGACAACAGAGCAGGTTAGTGGGAAAAACGTCTGGGACAGAATGAAAGGAGTTCGCGGTAGGCCACCCCTCCGGGGGGCAGCAGAGGTGGTGCAACTCTGAGGCTGCTTTCAGAGCTACAGCTGCAGTTGCTTCCAGCCCCAGGCCCACCTGGTGGGAGGAATTAAGCAGTGGATTAAAGCGAGAGTGCAAAGCCTGCTTTGCCCTGCCTGGATCTGGGCCGCAATCCTGGTTGGCAGTTTTGGGGGGAGAAGGAGCGCAGGTGTGGCAGAGCTTGCTGTGTAGAAGTAGCTCTGAAAACAGCAGTGCAGCCCCTCAAGCTTGGGACAAAGTACTCTCTACTCTACAAGCAGTCATATCCCAATAAAAAGCTCAAGGGTCAAGTAGTTGGCTGGAAACATGATCAGGAAGAGATAATGGTCTCAGATTCAGACTCAGATTTGGAATCTTTCTTTGGTGACAAAGAAGACCAAACCATACAGCCAGAAGAAGTCAACAAAGTCAAAGAGCTCACATCAAAAGCCTCTAAGAAAAATATGAATTGGTCTCAGGCCATGAAAGAGTTCAAAAAGGATTTGGAAAAGCAAGTAAGAGAAGTAGAAGAAAAATTGGGAAGAGAAATGAGAGTGATGTGAGAAAACCATGAAAAACAAGTCAATGACTTGCTAAAGGAGACCCAAAAAATACTGAAGAAAATAACACCTTAAAAAATAGACTATCTGAAATGGCAAAGGAGTTCCAAAAAGCCAATGAGGAGAAGAATGCCTTGAAAGGCAGAATTAGCCAAATGGAAAAGGAGGTCCAAAAGACCACTGAAGAAAATACAACCTTAAAAATTAGATTGGAGCAAGTGGAAGCTAATGACTTTATGAGAAATCAAGATATTATAAAACAGAACCAAAGGAATGAAAAAATAAAAGACAGTGTGAAATATCTCATTGGAAAAACTACTGGCCTGGAAAATAGATCCAGGAGAGATAATTTAAAAATTATTGGACTACCTGAAAGCCATGATCAAAAAAAGAGCCTAGATATCATCTTTCAAGAAATTATCAAGGAGAACTGCCCTGATATTCTAGAGCCAGAGGGTGAAATAGAAATTGAAAGAATCCACCAATAGCCTCTTGAAAAAGATCCCAAAAAGAAAACTCCTAGGAACATTGTCACCAAATTCCAGAGCTCCCAGATCAAGGAGAAAATACTGCAGGCAGCCAGAAAGAAACAATTTGAGTATTGTGGAAACACAATCAGGATAATACAAGATCCAGCAGTTTCTACATTAAGGGATCGAAAGGCTTGAAATATGATATTCTGGAGGTCAATGGAGCTAGGATTAAAACCAAGAATCACCTACCCAGCAAAACTGAGTGTCATGCTCCAAGGCAAAATATGGATTTTCAATAAAATAGAGGACTTTCAAGCTTTCTCAGGGAAGAGACCAGAGCTGAATAGAAAATTTTACTTTCAAACACAAGAATCAAGAGAAGCATGAAAAGGTAAACCAGAAAGAGAAATCGTAAGGGACTTACTAAAATTGAACTGTTTTGTTTACATTCCTACATGGAAAGATGATGTGCATAATTCATGAGACCTCAATATTAGGGTAGCTGAAGGGAACATGCACATACATACATATATATATAATATATATATATATATGTATATATATATATATATAGAGAGAGAGAGAGAGAGAGACATACAGAGAGACAGAGAGACAGAGACAGAGAGACAGAGACAGAGAGACAGAGGGCACAGGGTAAGGTGAATATGAAGGGATGATATCTAAAAAAATAAAATCAAATTAAGGGATGAGAGATGAATGTACTGAGAGAGGGAGAAAGGGAAAGATAAAATGGGGTAAATTATCTCACACAAAAGTGGCTAGAAAAAGCAGTTCTGTGGGAAGGGAAGAGGGGGCAGGTGAGGGGGAATGAGTGAATTTTGCTCTCATTGGATTTGACTTGAGAAGGGAATAACATACACATTCAATTGGGTATCTTACCCCACAGGAAAGAAGGGGGAAGGGGATAAAAAAGGGAGGACGATAGAAGGGAGGGCAAATGGGGGAGGAGGTAATCAAAAGCAAACAGTTTCAAAAAGGGACAGGATCAAGGGAGAAAATTGAATAAAGGGGGACAGGATAGGAGGGAGCAAAATATAGTTAGTCTTTCACAACACGAGTATTGTGGAAGGGTTTTGCATAATGATACGCATGTGGCCTATGTTGAATTGCTTGTCTTCTTAGGGAGGATGGATGGGGAGGGAAGAGGGGAGAGAATTTGGAACTCAAAGTTTTAAAAGCAGATGTTTAAAAAAGTTGTTTCTGCATGCAACTGGGAAATAAGATATACCGGCAATGGGGCATAGAAATCTATCCTGCCCTACAAGAAAGTAAGAGAAAAGGGGATGGGGGGAGTGGGGTGACAGAAGGGAGGGCTGACAGGGGACTGGGGCAATCAGAATATATGCCATCTTGGAGTGGGGGGAGGGTAGCAATGGGGAGAAAATTTGTAACTCAAAATCTTGTAGAAATCAATGCTGAAAACTAAAAATATTAAATAAAGAATAAAATATTAAAAATAAAAATTAAAAATAATCTTCCCTCTTGGTTTATCTCCTTATGTTTTCTCCCACCCGTATCTCAGGTAATCTTGATGTCTTCGTCATATGCCCCTATCTCTCACTTTCTAACTCCTTCTCCTTTGATTGTGGTTACTCTGGAGGTTGGACTTCAAAGCTATCTCAATTTCCTCCCTCGATGGGGAATTAAAATTTCATTGGCCAACTTTTCTAACCCAAGTGACTTCTAGAGGATTAAAACTGGCCCCAGATTGATGTTGGATCCTTTCCTTCAAGCTTCCTGAAGCTATATTCCTCATTTTTCTAAATGCTATTGTAGCACAGAGCTCAATTATACTGCAGTCCCAGCCAGAGCAAGCTTCTGCCTTTTGGTTTTCTTTGGGTTGGGGAGAAGAAAGAATGTTGATTTCTGTTGCAAACCTATGGGTCAGTTTGTACAACCCTAACAGGGCATGGTGGCTGATGGGGAAGGGAGTGCTGAGCAAAAATGATAGGGATTAGGGATGAGCCTTTCAGCTCTGCTGTTAATTCACTGGGATTTTACCTCATTAGAGATCTTGGTGTGTTAGACATAAAGACAAGGAGATTGCTTTATCTCATGCATAATTCCTATTCTTGAGAAGTTTGTAAGGTTGTAAGAATCAGATAAAGTATCTCATCCTCCATCTTATTGGTCACATGACCCAAAAGTTTTCCTTTTTCTTTTAAAAGAATTGTTTGTATTTTAGAGTAGCTCTCTGGGAGGTGGGAGGGAGTAATGCCTGGCACATAAAATAAGAATGTAACAAATAAATGCTTCTTGATTTGTTGACTGGGAGGAAAGCATTATTTGTAAAACACAAAAGGTATGAATAAAAATGTATTTTAAAAAATAAACACTGCAGCCTGGGTGAAAGAGAGAGGTTGCTGTTGCATCTCCTGGCTTAATAGCCTTAATATTCGTAGTAGGAGTTTAGTAGGCTCTTAATAAATGTTTGCTAATTTGTCAAATTAAAAAGGAAAAGAGGAAGCTTCTTTCCCTTCCCGCCCCCTCCCCTGGTTTGTTCTCTGTGTGAAGATTTTTGACTATCAGTTGTTTAGTTATTATTTTATTTAGATAAATGTGTGGCTACTTTGACTTCAAGGTCCCATTTCTACAGTCTACAATGGGGTCTTGAGGAAAGAATTCCTTGGCCTATAATATACAGTCATTTGAGCTTGCCCTTAATCCACCCTCCGTGGTCCTCGACTAGAGAATCGACACCTTCCTACTGGTCCCCATCACTCAGAAATGCAAAAGGCCCTGCTTAATTATTTTTCAGATGGGGGAGTTATTAATTTTTTTTGTTACAAGTGTAACTGTTTTGGTAAGCAAAACAATAGAAGATACATTAATGACTGTGAAACATGAAAGTGTCAGGTGAGTATATCTTTTTTCCCCCATTTACTAGTATTTTAATTTTCCCAATTAGATGTAAAGATAGTTTTCAACATTCACTTTTATAAGATTTTGAGTTCCAAAATTTTTTCTCCTTCCCTCCCCTCACTCCTCCACAAAATGGCATGTAATCTGATATAGGCTATACATGTGCAATCATATTCAACATATTTTCACATTAGTCATATTGTGAAAGAAGAATCAGAACAAAAGGAAAAAAACACAAGACAGAAAAGAGAAAATAGTGTGCTTCGATCTGCATTCAGACTCCATAGTTCTTTCTCTGTATGTGGATAGAATTTTCCATCATAATTCTTTTGGAATTGTCTTAGACCATTGCATTGCTGAGAAGAGCTAAGTCTATCAAAGTTGGTCAACACATAATGTTGCTGTTACCATGTATAATGTTCTGGTTCTGCTCACTTGGCTCAGCATCAGTTCATGTAAGTCTTTCTAGGTTTTTCAGAAATCCACCTGCTCCTCATTTCTTATAGAACAATAGTATTCCATTACATTCATATACCATAACTTATTCAGCCATTCCCTAATTGATGGGCATCCCCTCAATTTACCACCACAAAAATAACTGCTATAAATATTTTTGTGCACGTGAAGACCCTGAATAATTCTGAATCCACTTGGCAAGACCAGCATTATAGTCACAGATTTAGAGTCAAACCTTAGAGACTATCAGATCCAACCTCCTCATTTCACAGATGAAAAAACTGAACCACAGAGAGTTTACTTGACTTGCCTATGGTGGTCACAGAGCTAATAAATATTGATTTGAAGGGGGATTTGGGTTCCTCACTCCAACGGCAGCATTCTATCTGCTACACCAGGTGTGTGTCCTGGAGAAAGCAATACAAAGCAGAAGGACCAACAGGAGTCAGTGATGGGAAACTTGTCTATATCTGTTGCTGACTCATTGTTCTTACCAGCTTCCTGATTCCACACACACACATCCTGATGGGCCATCAGAGTACACAATGCATAAAAGTCCTGTGGTTCCCCACTCCTAGAAGGTACCTCACATTTAATTTCCTTTCCAAGTCAAAGAACAAAAGCTGGCAATTTACGAGCCAATTCACTCACATACAGATGTGAATTTTGATTGCCAACTATCTACCCAGGAAGCAGCCACCAGAGAAAGATATGAGAACAAGCTTCAGAGTCATTCCCAGGCTTCTGTTCAGAGAACAACCCTGATGTGATGGGAAAGAGTTGGTGGACTTCACCCCAGGAATCTCCAGAAACTTTCCCCCTTTCTATTGGAAATTAAAGGGCCTATTATCACTCCCTCTATAGAGTTAATGGAATTATCATGAACTGAGTATTATGCTCTTTCATGTAGCTACATAAAACCCTTACACCACAAATTTCGCACATGCCTAGAACATTGGTGCCTCAACTAAGCAGCCTGTTCCAGTGCTCTAGCATGGTAAGGAGGCAACCCTAAGTTCCTAAAATCTATGTTCTCAGAATACAACCAATGACAGATCCTGTCATGTTAGAAATACTCTTCCCTCTTCACCTCTGCCTCTTGCCTTCTACAACTGCCTTCAAAACTCAGCTCAAATCCCACCTTCTACAGGAAGTCTTTCCTAATCCTCTACTCCCCACTGCCATCTCACAGTTAGTACCTTCCTTCTGAGACTACTTGTCTAGAATACACTCCCTCTCACCTCCGTCTAGTAGGCTCTCTAACGTCTTTCAAGGCTCAATCCATGTGCCACCTCTTACGGGAAGCCTTTCCTATTACCCTTACTTGATAATATTCTTCCTTGCCTCAAAGTATCATACAAATACTTATCTGTTTACATGCTGTATCCCCCTCTCTAAAATGATAAGTTGCAGAGAAGATGTGAGTTTAGAATTAGTACAGGAAATTCCTCACCAGGATCTCCAAACACTAATGAAATTGCAGGCTTAGTTAAATATGTGTGCATGTTTATATGTGTACACATGTATGTTTACATATGAGCGAACAAGCATGGATTGTGTACATATATGCATATTTGTGTATTGTATATACATGTCACATACACACACATACACATCTACATATACTAAGCTATATACTAGGAACTGGAAGGACCAAGACATCTATGTGCTCAATAAATTTATCATCTGATAGAGCTGTCTCAGAATGGAATGGGGACACTTTGTGAGGTAATGAGTTCCCCATAACTTAAAGTGTCCAAGAACATATGCTGTAAAATCGAGGTCTCCTGCACTGAGTTCTTGACTGGACTAGATGATGTCAAGGACCCATCCAAGGCTAAGTCTGCAATTCAATAAAGCCCACTCTTGGTGCTTCTGATGTGTTACAGTGTTAGCCACAAGAATATTTTCTGGGTAAGGAGCATTCTGAGTCAATCTAGAGGGTGGTGAGTGGTGAGTGGCAGCATGCCAAGAGAAAACAGATGGAAAGATGGTTTTTGTATTACTGTATATCAATGTGTATGGATATACAGGGGCCACAGTGACTGAGCTAGGAAGAGGTCTTGTTCAAAATCCCCCATCTTTGCCCCACCCTGGTTCTCCAAGGATAGGAAGACTCCAATGTCTACTGCAAAGAAGATATTCAAGCATCATATTTTCCTTCAATGCAACCACTCTTGGATTCAAACCCTTCTGATGATTACTGCCTCGTGACCTTGGGCATTCCACCACTTCCCTAGGACTCGGTTTTTTCTCTCATCTTTGAAATGAGAAACAGCTATCCTTTGAGGTCTCTTCTACCTCTAGATCTAGGATCCAAATATACAATTATGTAATTCATAGAGGACTCAACTCAACAAACATATGTAGGCACTATTAAATTCATTTGCATATGTCAATGCACTGGGGAGAGTAATACACTAGAGGTGGTAGAGGAGAATTTCTGGTAAAATAATAGTAACTCACATTTGTATAGTGTTTTAAGGTTTGTTAAAAAGATAGCATGACATTGATAGAGGATGGAGAGCTGGCCTTTGAGCCAGAAAGATGCAGATTCAAGTCTGCCACTAACACATAGTATCTATGTGACCCTGAACAGCTTATTTAACCATTTGATGCCCTATACTAGTAGTCTGGAACTCAAAGAGAAATAAATCCCTGTGGGCCATATGCTGACTTAGAAAGCCACAAATTAACATTATATGTGTTTTATTTTATTTTTATTTATTTTTACAGCATTTTCCAATTACATTTTAATCTGGTTGGCAGCAAGAGTGTTGGGGGCCCATGCACTTCCCTTTGGGTCTTGAGTTTGACACCTCTGGTCTCTAGAATGCTCCTAAAAAATGAATCACTTCTGTTACTCCCCCATTAAGCTTTGCCCAAATCCTTTCCAATACACTTCCCCCTCCAGTTCTTGAACTCCCTCCTACGAATTCTATGAATCTATAGTGTGATAGACAATAACAAACCACTATCCCCTTTTTTTGTATTCTGTTCCTTTTGAATAAAGTGGATCATTCCACAGCCACAGTCTAGTAAGGGTGTTGATTCTGTCAGAAACCCTATGAGATAGGTAGCAATCATGTTTCTATTCTCATTTTGTAGATAAGATGGGTAAGGGTCGGAGAAGTTATTTATCCAAGGTCACATGTCCAGTGAGCGATCGAAGGATTTGATCTTCTGCCAAGTCTTCTGCCTCCAAGACTAGAAATCTTATACCATTCCACCTGGAAAGCAAACATAGCTATTATCAGAATACCACAATCTCAAAACACCAGGATCCAAAAACCTCTGATTCAAATAGATGGAATTATGAGGAAATATTTCACAGGTACCATCAGGAACATATCCATAAATTCTGTAAATAATAAAACTAAATTAAAATAAACATAAATAATATTACACCTTAACACTAAGTCAACATGTGGCCCTGAGGGATCCTTATGTACTTATGGCTAGCAGCCCCTGTTCCTATGGGAGTTTGACACCATAGCACTATCCCAGACTGCCACTCTTATTGCTGGATAAAAATATGGATTAAAAATTTGACCACCGTAAGTAGTTGATGACCATACATTCACTGCCAAATTCCTGTGGTCTTCTCAGTGCCTCAGGGTACAGCAATATGAACTAGCATATAAGACTTCTCCAGGGAATATAAACAACATAGGGGAAACCTATCCACAGGTAAAATAGATACCCATGAACCAGGACCCCATAGCCATGATGCTTCACTGTTGCTATGACAGTTCAACCCACTTCCTCTCTGACTCTTTTATTATACTTTAGGAGGAATATTTGCAAGGATGTCCAGAATGGGCCAAGCAGGATTGTAAGGGACTAAAAGCCATAATATATAAGGATCTATTGAAGGAAGCAGAGTTGTTTAGACTGTAAAACACAAGACAGGGAGGACATGATTGCTGTCTTCAAATATCTTCTGAAGGACAGTCATGTAGAAGAAAGAGCAGATTTATTCTAGTTGGCCCCAGAGAGGAGAACTGAGATCAATGGATAGACTTATAGGGAAGCAGTTTGGGGCTTATGAAGAACTTGTCATTTGAGAAATAATTCAAAATCTTTTCTTCAAAAGAATCATGATTTCAATGTGCCTCCCTCCCTCCCTTCTTTGGAGAGACAGGGTCAGTGAGTATGGAACACTACTGTCAAACTCAGTTGTTGGGTTGAATAGTTTTGCTGAACTGCTTCTCTCTCTCTCTCTCTCTCTCTCTAAGTTCTCTGGGTGGGGGGAGAAGGAAGGGATATATTTGGAAAAGAAGATAATGTAAAAACCAAACATCTCAATAATGCAATGACTAACCATGATTTCACAGAGCCAGTGATGAAGTTTGCCACCCATTTCCCAGCAGACAGATAAAGGACTCAGGGTGTAGAATTAGACATACATTTTTAAATATGGTCACTGTGGGAATTTGTTTTGCTTGACTATGCATATTTATTGCAAAGATTTAGATTTTCTCTTTTTTTTCTTCCCATCGGGAGGGTATAGTCAGTCAGTCAGTCAGTCAATAAGCATTTACTAAGTGCTTACTATGTGCCAGGCACTGTAAAAAGTATTTGTAGGAAAGAGAAAAAAATCAACACTTGCTAGTTAGAAATTTTTTTAACTATCTCAATAAAAAATTTTAAGAAAAAAAATGCCAGGATTTGATTAATGGATATACCTTCCTCCTCTCTAGATAGCAACACTTCTATAACTTAGGATGGGAGTCATGTAATTTTTTAATATTTTGATAACTACATTTTAATATAATTAGTTTCTTTCATAATCTTATATATTTTGGTTTATATATTTAAAAGCATTTTTCTGAGAAGGAATCTATGGGCTTCACCAGACTTCCAAGGTGTCCATGACCAAAAAAAAGAAAGATTTCTTAAGAAAATCACACATACTTATATAGTGCTTTACAATTCTCAAACCACTTGACCCACAACAACCTTGTGAGGTCCATTGTATGAGTATTTTCATTTTATAGACAAGGAAACTGAAGTTCAGGGAGATGCCATGACATTCCCCTGGTCACACAGTTAGCAAATGATAGAGACAGGTCTTCTCATACTAAATCCAGTATTTATTCCACAAATCAAAGTATTAAACCATTCCTGGTGAGTTTCTGTGCCCACAAATATGAATTTCTTCACAAAAAGCCTTCCTGTCATGAGGCTTCATGAACTTGAACGTCACTTACCTGCAGGCTCCTGTAGGAGTTCGTTCTCTTCTGGTCTTTAAGATCCCAGGATGACCTCCAACACACAATAAGACAACAGAGTAGGAGTTTCATGGAACAAATTTAATCCTATTTCAACAAAACATAATACATTCCTGCTATGTAATTATACTAAGCATTGGTGGTAGCAAGATGACTCGGCCCTTATGGAGTTTAGCATCTAATAATAGAGCTATCAAAAATGGCATGGGCTGCTTTGTAAGGTAATGAGTTCCTCATAAATTGAAATATCCAATGAGAGGTTTTATGATGATCTATCTGGAATGCTGTAGAGGGAATTTCTGCATTGGTTAGACTAGATAATGTCCTTCCAAGTTTAAGATTCTTTTGTTCCATAAACCCATTTCTATGGCTCTGATTTTTACAGAATTTAGTCACAAGAATATGCTCTGGGTTGTTGTTTGTCCTTCCTTTTTGAACAGGACATCAGGGTGATGTCTTGACTTGTATGTGAATTGGATTTAGGTGAGGCAGAGTTACACAAAGTCTTCAGCCTCACTCTCTCTTCCAGAATCAATGAAGTCCAGTGGTGAGATAAAAGTCGGGATGACTGGCTATGGCCCAGGATACAGTGGATGGCCTTGGCATCTTTGATGTCTGACCAAGCTCCACAGAGCTTGCATCGGCCACCATCATGATCATTGGAACAAATTGTTCTCACCCACCTATTCTACTGGGGGAGGTCTTCACATGCTTGGAGTGGACATCTTACTAACTCACCGACAGGTTTGCAGCCCATCAGTTACCCTCAATCTGGTTTAGTCTTTCTGCCCAGATAGTTTACCAGGGTGTGGCTGGTATGTATTGTACCACTTCTTGGAGCCATCAGTGAGAGCTAAGTGCCAGGTGAACACCAAAGGTAGACGAGCAGCCCTGGAAAGAACTCAGCAAGCCCTCACAGCAGAGCGGCTAGTCCTCCTTGAACACAAGAATATGCTCTGGGTAAGGAACTTTCTGAGGTGTTCTGGACAGCAGAGTCAATCAATCAGTCAGTCAACAAGTGTTTATTAAGCATTAACTATGAACCCAACACTCTGCTAAGCATTGTAGATACAAATAATGGCAAAAGTAGTTCCTGCTTTCAAGGAGCTCAAATTCTAATGGCAAAAACAACATGCAAATAATTACATATATCCAAGATTACATAAAATGCAAATAGAAGGTAACTTCAGAGAGAAGGAACTAGCTGTGGGGAAAACAAGGTAAGGCCTCCTATAGAAGGTAGGATTTGAGCTGAAAGAAACCAGGGAAGCTAGGAGGTGTTGGGAAGGAGGGAGAGAATTCCAGGCAAGAGGGAGAGCCAGGGCAGAAGCACTCTCAGGGGAAGATGGAGTATCATATGTGAGGAATGGCAAGAAGGTCAGTGTTGCTAGATCATAGACTATGTGGAAATGGCTATGAGGGGTGAGAAAACTGGAAAAGTGGACAAGGGTCTTTAACACCAAACTGAAGATTATTAGTAGCAGAATGTTAAGAGAAGACAAAAATAAAAAAGGATTTTGTTTTACTGTATATCATTGTGCATGATGCATACCCTGGTGATAAGGACCTAATGAGGTCTTGTTGGAAAACCTCCAGCTTTTCCTCCCTCTACAGGTTCTTATCCACAGCAATGGTCCAATGCTATGGCAGAGAAAGCCTTATTTTCCCCAAACCCAATTAACCCTTTTTTCTTAAAGCACTTCTTCCAACCTAAGGCATATGACACAACCTAAGATATTGCTACTATTATGTTCAAAGTCAAGTCTTGTACCAGGGACAGGTATTTTCCAAGCTACAGGAGATATTTCAAGTAAAACATCCATGAAAAACTAATGCTCAGTTCTCCTAGGAATGATGACTGGCTGGTGTTGAGGACAATTACAGCTGAGTGCTGGCATCTAATGCCTCAGAATACATTTCATTGTTCCAAGTCACACCGACTGAAAAAGGGGAAGAGTAGGGAAGGAGTCTAGTGCATCCAGAAAATGTGGCCTGACCCATACAAGAAGGTCTACAATATTCCTCTAACAGCTGCATCTGGACCCCTCTCTCGTAGTCACATGATTCACTACAATAATTTCCAGGCACACCAAAGAGAGGGAACAAAAGAAATTTCTTCTCCCTTCCCCAGAGTCCCTTTGGAAAAAGGATCCCACCGAATTTTTTAAAATATTATAAGTACATCTAATAGGAAAGGTAAATTAAGGAGATGAGCAAGTTAGGCATCTCAGCTGGATTTCCCTTGCACTACTCTCCTTACAAATGTAAACATAGGATTAGAGGTATGAATCCCTCCTAAAGATTGGCTATTATTCTGACATAGAAGTTAGACAAGAAGTTCTTAATCTTTTTTGTGTCATGGATGCCACTGGCAACCTGGCAAAGCCTATGGGCCCCCTTCTCGGGGTAATATTTGTTAAATAGTTTAAGGAAATTATAAATTCATGTTAAAGGCTAGGGAAAATAGAGATGTAATTTTTCCCATCCAAATTCATGGACCCACCTGAAATCTATCCATGGACTTCTGTGTTAGACTATCTTATCAGAAGATTGTAGGGCCCTCCCTTCAGGGAGATAGTAGTAGAAAGGAAATACAGTAGGTACTCAGCAAGTCCTATTTGGAATAAAGTAACTGCCTGCCTGATTTCCAGTTCAAATAGAGTGCAAATGTTTAGGGGGTAAGATGTCTACACGGCAATGTACAGGGTGTTCCTAGTGTCTGGACAAATAGGCAACTAATGGCAATGTGGAGTTATTGCATCGAGTTCACATGAATCTTGCAAAGCATATCAACCTTTGCATCACAAATGGTGGAAATCATATTGAAGATGTTATTTATTAATATTCCAATTAAATAAAAATTTCATTTATTTCATTTCTTGAAAATATGCATTTTTGCCTATGTGTCTAGACTTTAGGAACATCCTGTGCAAATGATCATTATCATCAGAGCTATAACTGAGCAACCCGGGGATGCTACAAGAAGTGGGTGAATTGCATCATGGGAAATCGCACTGTCATTCTAGTTGTGAGGAAGTGGTATTTGGTTGGCTAAAGGAAGAGCAGGGCAGTCACACATTTAGAGCTAGAAGTGACTTCAGAGACTAGCTAGTCCAACTTCCTCATTTTACAGATGAGGAAACTGAGGCCCAGGTGGGTTAAGTGATTTGCCTAAGGCCATACATATAGTAAGTGCAAAGTCAGGATTTGAATCCAGGTCATCTGACTTTGGAGCCTGCATTCTTTCCATTGTACTATGATGTCTCCCAGTCTCATCCTCATGGGCCTCCCCAATTGAATGTGCAACAATATAAAGACACCACTTTAAGGGCTGCTATTAAACTAAACAATTATAATAACTCATATTGATATACCACTTTATGTTTTACAAAGCATTTGCCTCACAACAACCCTGTAACATAAGTATTTCAAGAATTATTAAGCACATTATACAGACGTGGGAACCTCATGAGGTTCAGAGAAATTAAATGGTTTTTCCAAGGTCACAAGACTTGAACAAAGTCACAACTCAAGTCTAAATCTTCTGGTTCCTTGCTCAGTAACATGCATTCCCCATACATGTTCAACCAATCAACCAATAAATCAATTAACAAATATTTAGTATTGCCAACCATGAGTCAGGCATTGTGCTTAGTGCTAGGGATATAAATATAAAAGCAAGATAGTCCCTGCCCTCAGGAAGCCTACATTCTATTAGGAGAGAAAATGTGTACACATATAAATATGTAAAATATATATACAAAATAAAAACAAGTGATTGGAGAGAGGGGAAAAGTACTAGCATCCAGAAGAATCAAGAAAGACCTCACGTAAGAGGTGATGCCTATGCTTAACTCTGAAGCAAACTAGAGATTCTGGTAGTTGTGTTTGTCCTTCATTTTTTAAGAGGACCATGACATCAGGGAATGATGACATGACTTGCAGTTGACTTTGATTTGAGTAAGGGAGGGGGGTGCAAGGTCACCAGCCTCACTTTCTCCTCCAGAGCCAACTGCTTCCAGTGGCCCAATATTCATCAGGATGACTTGGAGATGCCTCAGGGTGCATTGGGAGAGCCTGGCCCTTTTAGGCTAAGGCCTTCTCAGGTTCTCACTTTCAGTGAGGTAATGCCCATTCAGTGAATAGGCCTCTTAAAGAAGTGAGTCAAGGAATAGCCCCTTTAATTTAAAAAAAAAAAAATCAAACTGAGAGGGGAAGACCCGAGATTCTAAGAGGTAGACTAGAGGAAGTATTCAAACCCTACCACAAAGAGCACAAGTCCAATGAGCTAACCACGTAGGCCAAATACCAAATGTAAGTTTACCTAAAAGACTCTTTTACAGAGAACTCACACAAGCCAGTCACTCACACGGTGGTCAGAAGAAGCAGTACAAAGACACTCTCAAGGTCTCTCTGAAGAACTTTGGTATCGATTGGACATTAGAGACACAGGCACAGAGCCGCCCAGTGTGGCGTGTTCAATTTAAAGGAGCTATACTACATAAGCAAAGCAAAATTGTAGCACAAAGAAAACATAAGTTGTGCAAACTCAGAGCCATCTCCATCCCAAATGTTGAACTGCTTGTGCCCAACTTATAGTAGAGCCTTCCAAACTCATATTGGACTGATCAACCACAGTCAAACATACTGTACCCTGACCCCAACATGGAGAGGTTATTGGTCCTTTTTGAAAATGAAGGACAAACAACAACATTCCAGACTTGAGTGTGTGGAAAAAAAAAAACACTTAGATGGGAAATGGAGTATGAAGAATAGCATGTGTGAAGAATGACATGGAGAATGGTTGTTTACAGATGAGGATATTGACACAATATTCAGAAGCCACTCTTGGACTACAACAAGAAAGAAGATTTAAGAGATATTGAGAAACATTTTCTAATCACAAATAAAGCCTGTCAGACACTGGAATGGACTCCTGAAAAGAGCTGCTATTTATTCAGTGCAGTGGCAAGGGCCATAGACTAAGGGCTGGCTTTTCATACCAGCTTCCTTTACGAACTTGGGAAAATCCCTTCTTGCTCTGTGGGTCTTAGTTTCCTCACTTGTAAAATATGAATTAGGAAGGGGGATAGGGAAACAAGATCACTTCTAAAAGCCCTACCAGCTCTAAAATTCTAAGATTCTCTTCCTAAAAGTACAATCACTTCTCCATAATTCATGGTTTTTATTCCAAAACAGTCAATTCATTCATCTGCTAAAAAAAATCTACAAAGAGCCTGTGTATAGAGGAGTATACTAGACACCATGAGAAATACAAAGTTTGGATGATATGAAAGTCATTTTTGTTTTGGTTTAGGAATGTGTTCTATGATAAGAAACTTTTTGCAACAAATTTTTCTTCCAAATTTTGCTTTGCATGGTACCTGGTACATAGTAAGCTTTATCTAGCTAGGCAATGTTAATATAACTTTTGAATTCCCTTGAGCAGACCTCTCAAGAGAAAGAGGTCTTTGATGACAGTCCTGGGGATAAAGAGAAATTATACTGACAAACATTCCCCCCCACAAAAAAGTAACATATCTAATCCATACATTGGGAAATGAGGAATTGACATTATAACAGAAAATGATTAATACAAATAACCCTCTGGAAGGGTTGAATGATAGACCTTCCAGAAGGCAAGGAGTGGAGGACTTGATGATCTCTGGAGTCACTTCCAACCTTAAACTTCCGTGACCCACCTAGCCAGGCTGACAGAGGAGTTAGCTGCCTCAAGTCTACATGACCATACCAAGCTTATCTTTGACAGTTACAGCTGGAGAAATTTGCCTTGAATCCAACTGCCGTAGGAAACCCTTTGATCTCACCAGAGCTTGGTTTGAGAAACCACTATTTGGGGGCATTCTCAGGGACCCTGGGAGGTTTTTGTAAAGCTCTGTAGCACTGTGATCGGTGGGATATCCACAGTGTTACATCCTCCATAGGGACCTGTACAAAAAATCAACTAGAGGGAAATGGCGTTTTCATGGAAAGTATTCAACCTAACCACAACATCCTAGGAAGCAGCCATACCAGTGGACCTGCTCCCAACTCCAAGTGCCAAGGAAGCAACTTCAGAAGAAATTGGATAGAAAAGGATTCACCATTGCCCGGCTCGTCTGCTTACCACACTCTACTCTGTTTCCAATGAGGTTGCGGTGAATGTTTTCTCCCAGACTGAAGCACTATCTTCCTAAACCCAGAGATTCTTTATCACGTTTGTTGGCTGATGGATCCACAAAAATATCTGTGTATTTTCTTGTGGCCATACCTGAGGGAATACAAGATGTGTCTCTGGAAACAAAACTACAGCTCTTAAGGAAGTAGAACAAAACTGCTGAATATTTATTCCATCTCAGGATAGAACCTAATGGACACCTGCTTCTGGGAAACCCCAAAGAAATCCTCTCAGCTTTCACCCTGGAAAGGAGGGCTCAGAAAGAGTTGTTTATCCTGCTGGCTTGTTCTAAAATTGTACTTAATCAATAAAACCTGGGTATACGCCCACCATTTTCTGGCCTGATTGTTCATGGCATCCTAATGCTTTGGAATCTCAGTGATGGATAAAAGCAAGTCCCTCTTTCTAAAGTTCTTACCGACTCTTCAAGTTTCCTTGGACAACAGTGACTAATCATGACAGGCTGGAGGAGGCAGAGAAAGGGAAGAGAGCAAAATGGAACATTAATATTTTAGAAAGGTTAAAGGGAATGTTAACCTTCTCCTGAGCTAATTCTTAAGTCAGTGCTGCCATTGGAACTCAGGAGAAACAACTAGGACACAATAAGTGACAAGGACCAACTTCTGCTGAGCCTCTAAGTGAAAGTTTGCTGGGGCCTAGGTCCAATAAATGATGGAAAATAGACATTTTTGGAGTTTTTGGAACCTCTTCCGCCATAGTGTATAATGCTGAGAAACTAACATTTGGAAGTGGAACCCAAGTGACTGTGGAGCCACGTAAGTACTCATTCTTTCTGCTCTCTGCTATCAGTAAGAGGCTTTTCCAAAAGCTTTCATTCTAGGTATGGTGGGAAAATGTTGGGGAATTTAAAAGGGGAGAGGGTAATATGAATGTGGAAAGTGGGGGATGGAATCTGGGGGGGAAAGAGAAGGGGATTTTGTGGAGACAGAACTCCCCCACCCCACTGGAAATTTTCAAATTAAGATTGTGCAATCATATGTGAGGCGTGCTGGGTGGCGGCGGTGTGGGGAAGATTCCTATTCAGGCAGGTGTTTAAGTGATTTCCAAAGTCCTTCCAACTGTAAGACTCCGATTCTATTAAGGACCTGATGATCAATGGCTCCAGGTGAGGAGGACTGACCTAAGGTCATACCCAATATACAGGGCTCTGGGAAGACCAGAACAGTTTCACAAGCAATCTAAAAGGTCAAAGAAGGCTTGATTCAATTTTGGAACCTCCCGCTCCAGTCAGTGTGTTGTACTTTCTGAACCTTGCCTCCCAAAGCAGACAAATCCCAAAACAAAAGGCAATGTGGTATAGTGGGTAGGGCACTGGATTTGTAGTCAGGATGAGTTTAAATCCCACCTTAGACACAGGTTCTATGACCCTCACAAGTCATAATCTCTCTGAGCCTGATTTTCCTCATCTGTAAAAAGAAGGAGTTTGAACTGATGGTCTCCAAAGTCCTTTCTTCCTCTGAAATCTTTGGTCCATGAATCTCCCTCACACCAGAATGACTCAAGGCCAGTCTCTTTCTCCTAGAGATTCTAGAGCTCTGATTGAATCCTAGAACCTGTCCTGAGAAAGATCCACTCCTCTGGTCAGCCTAGAACTGAATCAGCATCTAAGGAGAGGGGATCAGAGACTAAGGCCAATGCTGACCAGTAGTATCCTTTAGAATATCAAACAAGTAATGTCTGTCCCACTTGCCAATGTCATGTTTGTTTCTAATCAAACTAATTGTTCATTGGAGGAAAATGATGGCTCTAGAAAAAACAGAGTATGGATAGGTATTTCTTCTTTCTTAAGGTGTTGGAGAAAGTATGGTCAAAACTTTAATTGACCTTCCTATTTTCAAATGGGAGACTAAGTTCCAAGCAGAATGAAGCTAACACTTTTGACTTTAAAACTTCTCTATTCTATCCAAGAGCAGTCGTTTTATTTTGTTTATCTCCCTTTCCAATAAGAGATAGTGCAGGCTCTTTAATTAATGGTTGCAAAGTAGAGAATGCTAAAGATCCCATAGTAATTAGGAGGTCATCTTGTGAGGTCGTTTGAAAGACATTTAAATAAACAGTCTTGCTGTTTCAAAAATAATGAGGGAAAAAATCCTTCCCCATTTGGCATAAGCTCGAAAATTTTATGGTAGATTTGATCGGGCCCCAAAGACTAAAGTATCTCCGGTTTTAGAGACTGGCCATGAGTTCGATACAGTGCGAAAGATACTCTCCTCACTCAGCTCTGCTACTTGTCTGCTCAAAGAATCACTGATGAAATCATAGAACTAATTGAGAATCATGATATGTGGATTCTAACAGGGTTAATAACGGCCCTTACCTCCCATGGTTGTCATGATGATAAAATGAAATAACATTTGTAAGGTACTTCACAAACTTTAGAATATTATATAAATGTCATTGTTGTTGTTAAATTAAAACCATTTTGGGGGCTTCCTTTAAGCACCAACTAAAATCCCACTTTCTAAAGGAACCCTTTCCCAACCCCTCTTAGTTCTAACGCCTTTTCTCTGTTAATTATTTCCTATTTATCCTGTATTTGTAGCTTGTTTGTATATATTTGTCTACACATTGTCTGCCCCAATAGATTGTGAGCTCACTGAGGGCAGGGACTATCTTTTGCCTCTTTGTGTATCCCCAGCACTTAGCACAGTGCTGGCGCAGAGTAGGTGCTTAATAAATGTTTAGTGATTGATTATTGACTGGAGAAGCGCAACCAAGATAATAACGGGACTCTATACTATGCTTTACAAGACAGTCTGTGTGAAGGAACTTGAAGGAATTGTGGCTATTTAGCCTGGGGTAAAAGGAAAACTTAAGGAAAACATGGCAGCTGTCTTCACCTGCTTGAAGGGTTGTCATATAGGAAAGTTATTAGAAGCACTGAGATGATCTAGGTTCAAATCACACCTCTGATTATTATTGTATGTGTGAACTCGGGCAAGTGCTTAATCTCCTTAGGCCTCAGTTTCTTCATCTGTAAAATGTACCAGATAACCTCTGAGATGCCTCCCAGACCTACATCTATGATCCCATGACCTATTAAAACTAACGGGTAGACCTAGGGCCAATGGACAAAAGTTACAGAAAGGAGAATTTGGGTGCAATCATTGGAAAAGCTTCCTAAAAATTAGAGTTATCTAAATATGAGATGGACTGTCTTGGTGGAGAAAGGGAAGTCCACATAGTAAGTTCCCTGTCATTAGAGATCTTCAGACAGAGGCTGAATAACTACTTGTCAGCAATATGCTGAGGAATTTCTATCCCTTTGCCACTTACCTGCCCATAATTTGGAGGTGAAAAGGAGAATTAGAAAAGGCTCCATACAGAACAAGGGTTCTTAATTTGGGATCCACAGGTCTGTGGATTACTGTCAGAGAGTCCATGAATTTGGAAAGGAAAAAATAACATCTTTCAATATAATTTGTCAGAAAGTCATATAATAGCCTATAGAAATCCCATACATTAAATTATTTATCCTGTACCATTCCCAGTATTATTGTTGACTCTTCCCTGTCCCATACCTCAAACAGCCAACCAGTTACTACAAAACATACTCAAAATGATGTTGTGGAAAGAACAGTAGCCTGGGTATCAGGTTACCAACATCGGTTCTAGTCTATACTCTTAAAGAATTCTTTGCTTTGACCATGAGACAGCCCCTTAACTTATCTGGGTCTCAGTTTACACATATATAAAATGAAGATGTTGGACTACATGATTTCAGAATTCTGTGATTCTAGATCCCCTGAGAGGGCTTCCTATGCCTGGGATTCTATGATCCTATGAATAAGGTCATTAGAAGTAAATTCTTGTTAATCTAAAATGGACCACATAAATTGGACTTTGAAACAACCAAGCTTTGCTAATATTCTATTTTAACTAAGAAATAGTTTACCAGCTGGTGGAGATGGCAATCTCCCAGAATTATATAATCTTTGGATAACCCAATATTCATGCATTAATTAGCCAATAAATTAATACATTCATTCATAAAACAATATTAATTGCATTAATGATACTATAATCCCAGATCCTTTATCTTCTCCTCTGGAGAACTCTCTCCCAACCCTTTCATCCATCCTCTGAAACAATTTCCAAGTTCTCATGGGGTTATTAAAAAAATCCCACAAATCAAGGTCTTCTCGAGCCATTTCCTGTGAGGAGTGAGTGCTCACCATGAAGAGACCCTTTCAGAGAGTTACAGTCCCACTTCTGGAGTACCACTAGTACCACACACACACACACACACACACACACACATACATCACCTGGGTTCACTTAATTATACAATGGAACGATCACTGGCCAAGAGGTCAAGTACTTGGTTTCTAAGGTCTTCTACTTACTAGTGAGATAAATGCAAGCAAGTGACTTAACCTTTATGAGCCTGAGCTTCCTCATCTATAAAGTGTAGATAGTGATTATACTACTATGCATAATATCATGCATAGTATTAATATTATGCATGTATATATATATTAATATTATGCATAATATAACCTGTAACATAGGTTGAAGTGGCAGACTTGGAGTCAAAGAAGCTGGGTTCAAACTCCAACTCTGCTACTTAGTATTTGTGTGATGTTAAACAAGTCACATAACTTCTCTGGGCCTCCATTTCCTCTTCTGTAAAATAAGAGGTTTGGACTAGATGACCCCCAAAGTCCCTTTCTAAGATTCTATGGGTCCCTAGGACACCTTCCAACTCCAAACAGATGGTCTTATAGCAAGAATGAGAATAGATGTTTTCTGAAACTCCCTCCCACAAGCAAATCTATTTCTCTATAATCCTAAGCAGTCATAAAATGATTGTTGAGAGAATAATGGGGCAAAATAGATTCGATACTCTTCATCAAGCTCAAGGACTTTGGTCAAAAAAATTTTCTTTTCTCTGCTTTAAATTCTCTTCAACAAACACATTGCACAGCACAGAATTCAGGCCATTTTGAAAAGGAGGTAAATTTTATCTACCACCAGCCCTTTAATCAGAAAAAAAAGTAGAAGACTAAAATGGCAAGCATGACAAAAAATCACGAGAGAACGAGGGGAGTCAGAAATCTGAGGTTGTATTTCTTGGCTGTTCAAAGACTCTTCATGATGGTAAAGGCCCCCCAGGCATTGTCTAGTCCTGACTCCCATTCCCAGGAGAAAGTGTATCTCAACCATCTCAGAGCAGTAGGTGTCTGTTCTTTATTTTTAAAGACCTTCAGAGAGTATTCTTCCACAGCCTCACTCAATAACCTATTGCAGCACCTAAAGCCCCTCACTATTGGAGGCAGTGCGGCTTCTAGTCCTAGCTCTTCCGTTCACAAGCTAGATGACCTTGGTCAACTCAGTTCATCTCTCTAAACCTCAGTTTCCTCCTCTGTGAAATAAGGAGCTTGGATGAGGTGGCCTCTAAAGTTGTTTCCGGCTCTATCAATCTATATGTACTGCTCTTACTCAACTCAAATCCCTCCTACTTCAATTTAAGATCTTTTCCTCTTATTTTAACCTTATTGCACTATATATTACAAAACATCCTTCTATGTACTTCAGGTCTGCCATCAATCTTCCCTTCCAGCCTTCAGGACTAACTAGCCCAAATCCAACTCTTTTAACTATTCCACACAGGTCCTATCTCCATAAGGATAGGAGGTGGACAGAATATGAAATGCAGTCCTCCCGGATCTTTGGATTCAATTTGAATGCAAAACAAGGGGGGGGGGGCCTCCTCAAAGACTGAGGTGAAGTATCAATACAGGTCAAACTCAAAAGAAGGTAGGGTGATGAGCAGGTCAGTGTTGAAGATGAGATAATGATCTATCTGGAAGCTCATGCCAGGGCAACCTTGCTGACAAAGGGAGAGAGGTTTTTGTGTTAGGAGCACAGGTGGTGTACTCTTCCAATGATCTTTGGGAAAGGAACCCATCTGGAGATTGAACCAAGTAAGTAATTGTGGCTTTGTTTTTGTATGATTCAAATGCAGGACGGCTGCGTTAGAAACTTAGTTTGGTTCCTTCTAAATATTTTTAGAATAACTTTGAAATAAATGGAAAAATAAAACCTCCTTTCCCCAAGCAACCAGATGGATGGCAAAGAAACAAATGAAGGGCCAGATATGACAGACAAGGACAGAATCTCCTGCACTATCCAATATGGATTATGTGCTGACCACTGGCCCTCATGATCACCCTTCGTCCCCTGAATATTCTCCATTTAGCTCCCTCTTCCATATGTTTAACTTTGATTGACCAACTCATTAGGTTGCAGGGTAAGAGGCAGCATGTCATCATCACCATTATCATCATCATAATCACATCACATATACAGCTATTTAAGTTTTGCAAAGTGCTTTACAACTATTATCTTACTTTATCCTCACAACAGGTAATCATTATCCCCACTTTACAGATGAGGCAGCAGAGGTTAAATGATTTGAACCAGGGTCATAGAGCACTAGCTCTCCCTGTAAGTGTCTGGGGCAGGATTTGACTCAAGTTTTTCTGACTCTAGGTCCAGTGTTTTGTCCACTCCACTCAGCCACATAGCTACCAATAGAACATAATGTAAAATGTTCTCTACTTAGAGTCAGGGAGCCCTGGGTTCAAATCCTGCCCTTGGTGTTTACTGGTTGTGTGACTATGGGTCAGTCACTTAAACTCGCTAAGCCTCAATCTCCTCATCTCTAAGATGAGAGGGCTGGACTCCAGCTCCAAATCTCTTGCATGATTCTTATTACCAAATTGACACTACAATGCAGCTATAATTAGACAGCATGATGTGGAAGAGAGGTGTCAAACACCTTTGGGCCATAGGCCACATCGTAGCCACCAGCTAGTGGCTACAGCTAGTGTAGCAGGAACCAGATTAAAATGTAATTGGAAAATATTTATCAAAATAAATAAAAATAGAACATAGGGAATGTTCATATGTGGGTTTCTAAGTCAATATGGAGCCCACAGGGATCCTTCTAGACTATTTAGTGGCCTCTTTTCTAGGTGAATGTGATGGCATTGGTGTAGAGGGGGCCCTAAGCTGGGAATCAAGACATCTGAATTCCATTTCTAATGCTTACACTAACTAGCTATGGGACTTTGGTCAAATAACCAAATCACAGATTATTCCTAACAAGGCCTCCTTTGAGAATGAGGAGTTAAGAAGTCAGGCCAGACAGACTGAAAAGTTAGGGATGGAGCGCTAAGGATGAGAGAGACTTTCAGCCTGAGTGTTGATGCTAGACCTGTTATGTCAATAAGAAAAGAGTTTTGTGCTGGGAGTATAGACAGTTTTACATATGCAACACTGATCTTTGGGAAAGAAATCCACCTGGAGGTCATGCCAAGTTAGTAACCATGATTCTAGGTTCTTTCCAAGACTGAAAATTGCCTTTGTTTCTTCTAGGTACGTTTCTTGAATTACTTTTGAGAGGCTGAAAAATTTCCCCCTGAAACACTCACATGTTCACCCCATCTTATCCTGACTATTTTCTGTTCCTCTCCCTCTGTCTGTCAAACTTTGGGGGTCCAACCCAGTTGGCAGTGAATATGCATGTTTAAATGTACCTGTAAGCAGTGATATACAAAGAAAAGACCCCTGGGCTGGGAGACAAGAGGTCTGAGTTCTAATTCTAATTCTGCCATTAACTAGCTATGTGACCTTAAAGAAGGGACTTCTCATCTGTAAAATTAGAAGGTTGAACATTAAGATTTTCTCTAATTCTGTTGTTTTCAGCTAAATAATTCCCTCTTGCTACAATTTAAGCCCACTTCCTCTTTAGGAAGATAATAAGAATAATCTCCTTTGGAAAAAAACAGTAAGAGCTCATATTAATGTAGGACTTTCCTCCCAACAACCCTGTGAAGTGGATGGTGTAAATGCCATTTTCTCTATTTTGTAGATGAGGAAACTGAAGCTCAGAAAGGCTAAGGGATTTGTCCAGAGTCACATAACTAACGTGATAGAACAAGACTCAAACCCAGGTTTTCTGACTTCAAGAACAGTGTTTTCCACAACATCACATTTGCTCCTGTGTGCCGATTGTGTAGGCACCATCCGTATTGGCAGTGGGAGCTCTTCTCTATATGATAAAATCTTTGGACTCACCTAAATGCTGTCATTAACCTTCCTTTCCAGGCCTCCCTCTTCCAAACCTAACTAAATCCAACTCTTTTAAACATGATTGAAAGCAGAAAAGTGGGGGTGGGGGTAACGATGAGAGAGCCCAGCTGCCTGGGCGCAGATGCCAGGACAGCTATGACGACAAGATAAGACAGGTTTTTGTGTTGGGACCGCAGGCAGTGTGACAAGCTGATCTTTGGGAATGGAACGCACCTGGAGGTCGTGCCGAGTAAGTAATGGTGACATTCTGGTCTTCTTTCCAAGTTGATTTTGTTTCTCCGCTTCTCTCATTCTCATCTGCAACACTCCCTCCTCATGATCATCTATCTTACTCTGATTATTCTCTCTTCTCTTCTCTCTCCCTGTCCGTCAAACTTTGGGGGTTCGACCCAGCTGGCAGAAATTCTACAGCTATGCTAAAATATCTCTAACGAGGCAGGGCTTTAGAGTGGAAAAGGCATTGGAAGGGGAAAGAGGAGGCCTGGATTCTAACTCCAGTTCTGCCGCTAACTAGCTGTGGGGCTATAGGCAGGTGACACTTCATTTCCGTGTCTCGGTTTTCTCATCTGTAAAACATGAAGTTTGCCAAAGTTCTCCCCAGGTTCGTAGGTTCCTTTAGTTAACTCCCTTCTTCGGCAAGTTCAGCCGCCTTCCTCTTACCCTATCCTTTGAAAAATATGAATGAATGAAGCATTTACTAAGTGTTCACTATGTACAAAGCCGCTGTGCTAAGTACTGGGTATGCAAACAGAAAAGTAATAATACTTAATAGAAAAATGATAGCTCATATCCATGGAGGGCTTTCTTCACAATAGCCTTGTGAGGCAGTTGACATAAATATCATTGTCTTCATTTTGCATGTGAGGAAATTGAAGCTATGAGAATTTAAGGGACTTGCCCAGAGTCACATACCTAAGAAGTGTTAGATCTTGGACTCAAACATAGGGTTTCTGACTCTAAGACCAGCAAGTCCTCTTTTGCTCCTCCATATCCTCTCGTTTGCTAAACATGTAGGCACCATCCCACATATTATGAATTATATTATTATAAGAACAATAACTATGTAGATCATTCTAATATTGATATAGGGAACTTCTGGTTGTATTATTATAATAGCCATGTATATCATTCTAATCTTCTACTGCATTGACATTGGGAACTTCTGATGAGGAAATCCCCTCTATCCATGCAGGTTGCCGAATGTTCTGCAATTTCTAGTCATAAACTTGTCTGGGGCACTAAGTCATGTCACGTCAATAAGCACTATAATTTACTCCCACAAGAAGGGGTATTGGTAGTAAGAGCTCCCTTCTACATAATCAAATGTCTAGATTCACCTAAATGCTGTCATTAACCTTCCTTCGCAGTATTTCCTTTTCCAGGCCTAACTTAACCCAGCTCCTTTAAACACATTCAAGAGGCAATATGACATCATATAGAAAATTCTGGGTTTAGAATTAAAAAGACATGGATTAAGATCCTATCTCTAGCACTTAGTAGCTGTATGACTACAGGCATGTTACGTAACCTCTCTGAACCTCCATTTCCACATCTATAAAATGGAAAAAAAATAATGCTTGCAGAACCTACCCCTCAGGGTTCTCACAAGGCTCAAATATGATCATGTATATGAGGCTTTTTGCAAAATTTAATGTGCTCTATGTTAAAGAGGCAGTATGATATATAATTGGTGGAGACAGACTCAGTCAGGAAGAACCAACTTGACATTGACCTCTTGTAGATATTAACTGTATAACCCTGGTTGATCTCCCCACTCCAATCCATTCTCCACTCAGCTGTCAAATTGATCCTTCTAAAGAACAGGTCCATGTCATACCTCCCATTAAATAAACTCCACTGGCTTCCTATAACTTCCAGTATTAAAAATAAAATCCTTCCTTTGCCTTTTAAAGCCTTTTAAACCTGGCCCCTTTCTACCTTTCCAGTCTTCTTATTCCCTTCTAGCTTGAGAAAGTTGGAAAATATAGATAACAATATTTTCAGATTATATTTGCAAACAAAATAGGGTTTCCATTTGCTAATGTTTATTGTTTAGAAGGCCTTCCTTATGGCTGAGTGTCAAGAGGTCAAATGAGATAGGACTAAAAACCTGGGGCTAGGGAGCTGAGGATCCATCTACCTGGTTGTTGATGCTAAGATCAGAGTTATGTTAATAAGAAAAGAAGAGTTTTCTTCTTGGGACCACAGGCAGTGCTTCATATTTAACTGATCCATGGATCTTTGGGAAAGGAACGCAACTGGAAGGCATTCCAAGGAAGTGGCTATGAACCAATGTTCTTTCTGAGACTAAATGTTGGCTTTGTTTCTCAAGTTAATTTGGGGGGACTGAGAGATTCTGCCTGCAACACTCCCTTCATGATCACCCATCTTACCCTGAACATTCTTTGCTTCTCTTTCTTCTCCTTCTGACAAACTTTGGAAGTTTTACCCAGTTGGCAGCAAATAAATGAATTTTGGATGTGCCTGTAATGAGGAAGTACTGCATTGTAGAAAGAGCAATAGTCAGGGAGACAAGAGGTATGGATTGAATCTTTCACTATCCCAATAGGCAGTGACCACTGGGAAATTCTCCAGCAAAGTGAAAAAGATGCTACTCTCCACTAGTTAATGTTATTATCTGATCTTAGAAAAGTCACTTCATCTCTATAGGATTTTTTCCTCATTTTTAAAATAGGGAGATTGGTTTAGGTAAGGTAAAATGTCCCTTCCAATTCTAACAATCAATGAGAGTTTAAGGGCAGAGGCTAGGAGGAAAATTAGGGTTAGCAAGGAACAATCCTCCTTTCATCATGTAGTAAAAGATGTCAGGGTAGAGGGGAAATGAGGGGATTTTATAAAAGTCTTAGCACTCAGATACCAGACTTCAAACAAGATACCAACATATGTGCTTAGATCTCAGAAAGACCCATAGATCTGTGGGTCTCCAGTCAGGCCCCCTGCTCTCCCCTTCTTGAGTTGTACAACCAAATTGATGGAGGATAGAAATACAGCAAGGGTGTTTTTGTGCAGCTGGTTTCAAAAGTGCCTATGCTGCACAGCTCATCTTTGGAAAAGCAACTCAGCTTATTGTGGAACCAAGTAAGTATCACACTTTTCTATTATTCTAATATTAGAGATGAGACACTAGTCCCTCCATGAGAGAGAGCTTCCCACAGCCCTGAAAAGCTGAAATTCCTCGGGGAGATGAAAAACTCTAAGAGGAAAACCCTTCCCTACAGAGAGAGTTGATTAAATTCTATAGATTGACCTGTTGGGTTTACTTTAAGGAAATGTCATTGTATTTGGCAGGCCTATTCCAGAGTTCAGTGTTGGCAGACAGGCCCTTTATATCCATTTAAATAAAACCCATTTCTGAGTTAGGGCTTCTGGCTGGGGACATTGTATTCGACATCCAATGGAAAGGCAATGCCAGAAGTGATAAGGCTTTCTTTCCTGCTTAGGAAAAGAAGAGCCAAGAACTGAATTAGGAAACAAAGAAGGGAGAAAGAAAGGAAAGAAGTAAGGAAGAAAAAGAGAAAGAGAAAAAGAAAGGATAGGTAGATAGCAGAGAGGATTTTGCTCTTCCAGGTGAGAGGATGAACATCGTGCTACTATCTTTGCTTTTAGTCACAACCCATATAACTATAGAACATGAGAACTATATGGAAAAATTTGGAAATAATCTAGTCCAGCTCCCTCATTGCACATATAAGGAAAGTTAGATCCAAAGGGGGAAGTGACTTGTCCAAAATCATAACAGTACATTAGTTGCAGAATTGATTCCAGAACCCAGAATTCCAGAAGTCCAGGCCTATGCTCTTTTCTGAGCATTATGTAATGCTTCTCTTATGCCAAAACACCCAAGCTCAGACTCAAAGACCCCACAAAACTGGACAACCAGAGCACCCACCTGCATAGAGCCCTTTCATGTTAATTAGTCTCTTTTCTGATTTCAGAAAGCAACACGAGCAGCATCTGCTACAATCAATATTTCAGAGTGCTTCTCGCCTAGTCCGTTACTTCTATGAGCCTAGGGGAGCCAGCCTTACAGGTTAGCAGCAGGCACCCAGCTATTAAATTTATCTTTAGAAGAGACCCCAATTTGACTGTGCAGGCTAATGAGCACTGATGGTTCCTGGAGGCTCCTGAACCATAGGGGAAGTGTTTGGAGACCTGGGGGAGAAGGAAGGGATGATGTTCATTGTTTTAGATAATCCTTGGCAGGAGATTATCCATTATAGCAACCTAACTGTTGGTTCATCTATTGCCTGAGGACTTGTGAATGGTCCACACAAAGTAATTGTACTTTAACACTAAGTCACTTTTGGAGCATGAAGAGTCCAATGAAGTGGGTCTCCCCACTGATCCATAGCTGGCATATCCCAGGGGGAAATGAAGACTTGCAATGAGGCGTGTATCTGTGACCCGGCTCACATTGACAGCACTAGATAGATACCCACTTCTCTGCAAAGAGAATTGATTAAAGTCTGAAGATAAACCTATTAGATCTATCTTAAGACAGTGTCACTGGACTTGGCAGGTTTGTCTCAGAGCATGGTGTTGGCAGACAGATCCTTTTCAATTGTTAAAATTTTTTAAAAAAACTCATTCCTGAAATAGGACTTCTGGCCCAAGACATTATAAATAGGAAAACAGAGCCAAAGGGATTGGGATTCTCTTCATCATTAATAGGTCCCAAGGGAGTTTGCATAGACTGAACCCAACAAGTTCATGCTAGTCACCTTCTGTACTGCCAGGTTTCTCAGCTGATACTATAGACTAGGAAGGTCGAGGCAGCCATTCAGAAAGGTGTCCAATAGTGTCTCTACTTTCCCGATCAATAGTAACCTTTTAGATTAGAGGGTCCTTTTATTGCCTTTGCCTCTATTAGCTGAATCTGGTGATCCTCTCTTAAGGAACAAAAGGAAATGCCACACAAAGAAGGAAGGAGATAGAAAAGAGGTGTAGTTAATTGCTATGTGAATATCTGGGGCTGGCAAATTGCAGCTGAGAAAAAAAGTAAATATTTGGCTTTTTTGTTTAATTCATTTCCACTTGGAAATGAGAATTACTTGCATCAAACATTTAAGTCTATTCCTTCAGGGGGTTGGAGAGAGAGAGGGAAATGATGAAGGCTTCAAGCCCTGCCCAATGGAGCTGATCCACATTACCCAGAGGCACCATCTTCCCCACTTGGTTTTCCACTAGTGGAGACACATACTTTCTGAAGGAATGGAGTATGAGGTGACAAATGTGAAACTGAAGGAGTGTGAAGTCTGTGCTTCTAATCAAATCTCTCGCCCCAGAGAGATTTGCACAACATATCAACCCCTCATTTAACCACCAACCTCCCCTGCCCAGACACCAATTTTTCAGTAATGGAACAAAGTGTGACCTGAGTGGCCTTTCAAGTTCAATTTCCCGTATTCACTGAAACCTCACGAGATTTGCATCCAAAGTCCAGATGCTGTGGAAATTATAAAACAAAATTATTTTTTAAAATGCTTTCTAGAAAGAGGAGTTTTCTCTACAAGGCATCCGTGATACCTAGGAGTGGAAAGCACTCCTCAACAGAGCCAATTTCCTGATTTCCTTTCTGGGCTCTGAGTTTAGTGGAAAATACCTCTCTTGGCCCAGTGAATCATAAAGCAGATTCAAACGTATGGTAAGGATCTGTCTGAGTGATTTGGAGCAGGAGAGACTTGCAAGGAAAAAGGGGATAGAGAATTTGTTTCTAATGGAAAAGCCATCCCTGTGACCTAAGAGAGAGTCCTACTCACCAGAGTAAAAAATAGGACAGATATCTAAATCATTCCATCCCTGGCTTTTCAACCATTAAAAAAATTTCTCTCCTTGTCTGCCTTCCAGCTATATTATCTCTTCTCTAGTATCCATCCCACTGAACTGGCAGATAAACTTCCTATCTTGAGAGCCACTATGGGGCAAAATGTCACCCTCATCTTGCCCTCATCTGAAAAATGTCCCAGTCCTGCCTTTGTGATCCTCTCAGTGTGAACTCCATGTTTAGCATCTCTAATGACCTCTGGCACTTAAAGTGGTGATCACTTCAAAGGTAAAAGAGAATTCACACAAGCAGCCCCTGGTCTCAGTGAGGGTGACTTTGTAGTTCCCTAACTTGTCTAGTTTCTTGACTGAGGTTCCAGGCAAGCTGGGGAACTGGCACAGATGTTTTTGCCCAGGCCCCTAAGTCAGCAGTGGGCTGGTTATGTGTATGGCTGTATAGCAGAGTGCTCCTGGGACACCCGAGCAATGTATTTTGGAACTGGTACTGAGCTATCAGTAGAGCCAGGTGAGTTATAGTTTTTGTCTATGTCTTAGGTTAATTTCATCTCTCTCAATGGTACCATTTTCTTTACTTTGATGGTCACATTCCTTAGGGAATGTTATGAGAGATGGTGAGCTACAGATTTAAAACAGGAGGGGATACGAGGTTAGGGGATTAAAGAATCTCCTTTTGTTTTAGAAATCTTCAGAGCAGCCCAAGAAGCACATAGACAAAAGGAAGTGGAAGAAGCATGACACTGTTGTCCAGAGGTCAGGACAAAAGACGCACACACACACACACACACCTTAATTCCAGTTCTCCAGATATTTGCCTCACGTATCCACATCCTTTGGCCATGCTGATCTAGCCTAAAAATGTGTCCTGTGCTTCAGAGAGCCTTGGGTTGACAAATGTGGTTCATCATATGGAATATATTCAGGATTTGAAGTTGAAGTTACATACTATACTTCTTGGTAACCTTGAAATCTTCAGGCACAGCGCTACATAAAACAACCTATGTACACATTCACTACCATCAGAAAAACAGCAGATATGTTGAGATATATATAAGCTGCCAGGCAAATAAAGCAAGTTCAAGGTGAAGTGTATGCTTATTTGAGTGTTCTGTCTAACAGTTTAAACCTTCAATTGATTTATGTGAAAATGGGAAAGACCAAAAGTAGGATTGTAATTCAGAACAAATTGCATTTTTAAATTAGCAAATGTGATTCTATTTGGGGAGAGGGAGGGTGTGGAAGGTCAGAAAATTCAAAAGAAGTAAATTCAGAGCACATTCCAATTCAATAAAATTCAATTTAATTCAATTCAACAAACATTTATTATGTGCCTACTATATGCAAGGCATTGTTAAGTGCCAGCAATAGTATCAGTGAAAAATAACATAAGTCCTTACCTTTAAAGAGTTTATAATTTAAAACAGGAGTAAAAAAGATACTAAAATAAGTGTGATACATGGTAGAATGTAATAGAGTTTGTAAAAGCCAAAAATGACTTTTTATGCAACTTCAAATTTCAATTTTTTTGAGCATTGGACATGAAGTCAAGTGAGACGTGTTCAAATCGTAACTGCAGTGATTATTAGCTATTTGACCCTGGGCAAGTCACTGAGGCTCAGTTTTCCCATCTATAAAATGGGCGCAAATAATATTTGTACTACTTTCCTTATAAGGTTAAGAAGTGCTTTGTAAACTTTAAAAAACTATAAAATGTCACTATTCTTATTGAAACCAAATGTAGCATCTTAACCAGAGATTCTTAACCTTAGGTTCATGAACTTTCTCTTTAATGTTGTTTGATAACAGTATTTAAATGTCTTTGGTTTCCTTGGTAATCCTATGCATTTTATTTTATGCATTTAAAACTATTATTCTAAGAAGAGTAGATAAGTTTCCACAAACTGCCAAAAGGGTCCCTATAGCCAAAAAAAGGTTGTGTTTACGTGTTTACACATGTGAACCATATTTGACCATATTCAAGGTTTCTGGTTTTGTTTTGTTTTATTTTAATCCAATTAAACAACCTTTGTTTGATCATCAGGATGTCATATAACCGATTATAAAGATTTTTTTAACTTTTCAACTAAATATTGGTTAGTTGAAAATTATTGAGTGGCCTCAACTATTGACTTATTATTAATTCCTTATTGATTAGTCCTAACGCTAATCAAGACAGGGACCATAACAAAATATTCTAGCAAACCAGTATACTATGATCAAATTCAGCACATCGACACTATTCAATAGCAGACTATCATTTCCAGAGCTTATAGTTAAAAACATAAGTCTCTTCTTATATACTTTAGGGCTTCCATGCAGAAGAGCAATTCCATTTTTTTTTTTGCTTGGCCCCCAAAAGGTAGAATTCAAAGAAATGGGTGGAAATTGCAGAGAGGAAGATTTAAACCTGACATAAGGAAAATTATCCTAACCGTTAGACCAATCCAAAGGTGGGAGGGACTATGCTGGGAGGTGGTGAGTTCCCTCTAACTAGAGATCTTCAAGCAAAGTCTGGGTTTGATGTAAAGAGAATTCTTGATATATCTATATGTGTGTGTATATGTATGTATGTATGTGTGTATATATATGTATATGCATTATACATATACATATATATATTTAATATAGGCTGGACTATATGGCCTAGGGGTCCTTTCCAACTCTGTGATTTGGTGGCTTTTCTCCTGAGCTAGGATCAGTGATCTCAGATCAGAATTCCATACCTCACATCAATGGAATTGCCTGTGATTTCCTAGAACCATAGAATGTTCAAACTTATATGTTGCAACTACCTCATTTTTATAGATGAGGGAAATGAGTCCCACAGAAGTAAAAGAAATTTCCTGAGGTCACAAAGGTAGTTAGTAGCAGAGACCAAACCAGGACCAGGATCACCTTTTGTCCGGTTAGGCGTTCCTTCCTTGGGCCCAGGGAGGTCTTTGTTTGGTAGCTCCAACCCAAAAGAAATCCAGACATATTCTCACCAAACTTATTTACAACAGCATAGAAAACCCGAGTTCCTTCAGTTTTCCAGGAACCTTTGACAAAAACAGATATAGGAACCTGCATTGTTGCAGCTGTGTAGACCTAAGTCTATGATGGTAAAGGGTTTTTTTCTTTATTAATTTGATCACCTTCCCCACCTCATGAGATCCTTGCTTGGATCTGAAAGAAACCCCAGAAGCCATCTAATTTTATCCCCCTCAATAAAGATTTCATTTCTCTGGTATGGATATGACTGTAGTCAAGTCAAGAAGCTGCTAGAATTAATGGAAAATACATTACAGATGAGGAAACTGAGTGCCCATAAAAACAAGCAGAAATATACTTCAGTCCAAGATCAAACCTGGGAGACCAAACTGAAATATCTCTGCTAAGAAGAGGAGAAGGGAGGAGAGGATATGGAAGGGAGAGGGTGGTGAGTGAGGAAGGAAAACAGAAAGCCATTTGTCATGTGTGGTTTCTAGCCGTTAATACTGGGGTTGTCAGTTGGTCTCAGCTAAAGCAGGGAAAAGTGAGGGACTTCTCATGTAATACTGGGGTATTTGAAAGCAGGTGCTGGTAGAACACAAAGGGAGGGGTCCTTGCCCTTTCAGGATGAGGAGCTGATGACAGCAAAATACCCTTTTAGGAACCTTCCTCCTGTGCTCAGTAAAAATGAGCAGAATCATATCTTTACACTCAGATTTTCAGTGGAGAAATCTCAGGACCCATTTAACAGAGGGTGTGAGGGGCCTATAGTCAAGACCAGAATGCAACATCCACCCAGTAAGAACTCCTTCTTTAACTCACCGCTCTGAACAGCTGGTTCTCTAGGAAGAAATTCTATACTAATCATTTAAATGCATTTAAAATGCTGCCAGCTATATTGGTTCTTCTCTGGTATCCATCCCACTGAACTGTCAGATAAATTTCCTATCTTGAGAGCCACTAAAGGGCAAAATGTCACCCTCATCTTGCCCCATTTCTCAGCCCTGCCTTTGTGATCCTCTCAATGTGAACTCCATGTTCAGCATCCCTAATGGTCCCTAGCACTTGAAGTGATGGAAACTTCAAAGGTAAAAGAAAATTCACACAACTAGCCCCCGGTCCTGGAAGGGCACACAATGTGTGTGTGGAGAGAGGGGCGGAGCTTTGTAGTTCTCTAGCTTGCCTGGTTTCTTGGCTGAAACTCTGGGCTAGCAGGGGAATAGACACAGATATTCTTGTCCAGAGCCCTAATTCAGCCATGGGCTGACTTTGTCTACTCATTCAGCAGCCCAATGACTCTGAGCCATTATAACCATAACTTTCTGTCAAACTTATCAGCCATGGTCCAGGCTCAAAGTGACACCATCAGCAGAGAGCTTTTATCCTTGCTATCCAGTATCCCATAGCTAATTGGCTGCTGCCACAGAGAGCACAACTAAAGACTCAGAAGATAATTAGGTATAGTCCTGCCAAAGGCAGGATGATGGATGACTCCTATATCCTGTGTTCTGTGGCAATAAGAATGACAATGCTGAATCAGGATACAATGAGTAACATAATCATCCCCTCATTAGCCATATAAACATGACATTGATAATGATAATAACATCTCTTTCTACTTCCCCTGCCCATCCTCTCAAGTGCTCAGGAATCAGCAAGCAGACAGCAGAGGAAAAAAACAGATCATTGGTAGAAAGTTGGTCTTTAGAGTTAAAATAACCATTTCTACCATAATACGTTGGCTGGTCACCTCACAAAGAAGGTTGATTGCATTTTTCAGAATCCCAAGAGCCTTCTACGCCCTCAGTCTTTGTCATGAAAAATGGGACCAATGTTGCATGTCTGGTGAAAGACTTCTACCCCAAGTCCGTGGATATACAACTCTACCCAGACAACAGTGCCACAGAAGGAGTGGTCACCACTACCAATGGGAAGTACAGCGCTGTCAAGCTTGGTCAATATAAAAAAGATTTGGAGCAAATTAAGTGTACAGTTCAGCACAACAATATGACCGTGGAGGCTTCTTACAAAAGTTCCCATGAGGATTCCACTGACAAGAGTTCAGGTATGATCTCGGGCAAACTGGAGGCGGGAGAAGAATAAGGGAAACTGTTTAAGGGAATACTAAACTTATCTCCATTCTCAAAATGGCACCAAGCTAGAAATGAATCATAGCTAGACAAGGGCTCTTGATTCAAACATCTTGTGACTGAGCGAAACGGGTAAGTAGCAGAAGGGAAAGTTCAAGAACATGGCCTCAGAAAACTCACAACACATGCATTTCCATATCACTAGTTGGAAGGAAACCCTTGTAAGATGTGAAAAAACAGTGGACATGAAGACTCTAGGTGTGAGTCTTAATTCCGACACTTACTATGTTGATGTGACCATAAACACTGCACTCAACCTGTAAGAACAGTGAAAATCATGTTCACATCACTGTAAGGAAAGTGCTTTATAAACTATGAAGTGTTTTATAAATGTGAGTTATTATTCTCATCTCCCCTGTGAACCTCCACCAGCCAATCAGCCCTTTCCACATAGCTTTCTCTTTGTTGTTGCTCGAGACTAATGATTTATAGGGGACTGTCCAATCCAGACTGGTGTGGACCCCCCAAAGGAAGCAGCCCAGCCCGTCCTAGCTATCAGAGACCCATAGGAAACTCCTTCAGGAGCTTTCCATTTATAGTCAGCCAAACAACTTTAGATGCTGAAATCATAATGTAACAAATCATTGGACTAGAAATCAGAATAATTAATAACTCACATTTTTAGATTCATAAAGCACTTTCTTCACGACAACACTGGGAGATAGATTGTAAGATTATTAGGCTCAGAGAGATAAAGTAACATACCACCTGGTATTGAAACCTAGGTCTTCTTGACTCCAGATAAAATGTTATTGTCACTACACCATAATATACTATCTATGTGACCGTGAGCAAGTCACTTCCATGTAATTCAGTTCAATAAACATTTATTAAGTACTTATTATATGCAAGGAAAACAATAATACACAATGTTGAAAAATGACAATCCCTCACCTCAGGGAGCTTATAGTCTACTATGAGGTTAAGCCATAGGATGAACACCATGGATGAACATTATTCGAGTAGAATGTCATAGGG